>NW_026606096.1:23160000-23795000 GCF_029834395.1 Sorex fumeus | reverse complement strand
TCATGTGAGTAGCAGCAACAGCTGTAAATACAATGATCATACTATCAGAGTATAGAATTTCCTTTTATTTTCCAGGCAAAACCATGGCTTATCTGCATTACATTTCCCTTTTATTGAACTTCTACATTTCTAAATTTTAAGATAGATGCTTAAAAACTAGTCACTAGAACCATAAAACATTTCTCTTATTTTCTATGGTGAAGGGAATTGTTATACAACCTTTACATGTTTGAACATGTTTTTTCTCTGCCCTAGAAAATGTAGTTCATAGTTGTGTAGATTTCACAATGAGTAAAGCATGAAGTGCAGGCCCACATGCTACAACTAAGAGATAATCAGCCAGGAGAGTAAAATAGAAAATTAATGAGAGTAAAATGAAAATCCATGAACTGGTATAAGGAGAAAACCCACTAGACATGGGTCTTGTGATTGTACACTGTACTTTATAATAAATTATTTTTAGACCGTATAATTTCTCCCAGTTTTTCTCTATTTCCAAAGTCAAATCTGCTTACCTTTGTCTTTTATATTCTTTCTGCCACAGCTTCTGTCCATTCCATGTTCCCTCCAACACAGATTACAAATGTCATCACACAATTCAATTGTTCTTTCCTTCCTTCAGTCCACATGTCATATTGTGAAGTGCTGACATCCCTCTATCATGACTATTTCATGGTTAAAATAACTATCATAGTTTCAGTTTTATGTGTAGAACAATATCGACATTTGTGAATTAAGTATCTTATTACCACCACCTCACTATCAGCAAAGTGCCCAAGACCCTCCTCAGTGCTCCAGTGTTATGCATAGTCCACCAGCTCATTCCCCTGCCTTAACCTGGTAACTTTAGTTTTGTAATCCAGTGTCCAGGGGTTGTTATTAGTTGCTATATCTTATCCCTTTGATTCGCTTCTGTGTATACCCGCAATGAATGAGATTATCTAGTACATGCCCTTCTTCATCTGACTTACATAGCTCGACATGACACATTCCAATTCCATCAATTGCTGCAAACTTCATGACTTTTTATCTTGCGACTGCATAGTTTTCCATTGTGAATATGTACCATAACATCTTTATTCATTTATTTGTTGTAGAACATTAGGTTTCCATTTTTAAATGTGTCTATCAAATTACATTGACACGTGAGAGAATGTTAGGGCAAAGATACTGAATCTCCTCACTAATTTTGGATTACTGATCTAGTGGTTACTTCACTGCCTTATAGATATTGAGCTTGATTATTTGCATTGTGTGAATCACTTCTTCAAAATCATCTTCTGGATGGCTTTCACTGAATTCACTGTAATTTGTATAATCCCACAATGTATATCCCACAAACCATCAATTTCATACCTCATATGCAGCATGAGAATGAAAACACTATTTTCACAAGGCACATGAGAATGTCTTAAATTCTGGGGCTGGAGCAATAGCACAGTGGGTAGGGCATTTGCCTTGCACACAGCCAACCCGGGTTCGATTACCAACATCTCATATGGTCCCCTGAGCACCGCTAGGGGTAATTCCTGAGTGCAGAGCCAGAAGTAACCCCTGTGCATCGTACGTTGAGAAAGGGATTAGTTTTTTATTCACTAGTGTTTTGAACTTTTCTAGACATGTCACTTAGAGCAATATGCCAACATAATGAATTCCATGGAATTGATATAGGCTCAATCCTCTGACAACACCCAAGAGAACTTAAAGTCAGGAGCCTCACTTTATTCTATGATGAAATGACACAAAGACCACCAAATCCTCAATCCATGCCCTTTTTCTGTGAATGAAACCCCATTCTGATCTCTTAAAACCTTTGAGTTGTTTAAGGCTCTCATCAAAAAATCTCTATATTCAACAACCTTCCAATTGCTATCCTATAATCTATAGGTTGCCTTCATTATCCAAAAGTAAGTATTTCTATGAAATCATTCATAATTCAAAAGTGCAAAATCTTTAAGCAATTAAGATTTTTAATTTTAATTACTATTAAATTTAATTACTATTAAATTTTAATAGTAATTAAATTTTAATACTATTAATTTTAATTACTATTATTACTACTATTAATTTAAGAGAAATATTAACATTACCAGATACTCCAAATAAGTTACCAATTACACCAAATAAACCTAAAGTCGAAGATTATACCCCAATATAGTTCGATTAGGAAAGCATGATACCCTACAGTCTGTATAAAATAGAGTAAGCATAAAGTACAGTCTGTAGTTAAGTAACTCCCAGGGGAAGGACTTGGTAAATCTCAAGGCTCAGCTAGCCCACTGCTTCTATAGCCACTGCTGCTTCTATAGCCACTGCTGAATGCTCCGTTTGGTTTTCATCCCTTGTTTTAAAACAGAACATTCTATTCAGGTTTCTTTCAGGTTGCAAAAACAGGAACTAATATAAATCTTTCATAAAGGAAATGTAGTTTGATGTCAACTTTCAAAAAGTGAGACATACTTGTATTCCACTATCTTCTAAAATATGTATAATCTGAGTAGTAGACAAGTTCATTTTTATACTGCTAATATTTGCTCTTCCTTGCAAGGTTTTGTTTTCCCTGAGGTCATGCTTCTTGGCCTTCAGTCCTACAGCACAGTCTGTACTGGTCTTAACTTAAATCCTTCAACTAAATCTATTGGTTCCTATAGACAACAATTTGAAGTCTGCCATTTTCTAAGTTCTTTTTCTCATTTCCTATTGAATCAAAGTGTTTGAAAACATAACCCTCTATTCCAGCAGAGATTCTCATTAAAATTACAAAATGTTATTTTAGATATTGAGTATTCTTTGCAGAGAAAAATAGGTAAATAAATTTTATTTTATTTTCACAATAATTCTTAAAATTTTAAGATCTTAAACCTGGCATTTTATTTTTGGAAAGGTTATATTCTACTAGCTTTTGTGTGAAAATTGATAATTTCAAAGTTCTCCAAGACATCCTGGTTTTGCATCACTGACACTTTTTGGCCAAAGTAAACATCTAACACTGGTAAATAGCCAGAAAAAAAAGTCAAGGTATCAGTGGCAATACCACACAGTACAGGGGCATGATTTTTCTATTCTCTCCCAATAAAGACATTGGCTACGACAGCTGTTTTATAAGTTACCAATCTTTGTTGAGGGAGAGTATATCAAACATGCTTTTCATATTTTTTGAAAGCACACCCAGGACTGATTTTTATTATATACCTTTGGACATTATAACTGGTCAGGTGTTCTTTATGGCAAATAGTATTGTTAATAGTCTACAAATTTTTAAACTTTTCTATTAAGAATAAATCTTCAAAAAATAAATATAAATTAATAGTATCAATAAAATCTTCAAAGGGGTGGTCAATATGTAATTGATTTCTACAAGTATCACAAAATATGTTCACATAGATTTAAATGTTAAATATGAAAGGCAACAATAAGTTTATAAGGCCTTATTATTAGAGAAATGAAATGAAATTGAAATAGCCATACACTCATTGTGGGAGAATAATTAAAATTAGAAAAAATAAAATATAAATGTTAATTTATATCCTTCAGTTATGTGACTATAATGTTAAAACATAAATATAGTTGGAGGAAATTTTTTTGCTATTTTCTTCATCAAACCTTAATATGTTTAATGTTTACATTTTTACTGATGCAATTATCCTGTAATATCTGAAGTGATATTTTTAAATAATAAAACATTTCTACCCATGAAAAATTTTCTGTGGTACTCTATTAAGAAAGAAAATATCCTCATTAACTTCTTGAAACTATCAAACTTAATTTTGCCAAGGGTCAAATTATTAGTAAAATATTTAGTAAAATTTTTCATCTTCTAAGCAAAAGGGAGTCTCATTTCATTAAACCTAAAGAAAATGCTCTTCATGGTCATGCTTAACTGTTATGAGAAAGTATCCTGACAACCAAAGTGAAATCTTCCAGAAAATTTAATCTATAATAAAATGAAAGTCTTCCTTACTAGAAACTGATTATTTACTACAGGAAGTTTAGAAGAAAAATCAAAGATAAATTTTATTTTTGATTATGGCTCTTCTAAGGAGATGTTTCCTTCATGATTACTAATAAAGCAGCAACAAATAAAAAAAAACAAGGAAAAAGTAGAATCTCTTTAACAAAGAGATACAAATTAAAATCTTCATTATTTGGCAAAACTTTGGTTAAATTGATCATTTATCCAATCAATGAAAGGTGGATATAGATACTAAAGAATCTGAAAAGTTGAACCTTCTATGATAAAACTTAATTTGGGATCAACTACCCCCACTCCCAAACTCTATACCTCCTGCAAATCTAGCTCTTTGTTCATGCAATTATCTTTTTTTTTTCCTGTTGATTTTGTGAGGGTTTCCTTTGTCTTCTCTAAATTATGCATTTAAACACTATTGCAGTGAGAGGTCCTGAGAATTATTTTTTGATAAATAAAATGAGGGTGTCATGACATAAGAAGTGAAGTGATTTTGTTCCAATGGTCCAGCTCAGTCACAGAACATGTTAAAAAAACATTTTAATTTGTTTGAAATCTGTTTAGAGGAAGACATTAGTGAAATCAGAATGACCATATGAAAATGAGGATGTAGTTCTTCAGTAACATAAAAATTGGCACAAAAAGAGAAAACCTTTTGTGAGCCAAAAAATTATGTTCAGCTGATATGTTCACTATTGCAAAAATACTCTTACACATAGTCTGGGAAACCCAAAATATATCAAATATGATAGCTTCATAAGCACAAATCACTGTGACACAAAATATTATTCTGAAAAGGATGACCTCAGATCCCTGACGCTATCACCAAAGTAAAATTTCAAAATCATATTTAGATAATAGTATTCACTTACCAGAGAAGATATCAGATTATTCTTTATAATACTAGCATCCATTTTGTGCATCTTACCTCTTTTCATTTATCTTATTCCAAAACTGATGTAACAAAATTATACAGAACTTTAAGGAACTATCCTTATGCCACAACCTCCCAACAACTCTACAGAAAATAAAGCCCAAGAATATGGCTAATTTACACAGAAAGATTGCATTCATCTGGGGAACATAAAGTAACATAATGGGAGACTAACACCCAGGAGTGGCCGGCACTAGTACCAGGAATTTTGCTCCATAACTTGGAGGCCAGCTACACGTGCTAGAGGAAAAGGATGCTCAGATAGAGAAGGGAGCACCAAATAAAGGGTGTTGGGAGGATCCTCCCAGGATGGGAGAAGCATGCTGAACGTAGACTATAGACCAAACATGATTGCCACTCAATGCCTCTCTTGTAAACCACAGAACCTAAAAGGAGAGAGAGATAACAAAAGGGTGTCACTGTCACAGTGGCAAGGTGGGATAGGGGGATGAGGGGTGGGAGGAATGCTGGGACATGTGGTGGTGGAGGATGAGCGCTGGTGGAGGGATGGGTACTTGATCATTGTATAACTGTAACCCAAGCACAAAAATTTGTAAGTCTATAACTGTACCTCATGGTGTTTCACTAATAAAAAAATAATAAATTAAAAAAAATAGTAGCCCGGCAAGCTACCGAGAGTATTGGATATGCCAGACACAGTAACAACAAAGTCTCCAATGGAGACGTTACTGGGCCCGCTCGAGCAAATCGAAGATCAATGGGAGGGCCTTTACCTTTTACCTTTAGTATCAAAAAAAAGAATATGGCTAATTTTCTAAACCATTCAGGTAATTCTGAAGCTATTCAAATTTGGTGACCTCAAGAATTTGCAAACAAGTAATTCAGATGATATACTTGTGTTTTTGGTGACTTTCTATGTGAGAGCCAAGGGAAATAAAAGGTATGAGAAACATGTTTTATTTTTAATTTTTGTGTGTGTGTTTTAAAAAATAAGCAAAACTCACAGGGGTTTTTTTTTTTTGGTTACTGTTAACTGTTTTTAGAACACTTTGATATGTAGTGTTCCTTGTAAATTGGCTTTCAAACACATTGGTGCTTCAGAAATAGAAAGTATGTGGTCAACATAAAAGAATGTTTTTTATGTCCATTTACATAGAGCCTACTCGGTAATAAAAACTACAAATTCACTTTCACCACACATATTTGAAAAAGAACAGTAAGACATAACTTAATTTGGTCAGACAAAACAGGAAATATGGATGTTATGTGAGTAGCAAAAAGGATATGGGCCTCACACTAGTTCAGAATCACCATGTAAAAGCATATTTATAACACATAATTATCTTTGCAGCACTGTTTCTAACATGTATGATATTACCAGAAAATTCACTAAAATCCTGAGTCAGAAATTTAAGCCACATATATACACCTGATTATAGTTTTTGCTTTTTTGGTTTGGTTATGTTTTTTATGGGATAAGAGTCTAGTTAAAATAATTCAGTTGTAAGGGTTTTTGTGTTGTGCTATTCATTCTAGAGAAATGCAATTGACATGCATATGTGTAACAGTGGTTTCCAAGTTTGAGTAAGGAAAAAGTATGTCTAATAAAGGAAGAAAAATACACATTTTAATTTTATATTAATTAAATTGATAAAAAATACAATCTTACCTGCTAAATAATATAGCCAGAATTTCAAAGTTTACATTGAAGAATATTTGTGTATATACATATGTATGTATGAAAATGTCTTTAGAATGTTAGAATAAAAATTTCTGGAATTTTTGTTTTAATGTAAATCATGAAATAATAATAACCAAAAATAAAAACCAACCAAATAATAATAACTAAGAATAATAACTGACCAAAAGCAATAACCAACTAAATAATAATAATTAACATAAAGTAAATAGTAACCAAATAAAATTCTAAGAGCAAGGGTAATTTAGAAATTATTATGAAACTACTGGTATAGCCTTCGTTTTTTTAATGATATTGATTTAGCTCAATACAGAGGTTATACCTTGTCCACATTATTCATGTACTTGTTAAAAAGCAGATGGGCGATGGAGAAGATTGCTTTTCTTCTTTTTAAATATGTAGTTCTTTGTTTATTTCTAAAACACACACAAGAATTGGATTTATAAAAGAACTGATGTTATTGCCATCTGTCTTAGATTGGTTCTGTGGAAATTGGCATGCAGACATTTTATTAGGAAAAACTCTGAGTGATACCTATACCCTAAGAAAAGCAAGAGTGGCAGAGGAAGAAACTGAGTAACGTAGCAGTTTGATCAGAGACCTCTAACAGTTCTGCAGTATAATGGTCCTTAGTAGTTCCAGAAGAAGACAAGGGGGCCCAGCTTTGCCCACATCAGCCAGAATAAGGTTAGTGACAGTCTCTTGGCCTTCTCTTCTATTCCTTTAAGGAGTTTAACTTTTTTTTTCCTTTTTTTTTTTTTGCGGAGAATCACACCAGTGATGCTCAGGGGTTACTCTTGGCTCTGCACTCAGGAATTACTCCTGGCGATGCTCGAGGGATTAGATAAGACCTTGGGAATTGAACCTGGGTCGGCTGCATGCAAGGCAAACGCCCTACCTGCTGTGCTACTGCTCCAGTCTTAAGGGTTTAACTTGAAGCGAGTTAGTTTTGTATAGTTGAAGGAAGCTTTAGAGAAAAAGACGTTTGTGGAAACCACTAGCAATGAGTACAATAGCCATAACCAGTGGAAATCAATTATACCTGAATAAAACTAAATTAAAACATGAGCCTGGGCAAAGCACAATCACATCCTCTATGTTTCACCTTTGTGTTTCACCTTTCTGAAAGAACTTAAAAAAACTTTGAGGCACAAAGAAAAGACCTGTGGAGATTTTTAACTCAGGCTTTGGGGATGAAGTCGTGAAAGAAGCCTTGAGAGGTATCTCTTTAAAAAGATTTGTAAACCTCCTGGTACTTATCTCAGCTTTTCTTGGGTGTTAGTCTCCTATTTTGTTTCTTTATGTTCCCCAGATGAATGCAATCTTTCTATGTCTGTCCCTCTCTTTCTGACTCATTTCACTTAGCATGATACTTTCCATGTAGTACCACTTTTATGTAAATTTCATGACTTCATCTTTTCTAACAGCTAAATAGTACTCCATTGTGTAGATGTACCAAAGTTTCTTTAACCAGTCATCTGTTCTCAGGCACTAAGGTTTTTTCCAGATTCTGGCTATTGTAAACAGTGCTGCAATGAACAAAGAAGTGCCACAGAGGCAGGGTGGGATGGGGGGTTATGGGGGGTAGGAGGGATACTGGGATTCGTGGTGGTGGAAAATGGGCACTAGTGGAGGGATGGGTACTTGAACATTGTATAATTGAAACCCAAGCACAGAAATCTGTAAGTCTACAACTGTACCTCATGATGTTTCACTAATAAAAATTAAATAAATTAAAAGATTGATACTGCAAAGCAAGCCAGCAATTTCTGTCTTTTTGCCACCATTACTCCTATCTCATACTGCTAGTCTACCTCCAAATGCTGCCACTTACAGAAGAAACCAGACCCACATGTTCACACACATATACACCAAAAGATATTCTTCAATGTAAACTTTGATCATCTGGCTCTCTCCTGCATCTCACACACAGATGATTACATCTGTCCAGAGAGATAGCAGCCGCCTGGATATAGACAACGCATTTCCCCTCCCAAACAGGTGTTAAACATTTCCAGATGCCTACTTCTTAAACACTTAGTTACAGTAATGAAATGTTTTCTATGGAAAGCTCATCTGTCACCGTGGCATATAAGCTGAGTCTTACTTTGAGGAAGCAGAAGCCAGCTGACCAACACTATGTCTAGGCCAAAGTACTTTGTGCAGACTAATCCTCACTCTTGGACCTGGAAGGAAATTTTCTTTTCTCTTTCATTACTCTTATTTTTTATTTGGCTCTTGGATCTCTCAGAAATACTTCTTTCTTATATTGTATTAAAGTAAGCTTGGGGAATTTGGGAAGAACTTCCTAAAGAATGGAGAAACGTATCAGCAGAAAAAATACTATAATATTAATATTTCAGTCATTTTGAAGTATATAACCAAATCTTCAACTCACTAGTTCATCACACTTTCTGAATTTCCTTCATGCATGGCTGGATTTTGGGTGGTCTTGCACAGAGGGATGATCAAGATGATCTTCATTTCCAAGAAATCTTAGGCCTTTCTTTTATCTTTTTATTTCTTTAATTTTATATTTATAAAATTGTTTACATTGGCGGTGGAGGGTGGGAGGGATAGTGGGATCAGTGGTGGTAGAGAATGCGCACTGTTGGAGGGATGGGTATTCGATCATTGTATAACTGAAACCCAAGCACAAAAATTTGTAAGTCTACAACTGTACCTCATGGTGTTTCACTAATAAAAATTTAAGGAAAAAATTGCTTACATTGATTTATTACATTCAATATTCTAATCCCACTCCTACCTTCACCCAAATCTGCCCCAATAGCAGCCTCTAAGTGATTTACTTTGTATTTCTTGTTATAATTAATTCACTAAAAGTGATCTAAACAGATTTCCTCAAAAGAAAGCGTGAAGATTGTTGTATCTCAATCTGGAGCCATTTAAGCTCTGGAATAAAAGATTATTAACATGTTGTTTACTGTTTAAGCCTTGTGGTTGCCTTCTTTATTACATTCCATCCAATGTGGTGTTGTATTCCTGGTATATCAGTGATATGGAGTATGAGATGTTATTCAGTTGTGAAAGCAGCTGTGCGGTTCAGGAATTAAGAAATTTTGATGGCATGATACAGCTGGGGTTAAATTATTAACTGATGGTGACTTTGGACTCTAGAAACTTCTCTGCAGTTTGCTGATTTCTTTTGAGATTTATTTATCAGTCTCTGGATCATGGCCGGTTAACAAGCTTATTTGGCACACACCAGAGGCAGTTCATGGGTGTGACTTCCAGGCTCCGGGAAGAACAGAAGAAAGAGAGGAGGTCACTCATCCCCGACTTTGTTTAAGCCTGGAGACTTCTGTCACAAAATCCACCTACCTGATTTTTTCAACAGATTCAGTCATGGATGGGGTTCAACTTAACCTGTGGGGTCCAGCTGTGAGCATGGCAGAGACTGGGTTCTGGAGGTTTTCGGCTGCCAAGACTCTGCTGGGACGGACGGGTGAAGGGACACACTCACACCACTCTGGGGTGCTCTGGACCTGAAATTCAGCCTGGTGCAGGGTGTGGAGGAATCTCTCTCTAGTTCACTGATCTCTTTTAGATGTCTTAGGCCTTTCTTAGGCAGTGACTTCTCTTGTGTCCATTGACCATCAAACTCGACAGCCAAAAGTCACAGTGATTTGCCAGACAACATCATTTTTAGTTGCCTGTTAATTTAAGCAGCTTTCTTGGAATGAAGAACCTCTAGTTCCAAAAAACATACTATCCTGGTTTAATAGTATTCTTAATGTGTCCAACAGCAAAGTAACCAATTCTTTTTCAGAAACTAAGATTGCTATACCTACAGAGCCTCACTTGGACCATGAAAAACAGGGATGGGCCAATATGAAAGTAATGATACCATCCATACTTCCATAGTTCTTTTCTGATATTTATTATTTATTCTGCATTTATTATCCTTCTGAGAATTCACTACTGTATTGTTTATCTCAAACCTGCTTCATCTTCAACAAGAGATCCTATTTCTGCCAGACTAGCCACTAACCGATGGTAAAGTATAAAATAGATTCATAGTTCTGCTTTGGTATTCACTTTGCTGCAAATAGAGCCCTTGGTATATATTACCTCAGATTTTCTGATAGTAGATCAAGGAATCTACAAGTGCTTCAATTCTGGCATTGGCTGACATCCTGTGTCCAAAGAAAAAACAGACTAAGCTTCATAATGGCACCAATCCTGACCAAAATGCTTACTGCTCCCTCTAGACAGAAGAATGCGATAAGTCTATGTGCATCAAGAGTTGATTAATCTTACTTGTTTCTGCAGCTTGAAGATGAGCATTAGTCAGAGGCAATAGCTAGATTGAGTTGAATGAATGGTAATCATGGCTATGAGTTCCATTCACATATATCTCCACTTCACAGAATATTCTCCATAAATCTAACCAATACACCAATACAGTTGTAGTCAGAGATTGTTAATTAAATTCCACTGACCATTCTTCATTCTGCTCACACATTTAAGTTTCCTCAACAAAGAAAGTTTTGCAAGGGGTTTAAATATGCACCAGCACAAATTCTAGGAAAAGAATTTCTTACTGCACATGGAACACTTTATATTAATTTTCAATTTTATAAAGGTCATTTTGGACAGATTTCTCTCTCTCTTTCCTCTCTCTCTCTCCTATGTCTTCTCTTCTCTTTCTCCTCTCTCTTCTCCTCTCTGTCCTCTTCTCTCTCTCTATCTCTCTGTCTCTGTCTCTGTCTCTGTCTCTCTCTCTCTCTCTCTCTCTCTCTCTCTCTCTCTCTCCACACCTTATGGTGCTCATACTTAATACTAGCTCTATACTCAGAGATCACTCCTTGAAGAAGCACTTGTGTCTTGTACTGGATTCCTGCTGGGCTGATCTTATGACTCAGTAAGACCACTGAAAACTTGCACAAGGTAGACCTCTTTAAGCACATAAGGTTGTAAGCTGATGTTCCTTGGTTGAATCCCTAAAGATTTCTGATAACACTCAGTTCCTGCTTTCTAAATGACATCATGGCTGCTGGTTCTTGGGTCCAATACAGGGAACTTTTATGCTTAAGGCTCAACTCAAAGCTCCTAGCCTTACATATAACAAGTATACTTGTTAGAAGAGTACTTTCACTGCAGAATATAATGCCCATAAGAATCTTTAAAAATATGTACCACGAATTGAGTTTATTTCTTAGTGGTGAGAAGTGAGAAAAACTATAATACATTCTTTACTCTGAGCAGGAGCTTTGTCCTGGCATTCCCTGGGCCGTGAATCGCCTAAAGACTTCACCGGTATAATGAGCCTCTAAAGCTTCATAGAGCTTGCCTCTGTCCTTTGGGATTTATTTGTCTTAATCGAGCACATGTATTTCTTGTACATTTTATCTTGTTAGCATAATTTTTTTCAATATACTGGACAGATGTGACACATATCAGTGTATGAACTAGACTCATGGCATGATGGTTAGTAATGACATAGCAAAATGGCCTGAAGTAATACAGTAAATATATTATACCTCAGAAGTAAAAGTAATTTCTGCTTCTATTTTCTGCAATAAATGGGAAGGAGGGCATTTAGCACATCAATGGTTTACAGCCCACTACATTCAGAATATGTGTCATCTGCAAGAGTCCATACATTTAGCAACTAAGGTTGCTATTTGATTAAGTTTGTGGAATTATCTGTCATTAGTCATGACCCAATATATTTCCACACAGAGCAGACTGATTAATGTTTGAGAGAGAATTCAACCTGAATTCAGTAAGCATGACACTCATCTTGATTCTTCACTTCCAATCTGTGGAAATAGTTATCTCTGCTATTTACTTGGCCATTTCCTCTCCCATTGTTCTGACCCCAATGTTCAGACACCTACGGTGTTGGTCATGCAATAAGCCCATTCCAACTATTTTGTGGACAAATGATTACAAGATAGGTTTAGACATCATGACCCTACAGTGAGCATCAGCTATGCTGGGACTCCATTTTCTACCCAGTTACTCCATCACAGATCATGTTGTCACTTCAGTTTCTTAGCTAAGATTATTATTTTAGACTTTTGTCCAATAGTCCCCTAAAAAACTGGGTTTTTCCCTTCTTCCCAGTGCATCTCATTTGGATTCATGTGTGCAATTCACTTGCAAATGATTGGCGAATAATTAGTGCAATCATGTTTGAAATTCGCTTGCAAATGATTAGAAAAGATTTAGAATAAGGTAACTGGTTGTTGGGGTCTTCGTAGGAATCTGGTTTCTTCTTTAGTTAACATCCCCTTTACCAAGATTCAAGAATGAGTTGACTCAACTACAGTAAGCAGATAAGGAATCAGGACTTTTGATTGGGACAGCTACTTCACTCGCAACTTTCAATCCTTGATCTTGTAGCACTATATAGCAGAACTGGTGATTTCATTCTTGCTTCCAGAAATACCAATTTCTTCTGCTTCATTGTTGTCTCTGATTGCTCTACACACCTTACGTTAATAGCTAAGCACAGCCATCTGACCTTCCTTATGTTGTTATTCTGTCACCAACATAAATGGAATGGAGCCCACCTCAATGACAGTATATCCTGTCATCAGTCCTGACCCAGAAAAGGACTGACATTACTGAACCTCTTTGTGATGGGGCTGTCACTCTGGAGCAGGTGTCTTTGGTTCATTCAAGAAATCCTAATTTTGTGGAGATGGCTAGTTTAATGCACAATAATGCAACCTGAAGAAAAAAAAATGTTCACAACACAAGGCATTGAACTCTGGTGGTTTCCAATATTATTTAAAATCCAGGCATGATTCCCTGTCCTGTTCCAGCTACAAAGCTTTTTGAAACATCACTACCTGCCATAGATCTTTTAAGAGGTTCTCATATGCACTTAAATATTAGTAAATCCCAATGATACTTGTGTTAAGATAGAAAATGAGATTATATCCCTGCCATGAGTGACAGAGCCAGGCCCTCAGCATCTCCAGGGGTGGCTCCCAAACCAAGATCGATGGATCTATCTTATCTATCTATCTATCTATCTATCTATCTATCTATCTATCTATCTATCATCTATCTATCATCTATCTCTAAAAAGAACACACATCAAAAAGAGTAATAGTGATACATGCATCACTTATTGTCAATGAAATAAAATTGTGGCACTTTGTTTTGGCAGAGGAATAAGGACATCATGAAAATTAGAAGCTGATAGGGCAACTAGGTCATTCTTAAGATAGAGGCTATTATGTGATTATTGCAGGTAGCTACATTCCTTAGTATTTCTTCACATTTCAAGTGTACCCTGTACCCTGTAGCATTATAGTGGATTGTATAAAAAGGCTACAGACACCTGAAGTTTCAGCATGAATGAATGCCATGACCTGAAATTAATCACCTAACAAAAAGCCAAGCCACTTCTATTTCAGAGTTTCTTGACATCATTCCACAATTACTTTGGTGGAAATAGGAAGCAAAGTTATTAGAAGCACCTTTTAATGTATTTGCTTTGATAATCATTTCAATTATTTTTCATTTAGAATTTTTGTAAAAATCAATAATACTAAATCCAGGTGAGTAATCAAACAAACTTTATCTTACATATAGAATCCTTAAAGGTCTTCCTTTAATCAAATGAATTTTATGAATGTTGAAATAGGTAATTTCTAGTTTTCTCTCTAGAAAGGATGGAAGCTGACGCATTTGATAAGAAGGTTTTAAAAAGATTTTTTTAGTCTTCCCAAGAATCTATAACACAATGTTTTTGTATGTGTAGTTTTTGAAATAAATTTTAGAATTTCATTAACTATCAGCCAGAATAAATAAAAGAATATCACATTTCCTGGGAACTATATTCCTGGGGGAAAATGGTTCACTTATGAAAACACATAATCAAATTTTAAGAGACAAAGTATTAGAGTTTATGCTACTAAAAATAAAAATTCCAATTGCAAATCAGTTTTTTATTCTATTTTCTATTCAATTTACCTCAAAATTTGTTTCCTGAAATATTTCATCTGATATAGCCCTTGAATTTGCTTTTCAAGTTTTTCCATAATAAGAGTGTAGGGGAGCAGTAAACCAATTTCATGGTCTCTCCACTTTAGATTTGAAATTTCTATATTAGGGGGTGAGAGTTTATAGTAAAATTTCCCAAACTATTCTCAGTCCCTATCAAAGTGAAAGACCAAAAATTGAATCTCCATTTGTCATATTCAAAAGTCTTTAATCAGGGTTGAGTTTCCTTATTTTATAATTTGACCTTAATTTAGATTCCAATTTTGGCCAGTAGTCCATTGATAATTAGTATAATTATAATAGTGTTGTGGGCAACAGAAGCTACTCACTGCTCTTCTAACTGCAAGTATTAATACATCATATAGTTGGTTCTCTTAAAATAAAATTTAAAAAAACACTATTTGCAGGGGGGGTGTATATGTTTGGTTGCTCTCTTAAATTCTTAGTGTGTGTGTGTGTGTGTGTGTGTGTGTGTGTTGTGTTGGGGAAGGGTGTCTGAATATAATGGTTTTTGTACCTTCCCAGCAGTGTTCAGTGTTTACATGCAAGGCATAGAAGGAAGGAAGGAAGGAAGGAAGGAAGGAAGGAAGGAAGGAAGGAAGGAAGGAAGGAAGGAAGGAAGGGAGGGAGGGAGGGAGGGAGGGAGGGAGGGAGGGAGGGAAGGAGGAAGGGGATTCAATTTTCATAGTCCTTAGATCTATTTCACAAAGCTCCTATATTTAGTTTCTGAAATTCAACTTATTACCTTCCCCAAATCCTTATCTTGTTGATTGCCTAAAATGTCACTTAATCATCCCTTAAGTAAACTAGGTAAAATCTGAAAGTATCAGATTAAAAAATCAGTTAACTCAGGGACTGGAGCGATAGTACAGTGAGTAGCGTGTTTTCCTTGCACACGGTCAACCCAGGTTCGATTCCCAGCATCCCACATGGTCCCCCAAGCACCGCCAGGAGTAATTGCTGAGTGCACAGCCAGAAGTAACCCCTGAGCATCACCAGGTGTGACCGAAAAAAGGAAAAAAATCAGTTAACTCTTATAATTCAATCTGTAGAGCACTTTTTGTCCAATAAGATCTGTGGAAATATTGTTCCTTCTGTCTGACATTAGGAATAGCATTGTGGCATCCTCAACAAGTCGGCTGGCACCGTAGCTTCCTCTCAACTAGGGTGACCCTTCTAATCCTCTTCCCTATCTCAAACTAGTGGCAAGTGTTGAGTTGTTCCTCTATTATCCAAGGGAGTCCAGAATCTCATGGAGGACTCACAGGCCTTCACCAGGTCCCACCATCCAGTCTGTCATTTCTCATTGTGAATAAAAACAGTATAAACAGGGTTTTCTGTGGGAAACTTACTTTTGTCCTAATCGTTGTTTAGCAGTGAGGTCTGGATTATCTCTGTTTGGGTCCTTCATATACCCATGGGGAATAAGGCTTCTCTATTCTCCTCTGTTTTACTGAAATATCAACATGTATTTTGTGGGTTTATTTCTCACATTAAACCAATATATAGCCAAGAGTTATTCGTGTTCCTCTCAATTTTCATTGTTAAATGCTACTGCCTTTAGAGGAAAAACCACTGATAATCATTATTAACTCCTTCCATATTTATGGCTTATTTATAAAAAAAATATGCTCCACTCTCTTGATACTCTTAGTCTAGTATACAACTTTACTCCATCTCAAAAGCCAAATCCCTTTCTCGGTAATCCAAATTACTTTGGTAAATTTAACCCTAAAAATAGATTATCTGGGTTCAAATTCCAGTTCTTTCATTTATTAATTATAATATCTTAGACTAATATTTAAATATTTTCATTTTCTGGGCCAGAGAGACAGTACAGTAAGGCATTCTCCTTGCAAGCAGCTGGCCCCAGTACTATTTTTGTATCTCTGATATCACATATGATCCCTGCAAGCCCAGAATTTATCCCTGAGTACGGATCCAAGAGTAAACCCTGAGAATCACCAGTAGTGATCCTAAAATCAATTGTTAAAAAATCTTTTAAAATGCTGTAATTTTAATCTTTAAAACAAAACAAAACATAAAAATGGACACGCATATGCGCACGCGCACACACACGTAGGTTACCTAATTGTAAAAGATGTTATGAGAATTTGATGTTAATGTATGTAAGCACTTTGAACACAACAAGTTCATAGACATGTTAACTGTCACTGTTACTATTGCTATTCTGAACCACTAACAAAGGCTGGAGGAAGACTTTCAGAACAAGATAAATGTAGGAAAGAAAAAGATGGCCTGGCAATTATTAGTTTTATCCTGGCAGAAATATTTCTTCTTTTCTAAATATATTCTTGTGAAGAAGAAAACTTGGCATTTGTTAAGAAAATATAGACAAATACTACGAAATTTTCTTAGGTTGCATATGTCACTAATTTGATGAAGGAAAAACATTAATCCATATCCTTGGTTTCAAATCCACTCCTGTTATACACTAATTTACTAGTGGCCAAAAGGAAGACTTTCTAGACTTAACTGGAAACAGGGAATAGGATTTCATAAAGTATATAAACTAAAACCGGTAACATATTTTGATTTGCACAAATATTTTCTGAGAATCTTACTATATAGACTTTTTTGCTCAATTTTATGAGATATACTAAAATTAAGACGCATATTTTTAATAAAAACATAATATTGTAAAATTAAAAAGATAAATGCACAACTAATTGCTTCTTAGAATAAAGTGACCTGAATAGATTGCAAATTACTGTGTGTGGGAGTGAGAAGAGACTTTTAATATTGATTCATGCTAGATCTCAACAACTTCATAAGTGAGAAAACATTTGAAAAGAGACTTTAGAGAACAAATTTGCAAAAGATTGCTATTAACTTTTTAACAATCAGCTCCTGTGTATGAACCGGAGATATATACTTTTACAATGAATAGGATGATAAACACATATGTGACACAATTTGTAACAAATAAAATATAATTTCAATATAGATAAATTTTCACTGAAAATTGTTGAAGTTTTTGCTTAACTTGTTGCTCTTGGAAAACTTATATTTGCAATTATTAAGTGGGTCTAATTGCAAATGCCATATGTTGGAAATTTAATATCTTGCCAATGACAAAAAAAACTTTGCAGAATTCACAAGAGTTTTTGAATGCTGCAAATATATTTCCTCAAATTTTTGTCTTATCCACAATGTAAAAAAATCACAGGCATGGCATACTTTCAAGTTTAATGCACATTTCTGAAATTTTCTTCATTGCTTTCTTAATTCTAGAGACAAACAACAAACTAAATTAAAATCTGGTTTCTAACGCTTGTGATTTGCACGATATCAATTCTCCCACCGTGTCTGATTTCATGCTGCTACTCTAAGTAAATACAATGTTGGGAAAAGATTTACAGTTGCATACTAATTTTTTACTACTTTTATAGCAAAAAGATAATTATAATATGTAGCAAAGGAACTAGAATGGGCTAGATTTTGAATGTAGTTTGACTGATTTACATCTTATTTGACTGGAAGTTTATATGATTTGAGAACAGCTGTGATTGCACCTGTCTCATACAGTTTCTACAAATTTAACCACTTTACGACACCACATTACATAGCACTGCAGCTCCAGGAAGTGCCAATATGTTTATTGGACACAGTGTTTGTAGAATATCTACATGGATGAATCTTTACTCCAAATTGTTAATCAGGAAAGAAAAAAGCAAAAAAATGTTAGCTTATCCAAAGTCATTAAAAAAGGAAGTGATGCTAAGAGATAATCCAGATCTAATTTCCAAGGACTTTCAGTACTCCAGAAATTGACCCAATTGACTCCAAGTGTTCTTTTATTCTCTAGAAATATAATAACGTGAGGGTGATAACAGTGAGAAGCTTTTCTTACATTATGCTTCATCCAAAAGTTATAGGCTTCTTTAAAGCACGTCAGCCAAGAGAATGGTATAAAATACGGTGCAATTGGTAGCACCAAGCATGAACCCACACTAAGACTGATCCTGCCCAGCATCATTGCATGCATTTTAGAGTTTACAGCTCCAAATTTTTGTGATTGATGTATCATATAATAGTACACATCTCACTAAGAAAAGCAACAAATCTCTGCAAAGATTTGCAGGAGAAAAGTTTTAAATTTTACTAGTTTATTAGCATAGACATGTAATACTATATAGATGAACTGAATGCTTGAATAGTTACTTTCCTTGAGTAAATAGTTTTCCTTGAGTATATTTAGCATAAAAAAAAACTCTGGTGCCCTGGTTTTTCTTTTAGTAGTTTTCTGGATTAAAGACTGATCTAATGCTGCACTGCTGCCTACTGATGGGGCAATTTTGTTATTGTCTTGAGTGACTTACTCCGAAGGCTCTGAGTTGCAACACTAGAACTTAGAGAATGGGTAATAGGTACAGGTCTAAGAACAATTGGTAATTAATGCATGCAAGTGTGTGTTTAGTGAATACTATTTGACGACAAGTTTGAAACATATTCATTAAAGACTGGATGTGACCCTCTTCAACATGCAAGTTTCCTAGGACTATTTCTACCTACCCAAAAGAACCCAGGAATAGGTTTAAATTTGTTTTAAACACAGGTCTTTATTATGATTATTTTAAACCATTATTGAGAAACATGATTTAATTATATCTAAGGGTGGTTTCATGCACACATCCTTCCCACACCACATTTCTCACCCACCACCAGAGTATCACTATCCTTATCTGCCAAGATTCACAAGCACCTTCCTTTCATTGCTGCCTCTCACCCCCGACTTCATACTCTCCTCTCCTCTGCAAATTCACCTCTCTTACAACTTTTCACTTATGTTGCCTTTGGACCTTTTCAACACGAGTCGCTAGATGTTTTTTAAACTTTTTTATTGGATCGATAGCACAGCGGGTAGGGCGTTCGCCTTACAAGCGGCCAACATGGCCGACCCGAGTTCGATTCCTTCGCCCCTCTCGGAGAGCCCGGCGAGCTACCGAGAGTATTCGATATGCCAGACACAGTAACAACAAAGTCTCCAATGGAGACGTTACTGGGCCCGCTCGAGCAAATCGACGATCAACGGGAGGGCCTTTACCTTTATTGGATCACTGTGACATAGACTCTTACAAAGCTGTTCATGATTAGATTTCAGGCATACAGTATTCCAACACCCGTCCCTCCACCCGTGTATGTTTCCCAACACCAGTGCAGGTTCCCTTCCATCACCGCCCACCCCCCACCCCCTGCCTGTCTCTATGGCTGGTGATTTTCTTCTCTTCTCTCTCTCTCTCTCTCTCTCTCTCTCTCTCTCTCTCTCTCTCTCTCTCTGTGTGTGTCTGTCTGTCTCTCTCTCTCCCCATTTGGGCATTGTGGCTTGCAATATTGATACTTAAAGGTTATCAAGAATATCCCTTGCCCACTTTTAACCCTCTGATCTTGTCCAGCATGACTATTCCCAATTATTACTGTCATAGCGGTCTCTTCTGTATTTTGACCAGTAGAGGAAGACTGGGAGTTTTATAGCGAGGAAACCAGTTGAAGAACAGCCCTGGGGTGTGTAATGGTAAATAGAAAAGCCAAAATGTGCAAAGTGTAAGAAAGAGAATGTGAGAACATGTCATAGAGATATAAAGTCATCAAGATGCTGAAGAATATTTCTCTCTGTCACTGTTCTGTCACTGTCCTCCCGTTGTTCATCGATTTGCTCGAGCAGGCCCAGTAACATCTCCATTTTGAGACTTCTTGTTGCTGTGTTTGGCATATTGAATATGTCATGGGCAGCTTGCCAGACTTTGCCATGCGAGTGAGATACTCTCAGTAGCTTGCCGGGCTCTCTCAGAACAAGCAAAACCAAAGTTCTGTAGCAACAAATTAGTTAACTAACTTTTTTTCCTAGTTCACAAATATTCACCCTCTTTTTGAGTAGATGGGGAAACTCATAAGGCTATCTTTAATAGAGTTTTGTTGTTGTTGTTGTTGTTGTTTTCTTCCTTAGTTTTCCGGCTACTAGAAGGTTATCACAGTTCTTTTCAAATCACCTAATTATCATGTTGTCTCCCAAAGAATATCCTTGCCAGGGCTTTGCTATGGAACATTTCAGACTTTTTCATGTTACCCTGAGTGACTAATTCTTAGTGATAAACTTAGTATAGCATACGGACCCCATCAAGAAGTGATCCGTGGGGCTGGAGCAATAGCAGAGCAGGTAGGGCATTTGCCTTGCACGCGGACAACCCGGGTTCAATTCCCAGCACTGCCAGGAGTAATTCCTGAGTGTATGAGTCAGTAGTAACTCCTGTGCATTGCCAGGTGTGACACAAAAAGAAAAAAAGAGTGATCCCTGAGTCCAGAGCCAGGAATGAGCCATGAGTACAACTAGGTTTGATACCAAAAAAACAAAGATATAAAAATTTTCATTTGTTCTCTTTGTTTCAATTTACTCAACCCCACTTCCCTTATCAATACAGATCACCACTAAGTGGTCATACTTTCCAAAAGGTTAGTTTTTTTTCTCTTTGTTTCATCTGTTGATTTTTTTTTCTATGTAGCACACATGGGTGTATTCCTATGGAGTTTGCCTGTTTTCATCTGACATATTTCACCTTACATGTTACCCTTTAAATCCATTGTTATTAAAAAAAAGGTAAGGTAAGCTCTTACCTTTAGACCTGAACAATATTTCACTTTGCACATAAACAGTATATTTTCCAGTCATCAGTCTATAGGCACCTAGATTCTTTCTAATCCCTGCAAATAAGTCTTTGTAGATAAGTTCAATAAGCATGACAATATATATATAACTCTTCAAATTAGTGTCATTGCATTTCCTAAATACCCCAAAGTAGAATAATTGGATTTTAAATGAAATTTCTGTTTTTCCAGGGGCCACATTCTAGTTGTGCTGGAATGGAACAGGGTCATTCTTAACCATGCTTTACAATAGTGCAGGACTCTGGGTCAGTAAAGTTTAGGGTCACAACGGCTACACCCAGGCATGCTGTTGACATATGGGGCAGCAGGATAAAACTCAGGGACTTGCATGTGCTAGAAATGTGTTCTACACCAGAACCATCTCCCCAATACTGGAATTTCTACGTTAATTTTCTAAGGAATGTCCATACAGCTTTCAATAATGACTATAAAAAGTTGATTCCCATCAACAATATCAAAATGCTTCTTTCACCTCTTTCTTTTCACCTCCTCTCCAATACTTGTTTCTGGTCTTTCAACAATTGCCATTAGCACAGATATGAGCTAATACCTCCTTGTTGTTTTGATAGACATTTTCCTAATAATAAGAGATGATGAGTATCTTGGGTGTGCCCATTGACCTCTCTATTTCTTCTTTGAAGAAGTGTTTATTTAACTCTTCTACCCATTTAAACTGGTTAATTATTTTCTTTTGTTGAGTTTTATGACTTCCTGGTATTTGTATAGCAATACTTTTTCGAGGCTATGATGTGCAAATATCCTCCCTGCTCAATAAAGTAACTTTTTGTTTTGGTACACGTGACTTTCATTTACAAAGGCATTTTTGTTTGACATATTACTCAGTTAATTTTATGTTTGTGTTTCTTGTCGTTGGAATTAGGTCCCCAGACATATCTCTAAGACTTATGTCAAGGTGATTTTTACCTCTGTTTTCTTCTATGCATTTATGGTTTCAGATTTTTGTCTAAAACTTTACTCTATTTTAAATTAAACCCTATGAATGCTATTAGACTGTGGTCTAGCTTGTTTCTTCTGCATGCTACTATCCAGACTTCCCAACAAACACTCTTGGAGATTTTTCTTAAACACTTCTAAACTCTTAGTCACTTTGTTATAATTATTTCCCCATACATGTGTGGTTTTATTCTGGAGTTTCCAGTTTTGTTCCACTTATTGTTATTTCTATTTTTATTCAAACACCATGTATTTTTATTTATTATCATTTTGTACTGTGATTTGACCCCAGACCATGATACTTCCATTTTTATTCACTTCTCTCAGGAATGTCTTTATATTTTGAGGATTTTATACTATCAAATAAATTTTATGACTACTTCAGCAGTGAATGTCTTTGGGATTTTGAAACGTATTACAGTAAGTCTATGCATTGCTTTAGGTAATTAGACAATTTGTAAATTTGTAAAATTTTATTTCTTCTAACCAATGAACATAAATGTTTTCATCTTCTTGTCTTTTTTCAATAAAATCTTATATTTTTTGCATGTGGATCTTTCCATTCTTTGGTTAAAATATTCAATAGTTTCTTTCTACTTGATGCAATTGTGACAATAGTTCCTAAGATTGCTTTTGCTAGTTTATTACCTGCATGTAAATATGTAGCATATTTTTCTTTATTAATTTTTTAGCCTGCCACTTTTTCTTTATCATTTATTTCCCAAAATCTTTTTAATGGAGTCTTTTGGAATTTTCTATGTATATTGTCAGGTCAAAGTGATAATAGTTCATTTTTTCTAAATTTAGACTCCTGTTATGTTCTTTTATTCTACAACTGCTCTTGTTGGTAATATGTTATGAATAGTAGTGGTGAGAATGAAATATCTTGTTTTCATTCTTATTTTAGAGCAAAATATTTTAAATGCTCATTATTCAATATTATGTTGGAAGAAGTTTTGAGAGATATGGTCTTCATTACATTGGGGTATGTTCCATACAGTTCTATTTTTCCAAGGTTTTGTTGTAAAAGGGTAGAATTTTATCAAATGCTTTTCTGAGATGATCAGACAAACATACAACCTTCATTCTTCATATTGCTAATGTTTTTATCCCATTCATTAGTTTTCATATGTTAAACCATCCTTACACTCCTAAAATGAGTATCTCTTATTCATAACAACTCTTTCTTTTAATTTACAATTGAACTCAGTTTGCTCATATATTGTTGAGAAGTTTTACATCTGTGTCACTAGAGATATTTGTCTACAGATTTTGAGTGCTACGGTTCTCTGGCTTTGAAATCAGAAGAAAAATGCTTTCATAGAATGTGTTTGCAAGTTGTTCTTTTTTCAATTTTATGGAAGACTGAGAACAAGTATTAGTCCTTTTAAAAATTGGTAGAAAATGGGGGCTGGAGCAATAGCATATTGGGCTGGGCATTTGACTTGCACATGGCCAACCCAGGATTGATTCCTAGCATCCCATATGACCCCAGAGGTAATTCCTGAGTGAAGAGCCAGGAGTAACCCCTGTGCACCGTCGGGTGTTATCAAAAATAAAAAAAAAGTAGAAACCACTGTGATACTGTGATGTCATCTGCTGGCTTATTTATTTTAAATTATGGACTCTATAGTGAATGCTATAAGATTAGCAAGTTAGAGACATTGCTTATTAGAAAGTTGGTTTGACTTTTAAGACCCAAAGTTGAAAGTGCAATAAAGATATTTTGTAGTCAAATTTGGTTTTGGAGATGAATAAACTAGGCTAGCTTTTTAAACAAAACATTGACAGTGTTTTTAAAAGATAAGATTGTCATTCGAGCCAGGGACTTCCCTTTCCCCTTATATGTGCTACAGAGATCCTCTAGGACCCTGGGCCTCCCGTCATCCCTGGGCATGGCATTTCGGACAAACAGAAAGAGCCTCTTCCTATTCGTCCCAAACGTCATGCCCAGTTTTTTTCTCCTCTCAGGTTGTATCCCCCACATACAGTAGTCTCCATACCACCACACCAACATGAAGAAACAAAGCAAATCCCCACCACGAGGAGAGGATGATGAAAAGAATCCAGAAGCCTCAGTAGGTGCTACTCACGTAAGGGACCTCTCTGAGAAAGAATTCAGATATGAAGTAATGAAGATGTTCAATGAACTCGATGAAACAGTGAAACAGATATCCAGTAAATTGAAGAAGGACATGAAAGAAACAATTGAGAAAATACAGGAAGAATTGAGAAAAGAAATTGGAAAGGTATGCACAGAAATGCCACGAATAAAAAATTCGGTAGATAAAATAAAAATTTCAGTGTGTGCCCTCAATAGTAGAATGGCTACAGCTGAAGACAGAATCAGTGAGCTGGAAGATGAGCTGCACGAAGCCTACATGCAACAATAAACAATGGCAATATATCTCAAAATAGCTCTAGAGCAAATCAGAGTTCTAGAGGATGATTCCAAGAGGAACAACATTAGAATCATTGGAGTACCAGAAGGTATGGGAAACAGTCCCAAAGAAAAAGCCACAGTTAAACAAAACATTGCTGAAAAGTTCCCAGAGCTAGACAGTGCAGGCACCCAAATTCAACGAGCCCAAAGGGTGCCAGCTAAAAGAGACCCTAACAAAAACACTCCAAGACATATCATAGTTAGAATGATGGATGTCATGGATAGAGACACAATACGAAAAGCAGCAAGGTCAAAGAAGGAAATCACATACAAAGGAGCGCCCCTTAGATTCACAACAGACCTATGAGAGGAAATCCTCCAAGCTCAAAAGCAATGGAGGGACATAGTGAAAAAACTCACTGAAATGAATGCTTCACCAAGAATACTTTATCCAGCTAAACTCTCACTCAAACTTGAAGGAACAGTAAACTATTTTCTGGATAAACAACAGCTCAGGAACTTCATAGACTCAAAACCAGATCTAAAAGAAGGGCTAACAGGGCTACTATAAGACAAGACCACCCCTACAAGCATAATAAACCCATACAGAAAGATGACACAAAACCCCATAACAATAATCTCTCTCAACATCAATGTTCTAAATTCACCGATTAAGAGACACAAAGTGGCAAAATGGATCAGAGACAAAAACCAACATTCTGCTGCCTACAGGAAACACATCTGAACAATCAGAACAAACACAGACTCAAAGTCAAAGGACAGAAAACAGCCCTGCAAGCAAACAACACCCTCAAAAAAGCTGGATGGACTTACTAGTATTGGACAATATAGATTTCAGGTTGAAAAAGATTAGAAGGGACAGTGAAGGCCATTTTTTATTAATCAAGGGATATGTACAGCCAGAAGAAATCACACTCCTAATCATATACGCACCCAATGAGGGACCAGCCAAATACTACAAGAACTGCTAACAGACCTTTAAAAGAACATTACAAGCAACACAATAGTAGTTGGAGATTTCAACACAACCTTATCACCCCTACATAGATCAAGAAGGTTAAAACTAAGCAAGTAAATAATGGCCCTGAAGGAAGAAATAGAAGACAGAGGGATAATAGATCTATGAAGGACTTTATACTCCCCCCAAAAAAGAATACACATTCTTTTCCAGTGCACATAGAACATTTTCCAGAATAGACCATGCGCTGGGCCATAAAGCATACCTCAACAGAATCAGGAAGATAGACATTGTATCAAATATCTTCTCAGACCACGATGTGCTGAAGATTGAAGTTAATCATGTATAGGTGCAGAAAACCAAATCAAACACCTGGAAATTAAACAACTCAATGTTAAACAATGAGTGGGTCAGGAACGAAATCAAGGAAGAAATCAAAAGATACCTGGAAACAAATGAGAACCAAGGCACGAGCTACTTGAACCTATGGGATGCAGCTAAAACAGTGTTAAGGGGAAATTTTATAGCTCTGCAGGCATTACTCAGGAAAAAAGAAAGGTCCCACATAAATAACTTGACTTTACAGCTCAAGATCTTAGAAAAGGACCAACATAAAGAGCCCAACTCAGGCAGAAGGAAAGAGATCATAAAACTTACTGCAGAAACCAATGACATGGAAACCCAAAAAACAATCCAAAAGATCAATGAAATCAAGAATTGGTTCTTTGAGAAAATAAACAAGCTAGATAAACCACTACAAGACTTACAAAGAAAGGGAGCAAGAACCCTAATAAACCGAATCAGAAATAAGAAGGCGGATATCACAACAGAAACCAAAGAAATTCAAAAGATCATTAGAGGCTATTTTGAAAGTCTGTACGCCATGAAACAAGAGAACCTAGAGGAATGAATAAATTCCTGGATCCCTCTAATCTCCCAAGGATGAATCAAGAAGATCTAAAATACGCTCATAGTCCTATTAATATCAAAGAAATTGAAACTCTAGTTAAAAGTCTTCCCAATAACAAAAGCCCAGGTCCAGATGTATTCGCTGGCGAATTTTTCCAAACATTTAATGAGGACATATTGCCAGTTCTTCTCAAGCTTTTCCAGGAAATTAAAGAAACGGCAACTCTCCCAAACAGTTTCTATGAAGCTCATATTTCTCTAATACCAAAAGGAAACAAAGACACCACAAGAAAAGAAAACTACAGGTCAATATCCCTGATGAACACGGATGTAAAGATTCCCAACAAAATACTAGCAAACAGAATTCAGCAACTCATCAAAAAGATCATACACCATGACCAAACGGGGATTCATCCCAGGGATGCAAGGATGGTTTAACATTCAAAATCAATCAATATAATCCATCATATCAATGAAAGAAAAGATAAAAAAAACCATATGATCATGTCAATAGAAGCAGAGAAAGCATGTGACAAGATCCAGCACACGTTTATGATGAAAACCCTCCGAAAATGAGTATAGAGGGGACTTTCATCAATATAGTTAAAGCCACATACCACAAGCCTACAGCAACCATCATCTTCAATGGGGAAAAATTGAGAGCCTTCCCTCTAAGATCAGGGATGAGCCAAGGATGCCCACTCTCTCCACTGCTGTTCAGTATAGTACTATAAATACTTGCAATAGCGGTTAGGCAAGAAAAAGATATTAAGGACATTCAGGTAGGAAAGAAAGAAATCAAGCTCTTACTATTTGCAGATGATATGAGAACCCTAAAACCTCTCCCAAGAAATCCCTAGTAACAATATACTTGTATAGTAAAGTTGCAGGCTATAAAATCAACACCCAAAAGTCCATGGCTTTCCTATATGCAAATAATAAGAGAGAAGAAAGTGTCATGAAAAAAAAACCCCGTTCATAATTGTTCCCCAGAAAATCAAGTACCTAGGAATCAGCTTAACTAAGGATGTAAAAGACCTGTACAAAGAAAAGTACAAAGACGCTACTTCAGGAACTAAAAGAGGACATGAGGAAATGGAAAAATATCCCCTATTCATGGATCGAGAGAATTAACATTGTCAAAATGCAATGCTCCCCACAGCATTGTACATATTCAATGAGATCCTTATAATGATACCCATGACATTCTTCAAAGAAATGGAGCAAACACTCCTGAAATTCGTATGGAACAATAAGCACCCTCGAATAGCTAAATCAATTCTTGGGAAAAAGAAAATAGGAGGAATCAACCGTCCCAACCTCAAACTCTACTACAAAGCAGTAATAATTAAAACAACATGGCACTGAAACAGAGGCAGAGCTGTAGACCAATGGAATAGAGTTGTAGTTGTATATACTGACATCTCCCCCAAACATATGATCATCTAATCTTTGATAAGGGACAGAAAATGTGTAGTGGAGCAAGGAAAGCCTCTTTAACAAATTGTGCAGGCAAAACTCAAAATGGATCAAAGACCTCAATATCAGACTGGAATCTATAAGGTACATTGAAGAAAAGGTTGGCAAAATCCTTCACAACATTGAAGTTAATGGTATCTTCAAAGATGACACGACACTGGCCAAGCAAGTGAAAACAGAGATAGACAATCTAAACTAAGAATCTTCTGCACCTCAAAAGAAACAGTGACCAAAATACAAAGACTGTCTACAGAATGGGAAAGGATATTCACCCAATACCCATCTGACAAGGGGTTTATATCAAGGATATACAAAGCACTAGATGAACTCCACAAGAAGAAAATATCCAACCCCATCCAAAATTGGGCAACGAAATGAACAGAAACTTTCTCATAGAAGAAATCCAAATGGCAAAAAGGCACATGAGAAAATGCTCTACATCATTAATCATCAGGGAGATGCAGATCAAAACAACAATAAGATGTCATCTCACACCACAGAGACTGGCCCACATCCAAAAGAACAAAAGCAACCGGTGTTGGTGTGGATGTGGCGAGAAAGGGACCCTCCTTCACTGCTGGTGGGAATGCCGACTGGTTCAGCCCTTTTGGAAAACAGTATGGATGATTCTCAAAAAATTAGAAATTGAGCTCTCATTTGACCCAGCAATACCACTCCCGGGAATATATCCCGAAGAGGCAAAAAAGTACAGTTGAAATGACATCTGCACTTGTTTGTTCATTGCTGCACTGTTGACAACAGCCAAAATTTGAAAAAGCCTGAGTGCTTGAGAACAGATGACTGGTTAAAGAAACTTTGGTATATCTACACAATGGAATTCTGTGCAGCTGTTAGAAAAGATGAAGTCATGAAATTTACATACAAGTGTTTCTACATGGAAAGTATCATGCTAATTGAAATGAGCCAGAAAGAAAGGGAGAAACATAGAAAGACTACATTCATCTGGGGAGTATAAAGTAACAGAATGGGAAACGAACACCCAAGAATAGTTCAGATAAGTACTAGGAGGTCTGTCCAGGGCTTGGAAGCCGGCAGCACATGCTGGGGGATAAGGCAGCTCAGATAGAGAAGGCAACACCAAGTAAATTATGTTCGCTCGGGATGCGAGATGCATTCTGAAAGTAGATTACAGACTGAACACAATACCTCTATCGCAAACTACAAAACCCTGAAGGAAAGAATGAGCAAAAGGGAATCCCCTGCCACAGAGAGGGCTTGGGGTAGGGGTGGATGGGGTGTGGGGGTGGAAGAGCTACTAGGATCATTGTTGTTGGAGAATGAGCACTGGTAGAGGGATGGGTACTCGATCATTGTATAACTCTACCCAAGCACAGAAGTTTGTACATCTACAACTGAACCTCATGGTGTTTCACTAATTAAAAATAAATTAATTAATTTAAAAAAATAAAAGATAAGATTGTCAAAGAAAGAGGAAGATGCTGGATCAATTAAAATCAAAACAAAACCACACTTAGATTCCTGTATTTTAGGGAAAAAGCAGGTTATGAAATATTGTCATTCAAATGTTATTCTTATCTTTGACAGTAACTGATTTGATATCACCAATGAAAAAAGTCTTTTCCATGCTTGAGTTTAAACCTGCTGCACTTGTAGAATCACAGAATCAAGAATAACTGGGAGTCGAGCATGGATCAGAACCAGGTGTGAGCTCATTCATCAAATGCCACATCATAACGTGCTGGTTCTTGGGAGTGACTGCCAAACCTTTCTGTTTTCACTTGTCTTAATTGCAAAACACTGCCATAAGATGCAGACAAGTAAATTAATTTTTACGTGACATAATAATTCATGGGATTTTTCAGTTCCTAAAGTTAACTCCCACAAAGAAATGAACCACAAAGGTATGCAACTCAATTTTAAAATTCAATATTCAGGAGCAACTTCTCTATTTCAGTTAAATCTTAAATAATTTTCCCATGATCTAGCCTCTTAAATGTGATACACATATGCGTTCCTATAAGTAATTTGGATCCAAGGAAACCCCATCAATCAGTTAATTTAAATAAATTTTAACCCATTTCAAACCTTTTATGTTTGAGATCTGAAAGCATATATAAAACCCAATATTTAAAATAAGAGTTCTCCAATATTTGCCATATAGGCACAAATACATGTATTATTATAAAATTAAAGTGCTATTAAACAGAGTATTGTTTTTAAAAAAAGGTTAGAATGGCTCTTGGAACCGGCAAGCAGCAACTCTTTTATTATTATTATTATTATTATTATTATTATTAAAACTGTTTTGTGGTTGAGCTAAAGTTTAAAGCATATTAATCAATTTTGGTAAATATTTTTCTTATAAGTAATTTCTGGAATTTATTTATATTAAAAAAACAAGAAAATATCAACCAAATTATAAATTGTTTTTTGAGTTAACCTTTCCCTTTTTATAAAAGATAATCTTGCAGAGAATTATTTTACCATAGGCCTATGTTTCTGAGAGCATGCTCTTACTGAAACTCAAGCCAGAGGTGACAAAGAAAGTGACAGGTGTTCTGCTCAATGGCCCAAAATTGCAGTTTATTCTGATGCTGTAATGAAATCCAACCCTACAAGCACTATGTGACTTTAAGGGAATTTAGAAATGATTTAAAGCCAAACATATTATCACATATGTCTTTAACTAGGTGAGACTAAGTAGAAAAATTTTTGAAAATCCTATTACAAATGTGGTATAGGAACAGGATCAGTTTACACAAAGGCAGGCACAATAAGTGTTCATTTATGTGATGTTATTTGAGGAGCAGTAAAGCTCCCTTTCTTCCCATCCTCACCCCTAGGCTGAAGGCCCTTATTAAAATGCAAATAGGTGGATTAACTTTCCCAGAAGAGCCCTAGGGGCAAAGGAAAACAAGTTGGCTGAAATAACTGAGTGGTATAAATAAAATTTCAAACAGAAAATTGTATAAATCCACCTCTCTATAAAATGAAACATCTGAAATTACACCAATAATAATTAGATTGCAATGTGCTTCTCTCTGCTTTATTGGCCTTTTCCATTGGATCAACAAAAATATTCACTGGCACTCACTATCTCCTGCAATCTTTTAGTATCTCTTTCTTTCCACTGACGATTTTCAGATAAGTGTCCTAAAAACACTATCTTCTCATCACACACACAATTTTAACAATGTGCAAATTGGATTTCAACAATAATGACAATTTTTAGGTTTTGCAATTTCTAACACTAAATCATTGTGTACTGTCATGTTTCTTATAGAACACAATTGGAAATCAAGAATGCTGTTTTATAAAAGACCATTTCTTTTATACTCATCCTTTTCCTTTCATTTCTATTGTGGACTTGCTGAATCAGATTTTGTTACTAGCCTTTTACTTTTCCTTGTATGTAGAGTAGCAACTCTACTTGATGTGGCCTTCTATAATGACACTTTGACCAAGTATTTGTATCTGAATGTGTCAGATGTTCTTGAGGTCTCAGGAAAACACGAAATGTCTCCTTCAAGTTTCAGAATGATCACATTAGGAATTCTGACTCCAAATTCCTCCTCACCCCCTTTCTTTCTACTCCTCTATAAAAGGACAAAGGAAAACCAGTTGACTACCACTACATGCTCTGTGCACTATTTCAAGCAGAGACTTTCAATGCTATCATAAAAGCTTGAACACTCTTATAGTTTTTAAATATTATCTAATAAAAATTCTTTTCTTAAAATAATCTTTTCTTCTGGGGCCTGAGCAGTTAGTAACTCATGAGCACAGAGCAAAAAGTAAGCCCTGAGCACAGCTGGATGTGGCTCAGCCCCGCCAAAAGAGTATTCTTTCCTTCTTTATTTCCATTAGGCAAGAGCACTCCCTCCCCGCCCCGCCTTAGACTAGTGTTTGAGTTTGGTACTTTGTCGCACTGTTGCTCATAGAATCGCTAGCTGGACTGTTGCTTCCTATCCCCTCACCTCCCACTCAGTCTGGTTCCCTGAGAGTTTCCTGTGGAGTCTTTGAGAAGTCTTCCTTGCTATTTTCTCTGGCAAGTTTTCCAGCATTTCAGGACCTCGATTCATCTGGCAATTCAAATTTTTCCCTTCATCATTGTTTTCATCAGTGGTATCTTGAACATGGGACTCCATGCCAGGTTGTGGGGCGGGTGAGAGCCCTCCCCACCCCAAGGGACCCAGCCCCGGCAGTCGACCTCCACTACCCAACCACTGCCACCGCACGACACATTATAAGATACTTCCTACCCTACTACTACACAATTACTACACCATATCTGATGGGGTTCAGATAGAAGGCAACAAATCACAGAGAAATATATATATATATATATATATATATATATATATATATATATATATATACCTTTCGGAGAGCCTGGCAAGCTACCGAGAGTATCCCGCCCACAGGGCAGAACCTGCCAAGCTCCCTGTGGCGTATTTGATATGCCAAATACAGTAATGACAACAGGTCACATTCCCCTGACCCTGAAAGAGCCTCCAACCTTTGGGAAAAGATGAGTAAGAAAAGGCTGCTAAAATCTCAGGGCTGGGAGGAATAGAGACGTTACTGGTGCCTGCTCGAGTAATTCCTTGATCAACAGGATGACAGTGATACAGTGATCTTGAACATAGCAGAGTTTTCTTTATTATGTCTGTAAGCTTATCCAATGCAATGCACAATAAAATGCTGCTTGTAACAAGCTACCATTTCTCTGTTGAATGACTTAGTGGGTAAATATACACCCAGTTGTGCTCAGGACTTACACCTGGCTCTGTGCTCAGAGGTCAGTTCTGGAGGTTCTCAATGGACTGATCATAAGGGATGCCAGGGTTCAAACCTGGGTCTACTGCATGTAAGATAGGAGCCTTTCCCTGTACAATTCTATAGATCAACAGTACAAAGCCCTATGTTATACCGTCGGGGATTCTTGATAACCTTGTTCAATCAAATGTTCTTATTCCATAGTAGCAACAACACTATTGTAGGGCATTCAATATCTGCCCTACACAAAACACAAAATTTGAAGGATATTATCTTGGGTCACACCAGGTGGTGCTCAGGCTTACTCTTGGCCCTGAGTTCAAATGATTCCTGGTGGTCCTCAAGAGACCACAGGACATGCATGAATTAAAGTTGAACAAGATCAAGGCAAGTACCTTACCTGCTGTACTCTCTCCCCTGCTCTATTGCCCAATTTTAATGGAAGCTTAAGTAAGTAAAGTAAGTTTTATATTAATAAATGTTCCAGGATTACATGGCGTTGAGGGGGGGCAGTTGGTGGGTGTGACCCCTGCCTACTGGAAATTGGAGGATCTGGGTGGAGGATGCTCAGCTCCAATCTAAGCAGGCTTGGAGATCTCAGCCCTGGAACCTGCATGCCTTTGTTCCTCTGCTGGTACCTTCATGCGTGTGGAAAGTGGTCTCAGCATGGTTGTGGCTGGTTCTGGAGGTCTTCGGGTGCCGGGGCTCTGTTAAGGGCAGGGAGGGGCTCCAAGGGGCCCTGGTGAGGACAGCCAGGCGCGGGGGCAGAAGACTATAAAACCAAGCTCCTGGAAGCGTGCAGCCGCATTTGCGGCCACACTTAATCACTTAATCACTTAACTTCCCGTTAGTCGTCGATTTGCTCGAGCGGGCGCCAGTAATGTCTCCATTTGTCCCTGTCGCGTGCTAGTGTAGCCCAATGGCATCTCTTCGCTCCGGGAACATGGAGGGCCTCAAACCGATCGTTCATGATTTTGACAAAGAAGTCTGACCACGCAACATCTTATTATCTCATTCTTGCTTTGGACATCCTGGCAGGCTACCGAATGTAACCTGCCCACATAGCAGAATCTGGCAAACTCCACGTGGCGTACCCAATATGCCAAATACCAGTAACAATGATGGGTCTCATTCTCCTAACCCTGAAAAAGCCTTGAATATGGCACTTTTTAAAATCTCAGGGCTAGGACAAAGGAGACATTGCCTGCTCGAGGCAATCGACGAACAACAGGATGATCATGATCATGATTGTGAAATGTTCCAGGATACACTTGTTAAATTTGTTCTCAACTTCACCACTGTCCACTCAATATAGGTCATGTCCTTCTTTTTCAATGTGTGCGCTCTATGCGAACTTCTGGGAGCTTACAATAAGCTCTGTAAGCAGTTTATTATAACATTAATAAGTGAACATTCAGATTGCTAGAAAATTCTACACTTACTTCAGCTTAAAAACATCTCAACACTGACAGTGAAAGTAAAATAAAGAGTAAATGTATAAACATTGCCCATAAACTATTACAGCAATACTAAAAATAATGGTCAAGGTGTGAGGGAGGGGAACATGGGCCAGATCCTCTGTGACAATCTTTCCACTGGTTTCTTAACAATTTCCCAATCCAATGAGTCTAGTTGTGTTAGTGCTAGCATCATGCATACTAGGTTCAGTGCCGGTTTATTTTTAGCCTGTGTAATTTCGAGAAGACTTTACATGGCCTATCTGTGAGACTGAATATGACACAATTATGATTCTGAATAAGAATAGTAGAGAGTAACTAGGAAGAATATAAAAATATGCATCCAAATGCTTGCACCTTAGACGTTATTTTTCAAAATGAATTGAACTGCACTAAAGAAGAGACTATTGCCTGGGCTCCAGATCAAAATCTTGACTACTTTCTGCATTACCAGGTGGAATGGAATTGGATTCTTTGAAGAATAAAAATGGCTAATAATGGTTACAGCACCTAAAATAGAGTCAAATATTACCACATATGGAAATATGTCCAAAAAGTTCATCAATTTTCTTCATTCCATAACATGGAATTCAGTATTCCAGAATTATTGAGATCATTGGCCTCTTTGGCTAAACGATTCTATGTTGATTCTACAAATCAGAGAAAATATTTTAGATTTAAATTCCAATTGGAATCAGTATAAAATAAGATGAAGTTGTGGAATCTTCATGAGCAAATAGGAGAATTTGTACTTTTTAAAATTAGAATCTCAAATCTGAGACTTTTAGAAATGAGTACAATAACTTCTCTGTTACAATAGTCTTGGGTTATGCATTTTTTTTTAAAAAATATGTTCTAAAAGGTGGAGAGAAGATGAAATAAATTGGAACCTTGGTATCTAAGAATGGAATATTGGTACGTGACCTTAGTGTGTTTTGTTCATCTCTGCCTACTATAATCCAGCCTAAATATATAGAATGCAAAATATGATGATCATGCAAAAGTATGCATCATCCAAGAAAAGTCTGATCTCTCATCACAGGAAAAGAATAGGTATCTTGAAAAATAGAATTTTAGATCATAAAGACTCTGATCACAGATATTTGATTGCTGAAAAGTTCTAGAATCAAAGTCCAAGTTTGAATCCAGCCCTCACCACACTATTATGAGATACCCTTCCCAATTAGGTGGTATCAGAAAAGCCAAAGTGGGACCATGGACTTTCACTCCACCCCCCAACGTTGATGAATACCTGCTCTTCTCCAGGGTGGCCAAAGAGAATTAGTGGGAAAACTTAGAGGACTCCCACCACATTCAGCAGTGATAGAATCTCCTTCCAGTGTAAAGGAAGACCATGTCAAAACGAGGAGGCATTCTTCCTCTTCAATATGGTGTCTACTAGGTGGAGGCCATAGGAAAGCCTGAACCCCACCCACGCCCAGGAATAGCAAGGCTCCCCCCAGGTGTCATGAGGCCAGGTATAGAATGCAGACATCCACTCCCACCTGGCAGTAAGAAACCAAGCTCTTATCCTTTGCCAAAAAGGTGTCAACAGAAGCCTGCCAAAATTTATGTAAAATTCAGAGACTCTAAACTTATGCCAATATATGTATACATATATTTGTGTATATATATATATATAATTTAAAATCTCTATACCAAGCATCAAGAATATCTCTGTTTCAATGAGAAAAGAGCAGCACCAAGATGACAAAGAGATTAGAAGGATCTGACATGAATTTCAAATACACATCATAAAAATACTCCCACTAGCAAGTATGAACTTGCTGGAGCCAATTTTTAAAGGAGTACATTTTAGCAAAAAAAGAAAGAAAAAAGAAAAGATGAAACTATATTAAATAAGGAAATGAATATTAAACACACTTAATGGAACAATGGGAAACTACCAAGTTTGAGAAACAAATTCTGCAGACTACAAAAAAAAAAAAACAGAGAAATTGGGGACAAAAAATAAAAACAAAAAAAAAACCCTGAATTTGTTTATATGTTATTTATAGCACAGATAAGATTCTGGAACAAAATTTAATAATAAGTAAATCTTTATGGATGGAAGAAAAGAAGGATGGAAAGGGAAAGAGGAAAGAAAAAGAAAACCATAAAAGGAATAAGAAAATATAAAGAGGCATGATTTAATTATGTTAAACTTCATTCTTAATTTTCTATTTTTATATATAATTTATCAAAAAATATTAAAGTACTGTTCATAGAAGAAACTATAACAAGGGACAGGATATGTTGAAAATATTCCTTTGAAATTAATCCTCTAAAACATAAAACAATTTGTAAGAAAAATAATATGTTTAAGGGAGAACACTATCAGAATAATATTTATGTTTAAACATAAGGCTTATGTCTATGTTCATTGAGGCTCCTTGTTCAACAGCTAAGATATGAAAACGCTCCAAACACCCAACTACAGATGAATGGATTGAATGGATTAAGAAGTTGGTTTCATTGACACAGTGAAATATCATGCATCTCTAAGAAAAAACAAAATCAATTTCCCATGACATGGACAAAAGTAGAGAATGTCATAATGATTGAGGTCAGTCAGAAGAAACAAGATAGACACAAAATGAGCTCTCTTGTATGTGGGACTTAAAGATATGTGAGGTGGGGGGGGGAAAGTGCCAAAGGCAACACAATGGAAAAACTTATCCATGGAATTAAGTTTGTGGTAGTGAAAGTGAGTTGTAAAAGAGGACCATTTGGGAGTACACTGGTGATGGATATTTGGTAGAATTTTGAATACTTGAAACCTAAGTAACAGTATTGTAAATCACGGTATCTCAGCCAATCTTTTAAAGAGTTAAAATGAAATAAAATATGTAGCTTAAATCATTTAATAAAAATATTGCATTTGTGGAATATTCTTTGATAACCCTTTTTCACAGGCAATAATTACCCACTATCAAAATTCAATTAAAGTAAGCATCATAACCAATAACTCAATATACTTCTTTTAAATTATACACTATAGGATAACTTTAGAGAAGGAATACAGGGATGAGAGAAAAGAGAATAGACCTTGAATCTCTGGCCTTTTGCAGAGGGCCTATAAGCAATCTAATATCCATTCATTCAGTTCTTTTCAACTTTAATTTATAAAAGAATTCTGTAGTTGGCAAGTAAGAACATCAACAGATACAGCATTTCTGTGAGATCTCAGAAATAAAGGGAACCTCTCACTGAAGGACACGCAGACCACCCTGAATATTCACAAGGTTGTTTATCTTCTCTTTCACCTGAGAAAGGAGAATGCGAAAGACAAGTACATTGAAACTCTTACCTTTCCAGACATTCAAGGGCCTCCTTCTGTGTTTACAATCATTTAACCTCAGCTACCACATTTAAGACAGGATCCAAACTCTTGCACTATGATTGAATATTGTTTTCATAGCCATGATATGTTAAAGCTAGTGCCATAGAGAAAAATATTTATACAAGAAATCTTGTTCTCAACTTTTGTACTTGAAGGAATGTTGCACTAACTGCTTTAAGTGCCATCTTAAAATGATGGTAAAGGGAATTATAATGCAGTTTAAACAAACATTTTTCTTCTGTAGTTTCATAGGGTAAACACATGCATTAGCATGTTTTAAAGGGGCAACCACCAAAAAGACTATTTTCAATTAAAGAGCCTTTTCATCTTAGATAAGTAAGTAAGATATGCCTTGACTTATGAAGATTTAATTCAAGTGTGGTATTATGACATGATTAGTGTAGAATGTGACTTTGCATATCATGCCTGAGTAGTACCTCTATTTTCTAAATTTGCACAACTTTAGGTAAGGTTAACTTGTATGTATGTGGATGGTTCCTAACATATTACAGAAATAATTTGTTTTTCCTGGATGTTTCTTGTTTTTTTTTCTCTCAAATCCAAGTTTAACTGTATGGGCCATAGTTTCTTTCCTGTCCCCAGTCTGAGTACTCTTATGTATATAAGAGGTGAGATCTATTCAATTAACCTAACAGAGATATGGACTTCAGAGTAGGCCAGACATGAGGATTCTGCCACACTCAGGTTAGAACATAAGGGGTTATCTAATATGAATCTTGTAATGGATTTCCTATGGTATCCAGATCAGGATCAAAACACTGAAGCTGTTGAATTTTTGGTGGCTGAAAATTTCCACAAGTCCCTGAGAGTGTTGTTATCTGAATAGACTGTCCTTTTCAAGAGTATAACCTATCACTGTCATATACTGTATTACTGTATATTGTCTCGCAGTGAAGGTTCAATCATTGGGACCCTGCTAGGGACAATGGGTAAAGGATTACAGCAGGAAAACTCTCAGATTTCAGAACTATCAGTGTGACACATCACAACTTGTTCAAATCTGCTTCTTTCTGTTCCACAGAACTTTTTGCTTACTGGAACATGCACTATGATAGCTAATAAGTCCACGGCCCTAGATAGGAAGGCATATGCATAGAATCTAACATTATAAGGGCCTTTGTGTTTTTGAAACAAAAGGAAAGAAAGAAATCACTAATAATAATAATAATGGAAAAAGTTTTGCTGATGAATGTAGAGGAAAGCATAGACAGATAGGTTGAACCATATTCAAGAAAATAAGCCTAAGGAGTCATTTGAGAAAAGAGAGAAATGGAACAGAGCCAACATAGAAGCCTGTGATAGAAGGTTTCATGTCCCCTGGGACATGGAACGTTGCTTTGCCATTTTAAGTCCCTGTGAATCCAGGCTGATATTAAATATCCTCTCAAAAAATATCTGTTAGATCATATAACTAGATAGCTCTTTCTCTTTGCTTGAGCTGAATTGAATCTGTTTCTTTTTTATTTCTTTGCCACAAAATCAGTTTTGAATAAAATACCCACCCTAACATATAGTTTAAATTGTTTGCAAAGCTGTAGGAAAATAAATATTGCATTCTCATTCTTTTTTCAAGGATTTATATGCAAATCATTGATGAAAGAAAAATCTCTCATGAGATGGCTATCCAGGATAGCAGAGAACAAGCAAAGGGATTTTAGATGAAGTTTCAGATTAAGTCTGGTCACAATGGAAATTCTAGAAAGGAGAATACACCTTTGTGTTTACCTAGGCAAAAGAGGCTAAACTTTTATATCTTTGTACCAGTGATCTAGTGGCTAGAGGTGTGTGATTATATGCATATGTGCATGTGTGTGCATGTACATGTGCACATTTATTTGTCTCTGTGTGTTGTTGGGCCATGGAAGACTTTAACTGATATTTTTTTGTGTAAAGCACTTCAGTGAGCAAGAGTAAATCTTTACCTATGGTACCTATGGTAAGTATTTGTCTTTTACAGCAAAATGGGAGCAGAATTATGGGCTACATATGATTAGAGAGAGTTTGAAAAGTTTTGAATAGGACATTAATAGCAGAAGGATGTTTCTCCTGAAACAAAATTCAGGAAATATTTCCAAAACCAAGAAACAGTAGGTCTACAAGAATGGTTTAAAAAGGTCATGTTAATTATTGCTATTTTTCTTCTTCAACAGATAAAGCTTTATTTTTCTCTGAATTCAGGCTGGCATTGGTGACTCTCTTCTTACAAATGCAATAAGGCAGAACAGATAAATTATGTCTTAGGAATATGTATATAGTAGGGAAATTGACTTCAAACCTACACACACCTTCAAGTGACACAGTCCAGCCTATATTCTGACTGAAATCTTAGAGAGACCCTAGCCAGACCACCCAGCTAAACCACTCCTGAGTTGTTGGCCTGAATCTTTGAAATAACAAGCAGTTGTTGTTTTAGGCTGCTGAAATTTAGGGATAACTTTTATACATCAAGGGTGTTCAATACAATCTTCAAGTTCCTTGTAGGTAGACCTGACTTTCTCTTGGATGACAAGGCAATTCCAAAGCTATTTTCAAGCCAAAAGCAGCAAACTGAATAATGAATATTTTTGAATCAAATGAAGAACTTCAAGGAGACGGAAAAATTCTCAAAAATGTAAATCACTAGCTCTTCTCATAAATAAGCATCAAGACCCAATTCTTCCATCACCCAAAATTCCCAAAATAAGGAATTTCTATAAAGTCTATATTGTCTATAAAGTAATTCTAGGAAGTGGATAGAAAACTACCTCATGTACATGTGAAAATTACAAAGACCAAAACCATAGGCCTATAACAGCGAGGAACTAAGGAATGAAAATAAATGAGGGGCTGAAGCGATAGTACAGAGGGTAGGGCATTTGCTTTGCACATGGCCGACCCAGGTTTGAGTCCCAGCATTCCATATGGTCCCCTGAGCACCGCCAGGAGTAATTCCTTAGTATATAGCCAGAAGTAACCCCTGTGCATTGCCAGATATGACCCAAAGAGCAAAGAAAAAAATTAAAAGCAAAAAAAAAGGAATGAAAAGGAATGAAAGAAGCGACAATATCTTTATTAAGATTCTGCATTGCCATTTGATGATGATTATTTGATAGCCTTCTCTTTTCATGGATCATCATATCCAAAAATGAGAGCAAGTATGAGGTTGCTGGTGATTCTAAGAGGATTCCATAAGTCATTTGTACTCAAAGGGAGGCTGAGGTCTTTGGTCAATGGGTGGTACTAGTGCTTTATGCCAATGATGGTAGAGAGATCTCAAGGAATTTTGTTTCTTTCCATGCTGGGTTAAGATGATGAGTGTTCACAGACACCTGGCTGTTTAACCTAATTGAGGTGTTCATCGAGGACTGCATATCAGGTTGCAATCCTGCACACACAACAATTGTCCCTGCAGAAGTTCCCACTTGTTAGTGGTTTGCTCCCACCAGGAATCTTTCATGACAATTGAGGCTCTGAGAGTTCCAGAACACAGAGCTACGTGGCAAAAACAACAGACCCAGTGGGACTGTGTTCAGTTTAGGTGGTGGCTCTGGGAATCAAATCTGCAATCTTATACTTAAAAAACATGAGCCAGGAATAACTCAACAGTCCCTTGGGTGATGCCACTAGTTGCGGGGACCAAGAGTAGAAGAGAAAAGAGCTAAGAGTGAGATGCTCTGAATGTGTCGGGCAGGGCCATCTCTCATGAGGCAGAATCACTCAATTTTCATAGGATTCCAATATCCTGCTCTCATACACATACAAGGAAAATCAACTTAAGATGATCTGATCTTACTGCAGTGGTTACAGTTCTTGCCTAGCAGGCAGGGACTGCGGTGTGATTTCTGGAACTGCATGGTCACACTCCCCCCCCACCCCCGCAACATCACAGGGTGTGGCCCTGGACTCCATGCACCTCACTACACTTTTTTAAAAAAATTTTATTAGAGAAACACCATGAGGCACAGTTGTAGATTTACAAATTTTTGTGCTTGGGTTTCAATTATACAATGATCAAATACCCATCCCTCCACCAGTGCCCATTTTCCACCACCATGGATCCCAGTATCCCTCCCACACCCATCCCCCCCATCCCACCCTGCCTCTGTTCTCTCTCTCCTTTTGGGTGTTGTGGTCTGCAAAAGAGGTATTGAGTGGCAAACATGTTCAGTCCATAGTCTACTTTCGACATGCATCTCCCCTCCTGGGAGGATCCTCCAAACACCCTTTATTTGGTGCTCTCTTCTCTATCTGAGCTGCCCTTTCCCCTAGAATGCCCAGCTGGCCTCTAAGCCATGGAGTAATCCTCCTGGTACTGATCTCGGCTATTCTTGGGTATTAACCTCCTATTTTGTTACTTTATATCCCCCAGATGAATGCAATCTTTCTATGTCTATACCTCTCTTTCTGACTCATTTCACTTAGCATGATACTTTCTATGTAGTACCACTTGTATGTAAATTTCATGACTTCATCTTTTCTAACAGCTATATAGTACTCCATTGTGTAGATGTACCAAAGTTTCTTTAACCAGTCATCTGTTCTTGGGCACTCAGGTTTTTTCCAGATTCTGACTATTGTAAAGAGTGCTGCAATGAACAAACAAGTGCAGATGTCACTTTGACTATACATTTTTGCCTCTCTGGGATATATTCCCAGGAACCCTACAGCACTTTTGGGGCCCACATAGCTCTACATCCTCAGGTCCTTTTATTGAACTGCCTGTCCCATGGGAGAGAATCTCAGGTTGAGTTCTCCAGTCATGTGAACACTCCTGCTCCCCTACCCTTTTAAATACTAATTTAAACTGAATGAAAAAATACTGAACTTGTGAGGAAAAGTACATTTTGCTAGAGAAATTCTACAATGTTTCTGTCTCTAATTCTTCAGTGGCTATGAGGATATAATACAATAGCTAGCATATTTCCCCATATGACCCTGCAAAATACAAAATAACGTAAAATCAAAAACATATTGAGCAGCTAGAATTTCTTAAAAAGATAATGTAGATGTTTACCATTATAGATTGCTAATTAAGCTGCTGCTATTAATACCACAGATTTCTTGGGCCAAATCTATTGATGCTCAGGGCTTATACTTTGCTCTGTACTCAAGTATCATTCCCAATATTTGTCAGGAGAACATCTGCAGTGGTGGGTAATGAAACAGAGTCCGCAGCAGAAAGTGTCTCAACCCTTGTACCATCTCTTTTGCCCTCATCAACACAGATTTCTAAGGTAATTTATTGTCGAGTTGGTTGAGGTTCAAAATGTGCGGACTTGACCATGGTGTGACCCAACAACGCACTTAAATGGGGCAGACTCAAAAGACATAATAACAAAGGCAATTAATGTGGTAAGATAAAAATAGGAAAACACATTTTCTAAAATAAATGTGGCTATTTTCCATGGGAACCAAAATGTCTGATTCAAGTTTGATGGTTTTCCTCTATTTACAACAATCTGTTTTGTTTTGGGCTCTGGGCACAAGATTACAAACAAAGCTTTTCAAGAAAGTATATGAAAACAAATGACTACCGAGACTGAGACGATACAAAGAAGGAAAAGTAGAGTTGAGCATGCTACATCTTGAGAGAGGAAGGCCAGGTATGTTTGAACACCTGACTCTAATCTAGAAACATTCAAGTGGCTTCTTTCGAGTTGAATTCTTAGTTTTTGGAAATAAGCCTTTTTGACATTTTTCTCTTATGTATCCTGTGAAAGAATGCTCTGTTCCAAAATTCATCTATGTTTCAATACTAGAAAAGTAATAAGATTTAATGGTAAAAACAGTGATTTTTCGAATGGTTTCTGAGAATATGAAGCTTCTCAGGGAAGCCAGTCCTTGCGTCCTTGGCAGTGAGTCTGATCCTTGCACTTTGTACCCTTTTTCCCACCTCTCACCCTCTGAGCCCACAGCCAGACTCCTACCCATATTTGAAACAATTCCTTAGAACTCTCCTGGGCTCATCTACTCTCTCTCTTTTTCTTCCCACTTATTAAATATTCTTATACCTCTGTCACATGGGCTTTTAGCTCTTATTTTCCACTTCAAATCACCCCTTTGTCTCGTCTCTTTTTGACTTGGCTGAAGAACTCTGTGACTATTTAGACTACAATTGATCATAAACCAAGATTCGAATGACGCCTCTTACAAAATTCTGTAGGTGAAGGTTTAGTTCTATGGAATGGTTATTATAAGATCTACCAGCAATAGCTACTGATGTGGGTAGCTTTGTGATGGTAGTTCATATCAGGGAAGAAAGCAGGCAATAAATTAAATAATCACAAGAACCTATAATCTGAAGAAAAACATGCTAAGAAAATACAGTTAAGCAACAGGATAATATTAGCAATTTTAATCTAGTCAATAATAATGATAATAATATGTAGTTTGTGTCTACTGTGTAAAATGTGTTCTGAGTTTTAGAACTTTCTTGCTTAATCCTTAGAGCAATTTTATATGCTAGATACTGCCGTTATCCTTTCCATTGCATTAATTGAAGATTGTCTTTACTGTTGACTAGACATATTAGAAATTAATTTTTTGGAGTGCAGAAATTGCTACATGAAGCATATTCTCAGTCAGACAATAATGAGATAGTATTTAAATGTAGACAAATGTGAAAAATCAATTTTATGGAAATTATTGGCCATGAGACAAAACTGAGCAAGTGAGTAAGCTCAATTCATTCATAAAGTTACATTAAATCTGTAGTTTAATATGTGTAATGCAGATTTCAGAGCTGAAAACTATTTGACAGAGATCTTTCTGGTTTTTAAGTTCTTGTCAAGGGAAATGAAACAATATTGCTTCTCATTTAGGTACAAAGGAAAAAATGAAATACACTTAGAAATATAGTCTTAGTAATTTAACTCCCTATGGTGTTGTATAATAATGAACTACTATAGTGGGAAAAGTATCAGTTTTTCTAATTATAATGTATCCCTTCCCAGCTTGAGGCAATGAAAAATAAGAAAAGGAATAAAAGAAACTGGACAGGTCCAATAGTTTTTTTTAAGCTTCCTTTTTCAGATCATAGAACACAGGATAAACATATATTTCAAAATAACATAAAAAATGTCAAATAAATTAATCTTGGATACAAACCATGTCTTAAACATTTGATGCAGACAGCATGTTTGATCCAAAGGAAAATTAACTTAAGGTAAAATACAGATTTGAGAGGGTTTGTCAAAGAAACTTAAAATGAATATGGTTTTAGAACATTGTATTTATTTTCCTTGGATATATCAGTGTTTTTTTTAAAGCATAAGTGAAGTATATGTGATAAACAGAATGCTCTGCACATTTAATGTTCACAGTTTGTTGGCATTGAATACATGCATATACCTGTGAAACCTTCACCGCAATTAAAATAATAATGCTTCGGTGCAGTCGTAACCTGCTCTAGCAATTTCCTTCTGCCAACCACCTGTCAAGGTTTCAGATCAATTCGTTTATTTATTTTGGATAGTTAAAGTTTACATCCCACAACATCTTTAATTAGTAGGTGAAGTTATTTATTAAAACTAATAAATAAGGGGACCAGAGAGATGATAAAGCCATAGGGTGCTTGCAGTGTACACAACAGACCTGGGTTCAATCTCCAGCACCCATTATTGTCCCCCAAGTCTGCCAACGGTGATCCCTGAGCACAGATCCAGAAATAACCCCTGAACACCACTGGTGGGACCAACAACAAAAGTAATCCCAAAATAACAAAACAAAAATAATATCAATACACACTGAGTAATATTCACTGAACTACCGTTAAATGTCAGACAATATTCAAATGCAATCTTTTCTTTCAAAACCTCACATTATCTGTATTATGCACACTTTTCTGAGAAGCATGCAAGTGCATACTTGTGTTGAGAAAGAGTGTGTGTGGACATGCATGCACATGTGTGTGTCTGGTCACAGTCTATGAATGGAATGCTAGTCAATCCACAAGGCCATAAAGCAGTTTTTATTTCTCACTGATGCTTGTGCAAAATACTGAGATTTCCTTGGCATTAGAATTACAACAATTTATGAAGACAAAATTGCCAAGTTTTAAAGAGATTTTTTTCACAGCCAGAACCTGTTTCTCATTGTGGTTTTAACCATTATTTTCCTATTCTCTTTGCACTTTTGTAATTCTTCTCTGTTGTGAAATAATAGTCATTTTAGTTTATGTTGTGGGTCTTTGGTCTTACTCGCTTGATTGGATCTATCTATTTCTATAAAATGTACAAATATACAGTAAATTTTTTTTGTTCCATTTTTTTTGTTTGTTTTTTTCGGGGGGGGCCACACCTGGTGTTGCTCAGGACTTACTCCCAGCTCTGCACTCAGGAATCATTCCTGGTGGGCTCAGGGATCACTCCTGGTAGGCTTAGGGGACCATATGGCTTCTGGGGATCAAATCTGGCTTGGCTATGTGCAAAGCAAGCACCCTCTCCTCTATACTATCACTCCAGACCCAACAGTTAATAATGCCTTGGAGGGCATAAAGTAGAAAAAAGCACATTCAATAAATATCAGGGAAAATATAGGTGGTTTATTCCTGTATGAAAGACAAGTATCTCACGAAAAAAATTATTTTTATCTAATAAAGGTAACCCATATCAAAAGATAATTTAATTACTGAATTTTACTTATTCATTTTTTATTTTGTTCTTTTAGGGGGCACATCTGTGCTACTCCTGGGGTATCCCCAGACCAGTGCTTGAGGGCTTCTCTTAGAAGTGCTCAGGGGACCATTCAGAGCCAGGGATCAAACCTGAGTCTCTTAGGTTCCAAACATGCACTTAAGTCATTGAGTTACCTCTGGTCCCTGACTGGCATTTTTATAGAAAATAATAAGATAAAATAAAATAATCAGGTCAGTTAGACAGCAAAATAAGTCTGAAGCTTATGGTAGTCTGTCTATACTTGAATTAAATAGAGCATTTTTCTAAGAAGCAAAGCAATGAAACAAAACAATGTTATCTGAGCTAACATTCTGCATTTGAGCAATTGTGCACAATTAAAGTTATAAAAAACATGTTTCTTCTCATGAAAATCGGTCTGGACTGCAAAAAATACCTAGGAAAACAAGAGAACCTCTTTCATCCTGATTTTTTTTAACTACCTGAATATTTTGTATCATTATCATCACTAGTAAATAACACACAGATGTTCTGCTACAATCTATTCAAAAGCAATAAAATAATGTATTTCATATATTAGTCAAGCCCTATCACACTCATTTTAGAAATCAATCATCAATAGTTTCTAAGATTTAGTGTGTTAGTCAATTACCATTGTACTTATCATAGCAATCAATTCATAAGTAGATTAAAATATTTCAATAAATATCAAAGTGTAAAAATCACATGATAAAAGAAAGACATGACTAGATTATAGCATATTCTTGTTTTGAAATATTAGCACAGCGGTAGGGCGTTTGCCTTGCACGCAGCCAACATGGCCGACCCGAGTTCAATTCCTCCGCCCCTCTCGGAGAGCCCGGCAAGCTACCGAGAGTATCTCGCCTGCACGGCAGAGCCTGGCAAGCTCCCCATGACGTATTCGATATGCCAGACACAGTAACAACAAAGTCTCCAATGGAGACGTTACTGGGCCTGCTCGAGCAAATTAAAAACCATTAGACTCAAATTTGAAATTTTAAGTTGAGGAGGTAAAGGTAAAGGTAAAGGCCCTCCCGTTGATCGTCGATTTGCTCGAGTGGGCCCAGTAACGTCTCCATTGGAGAGTTTGTTGTTACTGTGTCTGGCATATCGAATACTCTCAGTAGTTTGCTGGGCTCTCCGAGAGGGGCGGAGGAATCGAACTTGGGTTGGCCATGTTGGCCACTTGTAAGGCGAACGCCCTACCCACTGTGCTATCGCTCCAGCCCAAATTGAGGAGAGAGTACAGGTAATGCAAATGGCTGACTTGTGCGAGGTCTTGAGTGTATTGACTCTGTCTGACACCCTGACCAAACACACTGGAGACCCCAGCACAGCACTACTCCACTGGGCTGAGCTCTGAAAGAAGCATCCGCACAATCTCCACAGTGGGAATCACTGAGAATGACCACAAGGACTCTTAGCACTGTGGGGTGTGGGTTCGTTTTATTTTTTAAAGTAAATAAAGTATGAAACTCTAATAAACTTGATATGGAGGGGACACCCAGAAGTGCTCAGGGCTATCTCCTGGCTCTGTGCTCAGGGATCACTCCTGTCAGGGATCTGCGAACCATATGGTGTTCCAGGGGTTGAACCACTTTGGCTGCATGCAAACTAAGTGCCATACCCACTGTGCTATTGCCGTAGAGCTAGAAACGGAATTTTTTCATCAAGTAATACTAATAGCAAAAATCAATAGGCAGTATTAATGTTTTGATATCAAATTAACGAGTTACTGAAAAAGAATAATGTCAAAACTATACATTAGGGAACTATTCTATTTGAATAGTCTGATCCACAAGGAACAGACTCAGTTTCAAATACATAAACAGTGTGCTGGAGTTTAAAGCATCACCGATAACATTGTTCCAGAAGAATGTCAGCTTACTCCAGGGCACTTCAATATTCCTGAGGAGTAAACAGGATCTCACTTTCCTCCTGCTGGGATGTTCCCGGCTGCAGTCACTGCTCCTGCTCTTTGACATATTTTCCATGTACATGATATGGAGACTGTAAATCGTGCTGAAAGTTGGAGTAGGCTATTCCCAATCCCAAGCCAGAACCGAAAGCTAGAGGCCACATTCTTCTTTTAAAGAAGGTAAGTGAGAAAATAAAGCCTAATCCAAAGCCAGTACCGATCTTCACCACCGCATCCGCCATGCACCGGTCCCACTTCCTGCCGAGCTCCGACTCCGACATATTCCCCACCGGCGGCTCCCACCACAAAAAAAACGCCTGTCTTTGAAAACTCTTGAACTTATTCGCCAGCGTGGTTTGGCGCATGCCTCAGGCAACCGAAAGCTAACGTCCAAGCTCGCAAAGCAGTGCAGAGATGCGATCAAGGAAGACCTCAAAGAGAGAAGAGCAGAAGTGCTGGTAGAAGTGGCAGAAGACAGGAAAAGTATTCGTAACACCCGCCTGTCCTTCGCCAACTACAAGACCAAGATGACTGCCCTCCGACGTCCGATGGATCCATCACATCCTCCAGAATGGTAATGGAGAAGATTATCCATGAATTCTACTCAAATCTCTTCGATAGCCATGTCCACTTGTCGACATACCAAATTCCACAGGATGGATATGTCGTTTCCAACGTTCTCCCTTCCGAAATTCGACATGCCATTTTGTCGGTAAAGAAACGAACAGCAGCATACAGCCGAAGAGAAGGGCCACATGGAGGGCGGGATCCACAGCTCCCGGAGGGAAAAAAAAGAAAAAAAAAACAGGTTCCAAAAAGAGCCGAGATCATCAGGAAGTCCCAGATAGAGTAGGTACCGCATCCCGCCTCCCCCAGATGGAACCCCGGTGACCAGAAGCCTCTACAAGCACAGCTCAAATATGCGGGAACTAGGACTTTTCCTCAAATCTGCCGGGACTACAGCTCCCAGGTAACCTCTGATTCTGGAAGTCACGCCCACCGCCCGCCCCCCAGCACCATCTTTACAGCATTCAGCCGAAGAGAAGGACAACATGGAGGGCGGGATCCACAGATCCCGAAGGAAAAAAAAAAACAGGTTCCAAAAAGAGCCAAGATCATCGGGAAGTCCCACATGGGGTAGGTACCGCATCCCGCCTCCCCCAGATGGAACCCCGGTGACCAGAAGCCTCTACAAGCACAGCTCGAGTATGCGGGAACTAGGACTTTCCCTCAAAACCGCGCGGCCGCATAAGCCATAAGCCATAAGCCGCATAAGCCATCTCTCTATATACAAAGTCATCAATGGGAAGTAAATCACCCAACGTTTCTCCCTGAAAATCAGAGTTAAGTTTGGAGCACGGCCACAGCCCTAGAAACACAAGGACTTAATGCAGAACCCGGCAGCTTGGAGCAGAAAAGTGAACGGACTTTGCGTTAATCCAGACCATCAAGTCTGCCAGAGGGGAAGGGTGTTGCCCCATTCGCCCTCTCTTTTATGGAAAGAAGGATGGCGGCCGCATGGGAGCCTTGTGGACAGCAGGAATGAGCCGGGGGTGTGGGGGTGACTAAAACCTCATGGGAAGGGGGGCGTTCTGGTCCATCCTTCACGCCCTACCGAGGTCACCAGTTGCCCCCCATGAGCGGCTCTCCAGCACAGCCACGGCCCCAGAAGCACAAGGACTTAATGCAGAACCCAGCAGCTTGGAGCAGAAAAGTGAAAGGACTATGCGTTAATCCAGGCCATCATGTCTGCCTGGAGGGGAAAGGGTGTTGGTCCCTTCCGCCCTCCTCCCTCTGGAAAGAAAGATGGTGGCCACATGGGAGCCTTGTGGACAGCAGGTATGAGCCGGGGGTGTGGGGGCGACTAAAACCTCATGGGAAGGGGGGCGTTCTGGTCCGTCCTTCATGCCCTACCGAGGTCACCAGTTGCCCCCCACGAGCGGCTCTCCAGCACGGCCACAGCCCCAGAAGCACAAGGACTTAATGCAGAACCTGGCAGCTTGAAGCAGAAAAGTGAACGGACTATGTGTTAATCCAGGCCATCATGTCTGTCGGGAGGGGAAAGGGTGTTGCCCCATTCGCCCTCTCCTCTCTGGAAAGAAAGATGGCAGCCGCATGGGAGCCTTGTGGACAGCAGGTATGAGCCGGGGGTGTGGGGGCGACTAAAACCTCATGGGAAGGGGGGCGTTTCGGTCCGCCCTTCACGCCCTACCGAGGCCACCAGTTGCCCCGCACGAGCGGCTCTCCAGCCCGGCCACGACACCAGAGCACAGAAACCAATTTCTTAACTATCTGACTTTCAGTAGAAATACTTCCAGGGTCAATAAGTAAAATAGCAGAAATCCAAAACCAACATTTAATTCTTGAACCCAGCTGTAGAAAGCAAATCACGTCACAATGCTTTTTCAGCATGTCTGATTTGGGGGGGGTGTAAACTCTAAAAAATAGTGGTGAATCTTTTATTGAAACAATGAATCTAATCAAAGCAGATAGAGTGTTAACTAGAATTCATCTGCCTCACAGGGACTGGGAGGGGTGGGGGGTGGGGTTTTATTGGGGTTCTTCATGGTAAAAAATAAATATTGGTAAAGGGAAATGTGTTTGATATTTGCATGACTGTGACCTAAACCTGAAAGCTTTGTAACCTTTCCCACAGTGATTCAATAAATAAATAAATAAATAAAAAGAAACGAACAGCACCCGGCCCAGACAAGGTCAGACCTGAACACCTGAAGAACCTGCCGTCAGTACTCATCAATACACTGGCTCGGCTCTTCACACGCTACCTGTCTGAATGCAAGGTTCCATCCCAATGGAAAACCAGCAGGACCGTACTACTGTTCAAGAAGGGAGACATCCATGACATTGGCAACTATCGCCCGATCTGCCTATTGTCTGTCATCTACAAGTTGTTCACCCAAGTCATCCTAAATAGGATTGGCAGAACACTAGATGAAGGACAACCATGAGAGCAAGCCAGGTTCTGCAAAGGATTCAGCACCATCGACCATATCCACACGATAACCAGGCTCATTGAGGTTTCTCGGGAGTTCAAGATGCCGCTCTGTCTAACGTTCATTGATTTAAAGAAGGCCTTTGATTCTGTTGAGATGGAAGCGGTCCATTGAAGCCCTAGCCAATCAGGGCATTCAAGCCCAATACATCAAGATCCCCCGTGAGCTGTATTGTGGATTCATTATCAGGATCTCACCATTCTACAAAGAAGTAATCATTGATGTCAAGAGAGGGGTTCGACCTGGTGATACCATTTCACCGAAACTCTTCTGTGCCACCCTCAAGAACATTATGCGACGACTGGAATGGGAAGGAATGGGAGTGAAGATAGATGGTCGGCCACTACACCACCTCCGCTTTGCTGATGACATTGTTTTAATAACACCAAACATCAGCCAAGCAACACAAATGCTGGCCGACTTTGACCATGAATGTGGAAAGGTAGGACTACAGCTGAATCTTACGAAGACAATGTTTATGAGAAACAGCCTCGTTCCTGACGCCCCATTTGCTCTCAACGGAACGACCATCTCCCAATGCAACAGCTATGTGTACCTAGATCGAGAAGTCAACATGACAAATGACCTGGCACCCAAGTTGCGCAGGAGGAAGAGAGCGGCTTGGAACGCCTTCAAGAATGTCGAAGAAATAGCTATGAGGACGAAGAACCTCCAGTTCCGGGCATATCTCTTTGATTCCACTGTTCTTCCTGCATTAACATATGCCTCAGAGACCTGGGCCCTATGTAAACAGGATGAGAATGCTATTCGGGTCTCCCAAAGAGAAATTGAAAGAGTTATGCTTGGAATATCACGTTTCACTCAAATGAGAGAAAGAATCCGGAGTTCCGACATCCATCAACGATCAAGAATCAGGGACACTGTCTCGTTTACCAAGGTGTCAACAATCACATGGGCTGGTCACGTAATGAGATTTAAAGACGACCGCTGGACTAGAGCTATTACCGACTGGATTCCACGGGATGTCAAAAGATCGCGTGGCCGCCCACCTACCAGATGGTCAGACGTCTTTATCAAGATCATGAACGATCAGTTTGAGGCTCTTTCTTTTCCCAGAGCGAACAGATGCCATTGGGCTACACTAGCATAGGACAGGGACAAATGGAGATGTTACTGGCGCCCACTCGAGCAAATTGACGACTAACGGGAAGTTAAGTGATTAAGTGATTAAGTCTGATCCACACTTTTGGAATCAAAAGTCATTTGTAAATTGCTAAGGTTGACTAGATGTTTAGCTATTGTCTAAATTCCATATTGGAACATGAAACATCACATGGGAATTTGGGTTTTGAATGGCTTGAAACAAAGCTTAATCACTTTTTGAAATAAATCTAAGATCAAATACTAAGTTAGAAAACATATTAGGGATATCACTTATCAGAAAACTGGGGTTGGGGAGATAGAACAGCTAGTGAGGTATTTGCCTTACATCTAGTCAACCAGGGTTCAATCCCAGTGCTCAGTATCATAGGGTCCCTTGAGCACTGTCTTGAGTGATCTCTGAATACAGAGCAAGGAGAAAGCCTTGAAGACCCAAAAAGAAACAAATAAAGAAACTAACAAAAAACTATTATTGTCCTACTGGTTCCTTCTCTGTCTACTCTACCCTCTTCTCCCCAAACACTTGTGGTAGATTCCAACCATTGACAATAATATTTGGAAATGATCATGTTGAATAAGAACTGAGTATTTAAAGTAGGTGAAGGGACATACATGATAACCTTTGAGCATCTGTATTGCAAACTACAATGTCCAAAAGGAGGGAGGGAGAGAGAGAGAGAGAGAGAGAGAGAGAGAGAGAGAGAGAGAGAGAGAAAGTGCCTGCCATAGAGACAGGCTGGGAGAATGGGAGAGTTGGGAGTGGTTGAGAGGGAAACTGGGAACATTGCTGTTCACTGGTGGAGGGATGGGTGTTAAAATACTGTATGACTGAACTGAAACCCAATACTGACCAACTTTGTAATGGACTATCTCACAGTAAGTAAGTAAAAAAAGGCCCTCCCGTTGATCACCGATTTGTGCGAGCGGGCCCAGTAACGGCTCCATTAGAGATTTTGTTGTTACTGTGTTTGGCATATCAAATACGTCACGGGGAGCTTGCCAGGTTCTGCCGTGCGGGCAAGATACTCTAGATAGCTTGCCAGGCTCTCCGAGAGGGGCGGAGGAATCGAACTGTGGTGGGCCATGTTGGCTGCGTGCAAGGCAAACGCCCTACAGCTGTGCTATCGCTCCAGCCCCAAAAGTAATTCAATTAAAAAAACACTAATGAAAAACTATCCAGGACACATTCAAAGGAAGAATTCTTCTGCACCGCGGATAGGCTACTTGCCTTGCATGCGGCCAACCTGAGTTTGATCCCTCCACCCCTCTTTGAGAGCCCAGCAAGCTACTGAGAGTACCCTGCCCACACGACAAAGCCTGGCACACTATCAGTGATGAATACGATATGCCAAAAACGGTAACAATAAGTCTCACAATTTGTTGTGAGGCGTTACTGGTGCCCGCTCGAGCAAATCGATGAACAATGGGGCGACAGTGCTACAGCGCTACTATCCCATTATAACTCTGAACTATGTTGCTTGATCCATAAGTCTTTTCTCTGAATATGTGGTGAAGGATGTTTTCTTACAACCTTCGGAAACAGGCAGGAGAGGGCCTCCAGCTCTGAACATGTGAAAAGAAGGCGGGGGCAGAGTTGGAGGAGAGATCAAAATGGACCAGAGGTTAATATGCTTAAGCTTTTGTTACACTCTCTGTCACCTCTCCCATAATTTCACCAAAGGAGGTTCTGCTTTTCTTCATAGTAATTATCATTGACACACATCTGGCAACTTATTCCACAAGCATCTTCCCGTGGTTCTTTGAGTTAAATTCACCTTGCAAGGCATTTTAAAGGGAATGAGGCAGTTAACCTGATTTCCACAAGACTTTGATTTCACTGGAACTTGGATATAAGTTATGAGCTGCTGTGCAGATAGTAGAGATGGTCTTTAAATAAAGCAACCTCTTTATTTCTGTGTGAGCTTTTCTGACAGATCAAACTGAAGCATTTTTTAAATCACAGATTCAGTCATATTCCCATCACTATTCTAAAAATTTAAAAATCATCACCTCATTATCTCCTACTTCCTACTAACATTTCCTCCTCCTTCTTCTCTTCCTCCTCCTTCTTCTCTTCCTCCTTTCTTCACCACCTCCTCTTCTTCTTCCTCCTTCTCCTCCTCCACCTCCCTTCACCTCCTCCTCATATTCTTCCTCCTTCTCCTCCTCTTCCTCCCTCTTCCATGTTTATTAATGAATCTCAGTCTAAGGACTCTTGTTCTAAGATCTGTTTGTTAGTTTGAGAACCTCCTCAGATATTACATTTTGATTTACTTTAAATGCATGCAAATATTTTTGTAGTAGAATTTTAAAGAAGGCACATATCTTAATTGAGAACTATGCTGATTTTCAGGGAAAAGTCTACAGTTGAATCCTATTTCTCTAATGATTTATTTTGCAATTTTTAAGGTGCATATCTAAATAACATGTTTTGAGGGACAGTATAACACTTGGATGCAGACACACACCTCACTTAAACAGCTCTTTTTCAATGAACAAAATTATCAATAAAGAGTAAACTGAGAAAAGAAAAAAGTCCATTTATTTGCAGGTCAAGGCTAATTTATCATTATGAAGAAGTTAACCATAATTTTTTGAACCAAAATTGAGTTTGATCATGCTTCACTTTTATAGATTTTTGAAAACCTATGCAAAGCCTGGCAAGCTACGTGTGGCATATTCAATATGCCAAACACAGTAACAACAAGTCTCAAAATGGAGACTTTACTGGGTCCACTTGAGCAAATCTAAAAATACCTTTGACTATCGACCTTTTCCAGTCCTTGGAATGGATCTCTGAAAAGTGATTTGGCATTACACTTCAAGCTATGAGACTGTAAACAGCAGGAGAGTGAATAGAATACTTCGTAAAGTACAAATATTCCTTAAAAGAGAACCTCAGCAAAGCATGTGTCCAGAATAGTTGATTACCTTTTATCTAAAATACCTGGCATAGTGCCTGAGAACAGATGACTGGTTAAAGAAACTTTGGTACATTTACACAATGGAGTACTATGTAGCTGTTAGAAAAAATGAAGTCATGAAATTCACATAGAAGTGGTACTACGTGGAAAGTATCACGTTAAGCGAAATGAGTCAGAAGGAGCGGGATAAACACAGAAAGATTGAATTCATCTGGGGAACGTAAAGTAACAAAATGGGAGACTAACTAACACGCAAGTGTGGCCAAGGTTAGTACCAGGAATTTTGCTCCATAACTTGGAGGCCAACCACACATGCTAGAGGTGTAGATGAAAAAGATATATTGGGCTTCATTGATAAAACAGATTTTCACCTGAAGATATAGGTGAAGTCAATTTCAGAGAAATTAAGGGGTTGAGCAAATGCAGATGCACTCGCGCGCGCGCGCACACACACACACACACACACACACACACATTAGATAACAAAGAGTGATGGGTTAGGATCAAACACTGAGACTCCCAGGTTTTGACCATTTGCACTGCTTAGTCCCCAAGAGCACAGCCAGGATTGACACTCTACAACAAGGTGCATATCTTACGGAGGTGGGGGGAGGGGAGGGGGTGCAGATTAGGTAAATAGATGTCAGCATAAGAAAGTGAAATGCAATGATCAGATTGTGGAAGAGAGTCAAGAATAAAGTACTGGAAAAGAAAAAAAGTAAAACTTTTATTTTTCAGTTTTTGGGTCATACCAGCGATGTTCAGGGGTTACTGATGGCTGTGCATTCAGGTATTACTCCTGGCGGTGCTCAGGGGACCATATGGGATGCTGGAGATTAAACTCAGATCAGGTGTGTGCAAGGCACAAGTGTACTCCTTGCTGTACTATTGCTCTAACTCAATAAAAGGTAAATTTCTTAAATGACAAGTAAACAAGAATCATAACATCATTCATATTTTCCAATAGTCATGAGATACAGCAAATATTTATTTTTCAGGAGACAGTTGCACCATGCACAGGATTTTATAGTTCAGATTTATAAAATAATTAGTAGTTGTAACTAGCCATAAATATAATGTGTATCAATCATTTAACAATAATCTATTCTTACAAATGATTCTCAAATGTTAAGGTATACATTAAAATTTAGGAAGGTCATTGAAATACAAATTCCATTTGAATAAGTCCATGGTGCCTCCTAACTCTGCATTTCTAACAAATGCTGGGTGATGTTTATACTACTAGTGCTTCAACCTTATGTTTTACTAGTTGGTAAACAAACTAATGCAATCTTTAGCTGCTTTATGAACTAGAACACCACAACCAATTCAAAGGAGTTTCTAGAATTTCTTTCTAACTTTACATAGTCAAAGTGCAGAACACAATAATCAAACCATAACATACAAAATTTATTATGACCACCATTTTGATAGAAGGCAGCACATAGGAGGTATTGTATGTTGTGCTCCAATATTTGAAGGAAATAATTTTGTAAGGAAGTTTAGAACCTGGACAGACAAATGGAAGTAAAAGGGAGACAGATTTGTTACTTATTTGAAACTCTGAACCAAGCATCTTCCAGCAATGTGAATGCTTGCTAATGATGCTTTCAACATGAGTCATTGAGAATCTTAGAAACCCTCTAGTTTAAACCACTCATTCATTTAACAGATGAAGAAAAGAGGTAGAAGTTTATATGAAGGGGTTATGTGGTAAGTAGTTATGGCACTGAAGCATTTTTTTTGTATCTTGTACATTCACGAACTAGAGAAACTGCATCAAAGTCAATTTGCTAAGCAAACAAAAAGGTTCTTTTTTTTTTCCCTTATTTTATTTTATTTTTTTTAAAGTTGTAGATTTACAATTTTTTGTGCTTTGGTTTCAATTATACAATGATCAGATACCCATCCCTCCACCAGTGCCCATTTTCCACCACCATGGATAATATCCCTCCCACCCCCATCCCCCCATCCCCCCTGTCTCTGTGGCAGGGCAATCCCCTGTGTTCTCTCTCTCCTCAAAAAGGTTCTTTTGATAGAAATGAGCTTCTGAGAAAAGATCATGAATCTTCATCTATTATAATATCAGGACTCTATTCACTAACTTAAACATGATTAAACAGTTGCAAATAATTCCATTCATTAACTGAAATCTTGAAAGTTACTACGAAAGCAATTTGGGTATTGACTTCTATATTTACCTATTCCAACTTCATTGAGCATTACTAGGTGTTAGATCTTGGGCTTACTATTTGTCTTATTGATAATTTACTTGTGTGTGTGGTGACTGACCGGAGACCATCTGTGAACTTAAGGAGCAGACTGGGCTGAAAGGTTCAAGTCATTCCTTGTCAAAGAGTTTATGTGCCATATATTTGAAGTGAAAGTTGATCAGTTATTAACTACAGTGTGACAAACTGGCACATTAGGGACTGTATCCCACACCTTAGCAATGGTTTAGGGAAGAAGGAGAGATTCCACGATTTGTGTTGATTCCAGAATTTGGCTGGGTACCCATGGTCTAGAATTTATTACCTCGATCTTGGTAAATACCTTTTATGCAGTTTGTTTAAAACCAACAATGAAACTTGCTTGACAGAAAGAAGAGTATAGGCTTTGTTCAATTCATAAAAACCTTAAAGAAACAGCTACGTGTGCATGCAGAGTAATTCACCTTTGCCATTGATACAAAAACTAAATAGGATCTCCACATTTTCTTCAGATGTTTTCACATGTCTGTGTGTGTTGTTCAAGTAATTATTCAGTCACTTCACATTCCCACTTCCTGACTCAATCTCCAGCTGCAAAAATTAAGATGAAAAACTTGCCACAAAAATAGTCATTACAAAGTATTTAAGTTATTGTTGGATAAAAGACAGTTTTAAAACACATCACTTTGATTTATTACTATGCCAGTTAAGACTGCAACAAGACATAAGCCTAGTTAACAACCTCTGTGCCTTTATTCCATAAGGGTGACAGAATGAACCATATGAAGACAGTAAGGTTTTGATTTTACAAATCATTCACATTAATTTATCATAATTTATGTTGGTGATTAATATTCATTGGTTGAATTATGAGTTCCCCCTTTCCGAATGCTAAAGATACACAACATAGAATCAATAGATTTAAGTCTCTTGTCCTTTTTGGTTTCTAGCAGTTTCTTCTCAAAATGATAATGTACAGTCAACTCTCAGACTCCAGGGTTTTGATGAGTTAAGTTGGAAGCACATTTAAGTTTCTCCCTTATATTTCTGTCCAAATGTTGCAAATCAAGTTCTCAGATCATAGTTTTAAGACAGAAAACAAAACACAACAAGCTCAACTCAATGAATTATTTATGTAATTCCTACTCTCCTTGTAAGAGATTTTCTTCCTGATATGTAAGACAAGTAATTGCTAATCTGGGAATACTTACATTAAGTTTCGACTGCCTGCCTGAAAATTTAGAAGATGAATACTTGTATAGGTACTATCTTTAAAATATCAACTGGATTAGAAGACATTAATTTATTATTTAAGTTATATGGAAAAATAAGAAGCTGTTTTGTGGCATTTTGAGAGAATTATTTCAAATGTTTATTATTTATCATTACTAATTATGAAGATGTTTAGCTATGTCAGAAATAAGGTTATTTCCTATAAAAGAGAACTTGTAAATCTCCACATCTGGGATGCTACTGGAGATGGATATATACTAGAAATCCAGCAGGTATTTTTGTAAATAAATATATCAAAACTTTACCGAGGCTATCTTTGGTTTACAAGAAATTTAAATAGCCTTTAAGTGGGTTGTCATAAAATTTTATTTTATCAGAGTTATCACTTAAAAAAGTACTACTAAACTTTTAAAGAGGAGTCTGTCAACTTTTGCACTTCTTAGTGAAACATTTATTAAACTCAATAAGAACATTTTATATATTTAATATTATTTTCTTAAGCAGGGATGAAAATCAGTTCTGTTTCTGCTTTAATTTATGGTAGGGAGTTATTGTACTTTCTATTGTTTTAATTTAACTTAGGGAGTTACTTACTTTCTATTTGTAACTGAGGAAGATACTATTTTCCAACAAATGAGAATAGGTTGAAATTTCAGTTTTGTCTGCAAATATGCAAAATAAAATATCCATAATCCACTCAATCCTGAGCCAAGTTAAGAGCTTTTAAATTTAATATATAACAAGTTTAAAGTCAGAATTCAAAGACATTAATAGTTGCATATTTAATTTTAAATTGTAAAGTGGAATTAGTTTATTTCAGTAATAAAAGAGATATAGGTGAAACAAATTATGTTGCAATAATAGTAATTATGATATTAAAATATCTTCAAACATGAGGATAATTATAACAATAAAGGGAAGCTGGATCATTGAAACAAAATTCAAAAAGAAAGGTGCATTTGCTAATATCCCCCAATGAATGAAACACACTTTATGCTATTAACTTCAGAGAATGAAAGTTTAGGAATGAGAGAGTAGCTTACGGTTAAGACTTAGAATAATTCCCATTCCAATCTTTCTTTCCAGTTACAGTACTAAAATAAAATGTTAAGGATCCACATTATTATCACTAACTTTGAAGAGATGTGTTAGAAGAGGTAGAAGTTTTTATTATGAGTAGAAGGCCATGGGAAAATGATTTCTTGGAAGATTCAGATGAAACATGAAAATTGAAAACTTGGGACTGATGCCCTCACATGAAAGTATAGCCTCAAGGTCTTCCCCTGAGTGATGAATAAGATCTAAAACCTATTTTATCTGTCCCTTTCCCCCGGTCTGTGAAGAATGGTCATATGCTTCAACGGGAGTAAATCCCAGCAAGACATTTTGAAAGAGATGAACAGAATTCTTTCATCAAAGGTTATGGCTTCCTCTAAGAGCTCTCACACTCCTCCCTCCAAAGTTAGAGAAAATTAAGCAAAATGTAATATCTCATCTTCAAATTGTAGTACCCAGGGCAGGTACCTTTGAGAAAAGTAAAATTGGCAACAATATTCACTCCTCTGATATCGGAATAAACAGAAGTCCAAAGTACACAAAATTGCGTTGTTTAAATGATAAAAAACAAAATTAAGGCACAAAAAATGTGCAAATAATTATGTGTTAAAAATGAAAGAAGAAAGGAAGTGAAAGAGCATTTGAAGTACAGAAGGGAGAAGAATAAAGTGTAAGAGAAAAGAATAGAACAGGGGAAAGTGTTCCCAAGTACCTAACATTATAAAATAGTTTATTAAAAATCATAAATGGTTATTAAACGTTCATCAAAACAAAAAAAACTATAGATTTAGCAAAATAAAAACGTTAAAAAAGTTGGGTACTTTATTAGGTTATTTCCTCATTTCTTTGTAACAAATGAATAGATACTAAGATAAAAAGAAATGAGCAACTTTGTAGTTGTGTATCTCCCTTTGATTCAAATAAAGAAATTGAAAGTAAATCCTTTCCAAAATAAGTTCATGCTTTCGACATTTGAATGTCTACTTTTCATCTTTAATTGGATTGTTGAGAAAGGCTACATTTTTGTGTGGATGAAACATTTCCAAAATACAAGTTGGTTTACTTTTCATTTTGGAGGTCCTTACCTGCCAAATAAAGGCATATTTATAAGTTTTATTAAGAAAAAGAAACATGCATAGTGCAGTCTCATTTGAAATAAACTATTAGCCAAGCATTGCCAAATAATGCTGTATAACAAGCATCCTTGAAATCACAGTGGTTTACACCAATAATCACTTATATCTTGCTCTCAAGTCTGTAAAGTTGACTGAGCTTAGCAATTCAACTGGGATCTCTAGTTTAAATCTGTGTCATCTGTGACCAGTGAGCTCTCACCTGCTTACTCTTCTTATGGTGATGGGAAGAGTCAAGAGGACAAACCTACCTATGAAGTGCATTTGATGTCTTAGCATCTGCCACAGACACTTTTATCCTGTTAAAGCAAGACACGTGACTAATGCTGGCTATGGTCTTGTTAATCCTCAACTCCACTGTGTTGGAACAACTCTGCATCACTCTGCCAGAGCAATGCTGAGGAGGACACACCCCATCCTGCCCCACTGCCCAACAAAGGGTACATGGTAGGAATCGAATTAAAAGGGCAACCAATTTCAATCCGCCTGGGCAAAGGTGTAGGTGACAATTACTGCTGTAGAGACAGAACTGAGAAGAATAATTCCATGGATCTCACCACGCATTTATCTAGCTACATTGCAATGTGCATAACAAGTGTGATAGAATTTTAGATAATGTTTTATTTCACTCCTTTGGGGAGTGTCACTATTTACGATATACTACAATATATGCAGCTTTGCTTTTTAAAAAAAATCAATTCAGGGCCTGCAAAGATAGTATGAGTCTGACCGGGATTCAATCCCCAACACAATCTATGGTCCCCTAGTTTCTCTAGGATTGATCCCTGAACACAGAGCTAGAAGTAAGATGTGACCCTCAAAATAAAACCCCAAAATGGTTTTACTAAGATATAATTCAAATGCTAAATTAATCTTTGGATATATAACTCATCATCATTTGTCATCATTCTCTACTTTCAGAATACTTCATCACTTCAGTAAAAGAAAACCCGAGCTCTAGCAGATCATTTATTACATCTCTGTTGCTAAGAACACCCTTTCTTTCTCTATGGAACTTTTCAGATATTTTCATGTAAATTAATTACAGACTATATGGCCTATTTTGATGATTTCTATCTACCATAATGTTTCTAGGGTCTGTCTATAATGTGACGTATTAGAATTTCATTATTTTCTTTTTTTTTCAATTTTTGTTTTTGGTTTCTTTGTTTTTATTGAACCACCGTGAGATATACAGTTACAAAACTCTTCTTGATTGGATTCCAGTCATACAATATTCCAATACCCATTCCTCCACCAGCGTAGATTTCTCACTACTAATGCCCCCAGTATCTCTCCCACCCTCCCACTGCATCTCCAGTCTGTCTCTATGGCAGGCACTCTACTTTCTCTCTCTCGCTTCTTTTGTGCACTATGGTTTGCAATACAGATACTGAGAGGCCATCATGTTTGTCTTTTACCCACTTTCAGCACACATCTCCCATCCAGAGTGATTACTAGCAACCGTCATTGTCATAGTGGTCCCTTCTCTATCCTAAATGCCCTGTCCCCCCAGCACTTCGGGCAGGTTTCTAACTGTGGACTAATCCTCCTAGCCCGATGGCCTATTATCAACAATTCATCTTGTGGCAAGATAATTTTTTGTTTTATTAATTGAGCATTTGAACTTTGTATTTGGGGCTATTATGAAAAATGTTGCTGGAAAATTTCTTGCGCACGATTTTTAATTCTCTTGATTAGAATTACTGATTTTCATATTAACCATTTTAACCTCTTGAAGAACTGCATAAATTCTACATGAACAAGTTTTACAACCAGATAAGTTTCTGCATATCATCACCAAACACTTGTTACTATACTTTTTGGTTTTGGGGCCACATTCAGCTGTGCTCAGGGGCCACTACTGGTGGGACTTCAGGGTTCCATATGACTTAACCCCAGACGGCCAGGGGCAAGGCTTTACCCACTGTTCTATCTTCCTGGATCTCAATACTTGTTATTGTTTGTGCTTTTTGTTCGTTTCTCTGTGGGTATAAAGTGATACCCCCAAATAATTATGTTTTCTGTCTCTTTACTAGTTGTGTGGATAGTCTTTCACATGCATATTGACTATTTTCACTTTTTGAGACACTTGTGATGAAACATTTTGTTCTATATTGTTGTTGCTGGATTTGGGGCTACGCCCAGCAGGCTCAGGGCTTGCTCCTGGGTATGCCCGGCAGTGCTCAGGGCTTGCTCCTGGCTCTGCACTCAGGGGTCACTCCTGGAAGGACTGGGGTTCCATATGGGGTGCCAGAGGTCAAATCCAGATCTGTTGCAGCAAGTACCCTACCCCAATGTCCTACCTCTCTGGGTCCATTTTGTTCTTTTACATTTTTTCAGTTATCTACTGAGTTGTAAGTGTTCTTTCAAATATTTTATGTAAGAACTGGAGATATAGTACAGAGGGGAAGATGCTTGCTTGGCAAATAGCTGACTGGTTTTTGATCCCTGGCATTACATACATTATGGTCCCATAAGCATGCCAGGAATGATCCCTGAGCAGAGCTAGGAGTATATACCAAGCACAGCTGGGTGTGCCTCCCTACAATGAATACAACCCCCTTCCCCAAAATATTTTTAGGTACAAGACCCTGATAGAAAACATGGTTTACAGATATTTTCTAGTCTTGTGGAATTTCTTTTCTACTATTTCCTTCCTTCCTTCCTTCCTTCCTTCCTTCCTTCCTTCCTTCCTTCCTTTTTCCTTCCTTCCTTCCTTCCTTCCTTCCTTCCTTCCTTCCTTCCTTCCTTCCTTCCTCCCTCTCTCCCTCCCTCCCTCCCTCCCTCTCTCCTTCTCTTCCTCCCTCCCTTCCTTCCTTCTTTCCTTCTTTCATTGTTTGATGTTATTTCAAATACAATTTTTACAGTTGTGATCTTAACTGTATTAAGTCATTAGTGGTGTTGATGCCCCATCTGAGAACTTATTGGCTATTCTAAGAACACTAGAATTTTCTCCTAATTACCATAATAAGACTTGCACAGTTGGATTGCTTATACTTAGATCTTGAACGGCATTCATTTTTTTAAAATGTGGCACAGGTAGGATTCCAAATGTATTCTTTTGCATTTTTTGCATAACTGGTCTTAGGACCACTTATGAAAAGAATATACTTCATCACTGAATTCACATGGCCACATTGTTAAAAATCTATTAATCTATCAATACATAAATGGGGTTAATTTCTGGACTCACGATTATATTCCATTCCTCTCTACCTCTAAAACATTAAACTTATGACACATTTTATAGCTTCATAGAATGATTTGAATCAGAAATTTGGGCTACTTCTCCTTACAGTTCTTTCACAAAACATTTGGATTACTGTGGATAACTTTGTCTCTCCTTTTATTTTATTTTATTTTGCTTTTTGGGTCACACCTGGCGATGCACAGGGGTTACTCCTTGCTCTGCACTCAGAAACTACCCCTGGCGGTGCTCAGGGGACCATATGGGATGCTGGGAATCGAACTCGGGTCAGCCGCCACGTGCAAGGCAAATGCCCTACCCGCTGTGCTATTGCTCCAGCCCCTTGTCTCTCCTTTTAAAGTTTATGATAATTTTTTCAGTTTACATAAACACACACCAGTTTTGCTTGGATATACACTTTTAGAAATTAGTTATCGTGGCATGTAAGTACAACATGCTAACTGATTGTGCCACTGGAGCGCCTAATTCTTCTGCTTGAGGAGGTAGTCCAAATGTTAGAGTACATGTCAGCATGCATGAGGCCTTAAGTTCCAAACCCGGTATCACATGGCACCCCAAGAACTTAAAGTGATGGTACAGCCCCCAGTGTACCAGTGGACCATGCACAGTACTATAGGGCCCGAGAACAGCTGGGGGTAGCCCCTCCCCCAATCAAGTCTCTCTGAGCACAGGTGTGAGCAGCCGCCCACAAAGTTCCTCTGAGCACAGATGTTGGTGGGCTCCATAAAAACATTGCAGTCATTAATCCTAAAAGATATACTTCCCACTAAATAGTAAATCTCTTCTTCAAATGTTCTGCAGATTTACACTGAATGAGCTATTGTATAATAGTTTAATAGTTGTAAAAAAAATTAGATTTGAGACAGATGTCTGTTGTCATGCTTTCTAAGGAATAGTACAGAAAAAAAAGTTAGAATTAACACTTTAGAAGAAATAAGCAGAACAACCATGCTCCAGAAAAGAGTAAGAAAAGAAAGCAGTATGGTCTAGCTAGTACATGAATTTGTAGAAAGACTGTTTTCAGGAAACCAAAATTATGCATTTTATTTGGTGGTACAAAATGAATTCAAAAAATGTGCATGGGGAGATTGCATTTCATCATCTGCTGTGTCTTTATGTTGACATTCTGGAGATTATTTTAAATCCTCATTCAGAAAATTTAAACAGGCTCTTACGAATCCAAAATATGAATAATGCATAAATGACTCAGTAAATTGACATCTGAGATAGGGTTGATAGGAAAATCATTCATTGGAAAGCTGAATGTATATTTGCAAAGCGTTGTTAAATTATATTTAACAAATAAAATACCTGTGTCACTTTATATCTCAAGGGATGGATAGTTTTTTTCTGCACACCTTTGTTAGATTGGCAGATGCCTGGACATCACAGCAGATTGGAATGATTAGAAGCAAAAAGAACCCAGTTCCCATCTCCTGACCATTAATTATACAGACTAGGAAGCTGAATCTCAGAAATATTTAAAAAACCCAGGTTCAATGTCCTATCTAGTGCTCCATTAGAATAAAAAAAATTTGCCTTTTACACTAAGAATTCAATGACATATCAAACTAAAGTTAGTAGTATAAAGCATATTTACAATTGAAATATTTCTGGGAGCACAGACATATGGTTGAAACATTCTTGAGAGCATAGAGAAATAATTCCCATCAATATGTCACTGAGAAGTGCTACTGGAGTTGAGACTTGCAAGGAAACTTCTGGGCAAGATAAATGTGGGAACAGTACTCAGAAGAAAATACTGAATATGCCAGCAAAGAAATGTAAGGGAATAATGATATTTTCAACAACCTGTAAGTACCCATTATAGTTGTATGTTATACTTGTTCATACAAAACTTGAAGGCATAATGAGATTTTTTGTTGTAGCTGGATGGGAAGGTAAAATAGTTTTGCTTTGGAGATGAGACAGAGAAAGAGAGAGCCAGACACACCAAAACACACACACACACACACACACACACACAGAGAGAGAGAGAGAGAGAGAGAGAGAGAGAGAGAGAGACAGAAACAGAAACAGATAAGAGTTCCACCCACCCAGTAAAGAACAGAAACTATGCTCCATCATCTGGGACATGGGCTACTTCAGAACAGAGTGTGGCATAATGAGATTATCATGATTTGGAATGCCAGGGTAAGTTTCTGGTGTTCCATTGTAATATTTCCATTCAAAGGACATAATCGGGTTTGTCTGAAGGTGCCTTTTGGAGTAGTGTGGAGGACGATCAGAGGACTCTGATTAGAGGCAGGAAGGATCAAAGAAGGAGTATTGCAGCTGAATGGGTGTGGGATGTGAGGATCTAAATTAGAGCATCAGTCATGCAAGCGGAGAGGCAGACATCAATACAAAGAAGGAGAAATGGCACAGTCATTGGGACTTGCTGATGGATATATATGAAATCTGAAGAGAAAGCAGGATATACAGCAAATGATCTACTGTATTTTCCTTCATCTTCCTATGGATGTAAAGGATAATGCCATTTATAATTTTAAATGCATTTATAGTATGTAATTAAATAGATGAAAAATATCACTCTTTTTGAAAAGTATATTACCGCAAATTAAGCACGTTATATGAAGCATATTATTTTATGCGAAGTGATATTAAGTAAGATTTGTAGTTTCTGCCATTCCTTCAACCCAATTACAAGCATAAGTAAATGCACCTGGAGTGAGGGATGCAAATGAGGATAATTAACTCAAGCCAGGATGTTTTGACAGCATAGCTTCTCATTACCTTGCTAGCTTGTATCTTTTCAAAGTGCACATAAAGATTATCAGATGAGGAATGGAATGTGTTGGAGAAATAAAAAATGTCAATGTGAAAGCTTGCCTCATACCAATTAAGACTCGCTGTTTAAGGCAAAACAGTCCATTTCTCAGGGACAATATTATACATCACAGCTACAACATACATAACTATTTATGGTTATCATAGCCACTGATTCCTGAAATTCTAAGAGATTATGACCATACGTGCCATTTTTTAAAAATCTAAAATGCATAGGAAAATCAATGAGAGAATAAAAGGCAATTAGGACCCACTGACCAGCAAATCTTTGGGATGTCTAGTTTTCTAGGGTAAATTTGTTAGGCTTTCAATAGTTTTTTTTCTTTTTTTTTAAGGAGTTTGGGTCACACCTGGCAATACTCAGGGGTTACTCCTGGCTCTGTGCTCCAGAATCACTCCTGGCAAGCTCAGTGGATCATATAAGAATTAAACCTGGGTTGTCTCTGTGCACGGCAAATGCCCTGCCCACTCTACTTTTGCTCCAGCCCTTTGGCTTTCAATAGTTTTAAGTAAACAAAGAATTAATATTAAAAAACATAAAGGGAAAGGAGATAATCCAATCAGTGTTAAAGGTGCTAGGTTATACTGAGTTATACTGGACTTTCACTGTAAAATGTTGTGGTGACTTGTTTATAACGAGAACTGGGAATGTTCATGAGGGACACAACCCATATTTCAGAGGAACACAATTAGGCAGTTTCTAGTATCCACCGGGCTAGAGCAAAGCTCTAAAGGTAAATAAAAAAGATGAATGTGTGTGCAATGTCTTATTTTCCTGTGCTTGGGTATTAGATAGAAAAATGCCTTAAAGAAAGCAAAGTTTAGGGGTCTGTACCTAGACTCAGGGCCCAGACATCCCCGGCAAGCTGAGAGGCAGGAGAAAGGGCTGAAGAAGCCCAGCCTGAAGAAAACTGGGTCTGAAAATGAAAATCCACACCAAGAAGTGTACCATGTTAGAAAATATGTTTACTCCGTATGCCAAATTCTTCCATGCCCATCCCTCTTAGTGTAGACAATGAAGGTGGGGCTGGAAATTGTGATGCATTTGCCAATTACACAGTGTTCAAGTCAGACGCAACTTGATCAGAAATCAGTTTCAAAAGCAATGCGAAAAAGAGCGGCTCAAAAGCATAAGAAGTCTTAGGAGAATGAAAGGTTAGCTTTCCTGCTCACCTTTTGAATGGACACAGGCTGTTACAGAATGAATAGCAGGGGCATAGTAAAATGCCATCATTTTCCTTTTCTTGGAATTCAAGAGACAAATCTTGTGTGAGCGTGCATGTGTATGTGCATATGCACACACACATACACACACACACACACCACAAACACACACACACAAACAATTTCTCCCCCAAAATATCTGTGTTCTTTTATTTGGTGATTCAATACATTTTCAATTCAGATAGTCACCACAAAACCTACACACAATATTAAGCATTTTACAAGCAAAATAGTTTACTGATTTTTCTTTTCAATAGCCAAAGAGTAGAGTAAGTGAACTGGTTAAAGGATATACTTCTGTACATAAAAATATCCATGAATTTATACACATGTAGGGATCAGAGTTTAAAGAGAATAAAACCAGAACATCACAATAAATAGGATGTGTTCCTACAGGAGAGTGAGCAGGCTTTGTCAGAAAGCTGCAAAGTCTCTTTTATTTTTTTTTCAAGGTGCCTCATGTTCTTCTGAGCTTCACTTACATTTCTCAAAAGAAGAGTTACACGTTAGTAATGACTGTATAGGAATATCTACTCTCCTTGCCTGCCCTTTATTTGCATCTCCAATACTAGGAGTGGGAGTTCTGATTATTTTGTTTCAAAATGTCTTTGCAACTTTGCAAATTTTCTTGGTTTCCCTTTTACTACTTTCAAAGGCAGATTTCTCTAAACTCTAGCACCACATGAGGATGAAATGCATGTATTTTTGTCAGAGCAACAATTTTTTATATCATTTTTGTTCCTCCGGCAATAACAATTCTGTTTAAAGATTTTACCAAGCTAAAAATAATTGCTCTAGGTTTTCATAAAAAAGAATATTAAATACCTTTGGTAAAAATAGATATATTTAACAAGATTAGAAAAGCAAAACAGTTATAATGTCAAAAGGAGAATATAAAAATGTACACAATAAAACAAATAAACCAACTTATAAAGTGAAGATAAGGCCACTCTTCTGGTTCGTCTCTTCCAAACCATGAATGCAGTTCTCTTCTTCTAGATGGTAGAAATCTTAGTAAGAATTACGAAAAATCCAGTCCTTCCTTTCAGCATGACTTAAGTTTAATTCATGGCAACACAGTTCCTTTTTAAAAACCAAGTCTGTAGGACATAGAACACTCTGGTTTATATATGTGATTATAAGAAAACAAATTCCAGATTTCTCTGATTTTAGGCCCAGAACATGGAGCTTTAGAGTTAATAAGCAAGGCAACAGAATTAGGTGCTCATTTGCACAGTTTTTCCTGTACTGACATTAACCCAAGCCTTCTCAAGACAACTGAAATATAGAACACAGCTAGCTGAGTAAGTACACAGTAACTCGGGAACTAGCTAGTGATCTACAACATTTAAGTTTTTTTTCCACGACGGAAGACCTTCTCTCCTGTCATTGGACTTCCTCTCAAAAGAGCTGTTGCACAACTCCTAATTCCATTTGGTGTCTCTTCTTTTAGAACACACTGTAAATCCTGAAGATGAAAGGTCCCTGAAGCAAACTGAGATTATGGATGGAGATAATGTATGAGTTCTAGAAAGAATCAGCCAGTTGCGCTGCATGTCTTGGGCAGGTGGCTGCCGTGGCGATGCGGTTATCCACCGGTGTTTCCTCTGCACACACAGTCACACTCCTCATGGTGCTCCAGAGCCACATCAGTGAGAGATTTATGCAATCCTCTGACTCCAATCTTTGGTCTCAACTGAAGGACCTGAAAGGAAATAGTGTAATCCTCCTTTAAATATCAGTCAGTGCAACTGTTGATTTCACAAACAAGTAAAATGTCAGAAAAGAAATCTTGGCACCAGACAAAGACTTAACACATTTTCCTCCCCCCACCCCCCGCCCCCAGTGAAGACATTCTCAACACATTCCCTGCCCTTCTGAAGGTCAGAAACAGTCATCTAAAAATGTCAGAGAGAATTTCACCTTGATGTAAGTATGGTGGGACCACCATGGCACAATGAGTTTTCTATTTGTTGGTTTCTTTCATTCATTCATTTATGCATACATTGAACAAATATTTACACTTGGAGCAATGCATGAAAGTAGTGTAATATTCTGAAAAGAAACATGATCACTCTACAGCTGAGTTTGCTCAATTATGCCACTCATTAATTTTCTTGGCTACACTTCAAGTCCTCTATAAACTTGATGAGATGGATTAGATGTACTTCATAGACATCAGCCTCCGTCACGGCTAACTTTCTACAGCTGCAGCCTACTGTACAGTCTATGGAGATCTGGCAGTAAGAACAATAATGCTTCTATTTAATAGGGTTAATTGAAGTTTGGGTTTTTCAGATTTTAATACAAACATAGCAAAAATAGACACTAATACTACGCACAGTTCTTTTATAACTTACTGACAAAAGAGCTATGTATTCTCTAAAAGTTTATTTGTAGTATTTGATAAGAACTACCTCTTCGATGCAATACTTTATTTTATTTTTATAACTAAAATGAAAAAGTAAGCTATTATATTTGTTTGGGTTATGAACAAAGACTGGAGTGCATAATAATGAGCTGTCTAGTTTTCTTGTTCTCTGACTGTGACAAAAAATACTTTCATATAACAACTTGTAAAAGATGCTTTCCTAAACATTTTCTTCGATCCCAAAAAGCGTAAGTCTCATGACTATTCTTGAAGGCTTAAAGAAAATAAAAAATTATACCTTACTTGAACTCTATGATCTCAGGAAATGTTAATTAGCTGACATTTTTTTTGAATGCTTATAGGGTTTCAGGCACTATAGTAATGTTTTTACATATTTGTCCTACATGAATTGTATTAAGTAATTTACATTTATTACTCCTGTTTACACAAGTGAATCAAAATTTAAAGAGGACTGAACAGTTGATATTTATACTTCAGCAAAATATAAAATATTAAAGGTAGAAGTCAATATTTTATATAAGGATTATAAAGAGGCAGATTATTGCATACACATGATCTATTTACTTAGCAGCTATTTCCTAGAATGATAACTTAAAAAGTCTTGTAAAACCAATGAGAAATAGAAAACTATTAAAGATTTCTACTTCGTGTTAGAATTCTAGAATAAAAAATATTCTATGTAAAGCTAATCTCATGACTGTTAGTACTACTTACTGTGTCAGTACAGGCTTACTATTTTGAACAATTTACTGTGGCATCAAAATGAACTAGTTTCTAATATGCTCATACTATTTCTTATCACACTCTTATTTTCAATCTTTTTTGAGTGAGTTGGGTAGATAGATAAATTGTAATACAGGTATAGCCAAAGCCTTTCATTTTTACCTTCCTTTGTATAAATTTTCCCAGATGGTAAGTGCAGAGTAGAAGTCATTCTATATGGTCATGAGTTCGTCACTTTAGGCTACAATTCTATCATCTGTCCTTCCTCTAACTAGTGCTTATATTAACATGCCTTTGCTGGGGCCTAGAGAAAAAGCCTAGGGGCTTAAAGAAGCTGCTTTGCAAGCATAAGATCACAAATGCCAATGTCCCACATGCACTCAGTGCTATCCTGGAAGCTTCGCTATCTGCAGTCCTGGTGCCACAAGTGATCTCTGGCTAGAGCACAAAAGAAGGGTGGTGATTTCCCCAAGCACATAAATTATCCTGGGATCAACCCTTGGTGAGCACTAGAACTCCAACTTCTGTGTCCTGCTGGTTGAGCCTTTGCGGAAGCATCATAGATAAAGGAGAGCAAGACTCAAAGTACATGGCCATGGACAAGTGTCGGAATACCATAATCTGACTGCAAGCCCTGGCGGGCCCAGGCAGGCAGAGGTGCAGCCCCAAATCATACAACCACCAAATCATCAAGGAAAGGAAGAGGTGTGAAGGGAATACAGATTGATTTTTTTATCCAATTGAAAAATAAATCTACAATGTGAAAACAAGAACAAGAGAGTAGCTAGTTAATAAATACTAAGGGCTGGAAATATGCCAGATCTTGTTTCAATGGAGGTAAATATCAACTCCTAAAAACCTCACAATTCCAATTTGAGAACTGGAAAAACTCTTTACAGATGAGACCAACAAGGCACAGGGGATAAAATTATTTGCTCAAAGTTACACAGCTAATAATGTCAGATTCATTCCCTGCAAGTCTCACTTTGAAGTCTTTGTTCTTAAGATCTGTGCTGTAATGTAATCTCTGTAATTTCTCAGTTCTCAATTGGCTGTAGCAAAAAATAAACAGTAATTATCAAATATTAAATGTTCTTGGAGATATTTGAGAGTCTACAAATACAAAGTTTCTGTTTTGCTTTTCTGAAAATTCCTCTTTGGTTGATAGAGAAAGTATTTAGGAATCATTTGTTGCTAAAATGACTTGAAATAGAGAGTATCTGATGATTGACAGTGATATTATTATGAATAATATAAAACAGTATCTAATAACAATAATTATATATAAATTATGAAAATAATTCCAGTATTTTATGAGACTTTGTAAACTTATTTTGATATAATGGTTAAATAAGAATCAATTATAATGCAAAAGGAAATCAAAAGTAGGGAAAATGCTGTTGCATTTATAGTGACATTATGAAAATTCTGATCACTATTTAGAGAAACTTGTGGAACATAAATAGAGAGGAGAGAAAAATTAGAATTTCTAAGTTTGTCTTTGTGTCTGACTTCATTACGAAGTAGAATAATCTTCAAACTGAAAATCTGAATGAGGACCATTAAAGAGCATTAAATGGCAATACTTTTGGAAGCATTTGTTATATTTACAAAGTAATTTTCTTTATTTAAGAGTAGTATTAGTTCAGAACTTATTTCTAAAATATAGAAATGCCAAAGCTACTATTCTGAAATTATAAACTATGCTGATCAAAGAGATCTTTTTCCATAGGATAATTTCATACTTAGGCATAAGTGTATGCATAATTAACTCCACCCAAAGACTGGAAAACAATTAATAATGAATTAGTAGCACTCTGGAAGAAGCTCATGATGCCCCACAGCTCAAAACATCTGAGAATTTATTTATTTTTCCTCTCTGGGTAACAGCCCATGATGAGGAAATTAGATGAATTCAGCACGTTTGGTATAATTTAGGCCTCAAACTTGCCGTGGTAGCTTTCTAAGACACCGAACCATCATCTAGGCCTTCTGGGTTCCTTCTTCCTAGGCAGCCCTAATAGCAAGATTGTAAGAATTACTTCAATGTTTGCAGGTCGTACTAGGATTTAAGCTTGCAGCCTATGATGACAGGTGCCTTGTGTAACTAAGCCATCCTTCTGAAACCTTCGAGCTGGGGATCACACAGAGGAACTGTCCTAACCACCTCAATGCATGTGAGGCATCTGGGTTTGAACTCACGACTTTCTGATTTCCAGCAAGTACCCTCAGTCTTTGATACATGTTCTGGGCATTAATCTCAGAATTTAAGACAAACATTACACACCACTGGCAAATTTCTTGTTAACTCTAATGATATTTTAAAAGAAATGCATGGGATGGAGGAGGCTTCAACTGACCAGAGGATGGATTTTCATTGACCAACTCAGGATAGGAACTTAACATCTGTAAGCTAGTTTAAAAAAGATACGATGACTAGTTTGGGCTGCAGAATTCTTAGAACAACAATTATAAATGCCAAGCTTGTTGGCTAAGTCAGTTACCCAAATATAGCTGTCTTAGTAAGCACTTGCTTTAGGAAGCTCAAAATGGAATATTTGAAAGTGGATATCAATCACTCTAATTTAATTCCTGTTCTCATTACATCTTTTATTTAATGCCATTCAATGTCATTATATGCCTAGCCTTTAAACCATTTTATTTAAACAATTTATTTTTAATTTGTGGTAATTAGAATATTAAGTGTTCTTTTTTGGACAATATCTATTCACAAAGAACAATAAGGTTGTAGCTCCTTGAACTACTAAGTTCACTAACATAGTATTGGTGAAAGCAGGACAATTGTGTCATGTGAAGTCTGTGACTGACTAGTCTATGCATGTTCAAATTCCCTAACAGACAAAGGCATCTCTGATGTCTTTGGCACATGAAAAAATAAGCATTTATTGTGCATTGTTGTTAAATATATTGAAAATACAAAAGTGACACAATAAAGTTCATGTTGAAATAAGCGTTCTAAAACACCAAGCTTTTATTTAGTGTAATATAAACAGTTCATAAAAATTAAAGCTAATTCATCAAGAAGAGACTGGTCCCTGTGTAAAGCTCTACATGATGCCAGCGGAAAGTCTAAGAAATCACTGGGATATTCCAGCATTAATGACATTTTGGTGACTCAAAGCTTGAGGGCTCACACATTTCTAAAAAACAATGCTTAGTAACATTTAATGTTTCACTTTCCTTAATTCCATAGAATAAGTGATAAATAAGCCATAAAAAGTTTAATATGTTATCTGGGACAAATGGATAATATAAAATTTGCATAATCATACATTTGCATAATCCTTGAGATCAATGTACCTATATTGTCACAGATAAAACAAATGCCACATATTTTTCCAACACTGAAAATACTTGTTTTGGGGGCTGGAGTGATAGTACAGTGGGTAGGGTACTTGCCTTGCATGTTGCCAACCCAAGTTCGATTCCCAGCATCCCATATGGTCCCCCGAGCACCACCAGGAATAATTCCTGAGTGCGAAGCAAAGTCAGGAGTAACCCCTGTGCATCGCCAGGTGTAATCCAAAAAGCCAAAAAAAAAAAAAACCGCTTATTTTTAAAATATTTTCTTTCCTACTTCAAGCAGTTGAAAACTTTCAATGGTTTTCCCCACAGAAGAACACATTTTCATTGTATTATAACAGATAAAAACATTCCTGAGAATCCATGAAGTATAACAAGAGGATACATTTTATAAATCTTAATGTCTAAATATCTTATAATATCTAAATATCTTAATAATAAGAAAATAACTGATTTGATAAACGTTCCTTTTCTCTCTTTTCATGAATGCTGCATCTCCTTTCTCCCCCAATCCATTTCAGACACATTGTTTTGTTACTCTTAAGGATGGGAAACACCCAATAGAAACCCCACAGAAAGCATTATACCTACCTCATGATATTTTTTCGTAACTTTGCTTGGGACACATTGACATTCATTACAATTGTGGAGACAACAGGCACAATTTCCACCACAGCGTTTTACCAGGAGACAACCTGGCCAGAATATGGTATCGGTTCTTTTTAGTTCTTCCCGTATGGACACCGAGAAGTTCCGAGGTGTGCAGCTGTATAATCTCACCTCCTCTTTAAGTAGGTTCAGATCCAACCCTATGTGACATAAAAGAATAAAGAAAAACAGAGGTTCATGCTGTGACCCTGAAGGTATTTCACAAAACTCTTTTTTCACAAAGGAATCGAGCTAGTTCATGACCATTAACTTGCACAGATCTTACTTTAAGTAGGTTTTAGGGCCTATGCAGTTAGCAAGTGGGGCCTTCTATTTTACAGTGCACAAAGCTTCTTTATGACTTAGTGACCAATAAAGAGATGCCATTGTGTAATACGAAGAGAAGAGCCAACCAAACAGTGGAGAGATATAAATAGGAAACTTTAGAGAGAGAGAAAAAGAGGTTACACCTTTTAACCTTTGTAAAAGAGTAAACAAGGAGAGCATTGGAGGGAAGAATAGATGAATACTTTGACTAGAACTCAAATGCAATTTAAAAAATTCCCGTGAAGCTAAAGCAAAAGAACTTGCAGAAAGCTATCAACAGAACTTTCTGTAATCTTTCTGTAAAGAGGCATCATAACATAAAATTAATTTCTAAAGATAGCTCAATGGGCCATGAGAGGGAAAGATGATATATTTTAGAAGAGCAAGAGTTGTTCAAATGCAAAATTTTGCGGGCATGAATCACTTATGTTCTATAAAACTTAGAAGTAGAGTACATCAGCTTTCTCTCCATCATCTTCCAATGGGTGGAAGGACTGTTTAATTTATAGCCATTGTTCCTGTTATTTTAGAAAACTAGTAAATGACATTATGCCTTATTCTTTGAAAGACATCTACTTGTGATGCTCAAAGAAAATATTCTTTCATTAGACACTTGCAATAAATTCTCAAAGAACCACTAATTTTAAGTAGAAAATAGCACACTTCAGAAAACTATAAAAATAATAAATTACACTTACTCTAGGTGTATACACAATATACAATTAGTATTTTAGTATTATTTGGGTAAATACATTGAACATAATTTAAATTTTTGCTCTATAGTGCTGCCCTTTCCCCTAGAAATATTGAAAAAATACTTCCAATAAAATTAAAGAATAGTAGGGCTGGGAGATACTGCATAGGATAAGGTGTTTGCCTTGCATAATGCTAACCCTAGTTCAATATTTTACACTGTACACGACCCCCAGAGAACTCCTAGGACTGCCCTGAACATGGCTAGGTATGATCCCAAAACAAAGCAAACAACAAAAAATCTAGGTTCAGAGATCAGAGTCTAGAGCAGTGTTTCTTAATCTGGTCAGAGAGATGCACAATGTGTAAGGTGATTGCCTTGCATATGAGCAAACCAAGTTCAGTCTCTGGATCTGCAAAGGGTTCCTACAAGACGTCACTCTTATGCAGACAGCCAGAACAGTGCAGTGCTGTGTGGTCCCGATCATTTTGCAGCAGATAAAGTAAAAATAATAAAAAGAAGATATTGTATACCATACAACTAATTAGCAGTTAATTTTTTCAATATGGGTTTTACTAACATTTAGGAATATTCCCTAAACTATTGATAAAATCGCTGTATCACTGTCATCCCATTGTTCATCGATTTACTCAAGCAGGCACCAGTAACATCACCATTTGTCCCAGCCTTGAGATTTTAGCAAGAACCACAGTGCAGGCTCTTTCAGGGTCAGGGGAATGATTCCCAAACTACTGATAAAAATGGGATGAAATACATTTCACTAACATTATAAAGAAACTGGGGAAAAAAAACAATAGCAACTATTTTTTGGTTAAAAGGGCTTGGAGGGCTAGTGACGAAGTTCAGTGTAAGAGCATTTGTCTTACATGTGTAAGGTTTTGGGCTCAATTCAATTTGCTCTTCAAGCCTATATTTTCCCTTGAATATGTACTTTCACCTTTTCTCTCCCCTAACATTTTTCAAAGGAAGTTTCAATAAAACTGACTTGCTTCTTCAAAAAAAAAAAAAAGCAAAACAAACTCTCCCCAACACCAAAATTTCTTCAAATAATAATTATGCAATCCCGTTTTCCTATTTGTAACTGTTTTGGTTTTTTGGTTTGAGGGCCATATCCAACAGTGCTCAGGGAAGAATACTGGGGTTGTCAGGGAATCACATGCATTCTAAGCATCAAACCTGGGTCTGCCACTTGCAAAGCAAGTGTCTGGCCTGCTGTACTATCTCACAGCATTCCGATTAAAAAAATAAATGGTCAATTTTGGTTAAGTGATGAGGCAATTAAGCACTAACTCTCATTTTCTTGGCTATAATATTCTTATATTTGGAATAATTATTTGAAAATTGTATTTTTGCTATCAAAGGAAACCAATGTATTTTCAAGAAAAAATTAATTTATGCATATGAAATTGGAAATGATAAACAATGTAGTTGACCAAACATTAATCAAACACAGGGTGGCACCACTGAAATGCTAATTAAATGTTTTCAGGCTAATATCTTGCCATATTTTTTAACTAGATCTGATATAGTTCCCCATCATTTTTAAAAATTAGATCTGATATAGTTCCCCATCATCTAAACAAATAAATTGATCCTTTGAAAGTAAAAGTTTTTTTTTTATATTTTTTTGTATTAAAAAGAAAATAAATTCTTACTTTTGAGTGCTATAAAAGTCCAACTTATCTCCAATGATGCCATTCTGATAACTGGGTTAATAATAAATTATAATTTACTTACTTTCATTTTACTGAACTTATTATTATTATTACTTATTATTATTAAATACTACACACAGATATTGCTCCATTTTTGCTAAACTTATTCATGAATTTATCTGTAGCTTTCCTCTCCAAGTTAATATCTGGGCAAAAGGAGGGGTGAGAAAAAAAATCTAAACCGTGTACACGCATAAGAAAGCTGGTTGCCAAAATTTCCAGTGCTTATTTAAGATTTATACTTCTTCAGAATGTGAATGAAGCTCTTAACTTACAAAGGATATTCATCTACCTCAAATAGTTTTAAACACACTACTTTACGAAACTAGAAAATGAGATTGTATATGTTCATTTTAAAATGTTTACTTAACCACAATAAAAGGTTAGATAGATTTCCCAAGTGAACTAAGTTATGATACCTGCTACAATGTGAATTTTTAAACACACTTTCAACCTAGCTTCCACTCATTTATCATATTTGACACAAAAGTCAAAAGTCCTTTTTAACTAGTTAAGCCTGACTTAGAAAACAGGATATTTTTTTCTCCTTTCTATAGCAGGTATGAATGAAAATCTGAAGCAAAAAAAGAAAAGGGCAAGATCAGAAAAAAAGAAACAGAAAAATATTAGTGTGGTCTATATGGAGCTAAAAATACAATGAAGGACTTTAGTTTGACGTATCTTATTTGAAATTTATGTTTCCTATTTCTACTGGTTGATCTTAAATCATATAAGCATTGTGCAGAAATTATAGGCTTAAAAAAAGGAAGAAAAGGAAGAGAAAGAGCATGCACAGACACGTTATCTCAATTATAATTATATAAAAGCTTCCCGCTGCAAAATATTGTGAAGTAAAATATAGTCTTTATATTATTTACTTTCTCGCTTTGGTATAAGTACCTTCTAAAACAATGTAGTTAGCTTCTGAAAAAAAAAATGGTGATTTTGTAGCATGTGACCAGTGAAAGTTTAAGACAGACTTTCTTGTTCAGATTAACCAATATTACAAGCTTTACCCTCAAAGTGTAATATTTAAAGAAGCAAAAGAGTGAACAAAAAAATGATGGTCACATTTCACGTTTTCAGTTTTTCATTCTTAAGATAGTCGCAAGATATCTATTACTATAATGCATTCTCGGGGTGGTCTTTAGAAGATGAATGTGGTAACAACACTGTGATATGTTTACTTGGTGGAAAATGTATTTCAGTGTCTAATAAGAAGCTTTTAAACATTTTACTCCTAGTTCCTTTGTAAAAAGACTCTTGGGAAGGGAGTTGGTTTTTGTCTATATAGATGTTATCCCACACCTGCATCTTAGTTTATGTAAAGTTCCAAAAATATACACTGCTTTTCTCACACTTACTGTATGCTTAAAAAGTTAATAGTTTTGGCAAACTCTAAAGGGCTTCAATTTGGATAGTGCTAAATGAATATTTGAAAGATCGTCTTCAATGATGGATGCTTTTAAATGCATACTAGCCTCTAGTCAAATCTGGCTTGAGTACCAGGTAGATAAAGGCATAGCTACAGGGAAGATTCTTTTTTAGGCTGGAATCATTGTCAGCTATCTAAAAAACTATGGCTAAATTAGAACATGTTTAATCCATTGCTTCTGCTTAATAACAACCGACTTCATAATCAGACTTAAAGTTTGCTAACAAAGGCTCTATTCAGTGTTTGACTAACTCTGTGGATCTTCATTTTCCTGCTCCTGAGTGGGATGGGAGGGAAGGAAAGTGTTTCTGAGTTATTCATCAAGATCAAATCTTCTAACTATGGAAGAGCTTTCAGCATCTGGACAAGATTCGGCTGCAGAAGTACTTCAACATTGATTTCAAATGTTGCTGAAAGGAAACCAAGTCTGTTGGCATAGCAAAATATCTAGGTTGGCAAGTCTGGACAGGACCTGCTGAGATGAAAGCTCCTGAAAGCTGTAACTCTTAGCAGGAAAAGGGCAGGAATCGGGTTTCCTTCTGACAAGATTTAGAAGAAGGAGTTTAGTGCAATCTGCCTGTAAATATCACATTAACAAAATATTGCTCTTTCTATATAAAGTCTCCAGACTGCCATTCCATTCTCTAAAGTGTCCTTCGATAGACTACAACGGGTTTTGACAGACAGAAACAGACTCTTGAGTGCATAATTACAATTATCTAGTCAGTTCTATTACATTTTCATTGTGTCTCATATGGGTGCTTTCCAGTTCTAATATTACTAGGAAAATGAGTTACCTTTGTGCCAGTTTTTCATTTCTGACCATAAGAAATTAAGAAAACTTAATTGTGTCAGCAATTCCATTCTTTGCAGAAGATGTGCCCTTATAGTGCAAAGTGGTCATCTCAGAAGCAAATGTACATTTGAAAATATTTTCATAGTATGGGTTCCCTTTCACAGTATGGGTGGTTTTCATAGTATGGGCGATATTTGCTTTGGTTCCTCTCTTAGACAGTGTCAGTTTGATAGTAATGGAACCAAAGGTGAGTTCTGTTTTGTTTGCTTGTTTGTTTTGCTTTTTGGGTCACATCCAGCAATCCTCAGGGATTAATCAAGGTTTTGTACTCAGGAATTACTTCTGACCCTGCTGGGACCATATGGGATGCTGAGGATTGAACCCATCAGTAGCATGCAAGGCAAATGCCCACTTTGCTGTCCTATCACTCCAGTCTCTAAAGATTAGTTTTTTGTTTTTTTGGGGGGTCACACCCACCAAAGCACAGGTGTTACTCCTGGCTCTGCATTCAGGAATTACCCCTGGAGGTGCTCAGGGGACCATATGGGACTCTGGGAATCGAACCCGGGTCGGCTGCCTGTAAGGTAAATGCCCTACCTGCTGTGTTATCACTCCAGTCTCTAAAGATTAGGTTTTTTTTTTCTTTTTGGGTCACACCTGGCGATGCTCAGGAGTTACCCCTGGCTCTGCACTCAGGAATTACTCCTGGCAGTGCTCAGGGGACCATATGGGATGCTGGGATTAGAACCCGGGTTGGTCGCTGCAAGGCAAATGCCCTACCAGCTGTGCTATCGCTCCAGCCCCTAAAGATTAGTTTTTAATGGTTAATTTTAATAGTCATTTAATAGTTAATGTTAGTTTTAATGATCAGAAACGTTTTTAACCCTATGATTTGGAAAGAGACATAACTGTGACTCGGAGGGACACAGTAGTTAACAATTTGATGATCTTTACTAGTCCATTAGAAATCAAGTTAATCTCTTTTGATTCTCAAAATTGAGCTACCCCAAATCTTAAGTTTTAGCAAGGAATGACTCTCATGAAATGTAAAGGAATACTTCACCATAATGATATTTTTGAAGAACAGAAATAACAGGAATTTTCAGCTAAGCTTTCTCTTTAGTCATTCAAGACCACTAAGTGCCTCTCTTGTAGGTCATCTTATTTAATATATGCATTTGCTCAAATATTACAGAAATTGATTATTGAAATGTATTGCTGAAAAGTTTCATGTTCTACACATGAGAAGTGACAGCATAAGAATGGAAAACCTTAGCTGCTAGGAAAATTGATGAATTTCTAATCTGAAGGGAGACCTTACCTCTGGACTTTCTTCCAAATACAAAAGCTTTGCCAAGGAGTTGCCAAGTTGGCCTATATAGATCTTCTAAGTCCAACTGCCATCTGTCTGGTTCCAGGTACCGAATAAGATCTTCCAATGTACTAAAGGCAGTGACAGCATTATTCAGTAGATCCAGTGGCAAAGCAGATGGGGGTAACACTGAAGGACTCACAGCTTCTGTGAATTGCTGAAAGTAGAACGAAACTTTTGTTAATAGTTAAAAAATTATAAGATATTGTACTATTACACCTACTAAGGTACACAAACTGAAATGCATTCAATTCAGTCTAAGAGAGAAGTAATGAATTACTCCGCAAAGATTTAATACAAATAAATTTATGTTTTCTGAGTAGTTCCTAAGCAAGACAATGGGTTTTCATTAATCACACACTGTTGAATAACTGGATGGGAAACTGCTATCTAAATTTAAAAAAAAAGGAAAAGAGCAACGTCCCAATGGTTCAATCATACATATTTACAATGGAAATATAGTAGAGTTTTTAAAATTTTTCTTTTTGTCCATAATTCCATTTTATTTACAGTAGAAAAATATCTTTGTAGCTATGCAAATCAGTATAAAATACATTGAAATTTTACTATAAAATTAACTAATTCATAAAAATTTACAACAAAATAGTAGGTCAAAACTTTTGACAATATTTAACTTGTTAATCCAAATAAACACGCCCCTCACCGTAAAAGATGTTTGATTTTATCCATAAAATAAATATGCAGATGTATATTAAATAAACAGGGTCAAAAATGAGAAAAACACTAGAACTAGAACTTGGTAAATTAGAGTTCTAGAATTAGTGCCCAGAATATCACTGTCACTGTCCTCCTGTCATCGATTTGCTCTAGCGGGCCCAGTAACATTGTGAGACTTGTTACTGTGTTTGGCATATTGAATATGTCATGGGAGCTTGCTAGGCTTTGCCGTACGGGCGAGATACTCTCAGTAGCTAGCCGGGCTCTCTGAGAGGGGCGGAGGAATCAAACTCGGGTCGGCCGTGTCTGCCGCATGCAAGGCAAACGCCCTACCTGCTGTGCTATTGCTCCAACTCAGAATACACACACACACACACACACACACACACACACACTCACACATATATATATCACTCAAAAGAAAATGGCCAAAACTGATGAAATTATAGGCAAGTGGATTGCATCACTAATAAATAAAAACATATCTATATGTACATACTTCAAAATGTTACATTATTCAAAATAGAAGAGTGGTGATACTATTTGATAAATAGTATCTTTGGCAAGTATTTGAAAGAAAGGATTGCTGGGTTCAGAGAGATAATACATGGGCTAAGGTACTGGCCTTGAACCTGACCAAGCTTGGTTTGATCACTGGCAAACCAGCTTCCTGAGCACCACCAGATGTGATCCCTGAGCACAGAACCAGGAATAAGGCCCGAGCGCTGCTAGGTATAGCCCAGCAGTTTTCAGCCTCCAAGCTCAAAACAACACTAAGGTAAAGGTAAAGGTAAAGGCCCTTCCGTTGATCGTTGATTTGCTCGAGCGGCCCCAGTAACGTCTCCATTGGAGACTTTGTTGTTACTATGTTTGGCATATCGAATACTCTCGGTAGCTTGCCGGGCTCTCCGAAAAAAAAAAAAACAACACTAGCAATCTAAATAAACAGATAAATACATAAATAAAGGATTGCAAAGGATGTGAGGAAATTGGAATATCTCTTTCCACAGAAGGACGTGCTAATTTTTTATTGATATAATTTGTGTAAGGGTGTTAGACTTTAGGAAATAAATGTTCTCCTGTCCCAGTAATTCACTTTTTTAATTATACATATATGAAAATAGTTGCAATGCTATTAATCGCAGCATTGGTTAAAATGGGGAGACACTGAAAACTATGTAAATGCATCCATTACAGAGGTATGGATAAAATTCGTAGTTTAAAATGGCAAGATACTGAGCAAGATAACAATTTCAATAAAAATTTGCTAAGCTGGTGTCCCCAAAACTCTATTCTCATTATCATAGAGAGGGCATGCAAGTGGAGCTGGGAGAGAGAATAGTGAACCAAGCAGACAGTGGAGAATGATGTGGGGGTGGAGTGCTGTATGTGTGAAACCTGAAGATTAACAATAGTGTAAGAAATTGTGACTAAAATCGTATTATTTTTTGCTGAGGAACCCACCCCCTGTTTGAAGAGTAACTAAAGGTAGTACATTGAAGATCAGAATTCAAATTAAAATTGACAAAATAAATACAGAAACAAATGCTCAACGTTGCTTTAAAATGATTACTACTTTTCAGAGAAGAGCACTGCCTGTCCTGTCCTCCTGTTGTCCATCGATTTGCTCGAGGAGGCACCAGTAACGTCTCTATTCGTCTCAGTCCTGAGATCTCAGCAGACTCTCCTTACTCATCCTTCCAAACACTGCCGTATTGAAGGCTGTTTCAGGGTCAGATCTCTGACCCTGATCCCCTGATCATATGAAAACTCTAGATAAATACCTGGAATCATTTATCATTTGAAAGAAAAATCCAAATTCTTGGGATCCTCATAATCTCATTTTTCCTTTCCTTTCCAATCTAATCCTTTACTCATCAAAGATAGGTAGATTTTGTTTCAATCAATATAGTTTTTCACTAACTAGAGCACATGCCATAGTCATTTCACACTTCCTTTTCCTACCCATATTAAATGCAAACTCTCCCTGCGGTGATCCACATAATAAATCATAACCCGTAATAAAGTCCTTTCTCAAAACCCAATTTAACCATAAAACTTCCTCAGTAAGATTCCATTACTATCTTACATTTGTCAATTGTGTTCAATTGGAAAAATACTGTCTCTCTTTCTCTCTCTCTGGGCTGTCTTGTGGTCCCAAGCTTGGAAAACATTAGTTACTTTGTAAACGAGAGGGAAGACCTTGATTCTCTGCAGTTTCAGCCTCTGTTTAGACTCCAAGCATTAAGGGTGCAGAGTTTTCTTTGCCCACAGCATTCTTTATAGAGCATGTAGCACTGTAGCACTGTCCTCCCGTTTAGCAATTTGCTCCAGTGGGCCCAGTAATGTCTCCATTGTGACACTTGTCACTGTATTTTGCATATCAAATAGGTCACGGGTAGCTTCCAGGCTTTGCCACAAGGGCGAGATACTCTCTGTAGCTTGCCAGGCTCTCCAAGAGGGGCAGAGGAATCGAACCTCGGGTCAGAGCAGGGTCAGCCGTGTGCAAGGCAAACGCCCTACCTGCTGTGCTATATCCCTCCAGCCCTTATAGAGCATAATCAGCAAAAATCAATGTAACAACCTTTACTGAATGCTGACTTCATTATTGTATTAAGTATGCAATTTTGATAATGTCAAGACTTGACTATAATATTAACACTGTGATATTTTTAATTAGTCTGTAATATTTTGTTCTACCTGGTCCACCTTGCTGGAATCATTATGATTCATAATTGTGATGTAAATAAAATATCATCTAATCAAATTTAATCATTTCCTTAGCCAATTTGGTTAATACTGACTAAATATACTAGATAAAAAGGCTAATGCGGAAGTTAGCAGATTTTTGAAGTATAAAACAAAATTTATATGTACAGATAAGATGAAAACTATGGGTCAGTGCTACGCAAAGAATAACTGAATTACTGCTCATAACTAAATCATATAAAACAAATCAAATTTGTCATAATTTGCAGTGAGCAATTTTCTGGATTAGATTTAAAAAATTAGACAGTATTCATAAAACTGTCAGAATGTAGATGTATGTTTTTAAGTATTATAAAATTGTTCATTTCTTTTCAATCCAACCATAACACAAGAATAAGATGGCCTATTTTTTTTTTTACCAAATGTGACTGAAATTCACTGCATACAACGTTCTTTTTGAAGCCGTGCAAAGTTCATTTTCACCTGAAATCAATATTTCTGGGAAGAAGTCTAAAATATTTATACAAGAAAAAGCAGCAAACTAAAATAAACCTGTAACAGAGGACAAGCAAATTATGCACACCTGAGTTCAGTGAAATAAGATTATCCACTCCCTCAAAGGACAAAGGCTAGAAAAAACAGTTTGCTACATTATACATTCATTGGTTGACCTAATAAACCTTCAGCTTTTAAATAATACAACCAAGCAAGATCACTTAAAAAATGCAGCAGCCATTCAGCACCTCCTCCCCAAAAGGAGAAAGAATTAAGTCACTTCCTCTGGATTCAAAGAATCAGTTTCAGGACAGAACAGAGGAAGCAGTGCTTTCTTTTAAGAGCTTCCTCTTGAATGTCATCCACCCTCTGGCTCAAAAAAACAAGCAAGTCATTCACTCTCAAAGTCTTCCTTTTTAAGTTGACTTAGAGAGATTCTTAAAGAAAAGGAGTTGTAATAGTCAAGAAGACAAAGGAAAATAGCCCACTAATTTTTGAATTCTTATTTTTTCCCCTATTAATCAAAGTCCTTCAGTTTACAGCATAATGTCCTTTTCTTCCAAATTCAGTATCTACAAAATCCTAACAATATCTTTGCTATTGCAATGTAGCAATTGGAAAATAGAAAATTGGGGAAAAAAAGCTAAAAGTAGAAAACTAAATTGGATTTGTATACTCCCACTCATTTATAAAATGTCACCATATAAATAGATATTCACTATTAAATTATAGATTTATTTGATAATACTGGCATGAACAATATATGCTTATCATCAGGGTGAAAAGCAAAGTTTCTGTGTTCTCAAACAACTGAGTTAAAAAACAAACAAAAACCTTTTCATCAGTGTAGTAATAACAACATGACTAACTTCTAATACAAGCCCAAACCCTTTTAGGGAGTCTTAACAAGTTATTTTGAAAGTATAGGTATAAGCTTAAGAAGGATTTAAAAATCTATCTGATGAGTCCTGTCAATGCATTTCTAAAGTGTGTATGGCATATGCTTAATGTGTCTATCAGCTGTGAGGTATCTTAAATGTGGTGACGAAAGTCCCTCTGAATGCCACCATCATCTGAGAGAAGAACTGTGAGCCTCGGTTCAAATTTCGGACTTGCTCCCATTTGGGTAAAGACCCTGTGAGTCTTAGTTTCCCCTTCTGTATAGGTTGACTACTAGATTCAGTGACCTTTATGATTCTTTCCAATTTCACAATTAGGGATTATGTGTAACTGGATTCTGAAGAATCATCTCCTTCACCTTCTCACCAACACATGTCTTTCTTTTCTGATTAGTCACATAACAGGTTGATGTGACTCGCTCAACAATCTCATTGTGCTTTTGATTTGCTTTTTCTTGATGGCTGGTGAGACTAACTATCTTTTCAGGGGCTGTGGGCTACAAGAATAGCTTCCTAGAAAATCGCTATTTCAGTTATTTTACCTACTTTGAATTAGATAGCTTGGGGCTTTTAAAGGTATTGAGTATCATCAATCCTTTAAATAATTTGTATATTAACCCTCATCTAAAGTATGGCTTGCAGATATTTGACCTCAATTCATGGGTTTCTTTCTTTATTTTTTCTATTTCTGGGCAGATTTATTTTTTAGTTTAACTGTCATATGTTTTTTCTGTTCTGACTTGTACTATTTGGAATCATACCCCTGAAATCCTTATATATGCAGCATTGACAAGAATGCAAAGTGGTTCAATCATTGAGTTAAACATTATAGAAGTTCCATAAAAAACAAAATTAAGGTATGCTAACAATTCTACGGCTAGATACAAATCCAAAGAGAATACAACCAGAATAATGAAACAATCATCAACATTCCCATATTCTTTGTAGAATTGCTCTAAGAAACTGAGTTATGAAAACAACTAACCATTTATCAATGAAGAATGGGATATAAAGATGTGGACTGCTTCTATGAATGGATATTATTCAGCCATGAAAAGTAAGGAAGTCCTGTCATTTTGACAATATGGATGAGCCTAAGGAGCACTATGCTGAGAGATGTCAGATAGGACAAATGATAATTGATAGCACTTACACGTGAAATTAGAAAAATCAGATTACTAAAACAGTAAAACTAGGAATAAGAATGTTGAAATTGGGGAGATGTTGAATAAGGGTACATATCTACCGTTTAATGGAAGTAAGTTCTGTAGATCTAAAATCCAGCATTTGGGGCTTAATTTCTCTTTACTGTGTTAAAGAATGTAATGTTACTAAGAGACTCGGTCTTAAATATTCTAATCCTTCTCCATGATATAGCAATTATATGACAGGCAGGACACAGGTATTCACTAATACTATACTGAAAAATTAAACTTATAAGATGTTATATTTAAATATATGATGCCGACATTTTCCACCGGTGGCTTGTAGTTGACTATGTCTTAACTAGCACAAATCGCAGCACAAACATTAAGCTGCTAACTACATCTTATTCAAAATAGGAATAGAATTCAAGAGAGTTTCAGCAAAATTATCTTCTAACTCAAAACTTCAAAATGGGACTTAAAGGGAAATAAGCCTTTAAAAGGTGATTTAATTAAAAAAAATCATTAGCATGGACCCTAGCACTATATATAAGATATAAAAAAAATTTAAACATAGTAAAAACTGTATGAGTACACTGGGAGAAAATAGCCATCTACATAGCAAGGAGAAAGACCAGAAAAAAGCAATCCCACTAAGACATAGATTCTGAGCTTTCAGCCTTCTGAAATGTAAGATAATAAATTTCTGTTGTTTAAGTCTACAGAATGTGGTATGTTGCTAAGGAAGCACTAGTATAACAGTGGCCATCTACTTACTATGTATCTATTAGAGTAGCAAACAAAGGTTAATATTACACTATATCAATTAAGTCATTTAACAAACATTTATTTAAAGTCTATGAGGAGTGCACTATGCACAAAGGCAACCAAAAGCCTTTTTTTCCTTGTGAAATTTGGCCTTTATAGGCAAGTAATCATAAAGAAACTTTTAGAGGGAAATTTTTCCCTTGAAGAAAAAACTAAAAAATGAAACCCAAACAAAACAAAAGTTAAACTGAGAATATGCTATTATGAATCACACAAATATTCACACAAATCTGGTGAGGACAGGCCAAGAAAAGTGAACTTAAAATGACAGCATGATTCAAAAATAGCCTTATTTCTGCTTTTATTATTGGAAACAAACTGGCAGCCACGTGTTCAGACAAAGTAGAGACCACATGAGTCTGTGTTACAAATTTGAGATAGTGTTATGGGTTACATATAGGTAAATCTCCTTATTGATTTCCCAAGCACTACTTTTGAAAAAGCAAAATTCTAGTACTTTTCTCCCTTATTTTTTCTGGCTACCTTAAAATTTACTCCACTTATTATCATCTTTTCCTTTTTTTTTTTTTTGAGAAAGGGAAAAGTTAATTTCCTGTCTCACAGTCCTATCTGAACTGCCTATAATTTCACAATCATTACTTATCTCTAAGAAAACCACAGATTGTTGTTTTATTAGAATTTTTTTGGTGAGTGTAATTTTAAAATCAACATTTATAAGGAATCTTCCCTAGACAAATACTCACACAAAATTGTTTACCTGGTGTAACATAGCAACTCTGCAAAATGTTTGGGATCTCTGATTTAAGCCCTAGTTTTCTTATCCAACTGCATACAGGGTATTTATTTACTAACAGATAAGGGGACTTTCACTTAATCCATATCTCACTGAAATTAGGAAAACATTCTATGTTTTATTTCTATGGTTATTAAAAAATAAAAGAAAAGTAAAATGCAGCAACAACTAAAAATCCCTTCTTAAAGATGTTCTTGGTTTCACATACGTTATGCCAACCTGACCTTCCAGAAATAACTGATGAGGGGTTCTGCAAAGTCACAAGAAGGCCCTGTTTCTTTGTCCTGCCCTCTGTCCTTGTCTGAATTTCATCATAAAAGTTATCTGGGTCATGCATTTGTGTTTTTAATTCATTTCTAGTTTGGGGGCAAAATACATGTTGGCATTCCTATTCGAGCACCAATAAAGTTTTTATACTGTGTGCATGAATTACAAAATGATATATTCAAGTGAGAAATTCTAGAGAAGGTGACCAGTTGTATTCACACAGAGTTTTTATTTTTGTTTTGTTTTGTTTTGGGACCACATCCAGCAAGTACTCAGTACTCCTGACTCTGCACTTAGGGATCACTACTGGCAGGTGTTGTGGGACCATATGGAATACCAGGGATTGAACCCAGTTGGCTACATGCAACACAAGTACTCAATCCACTATACCATGGCTCCAATCCAGTCATACTGAGTCTTAATATTGAAAGCTTTGTAATTGAAGTGCCTGGTAATTGAATCAATGTGACATAACTCTAAAAACAAGTATGTAAAAACTATGTAAAGTCAATGCTTATTATCTAGTACTTAAGTCATTTTAAGGCTCCAATCTGAAATGACCTTCAAAATGTCCCAATTTTCAGGTTTCAGTCACATTTTAGTAGCATCAGTATTCTGTCTTGACTCAATTTTGGAAAATAGAGATGCCTGACTTTACTTAAAAGGCTATATTTAAAAACCAATAATTCTCATGTTCATAAGCACAGCTTCTTATTACAGAAATTATTAACTCAATTTTCCTATCAGCAAGGAACAGGAGAGCTACCATAATCTGACTGCTTTCATAAATTACAACATTTTACCCTCACATCTGCCTTAAAATGTAAGTGGTTGGTCACCACCCCAACAAAATAAACTCACCCACTGTCAGGGCCTTGGGTTGAAAGGCCTTAGGTGAAACCAACCATTTATAGGCAGTGGGCCAATTGTGGATGATGAATCAGGGTGAATGCACAATTTCCTACTTTCTATGCAAATTGTGGATCAGAAGCAATTTTATTTGTTGAAATAATGGAAGTCCAAAGGATAACTAAATAGAATAGTCCCAAGCACATTTTCCACAGTGAAATCTGTGGGAAGTCAATATCATGGGATATTTTTCCTACTAAGATTTTAAATACTATTTCTCTGAAACAAAAATTGGGACAGGTTATCAAATGTCTCAACAACATCCAGTTGTTGCAAGTGTTGAACACCAAGTAATACACTACTCTCCCGCCATCTTACATTAAATAATTACAGATATTGCTCACAAGAAATGAGAAATAATAGTAACTTCAAGGAAAGAGAGTGAAATCAAAGAACTGTTAAAAGTTAAACTATTACTTAAATTTCTCTAATCAATGCACACCTCTACCCAGAATTCCTAACAACTCATTTCTAAATGAATTTCTTTTATAATTCAGTATTTATTCAACGAGTCACTCATTAGCTATTAGGGAAAATTTGCTATAGAAAATTCTTTATAGGGGTCCTGCTACATTAGCAAATATTTTCAACTATGCATTAGATAAATTCAACAGATGAGACTCTCAACCTAATCTAACATTATGTGGGAGAAAGACTTTATTTAGGTAAGAATCAATGGCACAGATGTATTTATTTTAAAGTGATTTTACAGTACAAAATGTGTCAGCAAGTGGCTAAACATAAGGATAATAATACAAAACAAATACTAAAGAGTATGCTTTTGCGGTGAGAGAGGGATAAGATCATTTAACGTACAAAGGATGTATGCAGAGTGCAAATGTCACCAGTGATCCTCTCCACCCCCCTCCCACACCACAACTGAGACCAGTGGTTCATTTTCTCAATCTCCATAGGAACTGACAAGTAGTTTGTCCAACTTCTTTCTACCTTGATAAGTTTCTCTTAGTTCTGTTTTCTGATTCTTCGTGATCACCTACATTCTACAGCCAAGGTTCAATTGAAACTCTTCCACTTTTCTGTCCACATTCTTTTTGTTCAGGGACATCATAGAGCTTCAAACCGTTATATGTGACGTACACATTGATTATCACCAGATACTTTCTGCTATCTCAGTAAATGGCAACTCCATCATTTAATATCATCCTTCTTTCTCTTCTTTGCTCACACACATCTTACATTAAATTACCTTGGTGTTACCTCCAGTACCTTGTCAGTATGACAAATTTTCACCACCCCCATGGTTATCTCCCATCTTATATTCTAAGTCAACCTATGAAATAATCATTTAACTGACCACCCTGTTTTTGCCTTTATTCACTGATAGGGTTTTACTCACTTACCACTAGTAGTCAACAGGGTATAATAAAACATATTCTATTACTTCTAGTTTCCTAGAAATGCTTTTAACATCACACTTTTAAAAATATTCATGCTTTTAGACATTTGATAGATCAGTAGTTTGCAGGCGTAAGACTTTGGCCTGGTGTGTGTACCTGGTGTGATTGACAAGTAAAAAAGTATATGAATGATGTTATGTTTCTAGCTTACTCAGTGGAACCCAGTGAAAGAGGTATGTGGAGATCTCACAAAAATGTTAATCGACCAAGTCTTGAATATTTTTTCATACATCTCTACCATTCTATCTACTATTATAAGGCACACAATAGCTCTCTTAAAAAATCTGAAGATCACATAAATGATATTTTCTTTAGAGCAGAGTCATTCCCCAGCCAAAGGAAATTGAGCCTTTCTGTAAATAGTATGATGAACACCTCACTTATGTGTGTATCTGGAATAAGTGTTCAAAGCAGAGATGATATCACCCGCCTTAGAAAATTGTTTACGGATTAAGTAAAATAGTATAGTCGAAAAATTTAATAGACAAGCATTATACCCATTTATGAATGATGATACACATTACTTTTTCTACATATTTCATTATCCCCATCATATCACTTTTGGTGAAGATAAACAGTTATTTTACAAAACGAGGTGCATGATTTATGTTGATTTGTTCTCTATAGAGTGATTTTACTATTAAGTCAGTGTTCATTGATATCCCCGCCCAACATTCTTAAAACATTGACATGGCAAATCAGAGCTTGTCCTGCCCCACAGGGGAAATCCTTGTTCAAACTTCTTTCTCTGTTAAAACAGATTTATGTTCAGGAGCTGTTTTGGAGGGGAGAAATGGGCATTTCACAATAACAAGTTCAGTGAATTCAAGTCTAGGTATGTTTATGCCTATCTTTATGCTGAGAAATTTCAGATAATGAGTATATAATATGACCAGTTCTCTATAATCTTATCTCTTGTCTATAAAAGTCTTGAAGGAGAATGAAACAACCAAAGAAAGAAAGAAAGAAAGAAAGAAAGAAAGAAAGAAAGGAGAAAGAAAGGAGGGAGGGAGGGAGGAAGGAAGGAAGGAAGGAAGGAAGGAAGGAAGGAAGGAAGGAAGGAAGCCACAAGAAGTAATGGATATCTTTAGATTAGTCAGGTCCAGTATAAGAACCATTATCTCAATTTCAATGTGTGGGACTGTATTCAATTTCTAATTGGTCACCACATCTGAAAACCAAATCAGACTCCTACCACCATGAACAAAAGTCAAATTAAAAATGGATTAAATGCCTCAATATGAGAATTGAATCCATAGGTTAAATCGAGGAAAACAGGCAGAAATTTCTATGACACTGAATCTAGAGGCATCTTTGAAGATGCCAGTTGGTCAGCCAAATAGAAGCAAAGATAAATAAATGGGTCTACACTGAAATAAGAAGCTGCTGTACTTCAAAGGATGGAAAGACAAAATACAAAGGCACTTCACAGATTGGAAGAAAATATTTGCCCACCACTCATCTAAAAGGGAGCAAATACCCAAGATATGCATACCCAAGCAAATACCCAAGTGCTGGTAGAATTTTACAAGGAAACAAAATCTGACCCCATCACAAAATGGAATGAGATGAATAAAAATGCCTTCAAAGGAAAAAAAAGGCAATTGCAAAAATTTTCAATACTTGTAAGAAAAATACAAATCAAAACAATAGGATATCACTTCACACTACAGAGAATGGAACACATCAAAAGAACAAGAATGTCAGCTAGCCCAGTTTTTCTGAAAAAAAAAAAAAACAACAACATGGAAACTCAAAAAACTAGAGTTTTTATTTGACTTAACAATTCTACTTCTTGGAATGTATTATAAGAGTCCAAAACACAATGGAGAAAAGATATTTGAATTCCTATGTTCATTGTAACACTATGTTCAGTGAATCACAACAACCAACAGGTCTGGAAACAAACCAAATACACAAGAAGAGAATAATGGAGAAGAGAAATGGTCAATGGGGAGGAGGCGGTGAGGGTGGGGGAGGGTATTCCTGAAAGGTCCCAAAATGTTACCCATAAAACCCTATCAGTAACAGTTCTGTAAATCATAGTGCAAAAATTCATTTTTTAAAAAAAGTGCTTGTCATAGCGGAAAGATGGTGGGTGGGAAGGAAACTGGAGACATTGCTGGAGGGAAAAAGGTAGTGGTCGAAGGGACTGGTGTTGGAACACTATGTTAGAAACCCAGGGTCATGGTCACGGTCCTCCCGTTGTTCATCGATTTGCTTGAGCGGGCCCAGTAACATCTTCATCATGAGACTTGTTGTTACTGTGTTTGGCATATCGAATACATCACGGGGAGCTTGCCAGGCTTTGCCTTGTGGGCAAGATACTCTTGGTAGCTTGGCGGGCTCTCCGAGAGGAGCAGAGGAATGAACTCGGGTCGGCCATGTTGGCTGCTTGCAAGGCAAACGCCCTACCACTGTGCTATCGCTCCAGCCCATATGAAAATATATTATATGTAAATATATTATAACATAAATAAACACACACATATATGAAACACAAACTTCTATAAAATAACCAGTCAGCATGTGGTCATTTCAGCAACTAAAGGCAAACATGAAAACCATTATTTTTATCAAGTGTGAAGCAATTAACTCTATATTTTGAATTGCTCTGTGGTTATGTCATAAGATCTTCAATGCTCATCTACAAATTTGAATACTTCCAAAAACTAAAACTGCAAACAGTTATTATTTTTCCTTATATTATATTACTTCCTTTCAAGGGCTGGAGTGATAGCAGAGCAGGTAGGGTGTTTGCCTTGCACGCGGCTGACTGGGCCGACCTGGGTTCAATTTCACAGCCCCTCTCGGAGAGCCGGCAAGCCACAGAGAGTATCTCGCCCACACGGCAAAGCCTGGCAAGTTCCCAGTGACATATCCGATATGCCAAACACAGTAACAAGTCTCACAATGGAGACATTACTGGGCCTGCTTGAGCAAACTGATGAACAACAGGAGGACAGTGACAGTGACAGTGACTTCCATTCAAGTGGGGGGTCTGGACACAGAAAGAAAACCGCAGCAGAGGGTCGGAATTCTTGGTATGTCAAAAATAATCACCAATGGCAAACAAAACAAAGCCAGATAAGAGCACTGACTGTTCTTTCAATGAAAAGTCGCTGCCATCTTCCTCAAGAACAACAAATTCTTCTGTTCACTTAGGGAAGGTCTGACTTTAAAATCAGGAAAGAGAACCTCAGGAACTGTTCATGCTATGAACTGCACGGTATTCTTAAAATGTACTCAGACTGAGCTTACAAAGAGGAGCAGCATGATAGAATTATTTCTTTTTAATTTTTTAAAAAATTGAATGAATACTGGTTTGTGAGAGTGTAGATGCTCACGTGCTTTAGGGGTACAATGTCACTACACCACAGGCACCAGCAACTCTCCTTGAGGGACAAGTTTTCAGGCTTGAGGCAGGATCCCCAAAGCGTTTACAACCTGGATGCTGTGTGAGAGCAACTGACTCTTGACAGGAAGAACTGAGGTCAGCTAGATATAAAACAGAGCGAAAGCTAAGTCTCAAAGTTTACAAAATACAAAAGTACTTATTACACAGATTTGAAGGGAGAAGCACTTCAGATGCTTTGCAAAGAGCTCGTGCTAGGGAAAAGATTGGTGGAGGGCTGATAAGAGAAAGATTCAGGCTGAAGCACGGTCCGTGGGAGAGCAGGTGGCTGGGGGTGAAGGTCCGGAGACGGAGCGGAGCTGCTTAGGCAGCTCGCCTGTGTGCCAACTGCAAGACTTGCACTTGATAACGCAGCACAGGCGAGTCAAAAGAGCAAGTGAGGAAGGTGGGCCACATGACATTTATTTATTTTGGTTTTCTGTGTTATTCTCTGTTAGTGGGAGTTCTGATGGGAAGTGAGGGCAGTGAGGGCTCTGAGGGATGTCAAAAACAAGACTTTGGAATGTCAACCTTTGTCCATGTTGCCGCTCTTTCTCAGCAATGGCTTGCTCCCTTCTTGATTCAGCTAATCATTAATCACCAATAAAGATTCGACAAACTTCCCGGACTTCTCTTTCTCCATAACCCTAAGCGGGATCATTTTCGGTGTGGAGAGACCTGTATGGAACTGCAATGACGGTGCAACTCTCTTCATGTTGAACTGAGTATCACAAGGAATGCAGGGGACTAGAGCACAGAGTTTTACAGTGTTCAAGATCTTTGTTTAAGACCCATATGAGTCTTCAACAAAATGCTTCTTTTGCTTGTGCTTTTCTTGATTCTGCCTCTCTAGGTTGCCGTATGGTGCCCTAAGTAGTCAAGTCTCTTAAACCCTTTCTATTCCCCTCACTCCTCCCATGCTCTCTAAAATCCTCATTGTTACATTGGATTTCAGAAAGGTTAGTGAGGACTAGAGTATGTGGAACTGTCAGTTGTTACTCTAGACATAAGTAAGCACACCTATAACCATACAAATAGGCTCTTAGTCAATGGTCATTTATATGATGCATTAATTCATTCAATTAGTCAATGTAGTAACATTAAATATTGGTTACATCAAAATTTAGGAACTGAGGATACAACAGTGATGTATTTCTGCCTTTGCATAGTTACTATTCTACTCTGTAGAAACAAAACATAGATGAAGATGACAATGTTTTATGATGAGGTGTATTATGGTGAACAAAAGGAGAGAGAGACAAAGTTGGCCTCCATGAGTGAAAAATGCCAAACATTCAACATCCGAACAAAACTTAAAAGAGGAAAGGGTATATGTCCTGGTTCTATTTGGGAAAGAGTAACCAAAATATTTCAGAACTGCAGGCTACACAGTCCGAGATGGGAAAGACACATGGTATAGTCAAGGAAGAGCCAAGAAGGGATGGAAATTAAGAGTTAACTAGACAGCAGAATAGGTGTCTCATGGGCTGGAGCGAAAGCACAGAGGGCAGGGCATTTGCCTTGCACTGGGCCAACCCGGGTTCGATTCCCAGCATTCCATACAGTCCCTTGAGCAATGCCGGGAGTAATTTCTGAGTGCATGAGCCAGGAGTAACCCCTGTGCATTGCCGGGTGTGACCCAAAAAGAAAAAAACAAAATAGATTCTCACTACATTGGGAGTAGAGTTGTTTTATTAAATACAGATGCCCACTTACATTGGAATTTAAAATAACTGAAATCTTTTTTCATTTAAATATGACTCCAAAGTATAGAAGTTACATTATCTGAAATTCCAATGAAACCGAGCAGTCTATATTTTTATTCTACCAATTCTAGCAATCTTAGAGAGGAATGGTTGGAGATTTTCAAGCAAAAGAGTGATATTCTCCAGCTTCTCTTTGGAAACAACCCCCCAGCTGGACCGGCATTGGGCTGGGAGATGTCCAACGTCAAAGGGTTGTAACTTTGGAGAGAGTTCAAAAAAATAAAAATAAAAGGTTGAAAAGACAGCAGGATATTCAAGAAAGGATTTTAGGATGGACAGAGGGACAGCATACAAATATCGGGAGCCAGCGGATTATGTATAGGACAGGAAACTGTAGTATCTGATGACATCGCCACTAGTGGCTGGTTAGGAAGAGGTGTGCACTAAAAATTCCTAACAAAGTAGTTTTCAATAAAAAGGGACTGATCTTAGTGACACTGGTAATTCCAGAGTGAGAAGGAGGAGGGAAGAAATCTGAGAAGAGGCACTCAGAGAGAAAGAAGGGAGAGAATGTGAAGAACTCAAAAGGGAAACTGAATAATTACCTTGGTCAAGCATCAAAGACAAGTATGCTAAGAAGACAGAACCTGCCACTGGGAATTAGCCATAAGCATTCAGTGGAGACCATACAAAGTGAAATTTTGGGACAGCATCAGGGCAAAAAAGCTTAGTGAGTTAAAACTTAGCAGAGACTAAGGATTGCACAAACCAAGGAGTGCTAGTTTTAAGTGTAATTAAAACATATATAGTTTTCATAATATGGGAGAACCATGCTAAAAAGTTGAAGCAAGCAATCAAACATAAATAAACAGTAAAAGAAAATGTAAAGAAAAAGAAAATGGGTTGAGAGACCAGAGAGAGAATGAAAGCAAGAGAAGGCAAGAGAAGAGTTAAGAATTCTCAGTGAGAAGTACACAATGGAGGATAGAAGAAATGAAAGGAGAGAGAGGAACTCCAGTTCCCCAAAGTTGTAGGGAAGGGAAGTCATCAGTAATGTAGAAAGCACAGATGAGATGGCAGACTAAAGAGTATGATCAGAAATTTGCTTATAAATGGGTGAATATGAAGAGTATCATGCTGAGTGAAAGGAGTCAGAAGGAGAGATGGATAGATAGAATTACTGCACTTGTTTGTAGGATGTTTAAAAAGTATGAGACTAGTGAGACTAATGGGCTGGAACGATAGCACAGCGGTAGGGTGTTTGCCTTGTACACGGCTGGCCCCACTGACCCAGGCTTGATTTCTCTGCCCCTCTTGGAGTGCCCGGCAAGCTACCAAGAGTATCTTGCCCACCTGGCAAAGCCTGGCCAGTTCCCTGTGATGTATTTGATATGCCAAACACAATAACAACAAGTCTCACAATGGAGACATTACTGGGTCCGCTCGAGCAAATCGATGAACATCAGGAGGGCAGTGCTACAGTGCTACATGGTACTAATACCCAAGGACAGTAGAAATGAAGGTCAGGATGACTGGTCCATGGTTGGAAACTTGCCACACATGGGAGTGGGGAATGGAGGAGGGAGGGCATTTAGGAAAGAGAAGGGACTGCCCTGATGATGTTGGTTGGAAATGATCACGTTCAACAAAAACTGAGTGCTGAAAAGAGGTAAAGGGATGAATATGATAATATTTCAGTCCTGTATGGACTGAAAGGGTGTGTGGGGGGGAGGGGAGAGAAAGAGTGAGTGAGTGAGAGAGAGAGAGACAGTGAATGAAAGAGAATGAGAGAAAGAATGCGTGAGAGGGAGCAAGAGAAAGAGAGTGAGAGGGAGAGAGAGGGAAAGGAGAGGAAGATAGTGAGAGAGAGGAGAGAATAAGAGAGAAGGGAGGGGGGAGAGAGAGAGAGGGAGAAAGAAGGAGAGAGATGTGGGAGCAGTGGAAGCAGGCTGGAGGCAGTGGGAAGTGGGAGGAAAAGTGGAGACATTGGTGGTGGAAAACGCTGATTGTTGAAGGGACAGGTGTTGGAACACTTCTATGACTGAAACCCAATCATCAACAACTTGGTTAATGTATCTCATGGTGATTCAATTTAAAAAAAGAGAGAGAGAGGGCATGGGCAGAGCCATGGGAGCTTCTCGGGACTACTTGCATCCTCCTTGGGAAACAGGGAGCAAAATGATCACGTGAGGGCCAGGATGGACTAGAAGAAATTAGAAAATACAATAATCACCCAGCGTGTGGGTGAAGCTAGAGAGGGCTACCAGCAGCACTACAGAATGGTGGCTTCTATGACAAAAGGACCAAAACTTTATTGATGGACACTCAAACGTTTTGAGGGTATTAATTGGGGGTTTGCTCCTATTTCTGGAGCTTTCCTAATGTGAAGCGTTTGCCAGGAACTTGAGAAATTGAGACCCAAGCTTCAGGAATGAGAAGTAGGAAAACACAACAGTGATGAGTAAAACTAGCATGACTACAGAGAGCAAAGGAAGACAAACGGCAAGTTCTGGAAAATACATCTCGGGATTCACAGAATATTCCGACAACCTATAAATTATTTGGACATGAGCAGAACTTTGAGAAGGCTACTGCTGAGTCCTTAGGAAACTGACTGAACTGTCAAGAGAGTGCCTTAGTATATGAATGCCTGGCATGTGCAAGGCCCCGAGTTCAATCTCTGGTACCATATGAACCCCCAGCCCAAGTAGTATAGATCTAAGTTCTGTGGGGACTGGCTGCAAGCAACTGTGACTTGTCATGTGTGGTTTCTGTTTTTTTTAAAAAAGAACCCGAATCAGAGATTCAACAGAAGTAGATACTAGTCTGTTCAAAAGATATAAAATGATAAAAAAAAAAAACCGTTGTTTTAAGGGGTTCATTTTCAAGATTAATACCGAGTCATGTTTAAAATTCTTACTTGAACAAGTGGCTAAGTGCTTTCATAGAAAAATTAAATAATAATTCTTAATTTGTGAAACAAATTCTGAAATTAAAACTCTATTTGTAATAATTTTCTCCAAGATAATTTGATTAAAAACACAAATTTCATGAGAAACTTTAAACTTCCAAAAAAGCTGCATCATTTCATCTAAATCACAGTTTAAGGATTATTTACATCTGACGATGTGGTTATTTTTGAAATAAAAATGATTCCATTTAAAAAATGATTTCTTAAAGGGCTATTTGGAAAGAATTTATCTCTATTATTGGTTTGCCTGTTTACTGATACGGAAATACTTTCTGGCTTCTGATGATTTTAGGCAGAATATATGGAAATAATTATATTCTAGTACCAGCAAACCTGTGGTTTAGATGCTCTGATCAACATGGTTTTAGCCTGTGCTACAGCTATTCACAATCTAGGAAGTGGTTACTTGTGTTTGGGGGTTTAAAGTAAGGAATTATAATTATTGACACTGGCCTAACCTCTTTCTTTGATATTCAGAGCATGGTATAATCCTGTGTCAACTGGGTAAAAGAGTTTTTCAGTGAACTTTATAAAGACTTAGGTTTACCAAGCACATAGCTATAACCTAAAGGCATTTGTTTCCTGGGCAAACCAGACTAAATGAAGATGGTATGACGTGAGGTTTTCCTTCAACCAGATACAGACAGCAAACAGAAAAACGAGTGAAACTTAAACAGCTCTCCAGAAAAATAAGTTTTTCTGATTTCATTCAACAAGGAAAAAAAATAAAAGTCAGAGCCATAATTTTTCACTTGAAAACTAAGTACCCTGAATTACTAAATAATGCATATTTTTTTAAACATGTATATAAAACTTTACTTAAAAGGTAGTTGGTGAAAGAGAGAGAGAGAGAATACAGTAGGTAGAGATACTATATAAAGTGATGTGCTTGTCCTGCATGTAGTTGACCTGGGTTTGATCTCCCAGGACCTCTTGTGGTCCCATCATGAGTGATCCTTGAGAACTAAGTCAAGACTAAGTACCATCCTCCATCCCCACACCCCCAAGAAAAAACCCTAAAGAGAGAAAAGACAATGAAATGACATGACTTCACAAAGGCATTTTGTTTGGGAGCCAGAAAAATTGTGAATCAGAGTGACAATAAGTTAAAATAATTCATAAAGCTTTCTTAAATTTTGAAACACCACAAATTTGAATAGAACAAAAATGCTTCTCGATAATATAAATCCTTTCTCCCACAAATTTAATCATTTAAATTCTTACTCTGTTTAGGGAAGATTACTAGCCACAAACTTTCAAAATAAAACATCAACTTTTATTTAAAAATTGAAACTTACATTATTTGATTATAAAATGGTAATTACCTATTCATGCATTACTCTATGTGAGAATATATGTAATTTGAAAGATACAAATTGCTTTATGGAGGTTATTGTGCTACACTGTGAAACAGATGATTCAAATGGGTAGAAATGAAATTTTAAAAATTTTCTTATCTGGCTTGAATCTTTTTCCTTACAATAAAATCCTATGACATATCCATTTTCAATCTGAAGGTGGCAATGAAATCTCTGGCATCCTGGTATCCCAGGATCAATACAGGTACTTGGCAAATGGCAGTGTGTCTGCCTTCAGGGCTTTGGGATTTGGGTTTCCAAAAAGAGAAGGTAAATCTCATTGACCTAACTAGAATTTCACCAATTGTATTTATGGCTTCTCTCTGACTATCATGGGGCCATTGGCTGGCACCAGTGTGCTCAGGATAGATGTTACTTATCATTCATCCACTGAAAATTCTGAGGAGTCCAGAGTGAGCAAAGTACTCTGGAAGTGAGCATGGAACAGTAAATAATGATAAAACTTGTCAATGAATTCAGCCAATCCTATAAACTAAAAGGTACATTACTATGTTCCAATTTATCAGGCACCTTATTAGCAATCTTTAAAATTACTACATTGAATTTGATATTCAAAAATAGTCAACACCTTAAAGGTTAATAGAACTCAAAATTATTTCAAAACTTACTATTTTTTAAAATTATTTTTTAATCAAGAAGGTAGAAACAACAAATTCTGGAAATCAAGAAACAAGAAGGACAAAATTCTGTGAAAATGGTATTAATTTGATATGGCCTGAACCTGAAGAGCAGATTCCCACCTGAATGGGGGGAAGAATACTTTATTGTGAAGGAGTACAAAGATTTACTACTAGGTATGTTTTCTTAGAATATAATTCTCTGCATTTATTTAGCTTTCTACCGGTTAATTGTGTTCATTTAGCATCACCTATACCGTAACAACATTGTTTGGTAAGTACTAAAATATCTTAGAGGGAATAACCTTACAAGGTTATAATACAATGACAAGTCTCAACAAACTGAAACCATTTCCTCCTGCAGAGCTCACTCGGGATGCGGCAGGCTTGGAGCCTGCGGCCTCTGTGGGCCTGAAAATCTAACCTGCTTTTAGTCATCAACTTTTAAATCTATTCTGGGAAGACGTTGAGGTTTTGATAGACCTAATGAAATCCTCCCATTTATTCCTCAGAGAGATCAAATGGGATATATAAAGAGTAGACTCAGCATGGTTAACATCTGTAAATATTTTCTCTCAATTCCAAGGGTCAAGGGGGAAGAAAAGTCTCCCCTCCTAATCTATGCTGGAAACCAATGTGTCAACAGACTAAAATTTTGTAACATTCTCAAAGATATGACAGTGGAGATGAATGGGTGAGTGGGAAGATAATTCTATATGTATTAATATTTGTATTGATTTATACTTCACGTAAAATATTGAGAAATGAATATTTCACTTGAGTCATGATCCAAACAGTAGCTAAAGAGAAATACAGCAGAATTTATATAATTTATTAACAACCTCAAGTGTCATTGTATTTGGAACACTTGAGCAAATCTGGAATTGAATTTAAACCTGAAAGTTAAATTTCATGAAAAATATTTAGCTATAATTATTTAGTGTAGTATATAGCCCTATAATATTGTTCGAAATGTCACGGGGATAACCATACACAGATGCTATGACTGAATTAAAAAAAAAATTCACTGGCCACCCAAGGTCTACCACATTGCATGATCCCTGAACAAGGCTGGGACTGGTCAGAGTGATTCATGAGCACAGAACAGGGGGTAGCACCCAAGTACTACAGGGTGTGGCCCCCATCCCCCCCAAAAAAAAATCCCAGTGCAGATTTTTAAGAACAAAAGTAAATAAGTTGCAGTTAGAAAGCATGAGAAAACCCGAAACAATAACAACAAAACCTATGTAAGCAGACAGTTTTTGAAACTCTACCATTCCACCAGAAAAATGTCTCTAATTGAGCACCAATTTCACCCCAAATACATTCTTTTCAGGCAGCAAAGTCTGAAGGCATTAATACACACAGCAAAAGTCACTAATGATCCCACTCCATGTGCCATGTACAGTTCCAGAAGACTAGAGAACCTGCTGAAGCAATGAAAAACTTGGGCTTCCGCTGTGAAAAACACTGTCTTTCATCTCTGTTTCCAATTCGACCATGCAGAACACTGAGAAAAATTTCACACCCTGCATCATATAAGCATTGCCAGCAGACAGCTTCCCAGACACTGTTGCTGGGCCTCCACAGTAGTCTGACTAAAATTAAACCTAGTTGGAGGGTACCAAGGGAGCAAACTTCTTTGTCTGTGCTGAGGGTACCCAACAGTTACAGGAACAAGGGACATGGGACTCTGGATCCTCCTGCAGGAAAAGCTTGATCAAGGTGTTCACCACATGCGCTCCCTTGGGTGTGTGGATTATTTGGAGCTGAGATCAACAGAGATCAAAAGTTTCTTAAGAGAAAGTTTTACCATTCCCTTAACTACTTAAAAATTGGGGATGTGACATAGATGGGAAGTTTTACCGGGAAACATGCCTTTCTATCAGAGAAATCTATCTATGACAGGCATCTCGTTTCAGTACTTCTGCTCTTCATCAAGAGTCACTCTCCTTTTCCCATGAGTTCCTCTCCTCTCTCTCTGAAACCCCAGATTCCAATTCCATTCCTAAGTTCGGAGAGATATATCCTCATTTTTGCCCACTAACTTTCGAATCTCTCTCCATTAGACTTCCATATGGATTTGATTAAATTTATTTAATTCCTCCATTAATCTCTCGGACATTAATTTGATTGCTTTACCAACTGAAGAACACAGGAGTAGGGGGATGTTTCCTCTCCACCCCTATAATTCAAAACTACTAATCAAACCCTAAATTCTTTAACTAAAAAGCTGAAAAGTGCTTGAAAAGGTAGGTGGGTAAAACAAACTAAAGCAATGTGTATTGATGTAATCAAGTTGCCTATTTTAACATCAGTGAATATAAGGAGATACTCCTAAACAATTCCTATGATTATTGAAGTAGGGTACAACTCTGAAAGTTGTCATCAAGTTCAAGTTCCTCAAAGGAATGTTTTGAATAAGTCAATTATGATGAACAAACCTGTAGGTTTTCCAAGATACATTTTAGATTTGCATGTTATAAATAAGAAGCCCTTTTTTTTTAAAGCACCCACTTTAGGGAGTGTAAGAAAAAAATCAAAATAATATAGTACATTTTTTCCTCCACAAAAGCAAATGAAAGTTATTATAGATACCCACTTTTATTTATAAATGATATATCTTTTATAATTAAGTTCAGGTTTTTCAGTCTTAAGTTATGATGGCATATTTAGCGGGTCGTGAAATCAATTCAGCACATAACAATTAGATTTCTTTACCAAAAGAAAAGTATGAATGGAACGTAAAAGAAAATATAACAGTGATTTCATATATTATGTCTAATTGTTGTCATGTATGAATGTATTCATGTCACTTTTGAAATGATACATAGTATGTATGTGTATGAGTGCAGACATGTTGATATATGCATGTAAACAAATGGGTAATTGGGATTTGGCCACATCCAGATGTGCTCAGGAGCTATTCCTGGCTCAGTGCTCAAGAGTGACTCCTGATGGTAATCAGGGGCTATACATGGTGCCAGGGCCTGAACCAGGATCTTCTTGCAAAACAAGCATCCTACTTCCTGTACTGTTTCTACAGCAGCAAGATAGCATTAAGATGCTTTCTATGATGGAATCTTGGTCAAAAGTTTAAAAAGATTTTTGGGTTATTAACACTTTTTTTTGGTTACTAGAAATAATATTGGGCATTCTTCTGTCAAAAATAAAATTACTTAAGTGTAAAAAATGTTTTTATATATACCTAATTAGAAAGAGAGAGTAGTCTGAATTCACATGTCAGTAAATCTGACCTTACATAAAGGTAACACATATTTGTGGACTACTGCATGCCAAGCACTGAGTTAAGCTTTTGATATTTAATCCTCACAACAATGCTATAAAGCAGAAGCTTTTGTTATTCACATTTTGTGGGTGGAAATACTTGCCCGGGGTAATATAGATATAATAGTAGAAGAGAGAATGAAAGCCAGATCTCTAAAACTCAAGGCCACAAAAATGTAACACCCTTGCCTGTAGGCCTCAACAAAGAGTCCTGAAGAAGGTCAGCAATAAATGAGCTAAGGGCAACTGAGTAGCTCCCGAAACTTAGAGGTGTAAATGCTACCATACCATGGTTGATATGATTTGCACAGAAAACATTAAATCCAAGCGTAGCTGTGTCTTGGTAGGTTATGAGAACCTGTAAGGAAATGAAATCAACTTTACTTTTATTTATTTATTTTGCTTTTTTTTTGGGGGGGGGGTCATACCCAGCAATGCACAGGAATTACTCCTGACTGCACAGAGGGATTACTCCTGGTGGTGCTCAGGGGATCATATGGGATGCTGGGAATCAAACCCGGGTCAGCCGCATGCCAGGCAAATGCCCTAACGGCTGAGCTGTAGCTCCAGCCCAAAATCAACTTTACTTTTAAACCCTGTTTCTTGAGCATATTTGCTCATAGTCTTGGGGAGATTGATATGCAGAGGCAGAAAAGCAACTGAGTGGGGTGCTAGCTAAGAGATGCAATCACTCTTTTTCCTGAGTATGAGCAGTGGATGAAATGGGGAAAGGAGACTGGACATTAGAAAACCAGGCACTAGGAAACCCAACTTGAACTAAGAAGTCATATTAATCTAAAGAAGAATTAACCAAAACAAATGACATTTTCTTGAGCAAACCCAAGGTAGTAAAATAAAAACAATTTTCTTAAATACTCACATTTAAACTAATATTCAGGAGAAAGTTTAGGATAAAGAGGTATTTAGGGGGAAAGATAGTGAAGGAAGAGGAGGGGCAGACAATGATCCTCCATTATTCTGGTACATATTTGATATTTTTCAAGCTGTTGAATCAAACAGATAAAAATATCCATCCAAACATTTTCAGCCAGAGCATTGCCTAAAGGACATCTGATTAGGAGAAAACTCACTCCTCCAGACTGCAAGTGACCTAAGTTGGCTGGAGTGATAGCACAGCGGTAGGGCGTTTTCCTTGCACACAGCCAACATGGCCGACCCGAGTTCGATTCCTCTGCCCCTCTCGGAGAGCCCAGCAAGCTACCGAGAGTATCTCGCCCGCACGGCAGAGCCTGGCAAGCTCCCCGTGACGTATTCGATATGCCAGACACAGTAACAACAAAATCTCCAATGGAGACGTTACTGGGCCCGCTTGAGCAAATCGATGATCAACGGGAGGGCCTTGAAAAAATAACAAAGTTTAACTCTAGGAAAAATTATAATAAAGAACAAAGATATACTACATGTTGAAACTATGCCAGGCAGTGTTAACTACTTAGGTATACACAGCAGGGTTCAGTCACTAGTTACGTTTTTATTTAAAACCACATATTCAACTTAGAATTTCCAGTAGCACACTATCAGATAATCCCAATACTAAGTTGAACACAACCATACTATCTTTACTAGCTTCATGTAACTGACCTCCTACTTTAGCTAAAGTTCACACACAAGCAAAGCACGTTGATAGATGATACCCACAAATCCCTGAACTCCACAGAAGTCCTTTGTCCTTCTCAGCTCTCCTTAATTAAGATAGTTTGTTTCTATGGGCTGGAGCGATAGCACAGAGCGTAGGGTGTTTGCGTTGCACTCAGACAACCCGGGTTCAATTCGTCCATCCCTCTTGGAGAGCCCGGGAAGCTACCAAGAGTATCCCGCCCACATGGCAGAGCCTGGAAAGCTACCGTGGCATATTCCATATGCCAAAAACAGTAACAAGTCTCACAATGGAGACGTTACTGGTGCCTGCTTGAGTAAATCCATGAACAACGGGAGAACAGTGCTACAGTGCTACAGTTTGTTTCTATAAAGACCTCAGTTGTACTTGTTATTTCTTCCCGATTTACTTTATCAAGAGCCACAAGTATTCTCAAAACCATATCAGTAGTTGTTATTACTGCAATATTCTTTCTTTTTCCTGTTTTTGTTTGTTTTGGGGTCACAACCATCTGTGCTCAGGGCTCAGTCATGGAGGGACTCAAGGAACCATATGGGGTGCCATGGATCAAATCTGGCACCGATAGAGCAAGGCAAGTGTTCTACCTGCAGCACTATCTGTCCAGCACTGCAATTTTTCTTAAATTTTATATCAAAGATGATTTGCTGTCCCCTTGAAAATTTACATAAATGTATTGGAAGGACTCCAAACAAAGTAAATTACAGTGAAAACATTGATTTAATGTACTTAAAGTAGTGTGAGAGAGACAATGAATGAGACAATGGTAAACAAGAAATAAAATTTCATAAAATTCTGAGAGATTTGGTATAAAGATTACTTAAAAAGTGTAAATAAGTTCTATTGTTTTATTCAAAACAAGTCCACAGAAAATCACTTCCAAGGCCATATGCTTACAATTATGGAAGAAATACAACAAAACTCCAATCACCAGTTTCTCATTTAAAGAAAATTTCTTGGATCTAAATGGAAAATAGCCAAGTTAAAATTATAAGTTTACAAAATTTGTTCTGACATTTTTTTTTTTTTTGCTTTTTGGATCTTACCCGGTGATGCACAAGGGTCACTCCTGGCTCTGCACTCAGGAATTATCCCTGACAGTGCTCAGGGGACCATATGGGATGCTGGGAATCGAACCTGGGTCGGCCGCATGCAAGGTAAATGCCCTACCCGCTGTGCTATCACTCCAGCCCCTGTTCCAACATTTTTGATTCTTCACCTGAACTACTCTAGGCAAACAGTGAACTACAGATTAGCTAGAGATGTATTCAGGTGCAAGCTTCTACTGAATTCTCAAATCAAAGACAACCTTGGAAACATCAAATTTACTATATTTTGTTTTTGAAAATAGTGTAACAATTAAATTACATATTGATGGTCACTTTGAAAAGGTTAATATTGTGACAAGCCTGGTAAGCTACTTGTGACATATTCGATAAGCCAAAAACAGTAACAACAAGCCTCACAATGGAGACGTTACTGGTGCCTGCTCGAGCAAATCGATGAACAACGGGAAGACAGTGCTACAGTGCTACCATACCTGTTAGAGTCAAATTATGTAAGTTTTGCATGAGAAACGATTTAGTAGCACTAAAGTCATCAATCTATTCTGGAGAAATTGAAAGCTTTTTAAGCTATCATTTCTTCAGCTTGACATCAGTTTAAAGCTATAGATTATATCTTGAGCACTTAGCATTCTAAAACTTCATTTGTCTCTGTCTCAGAGTCAGCAAAGTCTTATTGGAAGATTTATATATAGTGGCTATTTATGTTTCACACATTCACATGGAGCAATAGCACAGCGGGTAGGGCGTTCGCCTTACAAGCGGCCAACATGGCCGACCCGAGTTCGATTCCTCTGCCCCTCTCGGAGAGCCCGGCAAGCTACCGAGAGTATTCGATATGCCAGACACAGTAACAACAAAGTCTCCAATGGAGACGTTACTGGGCCCGCTCGAGCAAATCGACGATCAACGGGAGGGCCTTTACATTCACTTTGAATCCAACATCAAAAGAGTGATTTGTAGTATTATTTTTGATTTTGTAATCTTTAATCAATGATATATTTGCCACTCCAAACTGCAAAAATGACTGCACCACATTATAGATTTTTACATAAAGAAGATTATATGATCACTTAACTTAGAACTAAAGATTCAGACCTAAATTGATATTCAAAATCTATTGTGTTCATCAAAACACGTGCTCTTAATTTTTGATGGAGTCATCTTCTAACCTATTTACTAATCAAACATTCTTTCAGCTTTTATTTATGAAAGTCTTTTCATTAATATCTATTGTTCTCTTGTGTATCTTTATTGATTCAAAACCATTTTGAGATGAAATACATTTTATCAGTCTCTTTCTGAGGTTGGCCGCTTGTAAGGCGAACGCCCTACCGCTATGCTATCACTCTAGCCCTGCAAGCTACTGAGAGTATTCGATATGCCAGACACAGTAACAACAAAGTCTCCAATGGAGATGTTACTGGGCCCGCTCGAGCAAATCGACGATCAACGGGAGGGCCTTTCTGAGGTATGTTTTTAGAACCTATAGTATTCCATGATGTTACCAGTGAGGAAAATTAGGTGACAAGTATACAGGATTTTTCTTCAAAGGAATGTTAATTGAAAATCATCACAAACAGAATATCAGTACAAATTTTAATTGAGGAAAATATAATCTGAATAAAAGTATTATGGTTGAATTTTATATTGTGGTACAATTTTCCTGTTGACTTGTTCTGAACCTTATTTGACTAAGCATATTTGCATATCAAATATGCATATTTTCTCTGAGGATACTCTGGTGGAGACAAAATGGTGATAATTACTCTGTTAATACTGAAACTAATTGAGACGTTGTATCTCAAAAACCTAATAGAGTGGTAGTATGTTTTCAAGAAATTGTACACGCTAGTATTACAAATGGAGATAGCCTGTTTTTGCAGCAAAAGTAATAGAAGTTATAGGGGCCTGAGCCTACAGCAGGTAAGGTGTTTGCCTTGCATATGGCCAGCCCTGGTTCGATACTCTGCACCTCCTATGGTTTCCTGAGCCTTGCCAGGAGTGAATCCTGAGTGCAGAACAAGTGTAAGTTCAGAACATCATTGGGTGCTGCCCCCAAATTTTAAAAAAAAGCAAATCAAAATTTATAGTGAAAACAGAAAATTACATACATATGTAAGTCAAAGAAATGTTCACCTAAGCCAATCTGCACTCTGCCAGTCTCAGGGCAAAAATAAGCAAGTAAAGACTAGATGCTCAAGCACCACAATGAAAGATCCAAGATCTGATGCGGAGACTTCTTGCCCTTTTAAAAAAGATTGATTCTTAAATGACAGACTATAGTAGAATGATGCCACACCATTCATGGCAAGTCAGAGGAGCCCCAGTAGGTGATTAAGAATTCTACTGAGGAGGAAAAGTGAAATGCATGATCCTGATAATTTAGGAAACTGATGAAATAGGCAAAGCCATGAACTTTCCCAGGCATTTTTGCAGCTATTACACATATAAGTCAAAAGCATCCCTCTTGAATCATTAAGTGTTAAATCTTTGAATTCCCAGAGATGACTAAGCAGCAGGAAAACATTCAAGGTTGAGGCAAGTTAGTTACCTGTAGAAGACCAAATCTGAAAGGGATGCCCCAACCTAAGAACAAAGGGCTACACCTCAAATAGACTGGAGAGTTCTATTCCTTTCATCAGTAATGGGATTAGGATACCGCAAAGCATCACTCATCATATTCCAAAAGGAAAGAAAACTATTTGTGTCAGAATGCTTGAGATGATTTCTTAAGTATCCCGTCCAAAGACTCTGTCATATATTTTCACAGGGCCTCTCTCAGGGACTGAAAGTCAAGTTCTGACTTGCAGCGTCTCTCTTTCTCTCTCCCTCTGAACAATTCAGTGTCTTTCACATGTCTTTTCCTAAAACAACTAATTATACTTAATGCTATTTCATTAACTTATACCCGGCAGGAAAGTGCTCCTGAACCCCCTCCACTCAATCACAATGTGATTTCTTTGGAAGAGGTATTTCCTTTTTAGCAACACTCTAAAGATTTTAAAGCACGATTTCAGAGGCAGTAATAGACATGGCGTTGGCTGACTTGAAGCTATCCACACTTCTTTCCTGCTTCCATATTAGATTTTATTTTAGTCTAAGAGAGTTGCCCCTCCATTGTCTTCCCTACAATTCTTCTACAAGCAGAGTGGGGAAAAAAAAGTTTTGGCTTTCTTAAAAAAACTTGCATTGGAAGTACTTAAGATAATTCATATAGTCTTCTAAAGCAACAACTGACAGCCTTAATCCTCCTTCTGAATAACTACTTGCAGGGAAGAAACAGGAGGAAAGGTCTTAGCCAGGTATTTCCATAATGGCTTTTATTCACACTTAAACAAAAGCTGGCTTCACTTTACTAGAGTGGAAACACCTAGGAAGAGACAGGACCTTTGCCCTGGGCCATGACAAAAGAAAATAAGATATGCAGGTACTGGAGGGAGTTTCTTTCCTCCTTTGTCTGGAGCTTTTGGGGGTCTTTATAGCAGTCACCTTACAAACAGATCCTGGGAAATCTTGTATTAGTTCTCTGAATTGTACCTTCATTTTAAATATGTGATTGCTTTTAATAGATTTCAGACACTGTACATAAACTGCATCATTTCAAACCCAAAATGCTCTGAGTTATTTGCATCCTAGAGTGGTACATTAAAAACAGGTTCTGGAGAGGAAGTACTTCCACTGCATGCAGTTAACCCGGGTTTGATTCCCTGTACCACATATAGTCCCTTGAATCATGTGGAGTAATCCCCAAGCACAGAGCACTGCTAGGTGTGACCAAAAAATCTAAAACAAGCAAAAAGGGATGTGCTTCATCAGAGACTTCCAATTAATGTTTTCTTTATATGCTTTGGTTTTTTGTTTTGTTTTGTTTTGTTTTTGCTGCTGTTGCTTTAAACTGGAGAGATAGGACATTGGTAGGGCATCTGCCTTACAAGCGGCCAACATGGCCGACCCGAGTTCGATTCCTCTGCCCCTCTTGGAGAGCCCGGCAAGCTACCAAGAGTATCTCGCCCACACGGCAAAGCCTGGCAAGCTCCCCGTGATGTATTCAATATGCCAAACACAGTAACAACAAGTCTCAGGATGGAGACGTTACTGGGCCCCCTCGAGCAAATCGATGAACAACGGGAGGACCGTGACTGTGACCGTTGCTTTAAATAAAATTTGAGCATTCAAAATCCCCCCTGCAGTGATAATTCTGAAATAAAAAGGGAACTGAAAAAATTGTTAGAATGTTCATGCCAAGTAATGGGTAATTTTTCAATAGAGATAAAGTTGACTGAAAAGTGAAATATAAAAATATAGACTACAGGCCAATTACTGGTTTAAAGAGTCATTCTGTTTACTTTGAAAATGACTTTGGAAGGAGCTTGACCTTATTTTTTATTTTATTCGGAAGTGACATAGTGTTGGCCAGGGGTTATTCCTGGCTCAGGGGTCACTCCTTGTGGTGCTCAGGAGTCCAGATACAGGGTCAAGGATCAAATCAGGTTGGTTGGGCAAGTTAAGTGCCTTAACCCCTGTATTATCTTCTGGCTCTGCTCTTTTTGTTGTTTGTTTTTGTTTTTTAAGCAACTACTTTGTTGCTTACTACTATGGCAACAGAATAAAGAAGTAAAATTTATGGTGATGTTTTCTCTTTTTCCCCCAAAATGACTGATTCCAAAGGTATTTTAAAATGTGTTATTCCTCCAAGCTAAAGAAAATTGCAAACGAGCCAACAGTGATAAAAATTTTACAAACTGTAAAGAAGAGGGATGCATAATCACTGGATTGATGGATGTGACAAAATTTAACAGAAGGCAAAATGTCAAAAGAAACAACCAATGAGTTCATGGATCTGGAGACATCGGGTACCTTTTGGGGGTGAGACTGATGGGGGGGGTTACAAAACAGGAAAACTGCTTGAAAATGATCAAGCTACTTCATACACCAATCTGTTTTCATACTGCCAGAAGACATTCCTTGTTTGTTATAAAACTGACTTAATCCTAAACATTCCCTAAACATTGCCTGAATATGAGTAAAGATTTACAGATTCAGGAATCCAAATACTGGACACAGTGATAATATTCTAAGTGTTTAAAAGAAGCAGTCATGGAGTGATAGGTCCATGACCTCAGCTGATAAAGGCAGAAATAGAGACAAGTGAAGAAAATAAGAGAAATTTATTGGGATGCGCTCCCAGGTTGACTCTACAAAGCTTGGGTGAGGCTGGAGAAAGTTCGGCACATTTTACTTTTGAACTTAGAGATTCTCAAACTGAATCCACTCAACACTCAATTCATAGAATTGCAGCCTGCTTTAGACCCTTAGCAAGGATACAAACAGAATAATACAACAAAAAAACCTAGTCAGCAAATCCACACAGTCTGTCTGTTATTTAACTTCTGGCTCTTAATTTTTTCCCCTAGTAAATTCTTGGGGGGGAGTGAGGTGATGGGTGTGGATTAAAATCCCTCTCCAAAGAAATATGGAAACTGAGGCAGGGAGATGAAGAACTCTGCAAACAAGAGATCTAATGTAACAAGAACAAAAGAGGGGGCTGGAGAGATAGCACAGCAGGTAGGGTGTTTGCCTTGCACGTGGCTGACCCAGGTTTGATTCCCAGCATCCCATCTCAGATTCCCTGAGCACTGCCAGGAGTAATTCCTGAGTGCAGAATCAGGAGTAACCCCCTATGCATTGCTGGGTGTGACCCAAAAAGCAAAAAAAAAAAAAAAAGAGGATAGAAGAAAAATTAAAAATAATGAAGAATGAGGAAGAACCCAGGATGACAGCTTTGCAGAGGGTCTGAGAGAACCAGCAGAAAATGGGGCAGAACCTATGGCTTCAGCAGACATTTCAACAAGATGAAATTATTCGAGGGTCTAATGCTTCTCCATTGAGAGGAGACACAGAAAATTTGAAGAATGGTTTGGGGTTGAATCAGCAATGCATATGCAGGATGCTCAGCAAATTCAAAACTCACCTGACTCTGGGGAAAATAAAAGCAGAAAGGAAGGAGAGAAAAGGAAATGGAGTTAAGGTCCATGTTACAGTCACTTGTGAGAAATGATTCTCTGATTGCCACATGATATATGATGACTGCTTCTTCTTCTCTTCTTTTCTTCCTGTGTGTGTGTTTTTGAACTATATGCGGTGGTGCTCAGGACTGACTCTTGGCCTTTAGGGATCACTCCTAGCAGGGGAACCCAGTGGGGTGCCAGGGATCGAACCCAGATGTGCTGCATGCAAGGCAAGGACCCCACCTGCTGTATACTAAACATGTCCTCAGCCTAAGCTTAATAAAATTAAGAAATCAAGGATGCCCGTTGGGGTGTCTACATCTGTGGTAATAGCAGAAGACTCACAGCAAACAAGAGCCTCATCCTCTAGAGTGTATGTAGAAAACTCTTAAAAACAAAAGGTCAATGAACGAGGAAGGTAGTTTCCATGATTTAGAGGGTGAATATGAAAAATTTTCACTGAAAGAAATGCAACTGTTTTCCTCCAAAGCAAAGGACAACATTCTGGGGAGGAAATGTGGGCTTCACTCTTTTAATAATGAACTAAAGAGAATCATTTGTCTTCTACAATAATGTGCAAGTACAATTCTTACAAAAATTAACATAACACATAAAAATTGAATGCAAGGAAAGTAAAAACATCTTTTGTGGAGGTTGGAATTATCTTGTTTTACTAAATGTGTCTTATAATGTAGAAGGAATGTGTTAGAGAGAACCACACCTCGGTGCTGTAATTATGCATTAGAGAATGATTTCACAAACAATCACTGAACTGGAAAAGAAGGTAAACTCACATTTATCCTTGCTTCCTGGGTACCAGATGCTGAGAGATGACAAAATTGATATAGATTTAACTAGATGGTTTAGAAGAGCTGATAAAATAAGTGAAAGTAATACAGTGGAAATCTATCATCTAATTTTGGGAGAAAGTACCAGTCCTTTTGCAACTCTGAACAACAGGGACCACATATGCATGGAAGCTATTAAATATGCATGCAGCATTTTCAATGTTTCATAAAATATTCATGTTTGTTTGAATACAAAGAATACTCCTTGAACATCTTGTAGTCAAACTGCCTGCGCCCTGCTCAGTTTATAGTCTAGAGTAATTTGTTCCACAAATTTAACAGAAGAACATCTTGAATCAGAATCTCTAATGAGGCTTTGATAGAAACACAGCAAGTCACCACTAATTCCAAAAGAATCAGAATCTAAGTCTGATCAAACGCATGTTAAAATCTGTTGAAGAAATTTTAATAGTATATATGACATCGCAATTGTAATCGATTGATACCAGAGCATCAATTTTGTTTGCCTGTTTGCTTTAAAACTCAGAGCTTCTTTCAAAGAAAAGGAAGCTCAGATAGAGAAGAGAGTACCAAATGAAGGGTGTTGTGAGGGCCCTCCCATGGGGGGAGAAGCATGCTAAAAGTAGTCGATAGACCAAACATGATTGCCACTCAAAGCCTCTCTTGCAAAACACAGTACCCAAAAGAAGAGAGAGAGAACAAGGGGGAATACCCTGCCACAGAGGCAGGATGGGACGGGACGGGGGGGGGGGGGGGAATGAGGGGTGGGGGGGGGGGGATGCTGGGACCCGTGGGGATGGATGACGGGCACTGGTGGAGGGATGGGCACTTGATCATTGTATAACTGAAACCCAAGCACAAAATTTGTAAGCCTATAACTGTACCTCATGGTTTTTCACTAATAAAAAAAGAAAAAGAAAAACTCAGAGCTAAGGCAGCTGATCTAAATCTTTGCTTATGTTCCTTAAAAAAAAAAAGAAAAAAAACTAGTTCACATCACTTATATAACACTTATTTCAATCTTGTACTTTATATTTGTGTATAGATTTTTTTTCTCCCAAATAAGTTAAGTTCATGGAAACCCAGGGAAATTTCACATAGGCTTTCAAATTTTTTAAAGCAAAAACACCAAATGTTTCTTAAAAACTATTAAAAGATAGGAAAATGGATGCAGTTATTGAAGATAACTTATTTAATTAAGTTAAATTCCACACTTACAGTGAAAAAATTCTTTTATAAACTTGAGATTCAGAGAATAATCATTAGCTTTTAATTTTTTAAGAAAAGGGGTTGGGGGTTGAGTGAAATGGGCAGTACTCAGAGCTTACTCCTAACAGTGTGCTCAGGGTTTACTCCTAGTGGTACTTGGGGGGGCATATATGGCGCTGGGCCCCTCATGAAGAATAAGGAGCTTAACCCTTGTATTATCTTTCTGGCCCTTAATCCTGAACTTTTTAATATTATAACTTTGGGCTGGAGCAATAGCACAGTGGGTAGGGCATTTGCCTTGCACACGGCTGACCTGCCGATCCAGGTTGAATTCTTCTGCCCCTCACAAAGAGCCCGGCAAGCTACCGAGAGTATCTCACCTGCACAGCAAAGCCTGGCAAGCTACCCATGACGTATTCCATATGCCAAACACAGTAACAAGTGTCACAGTGGAGACGTTACTGGGCCTGCTCGAGCAAATCGATGAACAACAGGAGGACAGTGACAGTGATATATAAAATATGAATCAATGAATTTTCAGGCATTCAATCAGTCTAAAATATTTTTAACCAGATCCTTCTTTATCTGCCTCATACCATTCTCCCAAAGTACTAATGCTTTTTTTCTGTCTAACTACAAATCACACCATCTGTAAAATTCCTTCTTAGATAGCAAGGAATTTACTGGAACAAAAGGAATCAGTAGACATATAAGATACCATGTTCTTTATGGGAAAATGAATACTGCATCTGTGGGACAGAAGTAGATTGATTAATAAAGCATATTAAATAGTGCTGTGGATAGAATCACAGTGATTACACGATTGCCTTGATATAATAAAACACGGTTACCTCAAGATTCCTGAATATACAAGTACATTAGATTTACAAAGATCAAAATCTTATCATGCAAAAACTATTTCAGACTCAAGCCTGGAGAGATAATACAGTGGGTAAGATGCTTTTCTTGGACACGGCCACCCCAAGATCAATCCTTGCTACCCTCATAAAGACCCTGAAACCCAATGGAAGTGATCTGTTAGGTTAGAGTCAGAAAAAAAGCCCTGAGCATTGCCACATTTCCCAAAACAAAAGCAAAAGTACACTATCTCATACTCATATATATATATATCATAATTGAAATGCTTCTTCCATTCTATCTACAAAAGTATCAAATAATGAATTTTTCTCTTGCTCTTTTACTGTAATATATAATATATTACAGTAATATATAATATATTACTGTAATATATTATATAATATTATTACAGTAATATATTATATAATATATTACTGTAATATAGATGTGTGTATATGTATATGTGTGTATATATATATACACACTTCAGGAGATAATATATATAAATTAGAATATATGTGTGTGTGTATATATATATATATATATATATATATATTAGGAGAATGGAGAGATAGACAGAAGTAAAAGTGTTTGCTTTTCATACCCAGTTGAACCCAGTTTGATCACCAGCACTACATCTGATGACCAAGCAGTGGCAGGAGTAACCCCTGAGCACAGTGTCAGGAGTAAGCCTTGAGCAGTGCTGGGTGTGGACCAGGTCCCTCTGCCAAATCTTTTGAAATGCTTAAACTTAGATTTTTACTGATGAAAATCAGTTTAATATAGTAATATGGAAATGCTATGGCTTATTAAGAATAGTAAAATTAAAAATATATCTGAATTCCTTCTCATACTGCCTTCTTTTTCCTAAGAAAGCGAATCAATGAACTGATGGCTTGCTTAGAGCTGGATGGAATTTTCTTAACTTGAACAGAAAAGCAAATTTGGCCTTAAGTTAAGACTTTTCTTTACATGACATTAACAGTGAAATAACCTATTGGCATATGCCAGAAGGAATGGAAAACATACCCTCCCTTCCCCCTCCAACTTCAATATTCACTGAGCTGCTTTGTTCTCTGTATCCTGCATAATTAATAACTACTTTGGCAATCAGTCATGCATTCCTTAATGGCACCTCAGGCATCAAGTGTCCTAAGCCTTCCCCTCAGAAACCGTACACCCTTCTACATTGTGCACTGCACACGACTTCACTGGGAACAAGTCACTGACAAAGTGGCTATGAGGGCAAGAGTTGGGGTGGTGAAGTGGATACTCCAGGCACCTACTACTTTCTAGTATCATTTAAATTTCTAAATATACTTTTACTGACAGGTCTAAAATCTATGTTTTCTGTATGACTATCACTGATTATACACATTAAAAAGGAAAAAGTGACAAAAATAATGCAACATATCTGGGAGCAATTTAAAAGAAGGTGAGTTTCACTGCAGGAAATTGTTTTGTATTAAAGTTTTCATTCATAGCTCCACACTTTGCTGGGAATAACACAAAAGATGAGGGGATAAAATAAAGGGGTTCAATGGTATGGTAGCTAACACTATTCATATCTTTTCATCAAAATGGATCCATTCATTAAATGGAAAATGTGGAGCAAATAAATTGTGGAAACTATTGGTATTATTTCTGATCAGACATATTGGATTAAAATTCTCTAACTTCATAATACCCCCCAAATTTTTAAAATACACAATGGTAGTTTAATCATCCTATAAAATTACCAATTAAATATGCATGTAACAAGAGGTATTACATTCAAGAATAGTTTTTTATGTAATAAATCCAATAAACATTCAAATTTGAGTTTGTATATTTACTTTTCAAACAAGTATGGATGGATGAAGTATTTCATAAAAATTCACACGTTCACAGTAAGTCTAACTTTTTAAAAATAAAATTTGCAAATGGACTTTTGAGACTATAAGAAAATTCTATTTTCCAGTCTGTATAGATTTTTTTTAACATTTTAAAATAACGGTGCTTATTCTACAATATACAGAGTAAAACATACATACTCTATTATAAATTACTTCAAAATTAAACAAGAAATTTTCTTTTCTTTCTAAGAGATCTTCATGAAATGTGTGCTGGGCTTTCAATGTGTGTGGCCTCCAAACAGAAACAAGCTTGCACTGTTTTATTTCAGTTTTGCTTCATTTCTTCCCAAACAATCTCTCACTGCTAATCTACCAAGCCTTTTTTTCCTCTTTCTTTTAGCAAGAAGAAAAAAAAATCAAAGGCATTATTAACTCCTTATGCACAACTATAAAAGCTTAATGTATATCATTTGGCATCAAGAGGCATGAAAATTTTTCTATTATTTATTAATGGGGTATGACTAAGTAACACATACATATAGATAATTCTATGTTTATAAAAAAGTGGAATCAAATGTTAAAATTTTATATAATAAATTTAGTATGATTTTAAAGGTACACACAGCTAAATATAATTTCAGATAAATTTCCAATGCGAATGCTTTCTTTATGTTTTAAGGTTCTGATGGATTAAGAAAAATATATTAAGATTAATTATTACAAAGAAACAACCTGTATTTTAAATATATATAACATTTAAAGATATTTGGACATTAGATCAGCAAAATTCTATTTAAAATAATAAGTAAACCCTTTTCTAACTATATGCTGTGTCATTCATTAGCTGGTGAAAGAGTGGTTAAGTCAGCTTACAAAGATGAACATAATTTTTAATGGATATATGTGTGGCAAAAACTGTCTCTAAGAATTTAAACTAATGTATTAACACTTTATCACTATTAACACATGGCAAACAGAACAACAGAATCTTAAAAGCTGACTGGGATTCAAGAATGTGCATCATACTTGCTTATAAATTGGTGTATCATACTTGCTTGTAAATTGTAAATATTAAAATACATTGTGTATTTTGGTGTATCATACTTGCTTATAAACTGTAAATATTAAAGTACATTTTCTGTAATTTTTCCAGCAATAAAAAATACAATTAAACTCAAAGGTTTTCTTTTTTTTAATATTTTTTCCTGTGTATAAACAGATGCATCACATTCTTTGGGTGAAACTTAAAAGCAGCTGGGGATGATTATATATCCTAATAGCAATAATGTAAAAATGTGGACTAATTTCTTTACTGTGAATATTCTACTCTCCACCAAAACCAACCAACCAACAAACCAAACAAACAAATAAACACATCGAAGAATAAACCCAATCCAATTTCTTAAGTACTGTGAGAATGCTCCTTGGAATACAGCTTAGAAATAGAATAAGACAAGGAGTCTCATTATTTGTGAGGCTCCAGTCTCCTAGATTATGAATCACAACTGGGAATGACAAAATAGGTAAGAGCGTAAATAACAAGCAAGTGAAGCCCCACAAAAGTTTTAAACAACTCCTGGGAATTGTCTGAATTACTTAAAATATAAATGAGCAGCTACTTTGTTTCTGGCATTGCTCTGGGCACTCAGTTAACAAAGCTCAGCAGAGAAAAAGACTGAGAGTTGGCTAAGGAATTGTGGTTAATATCATTTTTATCCTAACAAAGTGAAGAAACCATGGTGGCCAGTGGCTGTTCAAGTTCTATATTAAATTGGTGGCTTGGCAATCAGCAACTCCTTTGCGTTTTTGAGGGAACAAGAATGCTAATTATGAAGTTCATCTCTGGTCAAAAAAAAAAAAAGAAAGAAAGGGGAAAAAAAAGGAAGAAAGAGATGATTCAGGATTGGAGGGACACTTGCCCCTGAGCAAATGCCACAAGAACTTTTAAGTCTGCTCTCAAAAAGGCAAACCCGCTTCCCTTAGGCTTTCAATCATGGCTACAGAGATAAGATTGATGGATTAGTGCCCAGCTCCTAAGTGTTATTGGGGGCATGGAGGAGGTTATGTCATTTAGAAACATAAAGTGATAATTCAGAACATTCTGCAAGGCTTAAAAGCAAAATCACTTGTCAACTTTCCTTCCACTTCGTCAAACCTTCCTCAAACCTTTGTCAATAGCCCTCTGATGTGGGCAGTTTTTGAGAGGACAATGAGTGAGGCTTCCTGGAAGGAAATAGGAAATGGGAAGTGAAGAAATGGCAAAAAAGGAAAGGAAACAGTAGGAAAGGAAAGTTGTGAGACTGCAAATTCATAGAGGAGTCGACAGGGATAACTGCTAAAATGGCAATTTCCAGCCTCCCAACTTTCACCATTTATAGTCAACAATGCCACCATTGGTGATTTGAAAGTCAATTCAAGACTCTCAGATGCCTGATCTGAATTACAGTTAATCTCAGGTAACTGGCATACCAGGTGCAGGGCCGTTCTAAAGTTAGAGCATGGAAGCGACTTAGAACACATTCTTGAGGTATATTTCACAAGTGATGATAATGTGCCGGGGTCTAAGAGGCATTTCTTGTCTTTTTAGCTTTGCACCCTCCATCCTCCAATTCCTGTCTCACTATGGCCATACCTTCCTGTACTCAGGGTTTACTCCTGGCTCCATTCTTGGAGGTCACTCCTGGTGGGCTTGGGATACCCTAAGAGGTACTGGGAATCCAACCAGGGTAGGCTACATGAAGACAAATGTCCCACTGCCTGTACTATCTCTATGGTCCCCCAGTTTTAGGTTTCATTTAATCTCATTTAATCCCCAAACACCTTGAATTACACAGTCAGATTATAGAGTCAAAAAACTATCAAAGGAAAACCCTTTATATTGATTGACATATATGTATATACACACGTATAACCTTTCCTATTTTATTCTATTAGTGACTCTATTGCTAGTTGCACACATTTTGATCAATATTTGATTTTACTATAAGAAAAAATGGTGAATTCTGTATCACAGAAAATGTTTTCTTTATTGAAATCCGAGATAAAACATATGGCATTCAGAAGATATTTATATTTAAAAGCTAAGATGTGATGATAAAACTTACATTACAGTTGAGGATTGCTGGTGTGAGAAAGCGCAATCACAGCTCCCACAGACTCAAAAAAAATTAAACTAATAATTCTGTGAAGCAAGATACCATGAAAATGAGTTAAACTGATTCACAGTGGGCTAATATGAATGATAATCAGTGCAACAATGTATAATCTATCGAAAGTATTTCTTCCTTTCTTTACCACATTTTTTTTATTGAATTAGTGTGAGGCAGACCCTGACAAAGCTGTTCATGATTGGATTTCAGTCACCCAGTGTTCCAACACCCAGTGTTCCAACATTCCTCCACCATTGTACATTTCCCAGCACCAGTGTCCCCAGGTTCCCTCCCATCACCTCCACCTCCACCCCCTGCCTGCAGGTGCTTTTCTTCTCTGAAAGTGTCTCTTTAAAAAGTCTACTCATAGCTTCTAATAACAATGCATTTATCATCACTGTATCACTGTATCACTGACATCCCGTTGTTCACCGATTTTCTCGAGCAGGTGTCAGTAACGTCTCCATTCGTCCCAACCCTGAGATTTTAGCAGCCTCTCCTTACTCGTCCTTCCTAAGGTGCCATATTGGAGGCTCTTTCAGGGTCAGGGGAATGAGACACATTATTGTTACTGTTTTTGGCATGTCATATACACCACAGGGAGCTTGCCAGGCTCTGCCGTGATTACACTTCATAGAAAATAAAAAATAAATCCCAAAGATTTTTACTCCCAAACAGGATCATAATTTATATACAAGTGATGATATATGAGGAGCGGAGCTTACCATAAAAAATGAAAATTTAAATAACAAATATTAAGTTTTCATATTTTTTGTTACAAATTAATGAAGTAAAGTTGAAAAGTCTAAAGTAGTAAAACTATTCCACAACTGAATACAAAGAAACATTTAATAAATATGGAAACTGATTGAGTTACAATATAGAGTATAGTATCTATTTTATCTTAGTCACTAAACTTAAACTGTACTTGTAAATGATTTCAAGGTTACTGACTGAAGAAATTACCAATTTTAAACTTCGGTTTGTTTTTATCATTTTTTTCTTAGCTGTTTACAAAACAATACTTGTTCCTTGCACTCACTGCTAAATAATATTTCACACATTTGATATAGGGCAACCAAAGAGGGAATTTTCTGTTTAACACCACAAAATCAAGATAATATAAAAGCTCTTTATTGATTTCCTACTTATCTAATTTGCCTTAACAATTGCTAGCTTGCTGCATGCATTTTCAGAGCTCATTAAGGCAACCGTGTCAGTCTTGTGGCCCACACTAGGCCCTATTTCCAATAGTCTATTGATCTGCTGAATCACACATAAAGCACTTCAAGGAACAAATTTTTGCAAAATTTTATATAGCAACATTATTGATAATATTTCAAAAGTATACTAGAGGGCACCAGCATATAACCAATTCTGAATTACTACCATAAGCAGAAATAGGTAAGTTAGCTGATGGTTTTCAATATTTATGCTGTAGTGCAGCTAACAGGTTACATGTAAAAAATGGTATGCAAAGAGTACAAGCAAATATATATATACATATATTTAAAATACAATAATAATTATTATTCCACAAAACAGAGAGATGTCTAAATTTTGGGAGGTGTAGGTTTAAGTGGTGCATGGGGGCTTTTCCTGACTCTGTTTTGAGGGATCCTTCATGATGGAGGTCAGAAACCATATGGTGTTGAAGATTAAACTAGGGACAGCTGCATGTAAGGACGGTACCTTAACCCCTATACTATTACCCAACCCCCACAAGAGAAACAGATTTCTTAATGCACATGAGAATTGCACAGGAGAATTCCAAATCTTTCTTTGGGGACACAGAAGGACATGAGTATTGTCTAAGCAAAACAAATATGAAGATAAGTTTTTAAAAAAATAAGGAACGACTTAAATGTTTCATTACACACTGATTTGAAAAGAATTAATATTAATAAGTTTGTCTCTCTCCAGAAAATATAGAAAGAGCAATGGCAAAAGCTACACACATCTAAAGAGTAAATTTTTTGGGGCATAGAAATTCATGTGTCAATTCATGTGTGGGGAAATATAAAATATTAGTTATATAAAAGCACCAACTAAGGGCATAACTATTGTTAAAATTCTATTACTGTACTCAGAGAACTCTAAAGCCTCTAGAAAAAAGCTCCTAGAAACAATAGATTCGTACAGTAAAATGGCAGGTTACAAAATCAATACCCCACAGTCCATGCCTTCCCTATATGCAAATAATGAAAGAGAAAAAAGTGATATTAAAAACAATCCTCTACACAACCATGCCTCAGAAAATCTAGTACCTCAGAATCAATTAACTAGTAGGTTAAGGACCTGTACAAAGAAGACTACAAAGTTCTACTTAAAAAAAATAAAAGAGAAAATTGCTACACATTCTCCTGCTCATGAATTCAGAGAATTAACATTGTCAAAATGACAATAGTGGGGCTAGAGCAATTTGAACAGCGGGTAGGGTGTTTGCTTTGCATGCGGCCAAACTGGATTCGATTCCCAGCATCCCATATGGTCCCCCAAAGCACTGCCAGGAGTGCACAGCCAGGAGTCACCCCTGAACATCGCTGGGTGTGACACAAAAAGAAAAAAAATGGCAATACTCCCCAAAGAATTATACAGATTCCCTATAAGGATACCCGGAGAGATAGCACAGCGGTAGGGTGTTTGCCTTACAAGCAGCCAACACTGCCGATCTGAGTTTGATTCATCTGTCCCTCTTGGAGAGCCCGGCAAGCTACCGAGAGTATCTGGCCCGCATGGCAGAACCTGGCAGGCTCCCCGTGATGTATTCAATATGCCAAACACAGTAACAACAAGTCTCATGATGGAGACGTTACTGGGCCCGCTTGAGAAAATTGATGAACAACGGCAGGACCGTAACCGTGATGACATTTTTCAAAGAACTGATTAAACACTTCTGAAATTCATATGTAACAATAAACCCCAGAAATAGCTAAAGCAATTGTAGGAAAAAAGTGGATGGGAGGCATCACCTTCCCCAACTTCAAACTGTACTACAAAGTTACAGTAATTAAAACATCATGGTATTGGAATAGAAACAGACTCACTGATCAATAAAATAGAGTTGAATATCCTGACACTTATGATCACAAATATATGATCACTTAATCTTTGATAAGGGAGCAAGAAATATGAAGTGGAGCAAGAAACTCTCTTTAACAAGTGGTGCTGAGAAAACTAACCAGATATGTGCAAAAAAAAAAAGGACTCAGACTTCTATGGAATATCATGCACAAAAGTTAGATCAAAATGGATTAAATATCTAAACATCAGACCCAAATACAAAATGTACAGACCCAAATCCAAAATGTACATAGAAGAAACTGTTAGCAAAACCCTCCATGATATTGAAGCGAAAGGCATCTTCAAATGAAACACCACTGACCAAGCAAATGGAAGCAAAGATAAATAAATGGACTACATTTAACCCAGAAGCTTCTGTGCCTCAAAAGAAACAGTGATCAAGACAAAAAGACAGCTTACAAAATGTGAAAGGTTATTCACTCCACATCCTTCTGACGAGGGGTTAATATCAAAGATATACAAGACACTGGTAAAACTTAATCAGAAAAAAGTATCCTACCACATCAACAAATGGTGAGAAAAAATGAACAGAAACTTCTTTTCTCAAAGAAGTTTGAATGGCCAAAAGGCACATGATAAAAGTGCTCTTCATCGTTATTCATCAGGGAGATGCAAATCAAAACAACAATGAGATATCATTTCACACCGGAAAAAGACTGGCACACATCAAAAAGAACGAGAACAGCCAGCGCTGGATCAGATGTAGGGAGAAGTGACTCTAGTTCATCGTTGCTGAGAATGCCGACTGTTCCAGCTATTATGGAAAACAATATGGATATTTCTCAAAAAAACTTGAACTTGACCTCTCATTTGATCCAGAAATACCACTTCTGGGAATATACTCTACGGGACCAAAACCACACAGCAGAAACACCATCCGCACTCCTACGTTCATTGCAGCACTATTCACAATAGCTAGAATCTGGAAACAACCTGAGTGCCCGAAAACAGACACATGGATAAAGAAACTGTGTAGCACATCTACACAATGGAATACAATGAACCTGTTAGGAAAAATGAAGTCATGAAATTTGCCTATAAATGAATGGACATGGAGAGTATCATGCTGAGTGAAATGAGTCAGGAGGAGAGAGACAGATATAGAATTACTGCACTCTTTTGTGGTGTGTAAAATATATACAGTAGAAGACTAATATACAAGATCAGGGAAAACCGGGACCATGGGAACTGGCCAAAGTTTGGAATCTACCACAAGTGTGTGTGTGGGGTGAAGGGTAGGTAAGATAGATTAGGGATCAATATGAAATTAATACTTGGAAATATGCTAGACAAGAACTGTTACAAGCAGGTAAAAGGATATACCTGATAACCTTTCAGTATATGTACTGAAAACCACAATGCCCAAAAGGAGAGATGGGGGGAGGGGAGAGAGAGAAGAAAATGCTGCCATGGAGGCCTGGGTAGGGGGTGTATGGGAGAAAAACTGGGGATATTAGTGCTGGGAAATGTACACTGGTGAAAAAGGATGGGTTTTTGGAACACTGTATGACTGAAACCTAATCATGAATAGCTTTGTAAGGCTCTCTCTCACAGTGATTCAATTAAAAAAAATCTTTAAAAAGACAAACAACGAACAAAGAGAAAAATATTAGTGACAAACTTGTTTTTTCTTACAATTCTACAGTTTTGGAATGTATTCATTCATATATATGAAAATATGAATCACCATATTACTATGGTATAAAGTATCATTTTATTTACCTTACTACTATAAGTATCATTTTATTCACCTTAATGAGTAACATTAAGAGTATTATATGAGAATAAGAGACATAAGAAAGATAATAAGGATTACTAAAAATTTGGCAAAATAAAAAGAATTATTGTTTAATATGATTCAAATTTGAAATTTATTTAATTTAAAAAGACTTCACGGAGTGCAAATTTTTAATAGTGATCCTTAAATAATAACTACTCAATGTTATTTTTATTTCATAATAGTGATAAGTACTTATTAGGTACTTAAATGACAATCTACAATGGCAACATTCAATTCTTTTCTGATAACTACATTGACATATGGCAAAAATAATCTAAGAAAAAGATGTGTGTGTGTGTGAGTGTGTGTGCGCGTGAGAGAGAGAGAGAGAGAGAGAGAGAGAGAGAGAGAGAGACTTGTCATTCTCCTGTCTGATATGGGGATGAATGTAAATAACTAGTAAATAAGTGGATCTCTAAGTACTTACTGGTGTGACAACACTGTAGTGAATGCAGAACCCCGGTTCAGAAGGAAAATATTCATCAGACACAAATCTGATTCTGATTTGATTTCCTTTAGAAATCTGTCTTCCTGGCACGCCACCAGAACCACACCAGCGCCCTAATACAGTTCCGTCACTGGGTTCCTCCACTTCTACAAAGTCATACCTGCCAAGAGACAAAGAAAAAGATAGAGAGAGTCAGAATCTATTGGCAATTCAAAACCCAGGATTGTGGATGCAATGAATCTATGGACCACAACTATGAATTCATCCTACACAGACTGGGTGAATATAATCAAATATTCCCAAGATCAGCAGACTGAAAAAAAAATGCATTCCCATGAAAAGAAATAGGTGCTTTCTAGGTTTACAATTGATGAACTACAAATTCGCTCAAACTCCAGTTCCAAACTTCAGTACTGTGAAAGGAGCAACCATAACCAACTTTTACTTCACGCATTGCCCACTTTAATTTCCTTTTGGATGTGACAGCTTTATGAGAATCTTAAATCTTAGTGTTACTTGCCATTGTGTTCTGACAGCAGCTGTCCCCCATCAGATTCCTTGATTCTCCATTCTAGCTTTTGTTATACATACCCCCTACCACCTCACTCTGTTTTGATGCCTCTTTGAGAAGTTCTGAGTGTTCCCTGCTGCTTGTCATCTTTCTGATTCTGAAAAAAAAAAAAAACCCTGGTTTTCAAAATCAACTACATGAGCTGGAGAAACAAAATGGCAGGTAGGGTGCTTGTTTTGTTCACAGCCAATCCAAGTTCGACTACGGCATCTGATATGGTCCCCAGAGCATCACAAGGAATAATTCCTGAGTGCAGAGCCAGGAGCAAATGCTAAGCATCATAAGATGTGTCTTTCAAACAACGAGAAAATAAAAATCATCTAAATGAAGATAAATAACCATTGTCTCTGTCTGTTAAGTGAAGGGAGGAACCAGTTTATGTATATCTCTGTTTTATACTGCACTTAAAACCAGGGGGACGTGAGTTTTTCAAAAACATGCTAATTTTGGTTTGGAAGATTTAAATCAGTGGTATTACACTGAAAGCAGGATTGCCCTTAAGGGACGGTCTTTGGAAAATTTAATGGCATTTTAAGTTTCTCAATGATGGTGCAAAGGAGAACACTAAATATATCTTGACGGGGCCAGAGACGTACTACCAGGGCTAAAGCACATGGCTTGCTTGAGGTCAACCCTGGTTCAATCCCTGGCAATGAATGGAGCTCTGAGTACCAATCGGTGCTGAGGTCACTGAGGGTCTCCTAACCACTGCTGGCTGTGGCCTGGCTAATCCCTTACATGGAAAAACCCTTATCAGCTTCACACACTCAGGCCCTCACACTGAAGTGCCCGCCTAGTTGGCCAAGGCTACTCTCCCCATAAAAGAAAAATATCTTGGGCAAAGTCCATGGACACTTAACAATGGCAAGTTCGCCAATGAGTATCAGCCCCACAGTTTTCATGTCTTTCAGAGTTTACTGAACAATTGTGCAAATAGCGCAAGTTCTGCTGTTGTTCATTTCAATCTGCAGTCAACTATTTTGAAACAAACAGAAACACAAATAAGACACTTAAAGTTCAAGGCAAATTTTCCAGACATTCAACTATCAAATATGGTTTCTGAAATTTCTCTTTATTGGAACTTTATCAAGGTTGAACTAGCTCTTTTAAGAAAAATCTATCCCTCACAGGAACAGTGCACTCCTCCTTTATTGCAATGGAAAGAGAAACATCTGCATCAGTGCCCATAGCAATAGTAGTTACTGTTACTCCTACAGTCTGCAGAGATATGTAACCATCTGATTCTAGCACTGTAGCAATGTCCTCCAGTTGTTCAGTGTTTTGCTCCCACAGACACCAGTAACATCTCCATTGTGAGACTTGTTGTTACTGTTTTTGGCATATCAAATACGCCACAGGTAGCTTTCCAGGCTCTGCTGTGCGGGTGGCATACTATCGGTAGCTTCCTGGACTCTCCTAGAGGGACGGAGGAATCAGACCCGGGTCGGATGTGTGTTCCCTCTGATATCTGACAACCTTATTAATTTTTCTAGTGTAATACAGAAATACACACACCTATGAAATATATTGTTTTCATATCTGCAAATAGTTTTATATATCAATATATACTGTTTAATATATAGAAATACTGTTTATTACACATATACTGTTATAATTTCAGCTTTATGCAGCATGCACGCCATTCATCTTATATTTTGATGACTGCAAAAAGTTCATGATCACTTTCAGGAAATGAACTCCAAGATACTACAGTGAGTATCACTACTTTGGTTAAAAGAGAAGTTCATTAATACTGAAAACCAAATAGCTTAAAAACAAAACTGAAACAGGCTAAATTCTTGAGGCCAGGGATATACAACTCATTGTCTGGAGTGTGCTTTGAATACAACGCTCTATGGGTTCAAAATCTGGGACCCTATGCCCCCCCCCCGAGCACTGTTGTGTGTAGCCTTGGAGGCCCCAAACTTTAAGAAGGTGAGCCTGATAATCCCTAAAACTACAGAGTTAGAATAACCGCACATCCTCAGGTCTGAGGGTTGAATCACTGAGTCCTGTGAGCATCATTTAGAAGCCAACCTCCAAAGAAGACAAATTTCAGTAGATTCCTGGCAACTGGTTATGATAAATTTGTGCAGCATCTAGATTTACAGAAGAAAACATATAGGAAAAGAACAGACTATGTAGTGATAAATTATTTTTTTAAGATCTTCCTCTTCATGTAGCATCCAAAATTCTTTCACAGAGAACACACTATCTCAACCTCATCTTCTTCAGTCTTCCGATGTAGATAGTGCCACATAAATCCCAGGGATGTTATAAGGAAGGAGATCAGGTTGCACATGTGTAGTGCCTAAAATTATGTTGGCATACAGCTGCCCCTCAAGGTCTGTCTCTCATTTCAATTTTGCATCATCATCTTATATCCTCACCCCTCACACATGCCTTTTAATACGGTCTTGGGAATTTGAAAGCAATAAATAAGAAAACTCAAATTCAAAAGGGAGAGACAAAAAGTTTTTCGGTTACAGCACGTGACAAGTTCATGGTTATAAATTACAAATCTATAAACCAGCCTGGGTAGCTGTCCCAGGAGTTTTGGTAAGGGTCTGTTGAGATCTGGCAGGGGGAACAGGTGCAGAGAGGGGACAAGGACTTTGGTACAGGTGAACCTGACTAATTTCCAATATCATGGTTATAAAAGTAGATCATGTTAAATTGATGCTGAAATGTTAAATCAAAGGGCAATTTTTATAACAAGATTGTTTATATGGGAAACAAAGCTTCGATTCATAGAATATCTAGTTTTCCGTGTGTGGGACATAAATCTTTCTAATGTATGTTATCGCCACTGCTAGTTTGAAGAGAGCGCGATTCCAAACCTTGGAGATCATTCTACAGTTATTTAGGAAGCACTGACTTGTGTAGGAAATGCTGACTTGGTGCAAAGTACTAAGCCTGATTCTCAGGATACACAAATGAAACTATAGTTTCTTTGGCCTCAAGAGCCTTAAAACCCTTTGGTGAGCATTCAAGTAAGAATATGTAGGGCAATCTGTAGAATACTGGCAGAGTAAGAGTAATTCTATACAGTAAGATTAGGGTCAGATTACAGATGAACATTTGGGCTGTCAATGAGTATGGAGTGACCAGGGGTGAAAAGGAGGGAAACCAAAATGCATGCTAGTGAAGAGGATTATCCATAAGATGTAACAGAAGAAGGAAGGAGTTAGGCATGTTCAACTGTGAATAGATACGAAACAAAAGAGGAGATGAAGATGAGAAAAAAATAGCTGTCTGTTTGCAGGTCTTGGTACTTCAGGCTCAGATGTTGGAATATTATTTTGTAGGACAATTTGTGAACATGGAAGCACTGATTTAAAAGGTTCTGCTTTGTTAAAATAAGGCAGCACTGTAAGGCTGAAAATTCCACAGAAAGTATCTAGATTTATGACTTTTTCAAAAGGAAGATAGTGTAAACATAGTGAATCTTTGCGTGACTCCATAAAGACTCAGATCTCTAGAACTGAGTCCAGCCCCAGGAGAGGAGGTAACATGATTCAATTTACTGTCTGACTTTGAATGCCAACGTGCCAGGCACACAGTATATACGATGTGAACGAAGGAATGAACATTTGGGCTTTCATTCCTTTATAAAATTTAAGATTGGGGTCAAGTGGCAATTTCTTTAGATAAGGCATGTTCTTTCTTTTTTTTTTTTTTAATCCCTCTCTTGTATTTTTTGTTTTGTTTTTCTGAAAAACTCATATCTTCATCTATTTGCATTCTTTTATCCATTTAGGCATCTGAATCAGCTTTATACCACATAGAGTAGCACATACAACACCATCATGGAGGTTTGAATGAGGGTACGAGAAGTGAATGAGGGAGTGAGAGAAAATGGAATCATCACATATTTGTGGAATGTTAGGAAATCACAGCATTTTAAGTGTGGGAGAAAGAAGAAATCCTTTAATAGAAGCAGTCAGGGAAGCAAAAATTTATCATGAGTGATGGTAAATAAAAATAAGGGGAAAGAGAACGGAGCATATCTACCAGAGGCACAAGGGGTTAATTGTGCCAAGTGCCACCATAAGATCAAAGACAATGAAAACCCAAAAGTATTCACTGGATTTGGCAATTATGAAGTCAAACCTCAGTAAGCTGGTTGGGTAAGACCGATAGCTTCAAAAATGTTATTCTGACCATTTTCAAAATAACCTTTAGAATCTTCTAGAGGAAGCATCTAATGAGAAAAGATTAGCACATTTAAGAGAGCCCTAAAAGGAACCACTCACTGTTTTACTGCATATAATTTTTCTTTTGTTTCTGATAAAAAAGAAACACCATTATGTATTTATCTGATTTATAAGCTCTTTATATTTATTCAAATGGAATTTTTAATCACAGGAAATATCTTGATTATAAATGTGAAGAATTTATTAAGGAACAAATAAATCTTAATTTGACCTTATCTATAGCCTGATCATAAAAATCACTGCCTTGCAAAGAACACAAGAGTGACAAGTATATTAATTTTATTTTTAAACTGGAGATTTTCTACTGAACTTGATGTCATTAATAACAAATATTCCTCTTTTATTTTTTCAACAATTTCTAGATTTAAAGTCATCCAACAATCAATTCTTACATTGCTCATACAAGCTGGTGCAGATATTTATCTTTAAAAATTTTCTTTAAAAATCTTTAGTTTTAAAATAGGAGATTAATACCCAAGAATAGCCGAGATCAGTACCAGGAGGATTACTCCATGGCTTAGAGGCTAGCTGGGCATTCTAGGGGAAAGGGCAGCTCAGATAGAGAAGGGAGCACCAAATAAAGGGTGTTTGGAGGATCCTCCCCGGATGTGAGATGCATGTTGAAAGTAGACTATGGACCGAACACGATTGCCACTCAATGCCTCTTTTGCAGACCACGACACCCAAAAGGAGAGAAAGAGAACAAAAGGGAATGCCCTGCCACAGAGGCAGGGTGGGATGAGGGGATGGGGGTGGGAGGGATACTGGGATCCATGGTGGTGGAAAATGGGCACTGGTGGAGGGATGGGTATTTGATCATTGTATAATAGAAACCCAAGCACAAAAATTTGTAAATCTACAACTGTACCTCATGGTGTTTCACTAATAAAAATTAATAAAAAAACCCTATAGTTTTGCCAAACTTAAAAATATAGCTGTTAAAGGATAAAACTGGGGACACTGATGGAGGAATGAAGTTGGCAATGGGGGTGGGATCGGTACTGAAACACTGTATGCCTGAAACTCTATTCAAAACAATTTAGTAAATCACAGTGACTTCATCATCATCAAATTCAACAGTTTTACATTCCATGAAGGTTGCACAAAGTAGATTTTTTTTAAACACTGTGTTCTTTACTTTTAAGAGATATGCCACTAGTTGTGGTAAATGAGGCTTTTTTTTCTGAAGTCATACCATATAATAAATAATGTAATTCTTATTTTCATCCACCACTCAAAAATTAGTTTCTAAAAGCATTCCCAATATGTCTTTAAGTGTTTTGGGAATTAAAATATCAGTAAAATAATTATTTAGGCTTATTTTCCCATCTTAATCAAATAATAAAATCATTCTGGTAAAGAACACAGTTACAAAGGCAGCATTTTTTAAAACCTAAATCATATTCAAGACTACGCAAAACAGACACTAAAAAGTTCAGCCAGAAAAGTATTCCCAAATTTAATTACTGTCATGTAATCTAGGATATAGAAACAAAACAAAAACAATGCCAGCCTATTGAATGCCATATTTTCCTTACACTTGTTTGAGATTAGAAAATACAGCTGGACAAAGAATACTGAAGGTTTTTTTTTCTTTAAAAATACAATGCCATTTGTGGAAGAGGAGACTTTACATTGGAGGGTTATTATTTTATAACATATAGTATACCATAACATAGCTCAAAACATCTCAAAGATAAAAAAAAAGAGTAAACAATGTTGAAAGATATCTAGACTACAGCTCCATGAAAAGGAGATGATAGGACCAGTCTCGTATAAAAATGAAATCACCAAACATAATCATCCTCAAACTCTGAAATCTGTGCATACCCAGGTGACTGCACTGGGGACATAGTAATCCTCATAATACACACTCGGGTATTAATTTCCAATGAGCACAACTGCTTACATCAGTATTTAAAGGATTTACTAAACCTATTTTATGAGCCAATCAAACATCACTTTCTCACGGCAACCTGATACAGAGCACACAGTGCTAAGTGGTTTATAATGATCACTCCCTTTCTCTAACATACCCCTGGGGACCCAGGGAGGATTTATATTCTTTTATGTTTAACAAACAAGTCTGGTATTGTAGACAAAATTTTCGTTCTCCTGTGGGAATTTAAAAACTGTGAGGACATGAGGCCTGTTTTTTTTTTTACTCCTAAGAACTCTAAGGAGTATACCAAAGGAATAAATTCACTGGTAAACATAATTGTCAGACACTCGGGGTCCTTCAACAAAAATAAACCAACCTTGCAAAACAGGCTGTCTGTCCCTCGTTCATACTAAACAACATCCTGTCAGTGAAATCTACCCCTTGAGTTTTCCAACCTGAGGAGAGGGAAACATTCCCGATGAGTAAAAATGTGGATTATTAAAAGGTCGAGTTCTGCAAATGTCCCTGCAATCTGATCATTGTCGGAGAAGAATAAAAATAATAGGATGACATTTATTCTACAGAGCTTATTATTGATAGGTCAGTATAACAGATGTAACTCCTAAAAAGAAGTTTAGATACCTATTGGTACATACAAATGTTTATTCATGAGTTAACTTACTTGGACACTTTTAAAAGTCTATTGCATCAACTGCCTCATATATGATCTCATTTAATCCTCATAACTGTCAAAACAAGTTTATAATATTATTTTGTTAATCATATAGATTATAAAATATGATAAGGCAAGGAAAACTATCCAAAAAATGTAAAGCCAAGTTTTCCATTTGGGTGATCAGAATCCAGAGCTCATGCTTCTAAGTGTTAAAGTATATTACCTACCATATTAAAATTATGTCTAGATCATTATGTCTGCTTTATTTCACAGCCAGAACTATAGAGAATTAGTATCCCTTAGTTCAAATCTCTCAAATGACATTGTTCTGTAGCTGTTTAAAAATTAAGAATCATTTAAACAAAGTTAATTACTCAACTTTGTGATCTATTCACATGAATTTCAAGATACTTTAAGTAATTAGTCAAAATTTATTTTAAGGCATTTTAAATCCTCTGGCTGAGTTTTATTTCTACATGGGGAATGAATATGTTTCAGAGAGTTGACAATACATAATAGGAGAATTTTCATGAATACAAGAGAGTTCTACCTATGAAAAAACGATTATGCTGTACAAGTACATGGAGGATTTTAAATGGTATAACATTAAGAGTGCAAATTTATCTTAGTAAATAAAAAATTTCCAGCATATAAGTCATGAATTTAACCTACAGAATTATAAAAATAAATAAAAAGTTGAAACTAATGAAGAAAACATCTGAAAGAAAATGAGAATTCAAAATTAAAGCCCAGATTTTTCTGGGGTAGGGAAAGAAAGAGAGACATAGAGCAGGGAGTGAAAAAGAGAGAGAATCCCAAATCTAAATCTTAGAGAAAGAGAGAGGTTGGAGAAGAAGAGAATACACAATAATTTACATATTTAGGAATAAAGTAGATAAAATCACTTTAAGACATGTTTTTAAATTGTGTAAGCATGTTTTATGCAACATTGTGAGACATAAATCTGAAAACTTGAGTAAAATAACTTATGATAAAATACAAAGTAACAGATTAATAATTAGAAATTAAAATATATGAAGTGAACAGATTGATTACTAGAAGATTTTGAAAAGATTGGCAGTTATCAATAAAATACGTAATGGCATGGGATTTTATGGAAAAATTCCATTTAACTTTAAAGGAACATATACTTCTAATTTTATAAATAATTACCTTAAAAATGCAAGCTATATGGCCAAAAATAAAACAGTTTAAATCTTGGAAGGACAGTTAACAATAACTCACTATATTCTTGAAAGAAGTTAGGAAAGTAGATGTTGTTACCACTAAGAAATGAACAGAACTATGTGTCATGCTGGATTTCTGCAATAAAAACAATATAATTGTTTTTACATATATGGTGTATATCTGAAATACACAGTGTTCATGTCATTTATATCTCAATACAATAAATCTCTAAAAGATTAAAAAATATGTATTAGAGTTTTTTAATGACACTGAAATATTGATAATTATGAACACTTGATCACTTGACTTCCTGTTACTCATTGATTTGCTCGAGCGGGTGCCAGTAACGTCTCCATCTGTCCCTGTTGCATGCTAGTATAGCCAATTATGAACATTTTTTAATAAATTAAACATAATAATTTCAAATGACCTTTAGTGAACTATCATCCATTTGTGAATTAAAATCTCTACTACTTCAAAATACAGATTTGATTCATCAATGTTAGAAAGCTACCCTTTAGAATATTAAAAGGATAACGAATCAGATTAAAATATTCTAAAATATGATGAAATCAACTAGTTAGATAAAAATGGAGTGAAATATCAATAGAGAAAACATTTTAACAGAAAATTACAACAGAAAATTTAAGTCTTTCTTACTGTAACTAGAAAAAGTTTAGCCACCTTGGGGTTAACGCTTGGGAGAAATCTTTAGCTATTTTAGTGAGAAGAGAGACAATAAATGTAACAGGAATAGTAGAAAAAAATGATCATTAGTGGATAAGAAATTTCCGTAAGGGTAACCAAAGAGACTAGAAAAGATTAGAAAAAAGACTAGAAACGATTAGAAAATCTGAGGGTTCTGGGGATCACCTATGTAGGCCCATGTAAAGCAAGCACCTTATCTATTATACTATCTCTTTGACCTTAATACAAAATGGTGTGTGGTTTGAGGAAAAAAAATAGGTATCAAGGTCAACCTAAAGTTTTTGCCTTTTATAAAACATGAGTGCTAATTTATTGAGTATGGTCGGAGAGGTGGAGGTAAAAATGAATACAGGCAGTGTACATGCAGTATATTTATAAATATATTGCATAATATTTATAAATACCTTGCATATGTATTGGTAATATATGGCAGTTTTCAAGGTTTACTCCTGGCTCTGTGCTCAGGGATCTCTCCTGGTGTGGCTTGGATACCGTATGAGGATTCTGGGAATCACCTACATAAGGCAAGCACTTTATCTATTATACTATCTCTCTGACCTTAATACAAAATGGTGTGTGGTTTGAGGAAAAAAATAGGTATCAAGGTCAACCTAAAGTTTTTGCCTCTTATAAAACACTGGCACTAAAAAAGAATTCAGTAATGCTACTAAGTATAGAATCAATAAAGAAGTATCAAAAGTTTTTTATGTATGTAAAATACCAGAAAGTAAATGAAAAAATCCACAGTAAATTACAAAAATGCATTTAATAATTTTAACTATTTGAAAATACAAATTACCAAGTGATAAATTTGCCATGAATTTTTCAAAATTCCATCACCCAAATGATATGACATATATATAAAATCATATGATGATCAAAATCATCATAATTGTAAAGCATCCTACATGCCAGAAACTTGATAATGACTTCAACAACAACTATTATTACATCAATATTATAGATACAGATCTCACATACAGAGAAGTTATGTAACAGGCAAAATTTTAGCATCTACAATAACATAGTGGTTAGGGCATTTTCCTTGCACACAGCCAACCTGGGTTCAGTTCCCAGCATCCCATATGGTCCCCTGAGCACCGCCGGGAGTAATTCCTGAGTGCATGAGCCAGGATTAACCTCTGTGCATTGCTGGGTGTGACCCCAGGAGAAAAAAAAAACAAAAAACAAATGCTAGCATCTAAAAGTAGCTGGGATAGGAACTTCTGAATTTCAGATTCCAAATAATTAACCATTACATAATATGGTCTCATCCATCCGGTAGAACCAAGAACCTCAGAAATCTTCACACAGTAGTAACAGGTAGCATGCATCAGTACATCTGGTCCATAGGAGATTCCAGAACCAATTCCTTCGATCATTCTTTCTGAGGTCATTAATTTTCCCAAAACTAACCTGCCTAGAACAATATAAGCATATGTGTGTGTGTGTCTATGTGCTACCACTGCTAACAGATGCTGCTTTCTTAGTACTAATTGACAAACACATCTGCAGATTGTGAACACACTGAATATTTTATGACTGTATTTTATTTCATATAAAATATAGATAATTATAGTATCAACTTTATGATTGTTGTTAAAAATAAATGATCTACCGAATAAAGCATTCGCCTACTTCTTTGGAATTTCTTTCAAAGATCGGTTAGTTTTGAAAATGTATAATCAATCACCATCCTCAATTACTACCTGTGGACAGGTGTGCATTTTTACAGAACATGGTCTCATTTATGGTACTATTGCTGAGATAATGCTGAGCTTTAAGCAACTAATGTTCTCACCTAATCTCAGAGATTGCTGCAAGACAAGTTATAAAAGTCAAGTTCCTTTTCATTTTCAAGGGAACTACTTCCCATTTTCATTACAAACTTGCAAATTACTTTTAAAATATATATACTGACATTTAGACTGCTTTTGTGATAATATCATGTTTTTGTAGTATGCAAAAGTCACTTTGAGAAAGTCATTATTGAATGAGTAATGACAAAACAACTTATATAAATGAGACAACATATCTTTATTACACGTATAATGGCTGACCCACTATAATAATTACAGAAAAATGAGGGAATAATTTTAAGAAAATAAATTTTTCTATTTAGATTTAAATATTTTCTTTCATAGACTATCAACTTATTTTTCCATCTACTTTCAATAAGGTAAAAATAAAGGAAGGCATATCAGCAGAGGCAGGTGAATACAAGAAAATATACTCCTTATAGAGTACATTCCAACTATTGTATTTAGGATATCAGGACATACTGAGATAGGTTGGTAAATATCGGGATTTATTAAAAGCCATCAAAATTTAAAAAATGAAGAATGTGCTAAAAAGAAATTTTCTTACCTACCCAAGGAGAGACGAGAGACAAAGAATTCATAATGAACCAGAGAAACCTTAAAGACTGTTTCTACTGCACATTGTTTTCCTACCTAAACTGGTTCTATAATAGCTGATTCCATTTCCTGACCATATCTATACAAGCACAACATCATCAATCAAGGCAGCTTCAAAGAATCACTACAGGTCAGGTCCTTTCCCGGGTCCTTTCATACGATGCTGCACCATCATATATTTACAGACACCAAGGTACGCACTATGCACTGCAAACACTCAGAGAAAACAACTAAGTAGCATAATAATGATACAATTTCAATCAAATTATAAAATCCTTATTAGAGCATTATCATGAATTTAGGCCTGATTTTAAAATAAAATATTCATAGTGGTGATTAGCATGCAAATGTGTAATGGATTTGAAAAGGTCCATCTGTAGATGTCTACATTTATCTTTTGGTAAAATTATGCAAGTAAAATTTAAGGCAAATATGTTTTTGAGTCAAATAAAACAGAAAGTTAATATTCCTTTTTTAGGATAACAGACAATTTCAGTGGCAGCAGCTCCTAGATATATGTATTAAAAAATCCCAAACAACTCACTGTGCATTTGGAACATTAAACCTTACTGAATATCTCATAATAAAATGTGCAAGAGAAAAAATACTGTAAAAACATAGTCTCAGAGTTTAAACGAAATTTCGGATCACTCACGATAATTAATTATTTAGAAATGTGAACTCCTTTAGAAGAGATCGATATTATAACAAAAGACTCTGCTTCAGCAAACACAAGCAGATGCACCAAGCATGTCACTCTTGATTGTTGAATTGATGCATTTAAGGAACACATATTGAACTGCATGTTCAATGCTAAATAGCTCCACATTTCCCCTCTGGCACTGTAACACTGTAGCACTGTCCTTCCTTTGTTTATTGATTTGCTCTAGCGGCACCAGTAACGTCTCCATTGTGAGACTTGTTACTGGTTTTGACATATCGAATATGTCACAGGTAGCTTTGCCTGGCAATAAACAAACAAATAAAGAAAGAAATAAAGAAATAAATAAGACAGGGGGTGTGAGGGGGTGGGTGGTGGGTGGGGGAGCTGAACTAAACAGTTATGAGCAGCAGTTTTTAACTAGGGAACATATGACCCACTTAGAGTACCCAGAGTATTTCAAGATTATATAGGTTAAAACTGTGTAAATAGGGGTCATGGCACAAGACCATGGAACCAACTAGTAGGAGAGGGGAGTCACAGGAAGCGCCATGGGTGGTGAAAGGCTTAGAAATACCATCGAGAGAGTCGTTTTTTGAAAACCTTAAGTTGCCCTTTTTGGCTTCAGAGCCAACTCAAATTCCTCTCTTGTATGCAGTTAAATTTTTATAAAACAAAGTAGCTTTATAGTAGAAACTATTCTAACATCTTGACAGGTACATTTTCAAAAAAGTTTATTATTTTTCAAGACCTATATTGTAACACTATCATCAAGCACTTACATTTTCTATACACCACAATGTCCTTGGAAACCATCTTATAAATACTGATGTATTTTGAACTGGGAAACCAAAACATATAGTAATGGAGGTGTTGAGGGGCCGAGCAAATGGAGGTCCGTGTGGTACAGGGCAAGCAAATGACCACGTGCAAGGAAGAATAGATGCTCTAATCCCATGAAGGGGAGTGAAGCTGCCACCACAAAACAAAATTATACCACTTCTCCCGAACCTGTTGCTTTCATAAAACTCTACCAAAGTGCCACCTACACCTATGGTTACCAACTATAACTACTGTGTTCCAGGAAAATGTTAATTTTCTTAAACCATTGATCTTAAACCATTGGTCCCAATTACATCTTAAAATGGGGGGCCATATAACCATAGATTGGGCCAATGCTCCAATGAAATCTTGTGATAGGGTCTTGAAACACTATATAACTAACTGTGAATCACTGCCTAACTATATAACTGTGTACTACTAGTTGCTCATTCAGCTGTGAACAACTTGTAACTGTGTATCTAATGGTAATTCAATTAAAACAAAATTCTGTGATAAGAAGTATCTCCCTTATTAGAATGAACAGCAATCAGAGTTACTCCAAGGAGTAATAATTGAATGGGATTTTACTTGAAGAAGATGCTAATAAATGGAACGAATTTTCATTACATAGTACAAACGATACTAGTTCCAAAACAAATAGTAAAAATGATACTAGTTCCAAAACTGTCTAGTTGTTTTTATTTTTTTTAATCAGTTGTTGGATACTAATTTAAATTATAAGAATGTTTCAAACAACTTATGCCTTGTTTGCTTCTTCTTTATGGGTGATCACTATATATGCACTAAGAATGCATATATGTTCCCATAGTTCCATACTCAAAATATTTATACCCCAAACACACACAAACACACACACACACACACACTCCATGCATGCATATATTTCCATTTAGGTATATTTACTATATGCAAAAATACATATAACACACATATGCAAACTGAATATGCTCAAAGTATAGATACTTATAGTCTGAGAAAGTACACAAAATTCTATCTTAAATCACTTTCATTTTTGTATTACCTTTAAACATGTATTTATTATAAGAATGTTCATTATCAATCTATGAAACTAATCTCTTTAAATAAGTAGCCCTGTAGCACTGTCCTCCCGTTGTTCATTGAGTTTACTCGAGCAGGCACCAGTAATGTCTCAACAAATTGTGAGACTTGTTGTTACTGTTTTTGGAATACTGAATACGTCACGGGGATCTTGCCAGGCTTTGCTATCGATACTGTTGATAGCTTGCTGGGTTCTCCGACAGGAGCAGAGGAATCGAACACAGGTCGGTCATGTCGGCCGCATGCAAGGCAAACGCCTTACCCGCTATGCTATCTATTGCTCCAGCCCAATCTCTTTAAATAAATTTTAAAAATGAAACCTGTAGACTCCAGAGAAAATTAGGCAAAATTGATAGAACTTTTTGTTACTGTTATTTGCTCACACCCAGTGATGCTTGGTGCTCACTGTTACTCAGGGATGACTTCTAGCAGCTTTGGGGATCCAGAAGAGATGTGGAAGATTAAACCCAGGTCAGTTGTGTGTAAGGCAAGCACCCTGCATGCAGTACTATTGCTTCTGGCATAATAAAGGATTTGTAATTTACCAATCTCCCTTTATAAATGAGATTTGGAGGAAACAAATAAAATATTCAGTGAAAATTAAGTGGAATAAAGGCTTAATAACATTTTCTGAGACTTCATGTCCAGGCAGAGAAAAATGAACAACTTTCATAGGAAATTTGTAATTTTAGAAATGAGAGACACAAGTTATCTTAGTTGCACCATATGTTTTACTATGACAACTTATTGATGTTTGAGGTCTTCTAAAATCAATTTTTTTTTAGTTTTTTAATTAGTGAATCTCCGTGAGGTACAGTTACAGACTTACAAACATTCGTGCTTGTGTTTCAGTCATATAATGATTGAGTACCCATCCCTCCACCAGTGCCCATTTTCCACTACCAATGTCCCCAGCATCCCTCCCACCACCCCCACCCCGTCCCCTCCACCCTACCCTGCCTCTGTGGCAGGGCATTCCCTTTAGCGCTCTCTCTCTCTCTCTCTCTCTCTCTCTCTCTCTCTCTCTCTCTCTCTCGGTGTTGTGGTTTGTAATAGAGGTGTTGAGTGGCTATCATGTTCAGTCTATAGTCTACTTTCAGCCCGCATCTCCCATCCCGATTGGGCCCTCCTAGCACCCTTCTCTATCTGAGCTGCCTTTTTCCTAGTATGTGAGGCCAGCTTCTAAGCTGTGGAACAATCCTTCTCATACTTATCTCTACTATTCTTGGGTGTTAGTCTCCCATTCTGTTACTTTATATTCCACAAATGAGTGCAATCTAGGTTAATGATATTATATATTTCACAGAACCTGATTACAGACTGAGGACAAAAGAAAAAAAAAACTTCATTTCTTGAAAAAAACAAAACTAAAAATCTTCACATGAAAGGAAAAATTTTAGATTGTTAAATGGTTTGATCACTGGAAGTCCTGCTATGGCCATTACTTCATATTCTGAGGCACAAAAAAGAAATAGGAAATACTAGGCTTAATGCCCACTTGGCTAAACCCACTTTCTTGGGCAACAGCCGTAACTGAGCTTTTCTGGCCCTAGGTTTGTTTTATTTTCCTCTTCTCACTTTTAAGATTTTCCTCCTGATCTGTATTTATTTCTTTCCTGATCCTGTTAAAATTACCTCGTGAAGGTGCTTTAATATCCAGGATGCCTGCCATAGCCTTTAATAGGTTCCTGTGCTACCAGAACATTCAGCTGTTTAACAGTTTCAAATCTATCACTCACTTCATTTCCTCTTTTGTTCCAGATGTTTTCTGTTAGATTTGTCACTCCTTGAGAGAAGAGGTAGGATAAATTTTAATAGCCCCATCAGAAAAATGTCAAGAATAAATGCAGCATTGCATGTCTAAAATTATATGAATGTATTTCCCTTCTTATTTTTATGAATTCTATAGATAAAAAATACAAAAGGTACCAAGTAATAGCATAAAATAAGAAACCTCCCCTTCAGATTACTACAGCATTTAATTTTAATATAATCAAATAGATATTAGAATTCATTAGGTCACAAACTTGTTTGAAAAGCTATTATCATGTAGGCTGAATACGAGGTCCCTCAAGTAGCTCTCTTTAGTAATTCATGTAAGTATAATTTTAACTACAAAGATTTTCATACTTTCATTTAAACTAGAATTTGTTTTGTTTTGCTTTTCTGTTTTTGTCCTTTTTTGGTATTGGGGTCCCAGCCAGCTGTGCTCAGAAATTACTTCTGGCTCTGTGCACAGGGGTCACTCCTGATGGTTCTGGGGACACCATCTGCAGTTCCATGATCAAACCTGGGTCCACTATGTGCCAGGAAAGCACCTTACTTACTGTACCATCACCCCAGCCCTTCAACTAAAATCTAAAACATAGAACATACAATTTTAAATGTCTTTAAAATATTACATCATCTATGGCAATTCTAAAATCCAACACATAAGCTCTTCTAAGACTAAGAATGTAATTTTTTTTAAATTTCTTATCCCAAGCTCCTGTCTCATATGTGACACAATTCCAAAAACACTATGCCACACCATTTAGCTGATAGAAGTGAAGTATTTCAAAGGACCAAGGAAAATAAGAGATAAAGAATGTGCCTATCCCTGCCCCCATCCCAGACTTCAGTTCAGGGAACAGAGACATCACTGGAAATATCAGCAACTTTCCATTCTCCTTGTGGGTCTTTGGACAACTGAGTAATTGTGGGTGACTTAGAACTTTAGTCATTTGTGAATCTCAACCTGGGCGAGACAGCATATTTCACCAGATGGCAAATATGATCACATTTTCAGTACAGTAACTCCAGCAATAATATTCCTGTCATAGGTCAAGAACGTACTTTATATCACCAAGTTATGACTAATGGGTTCCCAGCACATACGGCAGCATATTTCATTTGATGTACTGAGAAAGTGTCTAATGGTAACTCATAAAATTGAGGACAGCATCACTGAAATGAAAAAAAAGAATGTCATGCTCATTATGTTCAAAGCTGATTCAACCTCCGTCTACTAGGAATAACACTTCTGTCACTACCCTTGACACACTTTCACTTTGTCTTTGGTTTTATCTATGACCCTTCCAAGAAGCTTTATATAAACCCAACAGGTTCAAGTTTCAGTGTTTTCAAGTCATGGTCCACACTTACCATATCAATTTTGAGATTTTATGGGTTTTTTTCATGTAATTCATTATACAGTGGAGGTTATTGGTCTATCTAATAATGAACAATGATTTTATCTGTTGAAAACTTAAGTATGCGGGCTTTGTGACTGAAATATCCAGGTTTTCACAGTCAGGGATTGGCTACCTTCTCCCAGAAATAAATAATTTTATTCCTAATAGTTAGCATGACATTTAGTCCATAAATATAAAATATTAAATAACTGTTGAGCAATCAGTAGATAGTCTTCATACACACATTATTTCAACATGCATAATTATATTTAAAAGGAAAAAACCTATAGATGAAGTTGGCAGCCAAAAATCACTGTTCAACATGCTATATAGAAATGTTACAGAGCATTCATATGTCCTCTTAAACCAGCTTTTCCTTTTCTCTAATTTTAGTTTTTATAACAAACAAATTATGTCTAATTTTCTAAAAGGAATAATAGCAATTTGTTTTATTTTTGAGGGGTGAAGGCATGCTCTGCGCATGTGCTGTTTCTTGCACTGTTCTCAGGAATGATCCCCAGGGTGATTGGAGAAGTATATGCAGTGCTTTGGATGCAACCAGGTCTGGCCACATGCAGGGTATGTGCCTTACCTCCCGTATTATCTTTCAGCCCAGTAAGTGGATTTTTTTTTAAAAAAAAAAAACAATCTAAGGACACTGAACTACATGCAGAATGATTAGTTTGGGCCCTGTGTTTTAGAGAGTCATTTTGATTATAATTATTCATTTTTTTTCAAATTCTAGTATCACCATGGCTATATGCGGTTGGCACACGTGTCTCAGACTGGCTATGCAACTTGCTGTATCTTAAGGTTATGGTTTAGGTATCTTCCTGTTCTTATTTTCATTCTCTCTCCAATCAGAGGCATTTACAGATCCCAGTGAAGTTCTGCTAATTGAAGGACTCCTGCTTATATATCTCATCCTCTGTAGAAGTTACTATAGTGATTAAAGTAATGGAAGGTAGTATTAAGTACTTATTCCCAAGAAAATTCCATTCTTATTTTTTTTGTTAATCATACCCTACAATCAAGCTACTTTACTTTCTTCAAGGAATTAAAATCAAGAACAAAAAGAAATTTTGTTATCTGACTTTTTCCACCTGTTTTCTCTAGCACAGATTGATGAATATGAAGTGGTTCCTTATCACATACTCCCATATCATAAATGTTCTACAGGGCCAGAAACAATAAAGGTAGGCAAGAGGATGAAGAAAAGGCTCCAGAGACAGTGCTACTGGGAATGTAAAGGGATGCAGCTTCTAAGAAGAACACGGTGGGGATATCTCAAACTCTAAAAACTAGATCAACCATATACTCCAGCAATTCCCCAATAGGTGTCTATCCAAGCAACACAAAAAACTTAACTTTGATAGGATATACGCACAACTCGCCCCACCGCAGCAGCACTATTTAAAACAGGCAAGAGTTTGGAAGTGATCCAAGTATCCAAAGAGAGCCAAGGGGAAAAGAAGACACGGTACATAGACAGAAAACATTACTGGCCATCTACAAGGAAAACATGAATACTTGACTTTTATAAGAACATATGTGGAAGTGGAGGGAATTAATGCTAAGGGGAATTAGAAGAAGGATAAAAAGCGGATGGTATCGCTTATTTGTAAGCCCAACTACAAGTGAAAGTAAGCAAAGGAACAGACAACACCAAATACATGAAAACAAACTGTGGACTCAAAACCAAAACTATCAAAAGGAGAGGGAGGAGGAGAGTTGAGGATGGAAGGGGTCCCCATGACTCTCCTAGGAAGAAAGGGAACTTTTTGTGTCAAGTATGATGTGACAGTACATATTGTGAAACTGCACCTCTAAAACATGTACCGAAGGGTAACCTTAATATAGGCAGACACTGAAATGTACAACTAGTATTACCACGAAAAATAAAGATAAATAAAGAAGCACACACTTCCTCATGAGCTGGGGGAGAAGGCAGCTGGAAGAGAGAAGAGATCACTAAGTCAATGATGGTTGGAGGAATCCTTCGGGATGGGAGATGTGTGCTGAAAGTAGATGAAGGACCAAATGTGATAGCCTCTCAGTATTATATTGCAAACTATAATGCCCCAAAGTAGAGAGGCAGTATGGGGGAAATTGTCTGTCATAGAGGCAGGGGGAGGGTGTGGAAGGCGGGGGGTGGGAGGGTACTGGGGACATTGGTGGTGGAAAATGTGCACTGGTGAAGAGATGGGTGTTTGATCATTGTATGACTGAAACTCAAACATGAAAGCTTTGTAACTGAATCTCACAGTGATTCAATAAAAATAAAAAGAAAAAGAAGGCACATAAAGATAACAAGTGATATGATCTTCAGAACTGGTTACAGATGAAATAATGAAATGATGAAACAGTGGAAGCTTTTTGAGATTAAAATGGCAATGCAACAATTACATATTAAAAAGATGAATATGAAAAACAAATATTTATTCTCGACTCTTCTTATCATACTAAAATTCTACTGTTGCAGGCTCCTATCAACATAAACAAGCTTGTTCCCACAATCTCTCTTAAAGCCTTTCTCAAGTTTTCTCTTTCCTTTTTTTCGCACCACTGTGAGGTCACTCCATCTTCAAAACTGACTTTATGTTTCCAAGCTACTTCCATAAAATACTAGCACACACGCCACAGACACCACCTTTAAACACATCTGTAGTAGTTATAGTGTTTCTGTCAAATCAGAACCTTGGACAGTATATTTTCCACTTAATTTTAACAAATCTCATTCTGGTATTTTGAGTTTGTTTCATGTAAACCTGTCAATGAGAAAAGGACACCCGGTTTCATTTCAGTCATCTTGGCTACCTGAGCACATTCTTGAGGTGAATTCAAAGTGGGTAAATATTACCATTTGACATTCCTTGGCAGAAATCATGTTGGTCACCATGTAGCAGACTATTGATTTCTGTTCCAACTTCAACATTTGACAAATCTATTCTGATCTTCACAATTTAGTATTTCATCTGACCTTATATTGTTTCTTTGAAGCAGGGGTATCTCTGAATAGTTGTGCTATTTCCCAGCACCAGAATTATGCGAATGATTTTACCTGGTCACTTAAGTTTCTTGATAATGAGGCGGTTATTACGCGGCTCTTAAGCACAAATAATTATAGAAGAAGAAACTCAAACCATCTAAGCACTGCACAACAAACCAAGGACAACTTAACTCTATACCAACTGTGTTTGATAACCGTACATCTTTATTGGGTTGGAAATGAAATATTATGTTGTAAATCAAAATGTCTACTACCAAAATACCAGAAAGGAAGTAAATTCCAATTCCAATAGGATCATGACTCTTACTTAGTCTTCTACTCTTACAAGATATTATTTTTAAGTGGATAAACAAGAAAGAAACCATCATTTCTTTCTTGATTAGCAAGTGGTAGAGACAGTGATTGTTCTACCCACTTATAAAATCATACCTTTCTAAAAAGATGTGAGTGCCAATCCTATAATTGAGGTATGCATTGCATAAGGGCATATTGGACAGTGAGACATATCTATAATGGAGGTCCTTATATATAGCAGAGAAATATCATCATCTAGATTTATCCAGTGCACTCGCTGATTTTTCACAATGATGGAATGTTTTACCATGCACTTCTCAGAATATTTCCTAGGATTATGTGACACATAACTGTGCTAGCTCTGCTCAGTGGCTGATATTTTCCTATTGTTGCTGATTTTTATTTTGTTTTGTTTTGTTTTGTCTTTCAAATCTTTCATCCAATATCCTCTCATGCAAATAAAGGAGAATAATACCTACCAGAAAGCATTACTAGAAGGTGAGAATTCACCTGAGTATCTAACCTGGCTCAGATCCTGGCAAATATTCAGCAAATAACAGCACATATCAAACAATGACTTTCACTTGTGTTCTGACACAGGCTTCAGTTGCAACAAGAACCTCAGAAAAGAAGCATGTCTGCAAACCGTCTGCTCACTCACAGGTCATTTATTTCCTGTTCCATGCCAAAATCACCCCTCCCCAATCTTCTGTTCTTTTTTTGCCTCTCTCTTTCCTATCTTGCATTCCCCTGCCATGTGGAGGGGCTGGAGAGACAGTACCTAAGGCCACTGTCTCACATGTTACATGGGACAGTTGGAATGGATTTTTGAAACTTCCATTTTATCTTGCAAGAAATTCTTCATAACAAAGTTTTTGAGACGTAGGAACAAGAATCTGAATTTGTTAACTTGAAATACTGTCATGATTTGCAGCTTGATATCTAACTCCTGCCATGACTTATTTGAAAGTCCTTAAGCTAGATGAACAGTAGGTGAACTTTGATAACTTTTTATTTCTCCAAAATGCCCTAAGACAACATCGAATGCAGGCCTCATTTCCACTCAGATTAACCCCAATGCCTCAGCAAAAACAGTGCCTACCACAAACAATCCCACAAAATAATTTTTAGAAGCAATAAATTATGCCTGGTTCCATTTGCACAAATATTTTGATATCATGAACTAGCTTGCTTATTCAAACTGAGGAACTGAGATGTAGGGCCACAGATAGAAAGGTCAAGAAGTAGAATGATGTTTCTGAAGTTAGTGTGTGGGGTTTCTGGTGAGAAAGGAGTTGGGGGTTAAATCAGCTGCCATATGGAGAAGCCATCTGTGTCTCCAGGCAGACAGGAAGCAAAGTGGACTTGAGATTTGAAAACATTTTCAAACATTTTTCAAGGGTTTGAAACAGCTCTGAGGAATCACTTTTGGGAGAAAATAAAAATCCTTGTAAATGAGTGAACTGTAAATTAAGGGTATATTTTCAACTACTGCATAATTATTAGCAGCATGTTAAATTAAAAAAATATATATATATATATTGTTCCTATCACAGTTAAGAATTATTCCTGCTCTTGAGTGAGGCAGTTTGGAGTTTGGAAATGACAAAAAGAACTACTGGATGCCCATTAAGTTCCTAGGTGGTGAAATGCTTGCCATATTAAAATTAAGTTAAGGAGAGGTGATGCAATAGTTCAAAAATGGAAAGGAAATGGAGTGGGTAAGGTACATTTCTGCTGTTACAGTACTCACTTAGAAAAGGTGTGGGAGATCAAAGATTGGATCAAGCTATACAATAGCAGTGGCATTTTAGAAAATTGCTTTTACTGAAATAATTACCATATGGAATTTATCAGGACTAAGCATTTACCATTTCAAACTCATGTCAAATTTCAAAAGCATTTTAATCCATAGATTGTGTATAAATCAAGTAAAGCGATTTTTCTCCTTAGAAACAGAAAACTAAAAAGTGTCATCTCAAACTAATATTTTCAAAAAACTCCTATAAAGCATAACAGGTTTGGATGAAAGCAAAAAAAAATGCTAGTATTCAGAAATAGGTGATTATTTTAGGGAAACACAGATCTTTCAGTGAGGAACGTAAGTCCTTATCTATGCTCCTATTTAAAATTATATCATAAACTGAGATTTCTAGACTTATTCTGTCTACTGCCGTCTTTTCAGAAAAAAAAAATTATCGCCCCTCCCCTGCCAACTTTTTTAAATGAAAAAAAAAAAATAGAAAGCGCCCCCTAACTACACCCAAGGCATCTGCAGCCTCCTCCAGTTTTTTCCAAGGGGAGGGAAGGGGATGGGTGACACCATCTGTGTTCAGGAATCAGTCCTGGAGGTGACCAGGGATTGAACTGGGGTGGCCACATGCAAGGCAAGCACCTATGAACTGTAATATCACTTTGGTCCCTAAAGTCACCCCTTGATGGCTCTAGAATTCCTTAAGGGGTGATGTCATCCCTGATTTATATTGGGTAAAATTGATTTAAAGGAGATAATGATTAAAAATAGGGTAAGTCATTTAAACAAAACAATATAGCAGCAAGTCAAGTGGAAGAACTGAATCAGAAATGCAATTTGCAAATCATGCAAGTATTCCTTCATGTAAATTAAATGCCAATTCATAGTTTCCAAAAATCAAAAGGATCATTATAGTACCTGCAGAAAAAAAGAAAACTGGAATTTCTTTATGAGCCTGCTTAGTAATTCCAATATTCGATGGACTTAAAAAAAGCACTCAGGATATTGGACAAAGAACAATCTCTCTTCATGATCTTGTCTGGTACATTCATAACAGAATAAAAACACACGCTTTTGTGGGCCAGAAACCTGGGCATTTTTTAATTTCTAGAAATTAAAGAAAATATGCCTTCCTCTAGGAAGAAGCATATTTCTATCTGGACCTATCAAGAGGCTTCTCACTAGATCACTAAGTATGCGGGGCTCTGATCAGAGACAAACACTGGAGCCAGACATGAGTTTGAAGGAGTTACAGGACACATTCTTTTTCTCTACTTGGTCACAAAGCAAGTCCGGGAAGGGGACCCTGGGACCCTCAGTGACCACATTCAAGTGAACACTGATGAACAAAGAGATCTTGCAAAATATTCCTAGTTCAGAAGACACATATAAATATTCATCATGATCAGTACCCAATTTCAACTACCTGGATATTGATCATAATCAACACCGCATTTCTCTAGCAGAATATGTCCACGGGTAAGGGATTGTACTCACTGGATTAGATCTTCAAGAGTACCCCAGTGAGGATAACACAGTAAGAATAGCCAAGGCATGAAACAGAGCCTGGCTCTCCAGTATGTCCCAAATTTGTATCATGCACTGGCTCCATATGCCTGAGTGAATGGGAAGAAAGCCATCTCCAAGAAAAAGTCATCCAGGGGAAATTAGAAAAAGAAAGTCAGAGTAGAGATGCAGACATGGGGAGTAGAAGAAGCCGTGGATAACTGGAGAAAAAGGTAAAGGGCTCCATGAGAGACAAACACTGGAGCCAGACGTGAGTTTGGGGGAGTTACAGGATACATTCTTTTTCTCTACTTGGAATGTTGATTTTGAACATTTCAAAACATAAAGCCAAAACATCTCATTAGCCAAGGGCAGAGTCCCTTGATCTCAGACATGGTCAGATCTCCACCCTTCATTTTAAGCCCTCTTGGGAAAGACTTTTTTTTTAAGTTACAAAAGTAATTGCTAAGAGGTCAAAGGATAACAAAACTATAAATTATGCCACTGAGCTAACTACACTCACAAGAGTTGCTGGAAAGGGCACCAGCAAAATCTTCACTCGAAACAGAATTTTATTCTTTGACCAGTAGTGCAGGTAAAGAAAACAAAACTTGGAAAGTTGAAAACTGCACTTCAATGCTTTAGGTCCTTAAGTTCAATGGTGGGACTCCCTGAAGTTTTGTACAAGTATCCCTTTCTTTTCGTAATGGAAAGACACAAGTTTATTTTAAGAAACCTCATTTCCATCAAACAGTCCATAAATTGCCTTTCGGATGGGCACGTGACCCAACTATTGCCAGATGCGGTAATATCTGTACCTAACTTCCCCTATTGTAAATGGCTCAGGCATAGGTCTCGGACAATTGAGACTTATTCCCAGAACTGGAGTAGGGAAGGATCTTTTCTTGTTCAAATATCACTTATATAGTACATCAGGTTTTGAACAGTGTGGTTCTCACAGTCGGGCCTCGTACCATCAGGAGTGGCCTAGCCTGCCTGAGCACTTCTTGGGAGCCCCCACCTAACCCCCAAATAGACCACATGTAGAGGAATCTTAGCACTCTGATCATCTTCTTGGCCCCTTTAGGAATAAACTCTGCAAATGGAAAAAACAAGAATTTGCAAGTGAAATAGTTCTATAGAGGTAGAGCATGAAGAGATGAAAGTTGATGGCATCATTCAGAAACTGGTACAGACAAGAACACAGGTTGGAACTAAATATTGGGAAATCTGTATGCTGATCTGTATGTCTCCCTGGCCCCGAAATAATCACTCACCCTGAGAGTGGATTAACAATGCAGGAGGTATCTTTAACAGATCTTTTTGGTTTGGGATCAGTTAGGGGGAAAAAAAAACAGTTAAAATGTGTCTGGGACAATATCTCTATCAATCTGGAAGTTCTGTATTTGAGAGATAAAATTGAGGGAAAGGGGCAGGACTGGTATAGAGCATCTTCTTCATTCCTCAGAACTTGCTGTCAGGACTGAATCTGTATAGGTTGTTTACCTATACCTGTTCCAATTGTCTTTCAGCTCTCCATCTATTCTGCATGTGTCACTTCTGTCAATGATTTCACTTCCGAAGACATCAATCAGTACATGAACCCTATTTGCAAAAAACTCATAGCTTTTGACAGAAGGAAAATAGAAGTTTTGAGGCCAGGGGGATAGCTCAAAGGACTTCATGTGGGAGACCTCAAGTTGAATCCCAGGAACTGCTCCCTCCTCAACTCAACTACTGGATATAGTTCCAGTAGTCCCTGGGAACGACTAGCCTCAGCACAATATTGGCAGGCCTGCATCATTGCGGGCTTAGCATGACAGGAGTGGCCTCAGAGTCACCCCCCCCCACCCCAAACCACTGCCAGTCTCACTTCTAAAACAGAGGACCAAGTCCAGTAGTTACTTCACAATTTGAAACTACAATGCTTTCTTATTCTTTTCACTCATTCCTGCAACACATCCATGCATCCCTGAAATTCATCCTGTACAAATCATTCTCTATTTTTGCCACCTCTAGTCTATCTCACTTGCTGTTCTCATGCCTTTGCCACACCCCTGTTGACTCTATTTTAGTACTTTATACTAAGAGTCTATGAGGTGCTAGTCTAAGTCTTTCTGAATCTTCCTGACCTGATATGCATGGGATTTGCACTCCTCTCTCTTAACTAGTACTTGTATGCTTAATTACTATGCTTATTCCTAGTTGTTGCAGAACACTGTTGTATGTCAAACAACTCCACTGTCCCCTGCTCTCCTTCCTGAAACCGGATGTCTTTGTGCAGGTAAACAACCTGTAGATTCAGCCCTGACAGCAAGTTTTGGGGAATGAAGAAGAAGCTCTATACCAATCCCGCCCCTTTCCCTTAACAGTTGGTAAGGAAGGTATAGCCAGAGAGCAGTGACCTCTAATATCAGGATTACTCTCCTCCACACACTAATGGTTTGCAAAGTTGCTCATGATAATTTGTTTTAAGAATTCAATAATCCAACACCAAGCCCACTATCAATGTCATCTCCCCTCCACTATGGTCTCCATCTTCCTAACCAGGCTTCAAGTCAGCCCCTCATACCAGACTCACAATAGTTTATTTTATATTACTTGTTACCACTAAATGGTTAATGGAATGACAGAAAAAAAATCTTCAGTCAGAGAAAATTTGTGAAACTCTTGTCTCTCATTGTGGGGACATTAAGTCCTTGTCTGGGGATTTAAATTAAGTGTTTTACTGTTGTTGCAAGTTAAAACTTCCGTGCTAATGTTTTCATTAGTCTAGACTACTTGGCTTGTATATTACATTCCCATCCAATCTGGTGTGTTCTTACTGGGATGTTAGCATTGTAGAGTGCGATGATGCCGTGCACTCCAGAAAATCCAGAATATTTAACTGGGCAGTTTGGATGGAGGCCGCCAGGGCTTCATAGGGACCTGCTCCCGCTTCCAAGATGGCCCAGAGGTATCAGCTAGGACTGGGTCAGGATTATGTTTCCTCCTGTTATCATCACAAGGTCACCATATTGTACTCAATTTTGTTTTAGTTTGGTTTAGGGGAAATCACACCTCGCAGTGCTCAAGGAACTCCAAGAACAAAGAACTACAGTGTAGAATTGGGTGAGCCAAAGAAGTCGGTCTAAATGAATGTGATGGAGGCACCTTGACCCTTTTAATAGCTCTCTGGTTTCAGGGACAAAGGGGCTGATTTTAACTTTTTCTTTTTCTTACCATCATGAAGAAGACTGGGTTGAAGTCAAACCTAATGATTACCTTTTATTTTATTTTGCAAATAGGGTCCACACCCAGAGGCATGGAGGAAAAGGGTTGTAGGCAGATCTATGGCCATTCTTGGCTTTACAGTGTTCAGCCTGGTGGTGGTGGTGTGGTGTTCAGGATGAGCTGTGCTCAGGGCCCATGATGGTCACATCTGGCAATACAAGAGACAATAGGGTGGGTGGCGATTTCACTCAGGGCTTCCTGCAGGATGAGCACATGCTACTGAACCTCAGTGACTTACTCTTAGGTCAGTTCTGCATAATGAGGATGGCTCTCGAGGATAGAACTTCAAGAAAAAAGCTTGATGTGACACATTGGATATCTCTGGGCAAACATTTAAGATCATTTATGCCAAAAAGTGGCCAATTGTGACTTTTCTTCCTCTTTGTTCTTTTAAGAAGTACAAGCAACCATTTTGCTTGGAAAATAAATTCTGATGATGCACTAAAGGGACTCTGATGGCTTTATTAGCTAAATAAACAATATTGCCTTTTTTTATTTCAGTTATATGCTATGCAGCTAAGACATCTTTTTAACTCTTCGTAAAAGCAGTTGTTTTTCTTCAAGTTTTATCACCCACCAGCTTGCACTGACATTGTAAGACTGAGGTAAGAAATCTCTCCTTGAAATTGTATCCACAGAGTGAAAAGAAGAAAATGAGTATTTGACTTTTGGAGTTCTGCATGGTGGGACAAATCCATCCAGCTTGATGGTTCCATAATAAATTATTTATATGCTTTCCAATAAGAAACACGAACATGAGCTTTAAAAAATGGTTAACAGAGCAATCTAACCAAAATAATTGTACTTCGTATTTACCATCTTTGAAGATCAGTTGCATTTCATTTTAATTGCCTATTTATTTGTCTGTCTCTGTCCAAACAGACTACAAGCTACTTGAGGGAATGAGACATTGACTCATTCTTCTCTAATACCTACCACAGTGTTCAAGAACTGCTTGGTGAATATAAGTAAATATGTGACTAAATAATAATAGCACATTAATTCCACTATAAACAATATGAAGAGCAAAAATGACTAAAAGCATCTTATTATCACTTTGGTTCCACACCCAGATATGCTCAGGGATCACTCCTGGCAGTGCTCAGGGTGTGGAAATAGCAGTGTTAAGTCTTTAACCTAGATGCAAAGTATAGCTTCTGGGCTACCTCCTGGCCCACAAAGATATTTTAATATCTAAGAATTGGACAACTTTTCATCAACTAAAATATCTTAAAAACAAAACCCTCTTCTTCACTTAATATATTGAGAGTTTTCATCAGTTACCAAGATGTTTCCATGCTGAACCTATTCGAGTAATTTCTCTAAAATTTCTCTGCTCAGTTGTTTCAGTGAAAAAGAGGCACTTTCTTAAATTGTCAGATTTAGGAATCTAGCCTTTCTCTTTATATCAGCTTATATGTAATTAGATAATTTACTTCAGAGAAAAAAACAAACATAACCTATAAAAAGGAAATATAAATAATTATATTTTTCCCTAAAAGGTATTTCCTAGGAATAATACTTGTCACTCATGTAAATGCCTTGGAGACAGAATCAATGTTAACCCAATATAACTGTAAAAATCAAAGAATTAGAGCCCACTTTTACATTCACAGTTACCTTTATCTATATCTATTTGCCAATTTATGCACACAAAAAGTTGCAGAGATTACAGAAATTTTTTAACTCTTCCAGAAGAGAGCACCATAACACACACACACGCACACACGCGCGCACACATGCACGCACGCACATACACATGCACGTACAGTACTTACCTTTTTAAAAAATTTAATTAATAAATTTTTATTAGTGAAATACCATGAGGTACAGTTGTAGACTTACAAACTTTTGTGCTTTGGTTTCAGTGATCGAGTACCCATCCCTCCACCCGTGTCCATTCTCCATGACCAATGATCCCAGTAGCCCTCCCACCCCTTCCCATTCCCCCCATCCTACTCCATCTCTGTGTCAGGGCATTCTCTTAAGTTCTCTCTTTCCTTTAGAGTGTTGTGGTTTGCAATAGAGTTATTGAGTGGCCATCAAGTTTTGTCTACAGACTACTTTCAGCACATATCTCGTATTCTGAGTGACTCCTCCAAACATCCTTTACTTGGTGTTCTCTTCTCTATCTGAGTTGCCCTTTCCCCCAGCATGTGTTGCCAGCGTCCAAGCCATGGAGCAGATCTCCTGGTACTTATCTCAACTATTCCTGGGTGTTGGTTTCCCATTCTGTTACTTTATATTCCCCAGGTGAGTGTAGTGTTTCTATGTCTGTCCTTCTCTTTCTGACTCATTTCACTTAGCATGATACTTTCCATGTAGAATCACTTGTATGGAAATTTAATGACTTAATCTTTTCTAACAGCTACATAGTATTTCACTGTGTAGATGTACCAAAGTTTCTTTAGCCAGTCATCTGCTCTCGGGCACTTGCGTTTTTTTCCAGATTTTGGCTATTGTGAACAGTGCAGCAATGAATATACAAGTGCAGATGTCATTTTGAGTGTACTTTTTTTTGCCTCTCTGGAATATATTCCCAGGAGTGGTATTGCTGGGTCAAATGGGAGCTCAATTTCTAATTTTTTGAGAATCGTCCATACTGTTTTCCGGCTGCTGAACCAGTCGGCATTCCCACCAGCAGTGAAGGAGAATCCCTTTCTTGCCACATCAGCACCAACACCAGTTGCTTTTGTTCTTTTGGATGTGGGCCAGTCTCTCTGGTGTGAGATGTTTCTTCTTTGGGAAAGCTTCTGTTCATTTCATCACCCCATTTTTTGATGGGGTTTGATGTTTTCTTCTTGTGGAGTTCAACCTGTTCTTTGTGTATGCTTGATATCAACCCCTTATCAGATGGGTATTGGGTAAATATCCTTTCACATTCTGTAGGCTGTCTTTGTATTTTGGTCACTGTTTCTTTTGAGGTGCAGAAGTTCACACAGTACTAATCTTTTACCTCCCTATTCCCCCAATACCTCCACCATCTGGCTCACATATCCTGCAGGCTGTAAAAGCAATAAACCTAATCTGTGCATGGCTTGTTTTGCTCTTTGTACTAATGTCAATCATCAACAGGATATAAACATAACTTACTCTTTTACTTTAAAAAGGTGATTGGAAGAGCAGAAAGGACTTTAGGGGGGAAAGTCAACCAATTTTTGCCTTCTTTTAAAGACACAGATATATATATATATATGTATGTATATATATATATATATATATATATATATATATATAAGGGATTCCATTTCTCCAGACCCACCCAGTGTCAAACTTGAAAAGAAATTGAAATGAGACAAGCTTAAATTCTTAAAATACAGTTTGAAAGAAGATATTTGCATTTCAGTTTCTTAGCATGGCTACAGAGAGAAGTTATTTTTCTATTTTTCTTAAAACACAACCTGAACTTGAGAAAATTGGGCCTTGAGAGTAAAACATTTTAGTTGACTTGACAAAGGTCTACTCTCCAGCCCAGCCACATGGTGGGCAGACCCAGGCAGAAAACTTCCTTTGCTACATTTGAACTAAAATTTCTGGATAAATTCTTCAAAGAAACCATTGTTCCAATATGGCTGTCCAAAGGTAGGAAAATAAGAGAGTTTTTGAGCAGACAAACAAGCACCAGAAAATTATATTTCTGAAAGGTGTAAAGGTTGTGGTAGTTTACTGGCATCTATTGAGCCCCAATCTACAACGTTAATAACAAGGGGTGTAGGAAAAGGAGCCCCAAGTTGAAGCTAACATTTCACCCCTGCTTTCCAAAGGCCTTCCTCTACAATAAGAGACAAGATAAGCTGTCACCATTAATACCATGACTGGCTTGTCAATAGCCAGAAGACAGTGGTATGGTGGCTTCAAAATATTGAGGAAAAAAAAAACAAACATAAAACCAAAAAGCATATATCCAGACTGACTAACTTTAAAAACAAAAGTAAAATACAGAAATTTTTTAATAAATAGAATAGCATAATTACCACCCAGGAGATTTCACATAAAAATAAAAAGTATAAGGACACAATTAAAGAAGAAAAATAATCCTATAAATAATTATGAATGAAAGAAGAAATAGCTATATCCCAAAACAGACAGGGGTCACTGTCACTGTTATTGTCCTCCCATTGTTCATCAATTTTCCCGAGCGGGCCCAGTAATGTCTCCATCGTGAGACTTTGTTGGTACTGTGTTTGGCATATTGGAATACATCACAGGTAGCTTGCCAGGCTTTGCCGTGCGGGCAAGATACTCTCTGTAGTTTGCCGGGATCTCTGAGAGGGGCGGAAGAATCGAACTTGGGTCGGCTGCGTGCAAGGGAAATGCCCTACATGCTCTGCTATTGCTCCAGCCCACAGAGGGGTTAAGCTGACAAATAATGGATAGGAACGAGATGCAAACCAGTGTGAATAATAATAACTGACATACCTACCTCATCCAGTGAACTATTGGAGGTTCTTTCAGGATCAGCAGAATGAGACCCATTATTGTTACTGTTTTTGGCATATTGAATATGCCACGCAGAGCTTGCCAGACTCTGCCATGAGGGCAGGATACTCTCAGGAGTTTGTCGGGCTCTCTGAGAGGGATGAAAAATGTATATAAGACAATACAAGCAAGTACGTTAAAACCAAACACATGTGTGCTGCTTTAGGTACATCAATGGGCTAGACTATAAAGCTTCCGGGAGCTTTGTTTATAGTCTTGGATCTTGGCTGTTGATGGGATTACATGGCGCCAGGAGCAGTTTGTGGGTGTGGCTGACAAGCTATTGGAAAAAAGGGGGTTCTGGGTAGAGGTGGCCCAGTCCAGATCCGAGCAGGCTTGGACATCTCAGCCCCGGGTCCCGCATACCTCGGTTCCTCTGCCGGTTCCTTCATGCATGAGGCATGATTTTATTAGAAAAGAAAAACAGAATGAGCAACTGGAGAAGATGAATGAGAGAAAGCAATGCACAGAAACAGGAAAGTCACCATGAAAGGAGTGTAAATAATAACAGCCCCAGGCCTGAGAGTACAGTGGGTATGAGGAGGGTGCTGCCTTGCATGAGGACAAGCTGGGTTCAATTCATTGCACCCATATGGAACTCTGAGTCCCTTTAGCAGTGAACACCACTCAAAATAAAACAAACTTACAGAACAGGGACCAGAGGGATAGAGACAGTTCAATGGGCTGAGTGAACCATTTGCATGTAGGAGGCTGGAGTGCTATCCTCACCCCATAGGGTTTCCAAACCACAGCCAGAAGTAGCTCATGAGCACTGCTAGGTGTGCGTCCCCCAACAACATATAGAGTGAAAACTGACAGACATCTAAGATGAAACTGATCATTCTTCTTATCCTCTCTTGGGGATTTAACCCCTCTCTTTCAGGAAATGATATAGCAAGAAGGAAAAAAAAAATCAGGAAAAATACATTTGCAATTGGCATTATTTCAAAAAAAGTATTGATTCAAATGATTATATGCAATTTATTGCACTCCACAAATAAAGACAATGCCTTCTTTTCAATAATATTTGGAAAATTTAAATGTCTGGGTTTACCGAAGCCATCTTAAATTTCAACTAATGACAAACAGTTCAAATTCTTTACCCAACATGCAACCAATTAATTGAGAAAACTACAATTAAAATACATTTAAAAAACTTCATGCATACATTATACATGAAAATCTGGCACATCGCATATAATTTGAGAATAAAAATGGATGCTATAAAAATCTCAAATGGAGAAAAATAAAACTCACTCTGCGATGTGTGGATGAGTAGACTGACAGTATCTAGGAACTTAGCCTCATGCTACTGATAATGCAATTCTGAGCCCCATCAAAATTCTGACTCCAAATCCTTTTTTGGATTTGTTTTTGGCTACCTGACAGTGCTCAGGGGCTATTCCTGGCTCGGTGGCAGGGACAACATCTGACAGTGCTCTGGACACCATTTGTTGTGCCAGGATTTAGAAGCAGGGTCAGCTGCATGCAAGACAAGAAACTTATCGCCTGTCAGATATATCTAGCCATGGTCCATAGCTCTGTAAACAATACCTAATTGTGAAAACATATTCAGACAACTTAGTACTTTCTTCAACACATTCTTCAACACAATAAAAAATGCCCCAGCTGTTTAAAAAATATAGTAACACCATTAATACCAATAAAAGACAAGTAAAGAGTTAAACTAAAAAAAAAAAAACTGTCACTGTCCTCCCGTTGTTCATCAATTTGTTCGAGCAGGCCCAGTAATATTGTGAGACTTGTTACTGTGTTTGGCATATCGAATGCTTTACGGGTAACTTGCCAGGCTTTGCTGTGCGAGCAAGATACTCTCGGTAGCTTGCCGGGCTCTCTGAGAGGGGCGGAACAAATTCTATATATATTCAAATATTTATTATTAACCGAAATCATAGTAAGGGAAAGAAATTTAAAAATGACAACATTTTTAACTCATGGGAACTACTGATTGAAATCAAGTACAACAATAAAACTTTCCTATTAATGTAAATTTTCTTATATGTTAAAATGTCACTAAAATTACATAGGAAAGATCCTTGTTGGTATCAGGTGAGTAAAAAAAGCATCATAGTAGTAGATAGCATATTTAAAATATAACTCTTTAAATGCAAAATTTAAGAAAATGTATCCCCGTAAAGGGAAAAAAAACTGCTTCTTAGAAAGTCAGAGGAACAGCTTCAAATAATAAATTAAAATAGTCGATATCATCTCACTCCTTATTGATATATTAATCGCAAACCCTTTCCTACCATAATCAAAGATAGAGCAGTTTCAAATTCAATGTAAGTGATCAAAGTACAGGACTATAATGCTATTCAAAACTACCAAGGTTACAAAGAACAAAGTAAAAGGGAAAAGGTTACAGATTGCAGGAAGATGTGGACACCTGACATCTAAATATATTTAGACATCAAGGTCCCAAAGGGATCTTCAGTAGAAAATAAGCCAGCAGGTGGAAAGATTAAAATAAAGCTGCGATTCAGATAATGGTATTATAAAAATGCCAATTTCTTCATTTTAGATAGATGTTGTGTCAGAGTGATGACAGATGATAACAGTGAAGGAATATGGTTTAAGAGTAAAAATGGGGCACTAGTAAGCACATAAAAATGTGCGCATTGCCACTTATTGGTAGGGAAATGCAAATCAAAACACAATGAGATATCTTCTAACTCTAGCAAGAATGACATTTTTAAGAAAATACAGAAATAATCAGTATCAGTTGGGATATGGTGAGAAAGGGACCCACACTATTCCACCACTATTGATGAAAATGTCATCTGGTTGAAGCTCTGTGGAGGTTAAATATGGAGATTTTTTTAAGAAATAAGAATAGAACATCTGCAAGCCCCAGCAATGTCACTTTTAGCTATTGACCCTCTAAAAACAAAAACATTAATTTGAAAGGACATAACCTAGATATACATCTCTGGAACACAGGATCAAGAAGGTGCGGTACATTTACACAATGGAATACTATGCATCTGTAAAAAAGAATACAATCCTGCAAGCTGCCTCTATAGGAATGGAACAAGAGGGTACCATACTGAACGAAGTCACTCAGAAGGAGAGAGGAACATACAGAATGGTTTCTCATACATCAGATACAGAGTAGGAGAATACAAATTGCTAAAAACAACAGAAAGAGCTGGTCCATAGAACCAAATGTATAAGGGTGGAGAGAGTGGGGAAGAGGGGGTGGTGAAGAGGAGGAGATAGCAGGGACCTTTAGGAGATTAGTGGAGGGAAAGTGGACACTCTAGTGGTTGTTAAGGTGCTAGCACAAAGTATGCATGAAACTACCTTAGTGGTATCAGAGATCACCACAAAAGTTTAAAAACTAACAAGTAGTGTGCTGTAGAAACAAAGCAGTGTATGGATGGGTCCAGTAAGACAGAACCAAAGAAAGGTATAGTCACTTGCCTTGCAAGTGGCTGCTTCTGGCCAATCCTCCTGCAATCTCTGGCACCACATATGATCCCTAAGCAGTGCAGGGGTCATTATTGCACAGAGTCGGGAAGAGTCCTTGAACACTGCTGAGCACGGTCCATGCTGTGCGTCTCCTCACAAATACGAGAATCTGAATGGAAGGGCCTTGTTGCTAACTATATGTGCTGGGGCGTGGATAGTGAGTGCAGTAAGTTTTATAGTTAGAGGCAGGAAGCTGTAGCTCAGAAATTGTAGTGTAAATAAATAAGAAGAATAGCTGCAATCCAAAATTCATATATTCTAAAAAGAGATCTATAGAAAATATTGGTACTAACATCAAAACATTCTGTGAATCTAATGTTATTCTAGTTCATTTTTAAATAGGTAACTCTAAAATCAGAAAGAAGGGGCTGGAGAGATAGCACAGCGGGTTGGTGTTTCGCTTGCACGCGGCCAACCCAGGTTTGATTCCCAGCATCCCATATGGTCCCCTGAGCACCGCCAGAAGCAACTCCTGAGTGCAAAGCCAGGAATAACCCCATGTGCATCGCTGGGTGTGACCCAAAAAGCAAAAAATAAAATAAAATAAAATCAGAAAGATTTGCTTACTCGAGCAAATCGATGAACAACGGGAGGACAGTGACAGTGGACAGAAAGAATATAAAGAAACCCTCTAATACAATACATATAGATTTAGCAAGGGATGGAAAAGAACTGTATAAAACTTCTTCACAAATGATTCCATTTTTTTGCATAAATCCAAAATAATTCTTGGGACAATTATTAAAACAAGCAAAAGAGCTTAGTAAACTTTCATGGTATAAAATCAATACCAACAATTTAATTATATTTCTATGTATTGACATTTTAAAATTAGAAATGAATATTACAAAAAAATAACCTTTGAGTCATTATTACAAGACTTTCAATTTTTTTCATCATGAGCCATCAAGTCATGGCTGTTGCAATAAGAATCATGAGTTTTCAAAAAACTTGGCAAGCTACTTATCTTTAAAAGTCTATTAAAAAGTAGAACAGATATAACAAAAGTGAGAGAAAATGAGGCAACTTGCCTATCAGATCTCTTTCATAATGTTACAATAATTAAGGCGTTGTCATTTTGCTACACAGAAATCAAAGGAACAGAAGAGATTTCAGAAACAGACCATATCACATATAAAGAGCTGGCTGTTAACTGGCTTTACATGTCATGAATGCAAAGAAACAATTACTAAATAATATCAGGGTACTATTTGATACTTTAATGAAAAACCTCACACTATGCACAAAATTTAATTCCAGATGGATCAAAAACTTCCTTGGGAAAAGCAGGGATGGAGAGACAATTTAGAGGTAAAGGTGCTCACATTGCATTCAGTCAACCCCAATTCAATACCCGGCCCCTAAGCATTGCTAGGAGTAGGCCTTGAGCAGCCCCAGGACTCCCCTAAAACACTCATAGATAAAAAAAAATTATGAAAAGAAAAATTTAAAATGCCAGCATGAAAAACTGTGAGCAAAAGAACATGAATAGATTTTCCCAGAAATGGAAATGAGTAATAAATAGTAATACAGAATTTAGCAATACGAATAAAAACAAAAATACTAAGGTGACTTTTTTGTTTTTTTTTTCTTTTTGGGTGATGCATAGGGTGATGCATAGGGGTTACTCCTGGTTCTGCACTCAGGAATTACTCCTGGCGGTGATTGGAGGAGCATATGGAATGCTGGGGATTGAACCCGGGTTGGCCGCGTGCAAGGCAAATGCCCTACCCACTGTGCTATTGCTCCGGCCCCCCTGACGTGAGTTTTGTATGTATTATACTACAGGCTACAAAAATTCAAATATAAGGCCCAGAGAGAGAGCCCAGCAGGTGGAAGTGCATGCTTCGCATGCAAGAGACCTGGGTTTGATTCCTTGGATCACATGGTATCCTGTCCTAGAATTAGCGCCATCTTTGGTGAGTCTCAAGCTGTAATCTAGTAGAAGTCTCTAAAGATTACTAGGTGTGGCCCAAAGCCAAATAAAGGAAAATTAAGCAAAATTTATTCCTTGAGAAATCAAAAGGTTGGTGAGAATTTGGTTCTGCAGTAAGTGCTATAGACTACTTAAAGTACAGAGCGATCATTGTTAAGAATAAGAAGCCTACTTACAAATAATAAAAATTGAAAGATTTCTAGATGGCAATACAATGCTAAGATATAGCCTCGGTGAAAATGATTCTGCATTCTATACCCAGAGAACTGCAAACAAGTCAAACATTCAACAAAGTATAACAAACCAACAAGACTGTTTATACAACAGAATATTATATAACAAGGAAAGCCAACTTTCTATGATTCCTATGGCACCATAAACTAATTTTTAAAATATCATATTGCTTACTTTTCCTTAGTACACACAGCACTATTTACCTGATGCATATTTCAAAACAGGTGAAAATAATTTAATTTCTAAATAGGTGGTATATAAGTTAAAACACACATGTGGAAAACTGTAGAGAAATAACCAGGGTATAAAGGATAAGAAAAATGCTTGTGTGCAGAAATAAGAATATTATGGTAAAGAGGGCCTCAAAGGAAAGGTATTTCAGAGCTATTAAGGTAGAAATTTTTCCTGAGTCTACTACTTAGTAAAGTTTTCACACATGAAGAGCAGTAAGCAGGATGGTAGTCTGAGTTTTATTATTGACTAGACACTATTTCAGTATTGACTAGACACTATTTCACCGCATTAGGGATGACAGAATGATGGTGGTGTGAACAGTAGCAATAGCTTGGATTCAAATGCGAGGTGTTTTCTATTTGTTCATTTAAAGAAAATAGATTTCCGGAAGAGTGATAGCTATTGGTATTTTAATGTAAAGTGCTAAGTAGGCCAGATAAGTTCGGGAATGCTTGTGTGTAAGTACCTACATGGCCCAAGTACATATAAGCACACGTAGTTGTGCTTTCTTTCCTGTAACACATACAAGGTGTTATGTGACCTCTTAACACTGACTTGTACAAACTCGAACTAGAGGAAGAGAGAGAGGAAGTGCTAAGACCATGTTGGCTACCTCATTGTTATATAACAGTCCTTTGTCTCTGAGCCAGGAGACGCCAGTATTTCAACCAGTATCCATGAACCCATGCTACCTAACTTGCTGCTCTGGCAGAAGGGGAAAATCTTAAACCCTTCCCAGTATTTCACCAAATTATGGAATCAAAGATATGAGAAGGAGACAAGAGGTTTATACAGCATTGTGTAAAAGTACCTCTACGGGTTTGAGTGAATATGGCTTTAGAAATAACCCCAAATGACATTTATGACACCTACTTCTATAATCTCTCTCTCCTTATCTATGAATTGAAGGCTTGAATAGCACTGTCTCTAAAGATAGGATAGCTTCTCATTCTCAAAGTCAATGATGAAAGATCTTGGAGAAAAAAAAATAACTGGAATGCATAGCATAGAAAAAACTGTGAAAAACCGCTAACTATATAAATGTTCAAGATACAAATCGTGATGACAGCAAGTACAGAGTTTATTTCATCTGTATTGAAATATTTATCTATAATATACCGTAAAATGAAATTTCTCTTTTAACTTGTATATCAAAGAGAAAATAACCTCACAGAGCTCAAGTAAAATATTTTCATGATATACAAATGCCATTGAAGTGAAAAATCTTCAGTAAGACCACCCAACCTTGACAAGTGTATTCACAAAGGATTTAAAGAGTAATATTTGGATGACATACAGTAGGTGGTCTTCTGCGTGGGTGAAATACTCCAGCTGACTTTAGTTCATGAAAATGCTTCCAGGAGAATTATGATAAATTTCTACCTGGGAAACTATAATGTTAGCCTAAATTTCTAATTCTGTTTTCAGAACAGCATTTTTCCCATATGAGGAACTATTCAAACCTTTTAAACTTGAGTAAGTATGTATGTTTAATATGTGTATATGGACAGTGGAAACTATGTATAATATGCACATACAAGTATTGAATTTTAGTAGTTTATTGTTCAGTCTATTGATTTAGTTTTCAAATGCTCAACTGTAAAATGTTTGGTAAATATAAGAATTTTGATTTTCTAATACAAGTATATTTATTGTTTGACTTCCCATTTTCTAGTCATATTTTGATCAAATAATTCCGTTTTTATTATAATTTACTTTAAATTATTTCAGAAGCAAAGAAATTAATGAATATTTATACATGTGTATAAACACACACACATTTTCTACACTTTAGCTAAAGCTTTAAATACGGCATACTTTCAATAAAACTGGAAATTTCTCATACCAGGAAAACATTACAAAGGATACCATAACATTTGCATTATAAAATAAAATAGCTTGATAGACTATAGCAGTTGTTATAGTACTGTTGGAATTTCAAGTACAATAACCTTACTTGCATATGTCATCTTCTGGGTCTTCAAGCCCAAATCTTTCATCAAATGTAAGTTGAATCCATACATTTTCTTCTACTGCTACTAATCTCCATACCAGGACCATATTTCTTGGATAAGTATGAGGAAACCGTGGACTGTGAATACTTCCATTAGTAGACACAGTGATAATTCTTTCATGCTGAGGATTTTGTACTCCTAAAGCAAAAACATAGGTATAGACAGATATTTAGAACAAACAATCCAAAAATGGTAGGTTTAAAAAAAACCTTTGTAATCATTTACCATCCCTCCACACTATATACATTATAAAATAATATCACACTATCCAGAAAAGACTATTTTAATAACCTGTATGTACTTATATCTGAAAGAACATAGTATATTAGTCTTTTCACATCTAACTGCTGAAAAGTCTAACTACCAATTCTTGAGGATTACTAAATATAAGGATTATATTCAATGTACAACTTCAACTAATTAAATATGAAACACTTGAATAAAAAGAAACATTGGATAAGTGTATTTCTTATTTTAAAGTAAGAACTTATCGCTAAGATACAGGCATTGCAAGCTGCTGTCCCCAGTTCAATCCTTACACCACATGGTCCTCAAAGAAAGACTAAATGTACCCTTGGATGCTCCATCAGCACTACTGGGTGCATCCTGGGGGGGGTATGAGCACTGCAGGGGGGCCCAAATAACCCCCCCACAGCCTCTGAGCCCCAGCCACATGCTCAGGCCTTTGTACTGAATCACAAGCCTGTGACCTACCTGGAGTGGCCTGCATGGGAGACACAACTGACCACCAAATATAACGGGAGCTTGGTGCTGTGGTCAATTATTAAATCACTTGCCTTATTTTAGTTGTGCAAAATATGGCAATTACTAAGATACAAATAAACAGAAATGTATGGACAAAAAATTCACAAGCAGATTAATACAAGAGGAAGTAACCAGCTTTCCTACCAAACCACTGGAATAAATGAAGATATCTCAATACACATCACATCTTCCTTCTCCATTTGTTTTTTACACCTAACGCTATCAAATCAGAACGATCATTCTACCCATGGCGTCTGAAAAAACATCACCCAAACAGGCCCAATGATGTCCAATCGTAAATGACCTTGAAAGTAAATAAAACATCAAAATAATGGTCTGATTTTCGTTCTGAGAGAATAATTAGCACTGTAAGAAAATATAAAGGTAACAACTCTGTATGTTCTCAAACTGATTTTAGTATAATCTTACTTCTGGTAATGATTGAATAATCAGGCGCGCCCCCCCAGTGTCCTACCCACTTATACAATCCCTCGCCTTGAGGGAGCGGGATCGGAGAAAATGATGATGATGATGATAACCTACTCCTATGATGACATAAGCTAACTGTTCAACTCAGGCTGATTCTCTGTGTGGGCTACGCCAATCAGCTGAGTCCTACCACACACATGTACATTTCGGAGTCTCAGGAAAAGTCAATGAGGAGGAGAATTCTTTCTTGCTGGCTTTAAAAACGGAGGAAGTGGGGGTATGGTACTGCCAGCAGGTAAATCTGTACCTGTGAGGCGAGTGCATCAGCAACCTGATGGCACCATCAGACTTCCAGATATCCCAAAATTACTGCTGTGCCTTTGGTCAGACCCCAAAATCTTGGGGCAAAGTTTACCAAGAAAGTAAACGGCCAAAAGTTAGGTATGTGGGAGACACACCCACAAACCACCTCCGGCTCAGCTATATAATTGGAGGCATGGACTCTCTGGTTCCTGATCGAACTGCTTAATAGCCATGATCCCAGAGACTCAGAAATGAATCTTGGAACCCAAAGGCTTTTGGCAGAAATGCGTCCTGTTCCTGCAGTAGGTTACTGGTGCTGGGCCAATCCAGGTGGGAATAGGTTTCGTGCCTTGTCCTGTTCCCCCTGGCAGCCCAGTGACCACCATCCTCCAGAGGCCACAGCATAGCCAGGTTTGGGCCTGCAGTGATGAGACACGTGGGGCCTCACCAGATATGGGTGGAATCGGCCCTTTCCTCCCCATCCCAACGAGACCCCGAGTCACCACCTACAAACGACCTCTCTGGTTCCTGAGCAAGCAGATTAATGGCCATATTCCCAGAGACTCAGAAACAAATCTCGAAACCCAGTGGCTTGTGGCAGAAATGCATCTGGACCACAAATAAGGTGGTCGCTGCCTCAGAGCTTATTGGAAAGCCAGGTATGAGCTGGTGGTGATGGGGCAACTGCAGGCTCGTCCCTCACGCCCTACCAAGGTCACGAGTTGCCCCCCACAAGTGGCTTTCTGGCACGGCCATGACTTTAGAGGCAAAAGAACTTAATCCAGAGCATAGCAGCTTGCGGCAGAAAAGTGAATGGACCATTCAACTATGGCGCCATGCCTCCCTGGGAGGGAAAGGGTGTCGCTCCCTTCCACCTTTTCCCCTCCCCAGGGCAGCAAGGTGGCCGCCATCTCAGAGCTTATGGGAGGGCCAGGTATGAGCTGGCGGTGATGGGGCAACTGCAGTCTCATGGGAAGGGGGGTGGTACCGGCTCATCCTTTACGCCCTACTAAGGTTATGAGTTGCCCCCCACAAGCGGCTCTCCAGCACGGCCATGGCTCCAGAGGCAAAAGGACTTAATCCAGAGCCTGGTAGCTTGTGGCAAAAAAGTAAATGGACCAAGAGTTAAACTACGGTGTCATGCCTCCCCAGAAGGGAAAGAGTGTTGCTCCCTTCGGCCTTTTCCTCACCGGCAGCAAGGTGGCCGCTGCCTCGGAATTTATAGGAAAGCCAAGTATGAGCAGGCAGTGACGGGGCAACTGCAGTCTCATGGGAAGGGGGGTGGTACAGGCTCATCCTTCACGCCCTACCAAGGTAACGAGTTGCTCCCCACGAGTGGCTCTCCAGCACAGCTATAACACCAGACGCACTGAAACCAATCTTATAATGATCTGGCTCTTTGCAGAAATACAAAATCATTGTATGACATTATATGATTCTCATACCAGCTATAGAAAACAAAGTATTTCACAATGCCTTTTCAGCAATTCTGATTGTTGGGGGGAGGGGGGAATTCTAAACAATAATGGTGCATCTTTTGTCAAAATAATGAATATTATCAAAGTAGAGAAGAGTTAAGTAGAAATCATCTGCCTCACAGGCATTGGGAAGAGTGGGAGGGGGGTATATTGGGGTCCTTGGTGGTGAGAAATGAGCACTGATGAAGGGAAAGGTGTTTGATCATTGTATGACTGAGACTTAAACCTGAAAGCTTTGTAACTTTTCCCACAGTGATTTAGTAAATAAATATAAGAAGATAAAAAAATAAATAAAATTATGAAAAAAAGTGAAGTTCATGCCCAATTCAATCAGCTAATCAGTGGCTGAATAAATAGCAGTACTCCGAATAAAAAAAACAAAAAACAGAGGAAGTAAGGTGCCATGGGACAGAAGTTTCCAGAAAAAGAGCATTCTCAATGGATAGCATGCAAGAAAAACTCTACCTCAGTCCTAAAACCATCAAGGATTTGATTTTGCTGAGATGCAAACTCTGCAAAAAGGAACTGAACCTAGCTGACACCTAAATTTTAGCATTGGTAAATTCTGAGGAAAATCTCCTTCATGGTACCTGGATCCCGATCTATAGAAATAAGAGGAGGAATGAAGGGGAGTTTAAAAGTACTGAGTTCATGGTTGATTTCTTACACATACTAGAAAATGCATGTATCTTTTATTGCATGCATTGTCACTGTCACTGTTCTCCCGTTGTTCATCGATTTGCTTTAGCGGGCCCAGTAACATCTCCATTATGAGACTACTGTGTTTGGCATATCAAATACAAAGATGTCTAAATTACAATACGCATCTTTTTGCTTCTCATTTATTATATTAATCAAAAGAAAGCATCTTGCATGGATAGAATGAATGTTAAGGATATGATTTCAGGGGCTGGAACAATAGTGCAGTGGGAAGCTTGTTTGTCTTGCACGCGGCCAACCTGGGTTCAATACCCAGCATCCATATGGTGCTCTGAGTACTGGAAGGAGGCTAGAGTCCAGGCTTTACATACTAGAATTCTGGGATCAATCCCTAATATCACATGAACCCACGAATACCACCAGGAACAGCCCTAAGCAATTAGTGAAAGAACAGCCCCTCACAATCCCTGGTATGATCCCCAAACACAAGGAAACAATGACTCTGTATGTATACCAATTGCCAGTAGCATGGATTAGTTGGATTATAAAGGTTAAAGAGCAACCTATTTCATGCTGAAATAGCTAAAATGAATCTCGCAAGTTGTAGTTAAAACTTTTAAAGCAGTTTTTTTTATTTTAATAATTTTGCTATTTCAAGAATGAGTTTAGCATTATTTTAAACATATTACAAAGATAAGGTAAAATGAATATCATTTTCTTTCAGAATATGCTGTGTGCATTACCACATTAGCAAATACGCTTTAAGTGGCATAGGATTTTTAGGTGAAATAAAAAAAAGTCAAATCTGCCATTCTTTTCAGTGCCAAATGAGTCCTTAGCAATTAGTTACCTACATAAAAGCAAGTTTTGTCTTACTGAATGCTAATATCTGATACAGCAGCTGGTTATGTTAACATATTTGAAATCATCAATATCTGTACATAATTTGCAACACTTATATCTCCTAAAACCACAAAAGAATCTAGCAAGTTAAATGATGTCATCTGTATATTAACAAAATGACAATTAACAATTTAAAATGAATTAATAAATTTTCTTGAATTATTTAATTGAAATTTTTTGCCTAAACTCTCAATTTTCTGCCAGTTGCCTATGTATTTCAGAGGTGTTTATAGCAAGCCCTTCCAATTTTGGCAAATTATATGCATATATGTAAAGTGAGTGTTTACATTCACTGTTCCTAGGGATCAAACCCAGTTCTCATACATGTCAGGCAATTCACATCCCTGGTTCAGTAAATAATATTTTTAATAAACTAACTTTTCTACTTACATTTACTAAAATTTATCATTTGTACCACTCATCTCAAAATGCTTTATGTCTTCCAAGGCACATTTTACAAATTCAACAATATTTAACTCTTTTAAACACAACCTAGAAAATTACCTGATTAACAGATCTAAATTCTACCTTTTACATCTTTAGCAAAAGATCTCAGGACTGAAATGAACATTTTTAAAAAATATTTTTATTATTATTATTTTTGAGTCACCATAAGGTTCAGAGCTATACAGCTGATCATGGTCAATTTTCAGTCATACAATTTTTCAACACCCATCCCTCCACCAGTATACATTTCCCATCACCAATGTCCCTAGTTTCCCTCTCCCCTTCTCTCCCTTCCACCTCCCTCCTTCCCTCTCTCCCTCCTCCCTCCTCCCTCCCAACTCTTCTCTCTCTCTCTCTCTCTCTCTCTCTCTCTCTCTCTATATATATATATATATATATATATATATATATATATATCCCCCCTTCCCCCTTTTGGGGATATTAGGGTTTGCAAATACAGGTACTGAGATGTTATCATGTTTTCTCCTTTACCTGTTTTCAGCATGCATGTCTTATCCAGAGCGATCATTTCCAACTATCTTTGTCATGGTGGTCCCTTCTCTAACCAATTGCCTTCTCCCCCAGCATTTGTGGTAGGCTCCAGAAACTTTCTCAAAGAAGAAATATAAATGGCCAAAAGACACAGGAAAAGATGCTCTACATCTCTAATCATCAGGGAGATGCAAATCAAAACAATAGTGAGATATCATCTCACACCACAGAGACAGGCGCATATCCATAAAAACAAGAGCGACCAATGCTGGCATAGACGTGGGGAAAAAAGAACTCTTCTTCATTGTTTGTGGGAATGCCAACTGGTTCAGTCATTTTTTAAAACAATATGGGCATTCCTCAAAATGCTAGAAACTGAGCACCCATATGACTCAGCAATACCACTTCTTGGAATACATACATGGGCTGTTAAAAAGCACAGTAGAATTGACATCTGCACTTGTATGTTCATTGCAGCACTGTTCACAATAGACAGAATCTGGAAACAAGCCAAGTACCCAAGAATAGATGACTGGTTAAAGAAAATATGGTACATATACAGAATGGAATACCATGCAGCTGTTAGGAAAAAAATATGAAGTTATGAAATTTGCTTATAAATGGATGGACATGGAGAATATCATAGTGAGTGAAATCAGTCAGGAGAGGGATAAACATATAATTATTTGACTCATTTGTGGGATACCAAAAAAAAACCACACATCATAATATAAGACCAATAACCAAGAAAAGTTGAAACAAAAGCAAGGAGGATTGGTCCACAGTTGGAAGCCTCCCTAAAACGTACATCCTTAAATTATGTTTATATATCTTTTCCTTTTAAACAATATGTTCAACTAAAATTAAATGTAATCTAAGGATTAATAATATAGGCATTGTTTGTGGTAAAAGAATTGCAAATTGCCTTTTAATTTAAATTACTACTCCCCAAAAAATCATTTCAAAGTTCACTGAGGTTTGTCAACAAACACATCTGATTTGCAAATGACTGTCAATGTTTCATGTAAATCTCACACATCTAGGCATATAATCAGAAAAAAAATGAAAAGCAACAAACTAAGTTCTATCAAATTAACATTCCTCATTTGTAGTTCTGTTGTTGAAAAATTATCTTTCGAAACATGTAACTTTGCTAGTACTTTAGGAAAGAAACAAAGACACGCACTCAAACTTTTTTTTATTGAATAGCAACTTTTTCATGTTTAATGGAAAGAATATTCAATAAACTATATTAATTAAGGGCAAGAGAAATAGCTTAATAGGCTGCAGGCAGAAGGTCTGGGTTCAGTCCCTGCATTACATGGCCCACTAAGCACTGCTGGGAATGACTCCAGAGCACAGAACAAACACTACTGGGTGTGACTCCCAAACAAAAAACAAACAGAAAAAAGAAAAGTACCAATGAAATAAAACAAATATTTGCATCATATCACTAAAATATTTACAATACGCTTCTTGCAATACAGATCGAACAAGAATAAATCTTATTCATAGTTAATGAGTCCAGCATGAAAAAAAATCTAAACACTAAATTTTAAAATTTATAATTATAAACTATCTTATATTATTTTCCCAGCCCCCTTTCAGGAAAATTATTCACAGTAAAGAGAACAGAAACGAAAAAGAAGATTAATGATAAAATACTACAAAACTGTTAATTGCATACATACACGTAAAATTCAATTAAATTCAGCATAAAATCAAGAAGTTCATAATTACTGCTATGTATTACATAATCTTGTTAAAGATATATTTTTGACGAAAGAGGATAGAAATAAAAGGATCATATAAAACAGCACTAATTTTAATACTTGAAAATAAAATATTCCTAATAACTACAACATAGAAAAGCAGATTTCCGGATAACATGTCGCTAATAAAGAAAATAACCCATACCCTTCTTTATGCTAATAGTTTTAGTTGAAAAGCAGAAAGTAACTGATGTATAAGAAACTGAAATAAAGGTATCTCCCATCTTGGTTAACTTTCAGAGTTTAGAAGCCCTAACTCCAATTTAATGCAGACGGTCGGGTCTATAGTGACGTCACATATCAATTGATAGATTTTTAGATGCCCTCATTGAGATTTCTTATGCATTTACCTCTAAATATTTCTGCAACTTTTTTGTTTAGTTTTGATTTGGGGGTCACAACTGGCTATGCTAAAGGCATACTCGTGTCTCTGCACTCAAAGATCACTTCTGGAGGACTCAGGGGACCAGAAAGAGTTCCAAAGATTGAACCTAGTTCTGTGGCATGCAAGGAAATTGCCCTATTCACTGTTCTATCTCCCAGATCCCGATACTTCTAAATGCATATTAACTTCAAATTTCATTTTTTAAAGTTACTTGCGCAATAATCATTTGTAGTTATTTTCAAATATTTACTGATAAACACATACTCACTGGCGTGATTTTTTGATTTTCCTGTCATAATCTGTTGTTATCTAATTTGTTTAAATCACTATTTCACATTTGTATTCACGCTACCGAGAGTATCTCGTCCACATGGCAAAGCCTGGCAAGCTACCCATGACATATTCGATATGCCAAAACACAGTAACAACAATTCTCACAATGGAGACTTACTGGGCCCGCTGAAGAAAATCGATGAACAGTGGGAGGACAGTACAGTGCTATTCATGAACTCAAACAAAAACATTTACTTTCAGTAATTGCAAATATATAATCATATGATTTAACTACACATAAAATATTTATTTATTTATTTTCCTGCAACTATCTACTGGCTCCATATCTCTCTGTATAAAAAATTCATAAAAATTCCAAAATTTATGCTGAACAGAGCAAACACACCTTTTTAATAAACTTCAGTCTCTACAGAAGTAATGTTTTTATCTTAATATTTGAAATACTATTATACTTCCCTACAAAAAAATACCCTAGAACAGAAACTTAGGCTAAAATTTTTGTTCTCTCATTCATTCCACTTACAATTTTCCAAATCTTTAAACAATATCAATAAGAAGACAGCACAGTTAGTATTGTCTATGTCAGATGGTCTACAAATTGGAAATTGATAGTGCTCTATCAAATATGCCACAAAAATTATTTAAAATATGTCCAATTTATGTTTTAAATTTCTTAAACAGCTATAATTTTATTTCTCATGGGAATAAATTGTAAAAAAAAATCATATACTGAAAGCCTATTTTGTTTCATTTATTGTTCCAGGAAATTGTGACCTCAGAAATAAAGTCCGGTCAACTTAATTTTACAACTTTAGAATTGCAATTTATCATCATTTCCAAACTAGATATACTAGTAAAACAATATTCACTTGTCAAGTTGACTTCAGATTCCAACTTTTTTTGAATGCCATCTTTGATTTTTATTATATATTTCATCTGGAAAGGATATTTTATTTTTTATTTTATTTTGGAGGGGCTTTCTGGGTCACATCTGGTGATGCACAGGGATTACTCCTGGCTCTGCACTCAGGAATTACTCCTGGCGGTGCTCAGGGAACCATGTGGGATGCTGGGAATCGAACCCGGGTAGGCCACCTGTAAGGCAAATGCCCTACCCGCTGTGCCCCTGGAAAGGATACTTTAAACACAATGAACATTGAACTCTTTTTTCAACCCATAATAAATTTCTATAAGGCAAAACTATTTCTACTGAAATTTTTACAAACAGGTCACTTAGTGTTGGGTCTGTAATACAACCTAATACATATTGATAATAGAAAAATGACATTCAAAACTTGGCAGATACTTTCACATAGTTTTTATAATTTTGTCTTTCATTTCCATTCCAAGAGACTATACATGAATAAATAAGAATAACTGAGTCATTGATTATCAGAATAATAAGATAGGAATTGGTCATAATTTTCCCAACTAAAGCCTCCTAGTTAATATTTGATAGCTTTCTTAGTTCTTTCATTACAATCTACATATACTTTTCAGCTAAAGTTTTGAGGTTTTCGCATACTTATTATTTAGATTTTTTATTTTTTTAATATGCTTGCTGTAAGTTTATGGTAAACTGCTATTTTAGGGAAGACACTTGACATAACCTTCCTTTTTTTTATATAAACTATAGACTATCAAGAATGTTTTTAAAGTTTTCATTAAATAATACTTTTATAAATTTAAAGCCTCAATAATTACAAATTGGTGTGTATTGAAAGAGAAATTTTATTTATCACATTCTAACTCAAATACAGTGAGGAAAAAATATTACCTGGTATCAAGATTTACTTATGCAAAAGAAAAGGAGATTGCTTTATTAAGATAACACCAAATGGGACATATATTTCAGAAGTTCAGATTTACAAAGTTCAAATTGGTTCAGCAAGAAGCAAAGGTTTTTAAGAAGTGATTTCAATTTTTTTTTCAGAAAAAGGCTGCAATTTCCCTGACCTGACACCTGCTTTAGAAATGACAAAATTATTTTGCACCTACTGTAATGTTCAAGAACTCAACTATTGGATAAGGAAGGAGAGGCTCTGTTTCCAGAAATTTGCAACATGTCTTCCAAATGAAATGAGAGAAAGTCAAGAGAATAAACATCTTGTTAGCCTCTTCCATCACTATTCGGAAGCACCAATAAATAAACAAGTTTAGATTGCTCAGACCAAGAGTGATGTCCTTTTCCCTCAGTGCATGCAGAGTTTGAATGGACCAATCAGAGAAAATATAATAATTCACGTCCCCTCTCAGCATTAAGGGTAGACCATTTAAACATAGAAATAAAGTGCAAAAGTATCATAGTAATAAGCTGTCATAATGAAATCCAGTCTGATTAAAAATAAAACCAAAAGCTAAGAAAAAGTGGGTAGAAACATGGCAGCACAGAAAAAAACGGAGCTAAAAGCAAGTTCAAACCACACCAGTAAACAAATTCCATGTCTGGGCATTTCAGGTATGTGATTAAATAAGTCACTTTTACTATTTAAGTTAATTAGGGTGCAGATTATTTTCTAGGACTGCAGAAACAGTACAGTTGGCTAAGTGCACACTTGCATGCATGGAGCTACAGATTTGATCCCTGGCAACACTTGGCCCCTATGCTCTAATAGAAGCAACCCCCAATCATGACTTTCCCCCTAGAATCAGTGAGTGTAGACTCCCAAACCAAACAAAAAAAGTGTTGTTTTTATTTTTTGAAATATGTGCAATCAAAATCATAATGGGTTTCCTGTCCTGGGGTAGCCTTGGTTGGGGTGAATTATTCTAGTTCTAGTTTGTTTGCTTAGGTGTTACATTTTCATGCCTTAAAATATTCCAGTTGAAATCATGAAGGACATAGTACTTGTGATCTATATTATTTCTCTAGTATTGAAACACAAAATGTAGAGTGGTAAATATTTGACAGATGAGTATTTTAGCTTTAGAAAGATGGTAAAAGTGATCTGTATTGGTTTTATAAAGAGGAATATAATATTTTTAATGAAGACTCAATTATGGAAATCTGGCAATAATCTTCTTAAATCTTCTTAAATCACCCAACAGTGAAATATATAAACATAAAGTCCTTTAAAGATTTTATCATACACCAATATAATTGCAAAATAAAAAACCTGCACATTTTAATATAGTGAACAATGATTGTATTATTTTTTATTCTGTATTAAGTGGTCCATTACTTTAGATACCACAAAAACATCAAAACCAGAATATAGAATATTAGGAGAGAGAAATTAGGAACAACACATACTACAAAAGAAATGCTTTAAATAGTCTCTAGTTAGTCGCTAATAAATTTTTGTTGAATTAAGAGCATTATTATACAGGAATTTCATATAAATTATTAGGAGATCTGAAATGTTTTCAGTTTCAAATACATTTGCATAAAATGGTTATGTCAAAAATAGCTGAATCTGATTACATATGGGTTTATTTATATAATCCTATACAAATTTAATGAAGTATATTCAATAAGAATACATCTCTTTTGAAGACTCTTCATCTGTACATTTTCTATGACATATTATTTGTAAAATTTATATTGGATTTACTAGCAACTTAATTTTTTTATATGTTTTTTCTATTTTGGATCATACCCGGTGATGCACAGAGGTTACTCCTGGCTGTGCACTCAGGAATTACTCCTGCCGGTGCTTGGCCAACCAAATGGGATTCTGGGAATCGAGCCCAGGTCGGCCAAGTAAAAGGAAAATGCCCTACCTGCTGTACTATCGCTCCAGCCCCTACTAGCAACTTTAAATATAAGAAATATTCTTTGTGAACATGCAATGTATACCACCAGTACTGACATTTTTAATAAGCCATTTAAAATTCATCAATGAAAAATAATAATGAAAAATAAACAATGAAAATCTATTCCTTCACAGGATACAGACTATTAGTTTATGTCTTTAGTGAGTTTTTAAAATATTTTAAAGTCCAAGTTTAAGCTCCGAATTAGACAAAATATATGATTCCTAACACACAATAGAAATAGATTTAAATCTTGATATACTCAGCAATTTTAAATGCTGAAAATTTAGTCTTTACCACCTTTTGTTTCTATTTAGCATTTTATGTTCAAAGGTGAATGCATATAATTTAAATGCAATGAACATACAAGTTTCTGTAAATTACAGCCAAACATATGAAAAATAATAATTATTTCAACATAAGTATTTTCCTCTTGTTTTAAATGCTATAAAATGCTATCAATAAGTGAAAAAGCGCTGTCATTACCATAAGCAATATTTGAAGCTTATAAGTATTCTTACTGTGATGTTTGTTTTTGGCAGTATTTTTGATAAAGACATTAGGAATAAATGAAGAGCAAGTTTTTGGTTATGACCGATCCTCATACTAAATTGAAACAAACATTGATGAATGTTCTAATCATTCTGCTCTGTTAGAAAATATCACCTTTCCCTTCCACTCTGCCCCAAACATTCTGGTAAAACTTAAATCATTTAAACAAGAATTAACTTTTTAAAATGGGAAGCTTTTAAAATAAAATGAAAGTTATAAATTAGCAATAAAGCACAAAATTATGATGAGGAGATTGGCAACTAAAATTCCATTTCTCAAAACAACTTTTAATATTTTTCTCTTCCAAAAACGTTTTAGTTCACCCTTGATTAAATTATTGTATCAGTTACTCTTTTAAAAAGCAAACATAAACATAAAGATGTCGAGCGCACATAGTTCTAGAATATTCTATTCTCAAATACAGATTTATTAGCAGAATCCTTCCGCACAGATACATTTATGATAAGCATTTTTAAAATTAACCTAAATTTTGTGAGGCGAAAGTTTTAGCAAGAAGAGCTGAAACAGAGGATGGAACCGACTCAAGCCAATAGATGCTATTTTTCAAAATCGGGACTCATTCATACTTTGTGAAGTCTGTCACACTTTATCTGTGAGGAGAGATTATTCTCTAACACCTCATTATCAGCAGTTCCTTCAACATTATTAAAAAATACCCACTTCCCTATCTTCTGATCTCAGTGAAACCTTGAGGATATATCTGTCAGATTGGACAATGTCAGATGCCACAAGATTTGAGAATCTGTCTTTATGGTATTTGCAGTGTTTATGTGAGTGTAATCCCTGAGCCAGCAAATGGACCAGCTGCATTTGTGACCTCCCAGCAAGCGAACAGACCTGTCTGAACAGGACACCTCATTGAAATGTCTTGCCTGTGAAATCCAATTTTGATGTTGAGAACTCTGTATCTACATTCCCTCCAAACACATCCATCCCTCTTCTGAAGACTACAGAACAAAATGACGCCCTTCAAAATGGGCGAAGAGGTGGAAACAAAGGCCCTCAGGTGAGGGGAAGCAGGATAAAACAAGTAGAGAGGAAGTACAAACACTACTTCATTTGACGGCAGTTAGCATAGCAGTACTAACACCCTTCGCAATCAGCTGATACTCATTTTCCAGTTGAGATAAGACTTTGGAAAAGGACAAGCATGACATAAGCCCTAAGAGAAGCTAGAACTGATAAATCAAAATACATGAGGCAAATTCAAAGAGCTCTATTTTCGCACAACCATCAAAACATTTTAGAGCAGTTCTTACCCTTGGATCTTAATGTTCATTCTCAGAAAACATAAACCTAAGCAAAAGATTTGTGATAGGGAACCAGACTACCAAAATTCAAGAGGAAAAAGTGCTATAGAGATGTCTGAATTTTATTGCTCCTTAATTGACAAGAAACTTTCGTTCAGTATTTGATGCCAAACAAAAATATTTATAAGTATAATGAAGCAACAAGCCTAAGAGACACCTGAATTATCAGTTACATTTTGAGGAACACATTTCTACTCTCTGTACCCCTCGTCAAAATAATATGGCAGATGAACTTATCTGTGACACACCAAAGAATACAGAAATGGGAATGGAAACATTTCAGTAAGAACTGTAGTTTCATTAGTAGGAATATGGAAACAGTACTGGTATATTGAAATGTCTGCAGAGAAATTCGGAAATTCAAGAACAGAAAAGACTGTCATGAATGGAAGAATTTAAGTCTAAACTGTTTGTACCGACCAATCAGATAAGAGTTTTACATCACCTCAACAAATCAGCTTCTATAAAATGGCTCATTGAAATGACTTGAACTGGGTGACAGTACGTTAGAGTGTATGATAAGAAAAGTTAAAAAACGCAGAGGAAATAAAAAATATATATATATATTTTTTGCTTACCTTTTAAATGTTCTTTCTCCTCTTTTCTATGCCAGTCCAGATGGTTGGGTATAGTTCTTCCCTGCCAGTAGATGGAGATAGTAAAATTGAGTCTTTTTGGTGACCTCAAATCCTAATCTAGGTGGTTCAGAATCTTTAATTTCAAATTTTGGAAGTACAAAAAATGTTTCGAATGATTGTTGAAAAGACACATAAAACTTGTAAAAATAATTGTCAGTCGAATGAACTTTTTAGTCATGGTCATTTGTACCAATCTTTATGGGAGAAGGTCTCGGCTGGCATAGAAAAAAATAAAAGAAAGAGCATTATTTTGTAGGATATACTCCTTTGGATTTTCAAATTCTTCCCAGATCTTGCTCATTTACTCAACAAATATATGCTGAGTACCTATAAAGGTGTAGGCTACCTGCCACATGCTTTCATATACATAATCCATTCACTATTTTCACAACCCTGTGAAGTAGCCACTACTAATCCCAAACATCTAGTCCCCGAACTGATTCCATAGGGTGAGCTGAAGTTTGCAGGCCAAGTTTCTTTAGTCCTCCTGAAGTTCAAACCTCAAACCTCTCAGATGGAGGCAGAACAAGTTTCTTCTTCCTACTGATAAAGAGACCTCGAGCTTGTTAGGAATTCATGTGCTATTGGTTAGCACTGGTTGTATTTTACTTTGTTTCAAATTAATACACATTGCCCAACAGTTTCCAACTTTTTAAAGCTAAAATGGAGAGGTTTTTAAAGATACATCAGATCATCTGAAATGAAAGAGGGTTCCAGAGCAGAGTCATGAGAAAAATGTTTTTCTTGGGAAATTTCGTGCATAAAATCAAATTTATAGGGGGAAACGTTAACATTTGTGACTACTTTTAGTGGCTTATGAACATAACATAATTAATATAATCTTTCAAAATTAATGGCAGGACATGTAAGTACCTACTAACAACAATAAAGAAGCAAACTAAGAATGTAAAACAAACGGAACTGAATACTGATAGCACTGTAGCACTGCCCTCCCTTTGTTCATGGATTTGCTCGAGCAGGCCCAGTAACATCTCCACTGTGAGACTTGTTGTTACTGTGTTTGGCATATCGAATATAGCACGGGGAGCTTGCCAGGCTTTGCCATGCAGGCAAAATACTCTCAGTAGCTTGCAGGGCTCTCTGAGAGAGGCGAAGGAATCAAACCCGGCTCGGCCGGGACAGCGGCTTGCAAGGCAAATGCCCTACCACTGTGCTATCGCTCCAGCCCTGATAGAATTATGAAATAACTGACTCGACCCTGTAAGTTCATTGAAATTTAAATTAAGTGGAATACATTACTTGTCCTTATCACAAGAAATGTCTATGTGTCAATAGTTCTTGTAGACATAGACTATGACTTGATTTCAGCATAATGCATTTTGTAAAACTACGTATGATACAATAACTCAGATGAATGCAATATTAATGTGTTTGATTAACATAACTGTCCTCTTCTATACCATCAACTTGATCATTCTTCCCAAGTGATTACCCTCTCCTAAACTACCTATTTATGGTCCTGAAAATACTTTCTAGATTACCGAACAATTTCTTATACATTGTTTTGGCTACCACGCCCTTAAGAACCAAATGTATTATGTAAACTTGGTAACTGTAGAAATAGTGTGACAGTCACAGAAAGTTAATGAGCTAATTTCATGTCCAGCTCAATAGAATTTTATGAATTAAAGTGGGTGTGCATTATTAATCACACCCAGGCCATAGACATAAATCATGACTATGCTAGAAAACTTAAGACACGGTTAGCCTTCTTACAAATGATGATGTTAAATTACCAGTCCAGAATGTTTGAGTCTTAATTCTCTCTCTTCTACAGAACATGGCTCCAGGAAATCTTATAATTTGACATCTAATTAGGTATAAGTGTATGCTTTCCTATTAACCTCTTGTTAAATGTGGCTCACTGAGTAAAACTTTTTCTTTGGTTTCATATATTTGATACTACCTAGTATATCTATGGTATTTTATGCCATGATAAATTAAAGTAATGGCAATAAAACAGCAATCCTTATAACTTTCTGCTTAATTGCTTTTTAAAGGATTATATGATTTTTTCTAATACTATCAATTGAAGCAAGAGCTATTTTTACCAATTATTACTGATTTGCTGCATACTGCTTCCATTCCATTGCTTCAAACAATTAGGGTGATATTAATTCTTATTATAAGCATTCTTTTGAAATTCATTATTCCGGTTTTTTTTAAAGAATATATATTTTTTTATTTTTTGGCCTTTTGGGTCACACCCAGCGATGCACAGGTTACTCCTGGCTTTATACTCAGGAATCACTCCTGGCGGTGCTCAGGGGATGACAATATGGGATGCTGAAAATCGAACCCGGGTCAGCTGCGTGCAAGGCAAATGCTCTACCCGCTGTGTTATCACTCCAGCCCCTCATTATTCCTTAAAAGACACAAATTCTACATTAACATAGTGAAAATACTATTTAAAATATTGTTATGGATAAGATTAAAAATATGAAAAAACTAGGGCTGGAGAAATACCATGGTTTAGGCATGTGCATTGTATGTGGTCAACCCTTGTTCAATTCTGAGTAACACATGGTCCCCTGAGAACCATCAGCAGTGACGAACAAGAATAGATTCAGGAATAGTCCCCGAGTACCACTGAGTATGTTTCCACCTCCGAACACACCAACCCCTCAAATGGAAAATAAAGTATAATACTATGTTTACATATAATAAGCACTCAAGTATTTGCTCACTTGCTAACTGAGCAGGTTTACATTTTCCCTACAAAAGCAGTTACAAAGAAAATTTAGTCATAAGAGGATTGACACGTAGGTTTGTCTCTGGCCTACTGTTTTCAGAATCACAAGTTAAGAGGGAATTGACTGTATCCCTTCCAGTATATATAAAAGATGTCATAAACCTATTGTCATGCCATCAAATATGTGCTATGGTTTAGTTGTATTAACATGCAAAATTACTTTGCCCTGATCTTTGAAATCTCTAAAGCAAAACTTACAAAGCCTTTAGTTTTTGTTGTTGTGGGGGTAGTTCAGGGACTACATGTACCAGTGTTCACGGCTGATTCCTGGCTGTACACCTTTGGATCACCCTTAGCAATACTAGTGGGATCCTAGGGGATGCCAACCATCAAACTTGGGTTGGCTGCATGCAAGTCAAAAACCCTACTCACTGTACTATAGCTCCAGCCTCCAAACTTCAGTTCTTAACTAAAGCACATCACTGTATTCAAAGGTTAAATAGTTTTCAGACTTTAGACTTGGCCAGCCTTTAAAAAGCGTTAAATATGCTAAACAAGGACAAGTTTGAGATTCTCCTTTCCATAATTCCTTTTCTTACTACAGTTCCAAGATCAAAGTATATCTTGGCTTGCCTGATGCCTTAATTCTGTTCCAGATGAAAGGTAAAAAAAGGTTACGGTTAGTACTGATGCTAAATATTGTAGTATTTGGAATAAAATAGTACCGCCATTATGGCAAAGAGCATGTCAATAGTATGGTCTGGACAGAAGAATATAATAAGATAGGAAGTTTTTGAGACAAAAACAAACCTTGACATGATTTGCTAAATAATGTCTATAATCCTCTGTTCCTTTATAATTGCTCCAATTATAAAACTAGGCTTCAGAATTCCTCAAGTATGCTAAACTTCTGAACAAAATATTTCAAAACAAGAGTTATTTTCTGATCCCTTTAAACCAAAGGCTTGAGAAAGTTTTGAGCATCTGATGAAAGGCACAGCTGCTCAAAGCAGAAAATTATATATCTAAATACATACCTTCATGGTTTTCACACAATAGCATACAATTTCAGAGCATTCATCCGAGTTCTAGAAGCTACCTAGAAACCTTTTATCTGTGAAATGAAGTTAAAACTACTTTCTCCAAAAATAACTATTCCATCTACATAACAAAACAATGTTTTTTTTTCAGGTAAGGACCAAATTGACTATAGTGCCATTCTGGTAAAATCATAACTGTGTAAAAAGTAATAAATTTAATAATCTGAGATTTCAATACATGTACATTCTGGAAGGCTAACCAAAAACCAAGTAAGCTAAAAAATATATAAATAGAAAAGGTGTAGCATGCTTTTTAAAACCAAAATGAGAATATAACACATACTTTGAATACAACTATACAAAAGTATTTAAAATCTTTTCTGGAAAATATCTTTAGATGTATAATTTAGAGCATTACATATTCTTTATAGTTGCTAAAACATTCTTTTCTGGAGTAATGCTGAATATTTGTTCTGAAGAAACATCTGAATATAGTATATATAGTATATTCTGGTTAAATTATATATACTATATATAAAATGTATTATATACTATACTATAATACATATGCTATAATCACTGTCACTGTCACTGTCCTCTTGTTCATCGATTTGCTCAAGCGGGCCCAGTAACGTCTCCATTGTGACAACTGTTACTGTACTTGGCATATCAAATACATCATGGGTAGCTTGCCAGGCTTTGCCGTGGGAGTGAGATACTCTTGGTAGTTTGCCGGGCTCTCCAAGAAGGGCAGATGAATCGAACTTGGGTCGGCCAGGTGGGCCGCATTCAGAGCAAATGTCCTACCCGCTGTGCTATCGCTCCAGCCCAGCCCATATGCTAAAATATATATTATTATATAGAATATGTATACTATACATTTTGAACATGCATATGTTCAGAATATTACAGCGGGTTGGGTGTTTGCCCTACACGCGGCCAACCTGGGTTAGAGTCCCAGCATCCCATATGGTCCCCGAGCACCACCAGGAGTGATTCCTGAGCGCATGAGCCAGGAGAAACCTCTGAGCATCGCTGGGTATGACCCAAAAAGCCAAAAAAAGTGCAAATGGTAAAACAATTATGAAAACAGTATTCGAGCACTTTTTAGTGGCGATAAACTGAAAAGCATTCACATAGACTACTGTATAGCACTACTCTTCTGGTAATGTCATCATTATCAATCACCAAAGTAAAAGCTCCTAACTGGATTAAGACATCATGAACAGAAAGAACAAGATAGCAATTAGCAATCAAATGAAGAAAAGAAAACATAGTTCCACCAGTGAAAATGTTCCAACCCGTCAGCCTGAGCTGATCCCAAACTTGCTTACTTCTATAGTAACTATAAAGCAAACCCTTAGAATGCATCTCACTCAAAACCACTTTTTAAAGGGTGGCATATTTTATCATTTTATTTTATGTGTTTATGGAGGGGCTTGGGCCCTACCCAGTGATGTCTAGCTGCTTATTTCTGGCTCTGTGCTCCTGCATGACCGTGAGCAGTAACTGAACTATGCAGTACGTGAGATCAAACTGAAGTTGCTGCATGCAACGCAATGTAAGCACCTGACCCGTGTACTAATTTTTTAACTGAAGTAACATTTACTAATAGCAAGAATAAATGTCATGTATACAGCATTTATACAGCATTTACAAAACATTGTTATTAAAACACTTTGGTTTGCAAACTGTTTATAATACAGATGCTTCAGCACTACAGTGTTCCAACACCAATCCCACCAAGCCACTGTATGGGCAGAAGTCCTCCTGAAATAAGCAACTGTATTAGATAATAAGATATTGTCTGATTTAAATCTAGTAATACAACAGTTTTTAGATTAGTCAATCAAGCTTTGTTAAATTCATAAAATCACTTGTAGAATTTTTATTTACCTAACAGTAGGATAACATTGGTTTGTCCTTTCTCCCTGGTTGCAGGGAGCTTAGGTTTATTGGGTTACACCCATTACAGTGCTCCTGAGGCACTCCCATTCCTGTGTGTTTACCTTTAACCTCTTCTCTGTGCTCTGCTTCCCCAACCAGTCAATTACTTTATCCCCAAATCAGATTGCTGATTTGTATTTGTAAGTGAAATACTGCTTTCCTCCTTCCCTTATGTCCTTTTGCACAGTTTACTTCAGAGCAATGTCCTTTTTGTATAGACACAGGAAGACCATTAATGCTATGCTTTCGTAACTTGGGAGTTAATTGACTCCGAATAATATTCACTCAGGGCATCTATCTCGACTTAAGCCTCAGTTACCCTTAGTTTATAGCACCTCAAAAGCAAGGTCCTGACGAGAGACTAGATGGACCCAGGGCAAACTGTGAGCTACCCTGGCATCAAAACAGACCAGTCCAAGTGTCATAATACCTAACTATAAGTTAAGAGCACAGTCATGGTCAAATTCTTTCATGATCCGAAGGAGTTACAACTCAATTAAGACCCTGCTAGGGTTAGGGAAGACTAATCTGATTTGAGCACTGTAGACTGGGATCTATAGTGAGATGTCCCCAGGAGAGTCACCTTACAAGCTTAATGTGTCTCTTACTGTGTCCAATACAAAATGACTGATATTATTAAGAGGTAGAATTAAGATGAATGTATAAATGGTTGTTGGACTGAGGAATGAAGAAATACACCCAAGATGGTATTTTGCCCTTGAGCACACCTTTTAACTGCAGGAAATCTTTGTCTTTCATATGTTGATTGTGTTCCCTGACTTGGATGTGGTTGTTATCCCCAGTGCTTGGAGGATGGGCACTGCTTGGAGACCAAGGCTGTGTGTGAGTCAGAGGGAGTAGAGACTAGCATGGGGGACAGGAGGAGATGGGAATGAGGGGCCATGTGAGACTGGGATGGGACGCTTAGTGAGATGGGAATAGGCAGGTGGGAAGAATGGAATAAAAGGCAACTGATCACCAACCAGCCTGGTGACCCTGTTCCCTCCTGCTAGAGGTGCTTGCAGGCCGGGGTAGAAAAATGGTATTTGTGATTATACACCTAACTACAATATTAAATTCTTATCTTCATAAACCTGGCATTACTATGACTATTTATTTGTATTTTATTTATTCTTTTCTTTTTGGAAAACTCTTTGAATAGCTACAAAGACAGCTTCTGAAAGTAAAGCGAACTAGTCAGTCATCCACAACAATCACCGAACTAAAGGCAATCCCATTCTAGAAGAAAAATGATGACATCAGATTTATGGTAACTTTCTAAGGAGAAATCGATGTGTTCAGAATAAAAACAGGTGCAAAGGGAAAAATAGTCATTGCTACATTCCTCCAAAATGTCAGAGGTTAAAATTTTTAAATCCTGTTCCCCTCATCCATCAGCAAATGTATGTCAGCCACATAATTCTGCAGATTTTAAATAACTTCCACTGTCATAGTCATCCTCATAAAGATCTTGTATAATTTCCCGCAGAATTAACATACAGAAATTGTGTTGATATAATGAATAGGAAGGGTATTTAACTATAGTTGCCCAAGTAACTAGACATATCATAACTTTATAGAACCCAGTGGAATCATATAGAACATGCACTTGCTTTACTGAACTACTTTTATTATGAAAGGTGAGTTACTTGAAAGCATGAATCTTGTCAGTAATAGATAAGTATGCATTCCCAGTATATATTTGAGTTAATAAATTCATATAATTTATTTATATGAACTTAAAAACTCAGGCTTTAAAACACATAACTATACAATCATAGTGTGTGTTGTAACTGCTATACGGTTTTGTAAATTGTAAATTGTTTTTAATAATGAGGATAAAAGGTAAAGGTAAAGGCCCTCCCGTTGATCGTCGATTTGCTCGAGCGGGCCCAGTAACGTCTCCATTGGAGACTTTGTTGTTACTGTGTCTGGCATATCGAATACTCTCGGTAGCTTGCCGGGCTCTCCAAGAGGGGCGGAGGAATCGAACTCGGGTCGGCCATGTTGGCCGCTTGTAAGGCGAACGCCCTACCGCTGTGCTATGAGGATAAAGAAGTAAAATCACAGCCTGAAGCCAGCAATAAATTAGGACAGTCAACTAAAACAATTAGCTTCCTTTCCCCTTATTATACCTTAAAGAATTTATCTTTCCGTTCACTTACAGCTAAACATTCATTACATTATTTTCTAATTTTAACTTAAAAGAATTCTTTGTCTCCTGCTAACTCTTATCCATTTCTCTCACTGAAAGGAAATTCATTACAATTGAAGCTTCATATTTTCAAGGCAGGTAAAATATCATAATGTTATAAAGCCAGAAGCAGACATGAAGTGAAATAATTATTTTAATCTTGAATGAAAAGCTGAGATAATGAATATCACCACCATCTACTTCTAAGAAAGTTTACTTCCCAGTATAATGTTTCTGTGAAACTCTTTTACATAATCTTCTTGAAGAAGGTAGGGTGTTATCCCTACCATATTTAAATAGCTTTAATCCTCCTCACCTATAAATAAATTAATCTTACAAAGGTGTTTAATCCAGATGCAATTATTTTTTTTAAATGAAATGAATGCTTCAAAAGAATGCTCAATCCTTCTGCAGTTGATATATAAACACCACAGAAGATCAAGAAACCCTTTTAATATAAAGCCATTTCCTAAAGGGCAACTACGTGACTTTCTCACTAGCACTTGTTCCCACAGTATTTCAAAATTTAATCCAATTTCTAACATAATGTATTTGCATATGATATTTTGCTATAGTTTAACGACAAAACAAACAACACCCAAAACTATGCTTTATAAAACTTGGAAAGTTACAATAATAAAAGTATTCACAGCAAAGGGTTCAAACAAAAGTTAACAAAGATCGTGAATGCTTAATGATTCAAAATACTAAAAGGAAGCATGGAGAGAAAATCCTATAAATAAATGGAATCACAAGCAGAAATTTTATTTGATATAGCATCACCTGCAGTGCTCAGGGCTATGTTGCGACTGAGCTGAGAGATCACTCTTGATGAGGCTCTTGGGACCAAACCCGGTTGGCAGTGAGCAAGACAAGTGCCCTTCCCACTGTACTATCACTCTGGCCCCGATCCCATAATTCTTAATATTCCTTTTGATTAACTGATCTGCTTGTAGCAGCAGTGGCAATTTTATTTCAATACATGCCAACAGAGTTTTAATTATTTTAATATGGGACATGAGCAAGAAAGTGCTTGCAAACAATTGTACTAAAAGAGAGAGAGAGAGAGAGAGAGAGAGAGAGAGAGACAGAGAGAGAGAGAGATGACAGGAATTGGAACAAATCTGGATAATTTATAAATAAACATGACCAAACTGGATTTTGTTTTAAACTGTCATCCAGGCAATGAATGAATTTAAAACCAAAAAAGCAGAAAACAAATAAGCAATAATAAAAACTCAGTAAATCCTAAAGAAAAATGTTCTTATGCTAACCTGAATTGTCAATTTATAAGTTGAATGAATAATAAATGACACCACTTTAATAAAAACATTAAAATCAGTAAAGATTTATTTTTAGTATAACATACATAAAAGACTTATGTCTCACCACTATTTTAATTTTCAATCATTTTATTCAATATATGCACATTTATGTTTTTTTGGAAAGGACTAAAGTGTGCTTAAAATAATAAATTCAAAAGCAAATGGGTAAAGATATTCCATGAAAATAATTTATTCATAAGACTATATTGTTCATTATATAATGTTTACGTTTTTTTGGAATAAGCTAAAATAAATACTATTTAAAAAAATAAATACTCTAAATTATATGGATTCAGTGAACTATTCATAAAAGTTAAGGACTAGCTTGTTACATTTAGTTGTTGTAGCAAATATTTACAATTTAAGCATGCATTGTATAAAGAAAGATAAAGATATTAACCATAAATATACTAGCATTAGGTTTATAATTTTGAACTGTTGGCTATTATATAACTAATGATTATTTCTCAATAGTCTTGTTAATTTAGAAAGTTTTTGGTCCACATTGTTCCAGTGTCACATTAAAAGAAAAACCCTAATAAATTAAGGAACAAATTTAAATTAAACTAAGTTTACAAAAATAAACCTCATAATAATAACCATATACATAATATAAGTTCACAAAAACTCTCCATTTAACATCCTAAATTTAAAACAACAGATTTTCCCATTCTGATTATAAAAGCAAATGAGTAAAGAAAAAGTCCAAGAAAATCAATGAAGCACTTTAATATATCAGCTATATTTTCAGTTACTGTTTGTGCTCATTTTACAAATGATAATATACTGTACTTTACATCTACATAAATACATATATGAACATACATACAATATATTTGTGGGGGAATTTGGGTCATACCTGTCTGTATTCAGGGGTTACTCCTGTCTTTGTGCTCAGGGTCACTTCTGGCAGTGCTTGGGAACTGTATGCAGTAGTATGGTTGGTTGCATGCAAGGTAAGTGCACTTAACCCTTTTACTCTCATCTCTCAGGCCTCATATATACACTACAAATTCCAAATGTAAAATAATAATGGTATTGGTGTGGATTTGGGTGCAATGAGATCAGAAGTTTATGGCCCAGAAAACTGCAGACAAGACAATATCTTCAAACACAAAAGAGTGAGTAAGCATTTTTGTTCCTAGCATGCACGTTAATAAACATTATTGGTGGAGCTGCTTGAATGCATGGTGACTGGAACACCCTGTTGACTCAAGGCTTCAAAGGGCTTGTCCCATTCTGACCTCTTACACAAAGCTTCTGGACCTATAGCAACGCAATGATCTCAGCCCGCCAAAACGCCCAGGCCCCACACTGTCAGACTTACACATTTGGCAATTTAAGCCCACAGGCCTTTACTGTTGGTTAATTAAAGGCTATGTTTAAGTTTTCGCTCCTTAGCTAGACTAGAAATTACTTAAGGTCACAAAATATGCCTTCTTATGTTTTCCTGTTTAACATTCCTGATGAATGCTTCTTAATATAGCCTTTTAAGTGAGTTGCTCCTCTATGAAAAATGTCTCTGTCTACAATACGCATTTACTACAGATGCATTTTAAGATGCTAAGAACTGCAAAATTCATGTTACTCTTACTCTTTTATTAAAACTCACAGAGAAAATATAATGGATACGAACATCATAAGATTCATAAAATGGTCATTATTTATCACAATCACTCTTCCAACACTAGTTGTCAACTACTTTTTACTGTTAATTTTAGCTACAGAATCACTGTTTCTGAGAGAGCCGTCATTATTCCACAATAGGTTTTATACAACATGCATTAGAAGAAAGCATATTCTTTCACAGTTGATACATCTCTAGTAGATACAAAACATATTCAAAGTATATGCTGCTTTCTTGGAGGTTCCCTAAAACTTTCTTTGTAAAATAATCTATGGAAGAAAAAAGTTCCCCAGTGAAGAGCAAATACAAGTTAGGAAAAAAAATAGTAGAAGTGTATGATGAACACAGTTGTATTTTTTTTTTTATTAGTGAAACACCATGAGGTACAGTTGTAGATTTACAATTTTTTGTGCTTGGGTTTCGATTATACAATGATCAGATACCCATCCCTCCACCAGTGCCCATTTTCCACCACCATGGATAATATCCCCTCCACCCCCAACCCCCATCCCCCCCCTGCCTCTGTGGCAGGGCAAGCCCCTGTGAACATAGTTTTAAGTTGGGATAAAGCTACAATTACAGAGTTATAAGACTACACAAAGGTTATTTCAAATCAGTACATTCTTTGAGCTAGTTTTATCTTTAAATATTTATAGAATCAAATAATGGATCCAGCTTACATATATATTTTCTTGAGATATCTGTATATATGTGTGCATTTGTGTGTACATATAATCCACATTGAGTAAGAGGATTTTTCTATGCAAAAATACTATTTTTATATTTAAATATATTTCAGAAATTATTATTTGAAAAATGCTAAAGCCTCAGTGTTCTAAAATCATCATTAAAAAATAAGAAAATAGACCTTATTGAATAATGACAAGCCCTTGATCTTATTCGTTGCATGTCCATATATAGTAACTTTCGGTGGTAGTTCTCAGGAGACATAAGATGGATGAAGTTGTGGCATGATGCTAGATAAGAAGTATAGTGTTTATTCGGTTTGGTTTTGTCGGAGGCACAGCCAGCAGTGCTCAGGTCTTGCTCCTGGCTCCGAGCTCAGAGATCACTCCTGGTAGGCTCAGGGACCATCACATGGTGTACCAGAAATCCAAGCCAGTCACGTTCAAGGCAAGCACTCTACCTACTGAAATAAGATTCATGCACTGTAGCACTGTCCTCCCATTGTTTTAACGATTTGCTCGAGTGGGCCCAGAAATGTCTCCATTGTGAGACTTGTTACTGTGTTTGGCATATCGAATACGCCACTGGGAGCTTGCCAGCCTCTGCCGTGCAGGCGGGATACTCTTGGTAGCTTTCCGGGCTGATAAAATATAAATCTACAGCCTAATAGCTCCAAATACGAGTTCCAATATGAAACATTAAATTCAAAATAATCAGAAAATTTGATAACAAAGTATATGATTGTGTTACATGGTTAATACATGATCTTAACTATAGCACTGTATCACTGTCCTCCCGTTGTTCATCAATTTGCTCGAGCGGGCACCAGTAATGTCTCCATTGTGAGGCTTGTTGTTACTGTTTTTGGGATATTGAATAAGCCATGGGGAGCTTGCCGGGTTCTGTCGTGTGAGCGGTGGAGGAATCGAATTCGGATCCACCATGTGCATACTTAATATATAATCAACATGTCCCAAATGAATATTCTGAACATAACTTCAAGATTGATCTACCTTGAAAATGTCATTACAAAAATCTTAACTATAATATATAAATTAAGGATTACTATGGTGTGGTTTAATATTTTGCAGAATCTAATCAAAAATCTAGATTTGAAGACTCAGACATAAATATGATGTCAGTGGGAAGATATTTCTAGACACAATCTGGAATAAAATTAAAACTCAGGCAGAACTGAAAACCATGACCAGAGTGGTCGGAGTGAGAGTATAGTGGGTCAGGGCACTTGCTCTGCAAGTGGCCGACCAGGGTTCTATCCCTGGCACCACATATGGCCCCATGAAAACCATCAGGAATGATCTCTGAGCCCAGAGCCAGAGGTGTGCCCTTAGAAAAACCAGGTGTGGCCCCAAAACAAAACTAACAAACAATCAAAGAAAACATGACCAGCAGATTTGAAACAATTTGTGGAGAACTTCCAAAAGAGATAAAGTCAATGCCACTTTAATAAAAAAAAAAACAATAACTTATGATTTTGGCTCAAGGAATTACAAAATTTGAGGCAGCAGAGCTGACAGCTGAACCTCATTAGAAATTCGACCAGAGTTAAGCATATCCACTTTTCCTCCGGTTAGAGATTTCAAAAGAGAAAATGACCATCACTCAAGCGAATAATGAGCCATCAGATTTCTGAGCCTATCTCCTGGAAAATAACAAGGTCAGAGTAGAGGTCACTCCATTCACACACGTAAATGGTAAAATAAGAATAAGATGATGGAGAAAATAGTATCAGGCACAAACAGAAGGTAATATGAGAGTGATGACCCAGTAGAAATTGTATAACAGTGATTTGGTCCAGAAATGAGAGGAAATTGTGTTGAAACTTTTCACATTATCACTGAACTGATAAACAATTAAGCCTGAGATATGAGAGAAGTTAATAGATAGGGAACACAAGGAATAAGATACAGCCTCACAATGAAAAGAGCTCCTGAGACAGAAAATATTACTTAGAACAGAATCAGATACAAATGCTTTGCCGCAATGCATGTGACAACGAGCGAACAAAACAAAGACGTTAGAGCAGAAAACTTTCCTTATATCCACTGCACATTGAAAGAACGATCTTTCTATTTATTTCCTCACAGTAATGAAGAAATGGAAGAAATTCTACTAGAATCATCCACATATATGGAAGAAATCCTACTAGAATAAGCTTCACTATGCTTTAATTTTCCAAGTCAAATTCCATAGAGAAAGTATTTAATCTTCCATTGGAGCTGCAACAAAATAGATCATAAAAAAGTTCTTGGAAAATTGGATCTCGAGTCTACATATTATACCTATGTATTATATGAAGACCCTTAGACTGTGAAGTCAGAGAGAGCCCAATGAGCTGGGTGCTTGCTTTGCCTGCAGGGGACCCAGGGTCAAGAACTGCAGATAGTCTCCTGAGCATTGTTTGAGCAAGAAGCCAGCAGTTTCCCCTGAATACTGCTAGGTATGGCTGTAAAACAACAGACAACACATAAGTGCATCACTTTTTTAAAATTTATTTGCTTTTTGCTTTTTGAGTGACCCCCTACAATGATCAGGGGTTACACCTGGCTCTGTACTCAGGAATCACTCCTGGTGCTACTGGGGAACTATATGGGATGCCAGGGATCAAACCCAGGTCGGCCCCATGCAAGGCAAACACCCTAACCGCTGCACTATCATTCTGTGCCCAAGTGCTATCATTGTTTTGTTTAAAAATATTTGCAACTTCCTAGTGAAAAGCAAAATAACACAAAATCATCAGTCTAGCATAGAAAAACATTCTTGTTTCCATTTCTTCTAGGAGGAATAAAATCTTCGTGGAGTCCATAATTTCTATCTTTAAGGCCAGAGAGATAGTACAAGGGTTAAGGTGCATGATTTGAATGCAGCCACTACAGCTTCTACTTCTGGCATGATGGGGTCACCTGAACATCACCAGTTATGTCCTTAAAGCCCTCAAGAATCTCCCTGAGCACTGCCATCAGTGGCCTGGGCAATTCTCAGAACTGCAATCATGGACTCTTGCATTGAACCCCCATCAGCCCTGTTGGACAAGAATCACCAGGAGGGACCTTAAGGACTCCTGAGAACACCTAGAAGCCACTTCCCAATCAATCAACCAATCAATCAGAGCTCCATATCTAAAGCTCTTCTGTAAGGAAAACCGAGAACTTGAATTTTAGAATTAAATAATGACGTAAAGCACTGCATGGTGCTCCCAACGTCCCTTTGCCTTCCAAAGACTGACAAGGTACTGACTCAAAATCAACATGATGAGCATAATGTCCATAATCATGTTAAGTAATGATGTTAAACCTTCCCAATCATTCAGTTGTTGTCCTCAGAACCAACTGATATATCTTTATGTCTCATATAATTCACCTGTAATTGTAGGGAGTTTTGGTGTTATGACATGGTTTATTTTTTAATGTTAATATAAGTTTAAAAATGAGCTCTTTCTTTTGTCTTCCTCCTCCTGGGTATTTCCTTACCCTGCTCGTCACTGCAAAGCCTGGATGAGTCTTAGAAATTAACTTTGAGAACGCAACCAAATTTTCATCCTTGAATCATTCTCTCTTCAGATAACACAAGAAGACATTTGTCCCCACCGAATACAAGTCTAACTCATTTTTTGTTACGGTGTTTTGAAAGAATTACACTTATATTTACATATAACAAAATCAACTGTGTGACATGAAATAAATTCAATCCAATATAGCAAAAACAGTGCCAGGTTGAGAAAACAGAACAGCTTAACTTTAGTCAAAACTCTAACAGCGATTAATCGAAATGAACGTTTCAAAAGTGGGTGCACTTACATACACACACATACACACACACACACACACACACACACAGGACAATAGCAACAAAGTTTTCATTGGGGGCTGGAGCAATAGCACAGCAGGTAGGGTGTTTGCCTTGCACATCACACCCGGGTTCAATTCCCAGCATCCCTTAATCCCATATGGTACTTCAAGCACTGCCAGGAGTAACTTCTGAGTGCAGAGCCAAGAGTAACCCTTGAGCATCGCTGGGTGTGACCCAAAAAGAAAAAAAAAGTTTCATAGACAAACACAGTATATTAATAGTAAAGAATAGGTGCAGGGGTTAAAGAGCTTATATTACACAAGGCAGACCTTGAATTTATATCCAGCACCCCAAATGTCTTCCCCACAATATAATAAAGTTGTTCATTGAGGTATTTGCTAAATATGACATTGAAAACCTAAATCGATATACATAAGACATTTCTTACAAATTTCAGTATTCTTAAACATTATGGATAATGTCAAGCTATGGAATAGGTTGTGCTGATTTTCAGTTCTGAGTTTAAAAATCATCTGCTATATTTTCTTTCCTAAAGTAAAATGACATATAGTTAATCCAAGCTTCCAGCATATATGCACAAGAATACAAATACGGTGGTTATGTATATATATGCATATAAAATAAATATGTGCATAAGAACATACACATACAACTACATATATATCTACTCATCAGTCATTGGGTAACTGGTTTGCTACCAGATATTGGTTATTGGAAAAGGCACAGGTATCCGAGGGTCTTTTCAAAATAATGTTTTTGTGCTCTTCAAATAGATCCCCCGGGGTGGAATTGCTGGATCACATATGGTAGTTCTATTTTTAATTTTGAGAAATAGCCTTACTACTTTCCATAGACACTGAGCCAAATTCACATTCCCAGCCACAGCGAATAAGAGCTCCTTTTTCTTCAAGTCAGAGGAGAAAGACAAAATACCAAATACCAGATGATCTCATTTCTATGTGGTATATGTGGTATAAAATAAACAAAGCAATCAAAGAGACAATATCCAATGAAAACAAACCCTTTAATTCTGATCACAAAACAGGGGTTATAAGTGGTGGAGGTCTCTGAAAGGTACAGTGGTCTACAGAGGATTTATGCCTGCATTGTAGTGGTAGAGGTAGATAAAGTAACATTGCACTTCTAAAACATAAACATTACACTCACACAAACCAATATTGCCTCGATTCAAAATAGATTAAACAAAACTAATATCATCATAACAGAGAGAGTTCTCTAGGGATTCTATGTTACTTCTATCCTGGCTTTACTTTTGCTAAAGATCCAAGCACTTCCAAAAGATAAAGTCTCCAGGGCAAAAGCTGCAACTCAATCTTAAGTGAAAGATAAGGATCTCCATCTCCCAAAGCCACTTAGAATTAATCCATCCTGATTTTTAGCAAAGAATGTAAGCATTCTTCTGTGGATTCTTAAGAATTGCTTCGCTCCACACAACCCCAAATGTATGAACATCTAATTTTTGATAAGGGAGCAAGAAATGTGAAGTGGAACAAGGAAAGCATCTTCAACAAATAGTGCTGGCATAACTGGACAACCACATGAAAAAAAAAATGGTCTTATATCTCGACCTAACACCATGCACAAAAGTCAGATCAAAATGGATTAAAGATCTCAACATCAGGCCAAAATCCATAAGATACAGTGAAGACAAGGTCAGCAAAACCCTCCATGATATTGAGGCTAATGGTATCTTCAAAGATGACACTCCACTGACCAACCAAGTGGAAACAGAGATAAACAAATGGGACTATTTTAAATTAAAAAGCTTCTGCACCTCAAAAGATACAGTAACCAGAATGCAAAGACAATCTAAAGAATGGGAAAGGATATTTACCTAATACTCATGTGATAAGGTTGATAATCAAGGTAATACAAAGCACTGGTTGAACTCTACAAGAAGAAAACATCTAACCCCATCAAAAATGGGAAGATGAAATGAACAGAAACTTTCCTAAAGAAGAAATCCAAATGGCAAAAAGGCACATGAGAAAATGCTCTACATCACTAATCATTAGGGAGATGCAGATCAAAACAACAATGAGATATCATCTCACACCACAGAGACTGGCCCACATCCAAAAAAACAAAAGCAACCAGTGTTGGCATGGATGTGGCGAGAAAGGGACTCTCTTTCACTGCTGGTGGGAATGCCGATTGGTTCAGCCCTTTTGGAAAAAAAGTATGCACAATTCTCAAAAAATTAGAAATTGAGCTCCCATTTGACCCAGCAATACCACTCCTGGGAATATATCCCGGAGAGGCAAAAAAGTACAGTCGAAATTACATCTGCACTTCTATGCTCATTGCTGCACTACTCACAATAGCCAAAATCTGGAAAAAAACCGAGTGCCCAAGAACAGATGACTGGTTAAAGAAACTTTGTTACATCTACACAATGGAGTACTATGCAGCTGTTAGAAAAGATGAAGTCATGAAATTTACATACAAGTAGTACGACATGGAAGCTATCATGCTAAGTGAAATTAGTCAGAAAGAGAGGGACAGACATAGAAAGATTGCATTCATCTGGGGAATATAAAGTAACAAAATGGGAGACTAACACCCAAGATAGCCGATACAAGTACCAGGAGGTTCACTCCATGGCTTGGAGGCCAGACGCACATGCTGGGGGAGAAGGCAGCTCAGATAGAGAAGGGAGCACCAAGTAAAGGGTATTGGGAGGATCCTCCCAGGATGGGAGATGCATGCTGAAAGTAGTCTATAGACAGAACATGATTGCCACTCAATGCCTCTTTTGCAAACCACAGTACCCAAAAGGAGAGAGAGAACAAAAGGGAATGCCCAGCCACAGGGATGGGGTGGGATGGGGGTGGGGAGGTGGGAGGGATGCTCGGACCATTGGAGGTGGGGAATGGGCACTAGTGGAGGGATGAGTACTCAATCATTGTGTAACTGAAACCCAAGCACTAAGAACTGTAAGTCTACAACTGTACCTCATGGTGTTTCACTAATAAAAATTAAAACAAAAAGGATTAAAGTATAGAGAAATTTTTGCTCATAAAAGATTTTGAAGCAATATAGCAAATAAAGTTCTCAAAAATCCCCTCAAAAAAAAAAACTGCTTTGCTTCTGTAAAGTGATAGCAATCAATATATATTTACTTTGTATAACCTGAATAATTACTCATCCTTTGCATTCTATTTTCTTTATAGTAGAAATAGAGCTTGAAAACAAAAATGCATTTAGGGATATACAAACACATATTTTTATATATTTTTGTCTTTATCTTATTTAAATAAATATAAATATGCCATATATCTTTATGGATAAATTTTAATATCAGGGATGTATCCTCTACAGAAACTGTATTTTAAAATGACTACTGAAAATGGCAATAGTCATTTTGTTCTTTCTATACACATATATATATATAATGTCTATTTCATATTACTGAATAAGCTCCAGTTACATTCATCAACATGAGAAACAACCCTCTGAGTTCACTCTGAACACTTGTACAGAATCAAACAAGTACTTTCATGTGGCTGTTAGGACTAATGAGATGTTCATTTCACCCATATCTCCACTTCCAGCAAGCCAAGGACTAATAAACAGGGAACCAATATTGCTAGTGGGCAGTTATGCTCACCACTCTACCACCAATGGGGCAAGAACCTATATGCTTAGAAGCCAATGCTTTCTGTACAAGCTATTATTGTCATATCTATTTGAACAAAATCACTTTGCTGCCATAACACACAGCACATCATCCTCTGTATTCAACAAAAGTTGAATCTTATCAACGTTTCCTTACATGCTCAGTGCCAGTGAAAAGTCCAAGTTGAACAGCAGCTGCAGAAGCGGGTACAAAACTTTCAGTCGAGTGCATGGTGTTTCTTGGCCCTCTGAACACTGAGTGTTGGATCAGTAACCCCCAGTATAAAAGTAAAACCAGCTATGTAGGCCTCATCTTGCTAAGAGTTCAGTGTTGGTTTCAGCCAACAGCTCATAAAAAGAATCTTTCGAGTCTAGTAATGTGTATTATAAAACTTTAGAGGAAAGGCATCTTGATAATATAACTCTCACTGTTGATTTAGACATTGCGTTATTAGGAGAGAATATAAAAATAGCATTTCTTAAAGTATGTATTTCTGGATATACATAACAGAAATAGAACAGGGAGAAAATGGATTTAGCATGCAAGAATTTAGCTGTGCAAGTACATGACACACACATATACAATTTATGCCAATATTTAATATCTAAACATCTCAACTTTAAATCTCTTTTATAGAAGACATGCATTAGCCTCGGTTTGATTTGGTTTTCGATTGAGGGGCATAACAGAAATGCTCAGGGCTTATTCCTAGCTCTGCTCTTAGGGATCACTCGTGGAGGAACTCAGGGGTACCTATCTGATACTGGGACGGAATCCAGGTCAGCAGCATGGAAGTCAGGAGCTCTACCTTCTGGACTCTTGCTCAGGTAGCTCTATACAAAGGTTTGAATACCTTCTTTCTTCTATTTTAATAAAGCAAAATGAAATCTTGGAGTGTATGTTTTATATATATACATACATATATACATATATATCCTCTTAAAAGTATTGGGATTACATTTAAATAATAGATTGATTACAACATAGTTTCAAATTTATATGACTTCACATCCCAACAATTTAAGTACGAAACATAGAACATAAATTTCATCCTCTTATTGTCAAATTGGCAGAGCCTGGCAAGCTCCCCATGGCATATTGAATATGCCAAAAACAGTAACAACAAGTCTCACAATTTGTTGTGAGACGTTACTGGTGTCTGCTCATGCAAATCAATGAACAATGGAGGACAGTGCTACAGTGCTACAGTCCTATTGTTAAACTGCTATCATTTCATTTTATATAATACTATGTAGTCTTCTAAAATCCTTATTTTTAGCTTCCAATATAACAAAAAAAATTCTGGCAATTCTTCTTAGATGTCCTAACACATGCTTAGGCAATTATCTGATACTACATTATAGAGTACAAACCCTGGGTTGATAATTGCCACCTAGAATGTTTGTTAAGTTATTAAAATTCTTGCAGAAGCAAAGTTATAGCAGACTTGAGATGAAAGTGGCTTGAGGGTTGAAATGTAACTGAAACTAAGATGGAGATAAGAGAAACTCACATAATATAAGATAGAGCAAGAGACTCCTAGAAAACCCATATAAAATTGTAACTACTGGAGAAAGGAATATTATGGGAAGAACTTTCTAAGAGACTTCACTAAAAGATAAATGCACTAGAAACTATTTTGAAATGAGTAGAACATTTAAAGAAATTCAAAAGATTATCTGAGACTTGATCCTTAATGATTATTCCCACAAGATTTGCAGTTCTGCTCGAGACTGCTGATTCTTTAGGTTTTGTTGTCATTATTGTTTGTGTAGCAGACTACATAGTAATACCTAATGAATTGGCATTTGGGTGACACGATTTTATCAATAATCCAAATGTCATCCTATATTCATGTGTTAATAGAATCTTGATTTCATTCTTCCTCTCAAAGTGACACTGAACTCAGGGGAGAACTGAATACCTCCCTAGGACCAAAGACTAATCATCAATAAAATAATCCAATTAGTGATCTCTTTGCCCCTTGACTAATGAATGCTTTAGACAAGTAGTAATATCTAATTCAGGCAATTAAGGAGGAATTTTAGAATTTCTGGAGCGTGCGGCTGCGTGACATCTTACGCTATTCATAACAAGCAATACAAAAGAGAGTATGTGGGAGATAGTCTGCCATTGAGGCAGGAGGAGGGGTGGGATGGGGGGGATACTGGGATATTGGTGGTGGAAGATATGCACTTGTAGACGGATGGGTGATCAATCATTGTATGACTGAAACTCAAACAGCAAAACTTTGTAACTGTATCTCACAGTGATTCAGAAAAAAAAAGAGGATTTAATTTTCTGCCTACAGATACAAATTTTGCAAAATAACAACACTATGTATGAATATTCACTATGTGCATACATAAAACATGCATCTTAAAACTCAATCATGTGAAGAAATTCATTTCTATATTAAAATTTATGGGGCTGGAGCGATAGCACAGCGGGTAGGGCGTTCGCCTTACAAGCGGCCAACATGGCCAACCCGAGTTCGATTCCTCCGCCCCTCTCGGAGAGCCCGGCAAGCTACCGAGAGTATTCGATATGCCAGACACAGTAACAACAAAGTCTCCAATGGAGACGTTACTGGGCCCGCTCGAGCAAATCGACGATCAACGGGAGGGCCTTTACCTTACCTTATTAAAATTTATTAGATCATATATATATTCATTAATTTTTAGGAAGAAGATAACCATGAATACAATGCAACATAAAAAATTATATATGAGCAAAACCCAATGTATTGATAGGAAGGCTACCTTCAGGACTATTTAATAACAAATAAGGCAGGGAACATAAGAAGATGCTCAGTTTAATGTTTCCTTACCATGCTCCATTCATAAGCATTTCTTTTTTTAGTAACAGAAGCAGGTTATGTATGCTCTCATTAAACATGTCATTAATATGCTACCTAAAGTAAGATACTTTATAAGTGATACTCTAATGGCATTATGGAATGGCAACTTGAAAGAAAAAGATAAATTAATCAATTATTAAGGACAATGTAGAGGTCCATGCTGGTCAAAATAAGAATAGAAAAATAATTTGAAATAGTAAGAGTAGAGGAAAACTAAAAATCTGAAAACCCATTTCTATAATAATTCAAATATATTCCCACATAGGAATCTCTTATAAATCCTATACATTTTAACACCTGCTCTTGAAAGATCCAATAGGCCATTCAAACGAGGTTTTCATGTATATGTGTACTACAAGAGGTTATGATGGCTTAAATTCAAGTGAAACTATGGACAGGTCCTTGAGTTGGTCAACAGTAGCACAATAAGTCCCTGAAGGTCACTGACAGATTCTTAGAAATGGAAACTTTAAGCACATTGAATATAGAAGCAAATTTTACCATTTACCATAGGCTAGTTGAAATAACCAAGAGTTCAATGCCTAGAGCACATTTATGGACATAAAAATCATTCCCAAACTTCAGAATAGAGATTCCAAATTTCACACGCTAAGCAATCCTTTGTACTCATGTATTTAGTTGCTGATACGTGTTTTCTAGTTCAAAGTTGCATAGGTGACTAGAGCTCATCCGAACAGAACAAGGCACAACATGGAACATCAATACCATAAGTCTCTACAGGATGGTTTTCTATTCCTCTCTCTTTCTCTCTCTCTCTCTCTCTCTCTCTCTCTCTCTCTCTCTCTCTCCCCCCCCCAAGATAAGCTGTCCTTGTCTTTACCACAGCAAAACATGCTAAAAAATGCACTCTGCATGATAAAAATGCACTCTGCACTACTGCCCCACCTAAATCCTGACCCCTTGGAAATGGATTTACCAGAAGTGTCACCCATCCAGAAACTTAGAGAATAATATCCATTAAAAACTTAAGCCATTTAAGGTTGCAGTCTAACTGGCTACAATATGAACATAATAACATTAGAATTCAACTTTGTGCTCATTTTTTTTAATTGAGACTATACCCAGAAGTGATTAAAGGCCACCAGGGCACACCCAGCAGCGCTCAGCAGCAGGAGGGCAGGCAGTGCGTGGGATCAAGGCTGCAGTCTTTTGCATGGCATCCACAGCTCTGCCACTGGCAACATAATATCCTAATCCCCAAAGGCAGTGCTGATCTCACTTATGATGTGGGATGGTGCAGGTGGGGGGAAGGGGTTGGGATTTTTAGCCTCATTCCTGAAAAGTCATTGAATTAGCACCAAGTCACATCCTGGGGCCCACAATTTTTTCTATATAAACATTTACATGGCATAATTTATTTTTATTTTTTTGCTTTTTGGGTCACACCCGGCGATGCACAGGGGTTACTCCTGGCTCTGCACTCAGGAGCCACCCCTGGCAGTGCTCAGGGGATCATATGGGATGCTGGGAATCGAACCTGGGTTGGCCATGTGCAAGGCAAACGCTCTACCCATTGAGCTATCTCTCCAACCCCCGGCACAATGTTTTTTGAGGGGTTCTTAGAAAAGGATATCTTCTTTCTTTGTTTGTTTGGTGAGTGGTTGGATGGGGGAACACCCAGGCTTAATCCTAAGTATGTTCAAGGATCATTCCTGATGGGGGACCACATGGGGTGTTAGGGCTCAAACCCAGGTTGGCAGCATACAAAGCAGGTGGCTTACCAAACAAGACCTTTTCTGAATACAGATTCAAATGTAAAATGATGTTCGTCCGAAATTAAAACATAAACAATCTCTAAAAGGGTACCCTTCCTATGCGATGGTGTGCTTTCTTCATCTTCGGAGTCAGTCACACAGATATCTTCCCTACAAATTATTCCACTTAAGTTTTTGTCAATTGATATCCTGGTGCTTTGACTTCTTCTCACCATACTCAATTTGCTTAACAGTTTTTCACAATTTATCTTAGACTTAGTCCCCTAACACACACACACACACACACACACACACACACACACACACACACACACGTCATTGTACATTTCTCATCAGTGAAGTTTGGATTTCTAATCAATTTTATGAACCTGCATCAGCCACCTACCTGAGTACTCACAGTTCAGTTGAAGGGAAGGCACACAGAACCCACAAATAGAGAAGGAAATTGTTCCTCCAAGAATCAGGCGTGAGAAAAAACAAGATTTTTCAAAGTCCAACTGCCAAAGGTCTTGCTCTGCCAGCTCCCTTTGGCGCAGTGTTAATATCGACCTCCATGGTAAGCGATTGGCCGTAAGAACACTAGGAGAACACACACAGTGTGTGTCTACTACTGTATGATGAAGGATTTAGACACTCATTATTCTAGATGATTCCAAACCTTTCATTTCTCACCCAAACTTATCATCTGCAGAAGACAACTATTCTTGCACAGACAGAGGCCTTTCCTACCGTCAGTTATTATGTCTTAAGTCAATTCATAGTTATTATTATTTTCCTCATTTTTTAAATCTACTCAAATACCCAGTCCTGTCTACAAAGAGCACACTGATCTAGTACCTTCCCTAAACGTCATTTCTTCACTCTACAGCCAATGTCATTTGTATCACATTTCATATCATTTCATATTTCACAAGACACACATGTATGATATGAATCTGATCTTTATAACTCACATCCCGGGGTACTGAGAAAGCACAGGTGTTATTATAATGATACAGGGCAAGCTTAGCAGAATGAAATCACTTGCCTAAATGTTAAAACTGGTATTCTAATCTGTATAACTCTCCAGGTCAATGTTCTTAAAGCCACACTATTTCTTAACATCCATTATCACCTGTTTAGATGTTGACCATGCTAATAATATAACTTGGAAGTCAAGTATGAAAATTGAGCTTCTAGTCACTCAACTCCACAAAATATAACAATATTAAATGTCTGGCAAAGAGAGAAAGATAGTTCAATGAGGGCCTGACAGGTCTACAGCGCAAAGCCAGGAGTTCCCTCTAAGCCTGGTTGAAAACCCGAAACAAACCAAAGAAAATCGGCAAACTTCAAAACTACAGGAGGACCTGAAGCTTAACTTAGCTATTAACCTGAAATTGTTTATTATTTTGAAATCCTGCAGTTTATTCCATCTTCAATAGTGACCAAGTAGCTTTCTCTGAAAATGAGATCTAGTTCCTGTTTATATATAAATAGCCTTGCACACTTGATTTATGAAAGTTTAATAAAGATGTCAACAGCTATTTTTCTGAAATATTGAACGGTCTTCAAGTTGATTTATTAGACAAAAAGTATGTGGTCCCTGGAAGGTGTGTGGATTTGCTTGGATATTTGTTGATTCACCAACTGCTATTTATACTTAGGGATTTACTTTGAGCAGAGCCAGGCAATCAGATTGCCCAGAACTCTGAGTTTGCTTGGCTCCTGCAAGCGATTGGTGGGGGGTGGGGGGGGAGGAGTTGGATTGGGGTGAAGATTTTGGGGGGGGTTGAAGCACTCTCTGGAAAAACCAAATATCAGGTGAAGCACACAGAAATGGGGGTTCCAAGAAGCAGCAGTGATTCATGGACAGGTGCAAAACCCTCAGGGTAAAGAGACTTAGGAGAGACCCAGAAGGCAGGGAACAGGAGATTTTGTGGGGTGAACGTGATGATTTGCCTTCTGCACCCACAATTTCTTTTTTTTTAACTTTTTGGGTCACACCCAACAATGCTCGGGGGTTACTCCTGGCTCTGTGCTCTGAATTACTCCTGGACAATATGAGATGCCAGAGATTGAACCCAGGTCAGCTAAGTGCAAAGCAAACGCCCTACCCGCTGTACAACCACGCCAAATCACAGTGTGTCTCTGAATCTCAGGGCACATTGGTCCAGCATTTGCTATCAATGGCTGTTCTGTCTAGAATTTTCCATCCTCACCACCTCATTCATTCCCTGGCTGACATCCATCAAGCCTCTCTGAGTCATCTTCCCTAACTCCCCTTTTTTTGCCTCAGTACAAGTGCTCTTCACTGACAAAGTCAAGCTTTCTTCCTTCTGGTACAGAAACTCCCTGGCAAGGTTTCTCCACCTCAGTCACTAACCCAAGATGTCCATGAAGCAGGAGGCCCAGCTCAGTGCAGAAACAGAGGCTTGCATGTGTTAACTTAAAGGTTAACAAGAAAAACAGAAAGTTTAATGAGCCATGCAATGTTGCATGCGAATATGGTCAAAGCAATGCAATCGCAAATATAAATTAGAAAGAAAACTTATCAAACCTTGTATGGCCTAAGACTATTACTTCACAGTTACTATCTCCACTCATGTATATGCATGTGTGCCTGTGTACCATTTGGTAAAAATATGTGCATATACATCACACTTCCACTGAAGATAGCCAAAACTGTGAGCCTTCAATTCGGTCTCATGGCCTGACCTTCAGAGTTGATTTTTCCATCGGGAATAGTGATTTCCACCTGGCCAGTAACCAAAGGCAAATTGAAATGACCTCGGATTAACCTTTCAGCAAACTTTTATAGTGTTTAGTTAAATAAGTAAAATGCAGATTCAGGCAAACAATACAAACCATTCCCCCATGCCTTTACCTACCACGTGCCCTGAGTCAAGGAGGTGACTTAAGGTAAGCGGCTTCATGGCTGAACAATTCACCAACCATTTATACCCAATAAAAGGCTTTAATAAAAAGTGTGGCCACTTTCCACTAAAAATGTGTCTGCAGCACCACCACGCCTGACCTCAGTCATCTGACACTCCCACATCCACATCTCAAAGCCTCAGCTTACTCACTCAAGCTTCCTTCCGGTTGAGGGTCACCTTCCAGTTGACAACCGTGGGGCCTTTCTGGAACTCAAAGAGGCTTCCTCCACCTTCTTACTGGGTGCCAGCATCCTTCAGGCCTGACCTCCACCATTTCAGGTACTCTACTTGCTTATTCCACTACCTACGCCAATTCTAGGCCAATACCCACTACCCTTGTGCTCATTAACTCCAGTCAACACTTCTGGACCATGAACTTCACAGCCACACCTCTTAGCACTCTACTTACCACATCTCACTCAGTAGCACCTCCTGTCAGTGGGTGAAGACTGGCAGGGAAAGAAAAGAGTAACACTAGTCCTTCAGAGATTCCAGGGGTGTTGACTAGAAGACTCATCCTCAGAACATAGCCAACACAATGGGGAAACCAATTAGAAGCCCCCTCAAGCTCACTGAGTGAAAAAAAAAAAATATATATATATATATATATATATATCTCCAGATGATTCTATCAGTACCAACCAACTCTGTAAACTCTCAGAGAATGGTTTTAATGATACCATGTTGAGAAGGTTTAATGAGTTCCAATAAACAGTGGTACAGAAGTCAGCAGAATAGTAAGAAATAGAAGAGAAATGCAAAATCTACAGTTGAAAATGACAGACATGAAGAGTTGTGTAGGCTGTATTTTTAAAAAGCGATTGGTGTTGCAATATTGTATGCCTAAGACTCATCTGTTAATAACTGTAAACCACAGATCTTTAATGAAATAGAAATAAAAAATAAATTAAAAAAAAACTTGGCAGAATAACAGCAGCAGAGAAAACCACAGGTAAGCTCCAAGATGAGATGCAGAAAAACCCCAGGACAGCAAAAGATGGAAAAATGTCTGCAAACTTTAAGAAACACCACACCAGAAAACTGTGGGATGTTTTCACACAGTTCTCAAAAGGAACAATAAAAGAATCATCAGTGTCCCTAAGGAACTAGAAGTCGACTTCAACAAAGAACCACTAGTTAAATAATAAATAAGAATTTCCCAGAGTTGAGAAGTGCAGACACCCAGATCCAAGATGCCTGAAAGGTCCCAGTGAAAATAGACTAAATAGAAAAGTTCTAAAGCACACTGCACTCAGAATGACAAAGGCCAAATCCAGAGAGAGAATACTGAAAGCAAGATCAAAGAAGGAAACTGCATACAAAGGAACTCCCGGAAAAGTCACAGTATATCTAGCAAACAAGGCTCTACATGCCAGAAGAGACCTGTGGCATATAATAAAAAAAATAAGAACAATAATAATAATGATGATTAATAAATAAAAATTAAAAACACCTCAATGAAATTAAGACCTCACCAAGAATACTTCATCTACTTAGGTTATCATTTAGATTTTAAAGAAAATAGTTTCATTGAGACAAAGGCTTAGGGAATTCATAGCCTTAAAACCAGTTTTGCAAGAACTGTTAAAAAAGTTTTTGTAAAAGGCAAAAAAAAAAACTCTTAGCACATGCCCCTGTGTATGGCGTTCACTCATGGTGCTTATGGTTATCTCTACTAGATTAAGAAATGTCTATGTATCCCTAACTTGCTAAGGGCTTTATACTTTTTAAGTAATGAATTGTCTCATTTATATGGAAAGTTCTATCAATGTCTATTCATGTGATTTCTTCACATCTATAGAGATCTTTCTCTTACTAATTAATGCTGATATTTAAGCACTGTGTAAAATATACTAATTTCTAATATCAAGCCAACATTCCCTTTCTAGAATAAAACTTTTATACTTGTACAGGCAAAAATACACTTGTATATTTTCTTTGGTTTTTAACTTTCTCCTCTCTCTTACTAAATTGTGTGCTTGTAGTATTTATCCTGACTGAATTATTTATTTGTTGGATTAATCTATCTCATGTCAATTTTAAAAATAATCACATAGAATTACTCATGCAATTATTTAAAAATATATACATGTGTAAAGAGAAAAATAACTTGGTTTTGAAAAAAAACTTGTCAATTTATCATTGATTTATAATTTTATGAAATTCATATGTGTGTTATGTGTCTCTACCTTCCCAATCAAAAACATATCTTATACGAAGGACATACAGAACTAAAGATTTTGTCTAAAGAACTAAGCTAAACTTTTTTGAGGGATTGAAGAAGGGGCTCCTGAAGTATTCGTAAAAAGGAAGCAGGTACTTGGGGACAGGTGTTAGAACAACGGACATGAGAAAAGTATAAATTAACAGTCATAAATCACAGTACTTCAATAAAAGTGGTTTTAAAAAAATACAAAAAGGAGAGAAATCAATGTATGTGTGAAGCCAGGAAGCTAGCACAAAGGGTATTGCACCAGGTTTGAAAGCAGGAGGCTTCGGTTCGATTCCTAGCACTGTATGATCCTCTGAACACAGAGCCAGGAGTAGCCCACAAGGACAGGTTGAGTGTGGGTTACAAAACAAAGTAATATTATTAATATTATTATGAAAATTTATTTTTCAAGTGTACCTGAAAGATTTTTATCTTTGAAAACATTGAGCACATACCCAAACCTTGTTCTTATTGTGCCGGTCAGCACAGTGTTATGGAGAATTCAGTGTCAAGTGAGCATTTATTAAGCATTTCCATATGCATGTAGAAGAGCCACACAATTCTAGGGCTGGACAGAGCGCTCAGAAGGTAAGGTGCAGGCTGACCCGGGTTCCATCCCTGGCACCACGTACCAGGAGTGATCCCTGAGCTCAGAGCCAGGAGCAAGCCCTGAGCACAGCAGCGTGTGGCCCCCAAACTCAAAAACTAAAAACAAAGAAGTCTAGACACAGTTAAGATAAGGCTCAACTATGAGCTCCACCAGCAATACATCTGGGGCAATTAAATCCCTAACCTTGAAGTTCTTTATAGAATGTGCAAATATCTACCTCACCAGACATGTGAAAAGACAAATAGTTCAAACAGAAGCCTTGTGTAAAAACACCAGTAAAACCCAGCAACCCTTGAGACGTCAATAGGAGCTGATTGTGAGGCAACAGCCATAGCAAATCTCCTAAATCCACTTTGCTAACTCAAATGATACTTACACTCTAAAACCAGGCCTTGAAGCTCTGCTAGGAACTAGAACACAATTAAAAAATAAATTAATAAATAATGCTCTCCTCCCCCAGAGTAGATTTTACTTGGCTTACTTTTAATTTTTCTTGTGGTGGTTCTTTTATTACTTTTCTTAAATTTTCTAGGAGAAAGATATTCATTTGTTTTACCACAGCTCTCACAAAAATGAAATTGCTTAGAAGAGAATGTCACCCTAATCATTTGATGAATGATAGCTACAAGTGAATCTGCGTGTGTGTGTGTGTGTGTGTGTGTGTATGTGTGTGTGTGTGTAAATACCCACAGAGACCTGGAGAATTAGTACAGGAGCGACGGCACTTGCCTTGCATGCAGCAATGTTGTCCAGTACCCCAGTTCGATTCCCAGTACCACAGGTGATTCCCTGACAATGATCCCTGAGCACTGAGCCAGGGAAAATCCCTGCGTACTACTGTGGGCAACCAAAATCCCCAAATTAAACAAATAGCTAAATAAATCCGAAGAGACCAGGAGGATGTTAAAATTGGAGAAAAATGCAAATTTATAATAAATCCAAATATGGGGACAAACTTAAACATGCGTCTGTGGCAGGAATGTTATTCAGTCAAATAGATCAGGTTACATTGGGAATTTCTCAAGAGAGAGGAGACAGAGGCTGTCAGGTGCAGCAGGCATGCTCAGACTGTCACAGTTCACCCACACCAGGAACTTAAGAGCTCTTTCAGTCCTCTCAGGCAGTGCTTCTCAGCCTTTTCCAGACCATGGCTCCTTCTCCTTCCTTCCTGTGTCCCCTTATCCTAGTGGGCAGACCCCTAATCTTGTACCATGGTCTCCCCTTCATATAATTTGCACCAATAGCCACTTCAGCCTCTCCTGGCGATAATGCAGCTCTAAAGCAGGGTTCTGAGTGATGACAGCAGTGTCCTTGCTAATAGATTTCTAGGATTCGGCCTTCCTAAGAAGTGTGGTGCAATGCGAACGATACAGACATCTGGCATAAGTCTTATCACCTTCTTACTACAAGGCCACCTCCGCTTCATTGAGTCACTTCAGCCAAATCTTCCCAAGCTTTTGAAACATCTTGACTCAATATTTCGCCTTGGATAGGAGCTCAAATGGCAGATCCCATGCTTCAATTATGCAAGCCCTAAATTCAGTTCCCTACAGAGCCTGCCCCCAGTCACCAGAACCCAAAGTTGGGGGAACCTCAGTGGTTCATGAGTTGAACCCCTGAGCCTAACCACAGGAGAGAGCAATACTAGTACCAGTCCAAGACTACTGGGAATGGCCCATACTAAAAAATGCAGTTAAAACTCTCAGAGAATAAAAAAATTAAAATAGGGAGACAATCTTATAAGATATCTAAAAAAAGAAGTAATCTGAGATTCATAAGTTATCTATAATTATATATTATATAATTTTATAATAGAATTTTTGAAATTCACATTAGTACCATTGAAGGGTCAAGACCTATTCTGATAAAACAGCAGCACTGCAAATTTCAAACACATTCCCTTGATATGCAGTGAGAAATCCTGCAAGGATAAGATGAGGAAAAAAAGTTCTACTAAACCTATTTTTCGAAGCACCCATGAAATCTGGGATTGAGGGATAGTACAATGGGTTGGGCTTTTGTCTTTGATGGAGCTGACTCAGGTTCAATCTCTGACACCACATATAGTCCCAAGAGCCCCACCTGGAGTGATCCCTGAGCACAAAGACAGGAGTGATCCTGGAGCATGTTAGATGTGTCCACTACCCCCCCAAAAAATTCAAAGTTTTTATATAGTGGCACTCTCACTGTGGCACTGTCCTCCCACTGTTCATCGTTGTGCTTGAGCAGGCACCAGTAACGTCTCACAAAAAATTGTGAGACTTGATACTGTGTTCAGCATATCGAATATGTCACGGGTAGCTTGCCAGGCTCTTCCCTGCTGGCGAGATACTCTCAGTAGTTTGCTGGGCTCTCTGAGAGGGGCAAAGGAATAGAATCCGGGTCGCCTGCATGCAAGGCAAACGCCCTACCCGCTGTGCTATCGCTCCAGCTATATAGTAGATGTGATATATATATATATAATTTTAAAGTAAACCACTAATATGCCAAAAGCCATGCCAGAGCTCACATAATTTTCCCCTGCTACCTTTATTCTCTCATATATTAGACTTGAGACCTCCCCTTAAATTGGGTCCTCTCAGTTCACAACTATGCATCATTCCCCTTGATCCCTAATGGTTTCCACAGAGCCCATTTTCTAATAGATGCTCCAGTGGAAAATGTTTCAACTAATTTTGAGCATTTACGCACATCTATCTTCCCATGACTTAAAATGACATAAATGCATAAATCTATTACTTTAATATACCACAAATAAATTGGCAACATTTATGTTGCACTAACCCCCAAAAATTTATTTTCAAATAATAACATTTTTTAAGGGAAGAAAAGTAGTTTTAACTGACTGAAGCTTGCTTAGAAAACTGGGAGAGGTGAGAAAGAGGGAAATATGTGTTCAAGAGAAAACACGAGCTTCTTGTTGGAAATAGCGTGGAAACAGGCAAGGAAAGAGACTAGCAAGCGGGAAATAAGTTCAAGAGAAAACACGTGCTTGAAGCGCAAGTCCTAAACGGCTTTCGGGAGAGGTGAGATAGCAATATATTTTTAGAGAATGTCTACAAATATTTTGAAAATATTATGTACTTTACTAAGAGTCTATAGAGGGAATCTTATTGAGGGAGACCCCTCCCATAAACAGTGAGCTTCTGCCTTCTCTCTGCTTCTTTTCCCATCTTTAAAACAATAATTCTAGTCTAAAATATAATGTAAAGTCTCTTATCTTAGATTACGACTCTAATTTTACTTTATTTTTCTTTTGGTTTCCACTGGTGCTCAGAGGTTTTACTCCTGGCTCTGCACTCAGAAATTCCTCCTGGTGGTGCTGAAGAACCTTATGGGATGCAGAGGATTGAACCCAGGTCAGCCTCCTGTAAGGGACATGCCTACCCGCTGTACTATCTTTCTGGCTCCTTACTATAATTTTCTAACTAGGCAATTTAATCATCTATTTCTTGCACCAATTCAAGTAAAGGCCGGGAATTTAAGCTTCTCTACAAAAGTGCCATAGATGATTTTAATAGTTTTTTGCTTTGTTTTAGTATGATTGTATTATTTTCTTTGGCTTTGTTTGTCTGTTTTTGGTTTTGGGGAGCACATACTGAGTTGCTCAGGGGACCAAATGTGATGCCAGGATTCTAAACTGGAACTGGGCTGCAACTACAGGCTAGGCAAGCTAACCTTTGTTCTTCGATGTCTCCAGCCCAATGATATCACAGAGGTAGGGCGTTTCCCTTGCATGTGGTGGACCCAGGTTTGATTCCTCCATCCTCTTGGAGAGCCTGGCAAGTTACAGAGAGTATCTTGCCCACAAATCCTGGTAAGCTCTCCATGACGTATTCGATATACCAAACACAGTAGCAGCAAGTCTCACAATGGAGACGTTACTGGGTCCACTCGAACAATGGGAGGACAGTGCCAGTGACAGTCTCCAGCCCAGACTCCAACATTTATTTCTAATAGTACTGTACACTCTGAACTCAGTTGAACTATTCCCAGTATTAGCCTCATGTACCAATGCCTGAGTCTTTAAAAATATATATTCACATTGACTACAGACAAATATGTGGCAATATTTCAAACTTTGACACCTGGTATTTAAAAAGTGATTGATTCTCTTGTTCAGAGGAAGGTCAGAAGCAAGAAATTTGTTAGCTAGAAAATAGTGTTTAGCATGAAGTTGCAGGATAAAGAGGAAGCTCCCAATGGAAATAGATGACTCCGTACTTAATCTGCCACAGGATAGAAAGTATGTCCATAAAGTTAACAAAGAAAGGGACACAATCAAGCAAAACGCTCTTTATTCACATTAGTCTGCAGTTTTCTAAATTTTGATCAATTTTCATAATCTTCAATAGCTGGCTGCTCAAACAGAGTTGTTTTGATAGTAAATGGACCCTACCATTAATATTGTGAGACAACAAACAGAATTAATGTGAGGTACCTTCTTAGTTCTCAGAAAATTCTATTTCTTTGAAGATGTTAAGAAAAATGCTATAAACTATGCAAAAATTAAATTACTTCATATTTAAGTACTAATAAAATAATTTAGAAAGACCGATTTATCATAAAGTGATCAATTCTACTCTTATTTCAGAATGAATATAAAATTTGTATATATAAACTACATATACAATGCAATATATATATCAAATGCATAAATGGTTCAAAACAAAAATATGGCACCAAAGCACATCACTTAAGGCAAAACAGGATGAATAAAAAAGTAAGGTCAAAATATTGTCATAGAAAAGTTACCAGTAACTTTTTAAATATCCGAAAAGCTTAAATAAACTGCACTAGAAAAATATAAGTAATATACATTTATATTACTACAATAATAATTAACCCACTTTCAATGAGTGAATCAAGATAGGTTAGTCAAACCTCCACAAAAATTAACTTTAGTAACAGCTTGTATTTCAATTGCAAATTAGAATGAGAATATTGAAAACTGTATCAGAATTAAAATTAATTAAATATTAATCAAATCAATAAATGCATCATAATAAATTTATCAAATATGCAGCTCAAAAATATTTCTTGCAGAACTATTTATTAGCATAATTCAAAAATGCTTAATGAGGTTACCATATGTATAGATACACAAACCATTGTTTTCTTGCTTAAGGATCAGCAACTCAACCAGTGTTTATGAGTCTTTACTCTGATACTAGAAGACTAATAGATGCTTTCCTAAATACAATCTCAGTTTTTTATTCCAAAATAACCCTGAGGGAAATGACATCTTCATTTCACGTCCTAGATACCTAAGGATCACGTAATTTTTCATGGCACTCATCACATAAGTCTACAGGTCTGGTTATATAGAGAAATGTCATCCTACATGGCATCCAATTCTATATCATTGCTGCCATTTTCAATCAAATACAATTTGTTCACAGTTTTAAATGAAAAGATTAATCTAAATATAAGCAAACCTACATGTCAGTTAAATATCTGGAAAACAGGTTAAATGCACATTAGATGTGACACAGAAAATTATGCACAGTCTACTGGGCTGTCTGGACAGCAAACCAAGTAGTTAGAAGGCAGAAAGTCATTTAACCATTCAGGTACATAAAACACATAAACAAGGGTGTCCACTGAAAGATACTTCCAGAAAAAGAAAGTGTTGAATCTCCAGAGCCAAAGTGATAGGAGAGTGGGTAGGATGCTTGCCTTGCATGTGGTCGACCCATGTTTGATCTCCAGCACCATATTTGGCCCCTAAAGCCCTGCCAAGAACAATCCCTAAGCACAGTAGGAGATTTGGGACTGGAATAATAGTAGAGCAGGTAAGGAACTCACGTTCCTTGCCTTGCACATGGCCAACTCTGGCTCAATTCCCGACAGCCCACATGGTTCCCTAAATCCTGCCAGGAGTGATCCCTGAGGACAGAGCCAGGAGTCAGCCGTGAGTACTGCTGGGTGTGGACCCCAAGCACAGGGAAAATAATGTAGATATTGAGATTATTTTAGGATTTATCAGGATAAACAGAAAGAGACTTAAATAATTGTCCCATTTTTTCAAATATTTACTGGTATATTTTCTCTTATGATTCAACAGTGAAAACTGCTGAATTTATTATAGTAAAGTCAAAACCAAGTTATCCTGTTAAATTCAACACACTTTCTATACCTAAAATTACCTGGATGAGCTCCATCTTACTTATCCTAACCAAAATACAAAATTAACTGATTTAACATTTGGTAAAACTATGAGTTATGAATTTATGAATATATACAGATATCCAGAAAGCTTACAATTAATATTCATAGAAATAAAGGTATTTTTATTTTTAGGAATATTTTTTGAGGAAGACCAGCAGGGGAGATTTTCTGACAAATCATCAAATATACATTTTGAAGAAATTTTCTTTAACTCAATTGTGCTAGAGATTTTAACTGATTTACATTGGTTGTGTCTTTATTATGAAACAAGTTATGAACTTCACATCATGCATGTGTTTCTCTGCACCTGGATGAATTGGACAAATTGACACATGGTATCTGAAAAAACAAGCTAGAGAGATAGCTCAACAGGTGGGTACTAATCCTTTTCATTCGGGAGACCCAATTCTATTTCTGAAATTGCAAGGTCACCAGGAGCACAGTCAGGATCCCCTAAAACAGAGCCTGGAGCAACCCCTGAATGCTGTGGGGATCTATCCAAATAAATTTTTTCAAAACCAAAACAAAACAGAAAAAATTAAGTTAAATGCACTTCCAAGTTATCAATACCCATAAAGGAGGCATTTCACATACTCAGACCTTCAGATTCCCCAATCCTAGCTGTCCTTCTCTCATAACTTATCTCCAATTGTAGCTTAGAGTCTTTTTTTTTACTCACCCAAAAGAAAGACACATTTGTCTGCCTACTCAAGTGAAAGCCCCTCTAACTTTTGCTCCGGATAAGGAACACTCCCATTCAACAGTAGGATACTGAATGACACCATGGTGGGGTGAACCTGAAACAACACTAATATTATTGCAAACTAAGGTACCTGAGTGAAAAATGATGTAATTGAAATAATAATTCTCAAGGGCAGAGAGATAGTACAGTGTGTTAGGCATTCGAATGGTCATGTTGTGCAATGATTAAAATATGCAATTTAAAGGTAAAACTAATCTGGAATTAAAAATGATTTGTAGGGCTATGAGAGCACCACTTTGTCTTAATTCAAACAGAGTTTAATGTTTTATCAACTGACTTAGATTTTTCTTCCTCTGGTACACTTAATTTATCATGTGCAGCCAAGGATAAAAGCTAATGCAAAAGAAGAGGATCGTGAGTTAAATCTTTTTTTCTATGTCATTAGTGATGACAACACAAATTATTTTATGTTACTAAGCCTCTATCACCTCAAAAATAAAGTGAATTATATTTTCTTAAACCACTGTCAACATCAAAAAACGCAGCAGATATAAAGTACCCTGTACTTAACTTTTCTGCCCATGAAAACGTAGCATTTATTTAAGACAGTATTTACTCATTTCTTCAAGTACTAGTGCCCTCACATATTAAAATATTTTTTGGATCACACCCGGCAATGCACAGAATTACTCCTGGTGATGTTCAGGGAACCATATAGGATGCTGGGAATCGAACCTACATTGGCCGCGTGCAAGGCAAATGCCCTACCCAATGTACTACTGCTCCTACCCCTAAAATAGTCTTAAATAGGAATTAACTCTAGAGATCTTATACCCCTACGTAATCTTTTGGATTACGTAGGGGTATACATTTTAGAAACCAGCTTTTTGAGAATTTCATGTACACATGTATATATTTTTGGATCTTTTGTTTGTTTTTTTCCTGGTTAGGAGACATATGTTTATAGTATCAGACAGTTAATACATACTTTCTGAATGAGAAGAGAAAAATCTCTTGAAAGTAAAATCATCTTAATAGCAAAATGATTGCGGGAGGAGTGAAATCATCTTGACATAAATTCCCATTTGCTAGCAGTAGTAACTGGGCATGGAAGGACCGTCAAAAGCAGATTCTGTGCCTCCTTTGCACATCACGGAAATATCAAGTAAGGGAGATGGAGAGAGAGCTCAGCGTGCTGAGCATGTGGTTTGCAGGCAGCATGCCATGTTTTAATTCCCAGCACTACTTATGCCCTAAGCACCACAGAGAGAAATCCTCCAGCAATGAGTGGGGTGGCATAACAGCACTTAATTGGAATAACTTAGAACTGGAAAGAAAACAATGGTTTAAAATATTACACTTACTCAAAGAATTGGTCGTAATTTCTGAGCAACTAAAAGAGTATTGCACAATCTGAGAACTCAATCAGCCACACTAGGGTGATGTGATGTTGAAGCATACTATAGGTCCAATTTGGTTTTAGATATTATATACATGACATTATTGACTAATAATATATTTTTTATAAACTACGTTACCTTTATGGCATGGCAGATAAATCATCTTGAACACATGCCTTAGCTCTTTCTACCTGTCCCTTTCACAAACGTGAAGTGACCTAAGACACTGCATCGACTCGGAGAAAGATGCTGCTTCCTTTATTCAGGTTTCACAGGATATGTATAAGCGTATTAGGAGAGACACTAACTCTACACACATGTGGTTGTCTTTTAACATTTGTGCATGCATTATACACGTAGGTCATGTATGCTCAAAATACATCTTATTCTAGCAGGAAAATACAGTTAGAAGTTGGAAAAATTGTAAAACACAACAGTAGTTCAACTCATTTTACACCAACGGTAAAAGTCACTTAACAGATTACTTGCTGGGCTGGGGAGATATTACAATGGGCAGTGCACATGCCTTGAGCATCACCCACCTGGTTTCCATACCTGGCATTCTGTATGGTGCCCGGAGCACACAACCAGCAGTAAGCTCTGAGCAATGCTGGGTGTGGCCCCCAAACGAAAAATAAAACAAAACGCATGTGTGTGTGTGTGTGTGTGTGTGTGTGTGTCTACTTACTTGCTCAGATTTCTAAATTTCCCAAATGTTTAAAATGGAAACTTAAGGTTTTCCTACTCCCCATTAACTTTATATCATATAAAATAGAGTTATTGAATTCAATTTCTAGGTTATTTGTTAAAAGTCTAATATGTTTACAGCTCATATTACTCTTTTGTGCAATTTAAGAAAAATAACTTTCTCCCTTTGATTTACTATGGTTCCCCCAACCCTCGCGTTTAAATCACTTGGAAAACAGATGTTACAAAGGAATGTGGAACTGTAACCTTAAGAGGATAGGCAGACACTGGGCTGAACAGACAGCTAAATGGGCTGAAGCACACGCTTTGATGCAGGCAGCCTGGGTTCATTTCCGGGTACTACAAGGTCCCCTGAGCACTGCTGAGGACAGGCCCCAAGCACAGGAGCTGGGAGTAGCCCCCTGAACACCCCTGGGTGTAGCCCTAAAACAAACAAACACAAAAGAGTAGACAGATGAGTAATGGGAGTTGACTTCCTGGTTTTTTTTTTTTTACTGTATTGTAATTAAGAATTCTTGGAAGGTAGCTTAAGGGGACAGTTTTCTGGTTTTTTTCTTTTTTTTTTTTAAGATTTATGATGTACTTAAAAAAAAAACTCTGAGCATGGACAAAAGATTTATCTTTGATGTTTGGGGATATAATTAAAGTGGAAACAGACACATGATTCATAACACTTATAATTTCCTCTTTGCAGACTTAGGTTCCTGGCCATACTTTGCCATTGTTCTGGGGAAATCTGAAGGTGAGGAAAAGAAATAGAAGGGGTGTACTCAGCTCAGTTACTGTGGGGGAGTGGGCTTCCCTTCAACTTTAGGTAATTAAACAGATTTCTTTTTTTAGGAAATGTCTATGAAAGGGAAATGAAAAAGGTGGAGAGAACAGAGTAGTTACATACCCTAAATCTGTAACTAACACCTCAAGATTTCAAGATTTTTATGGTTTCTTCGTTATCACTCATGAAACGATGTCAATTAGTATTAACTAATGTCAGCATTTTATCCATATTTCCTTACTTTTATAATAAAGTGCTTCATTGTTTTTTTAAATGTACCCAACAGTGCTGAGGAGAATCAGTCAGGTTATTTTGTTGAATGTCCCCTCAATAGACATTTGACTGTTATGTCTTTTCTCCTGATTATTCTGGGCTTGGGTATGTCAGGAGCAAGATCTAGAAGAAAATGCTGTTCTCATGACATTATATAAAGGGGATATAATAATCTTAAACACCGGGTTGAAGCTGTATTCATCAAGCTTCTCCACTGTGAAATTCCTCCGTCCCCTTACTGTTTCTATATTTGCTGAAAGGAAATTATGACACAGCATCTACTTAAGATGAGAATTATGGTCTTTGGATCTCTTTGGAATAACTGCATAATTTAATTGAACTTCTGAGTGGTCATTTTTTCTATTCTCACAGATTTATTCATTTCTACCAGTAGACATTCATGAATATTATCTTAAATGTTGGGTTCCATACATATTTCCTTAAAATTACTTCTACTTCTGGAAGATTTATCTATCAGAAAGTCTAATTTTAAATTAAAACCAGTGAGAAGACTAAATATTAATTCTTTTTTATTTTTGGCTTGTTTTGGATTTTGTTTTTGAGGGGGTCACACTTCCAATGCTCAGGAGTTATTCATGGCTCTGCACTCAGAAATCATTCCTGGCTGTGCTTAGGGGACCATATGGGATGTCAAGGATCGAACCCAAGTTGCCTTGTTCAATGCCTATCTCCCCAGGTATTAATTCTTCTTTGACAATTAGGCAGAATTCACTACTGTGGTCCTCTGTTCCTGAACCTTTAGTTTGGGGAAGACCTTTGCATGACTGTATCAACTTCATTACTCATGATGGGCCTGTTCAGGTTTTCTATGTTTTCTTGGTTCCATCTTGAAAGGCTGGATGTTTCAAAGAATTTGTCCAATTTTTCTTGGTTGTCAAATGTGTTTCCATGTAATTATTCACAATATTTTTGTATGGCCCTTGCATTTCTGTGCTGTTATAACTTAATCTCTTTCACTTTTTATCTGTGTATCTTCTCCTTTCTGAGTAGAGCAAAAAAATTATTTTGTGCATCGTTTTAAAGAACCAGTTGTTTCTTAAGGTTTTTGGAGAGTCTTTTAAAACTCTATTACATCAATTCCTGCTGTTTTATTATTTGATTCCATTCCTTGACCTGTTGCTTTGATTTTTTTCTCTTCTTTTTTATTCTAGTTGCTTTAATGAAAGGTTAAGATCCATTTTTTTTAAAAAAAAATTTTTTGATTTGGGGCTGGAGCAATAGCACAGCTGGTAGGGCATTTTCCTTGCATGCAGCTGACCCGGGTTCGATTCCCAGCATCCTATATGGTCCCCTGAGCATCACCAGGAGTAATTCCTGAGTTCAAAGCCAGGAGTAACCCCTATGGATCACCGGGTGTGACCCCCCCCCAAAAAAAAACTTGATCTTATTACCTGAGGTGGGCCTGTAGTCTTAAAAGAAACAAACAAACAAACCTCTTAGCTGTTTTTGCTAAATCCCATTGGTTCTGATAATTCTTCACTTTCCTTTCTCTCCAGTAATCATTTTATTTGACTTTTGATTTCCTCATTAATCCAATTGTGTTAGGTAGCAGGTTTTGATTCACCACAAATTTGTGCATTTTTCCCTCTTTGCTCTTTTGGTTGATTTCTAATTTTATGCTATTATGATCCAATACGAGGTTTGATAAAATTTCATTTTTTTTAAATTGTGACTTGTCTTCTGTTCCAACATACATTCTAATTTTGAGAATGACTCATAAACTCTTGAAGATAATGTATATTCTGACAGTTTTAAGTGGAATGCTACATAAATGTCTATTACTCTTATTTTGTCTAGATTGTCATTTTAGAGTTATTATTTTCTTAATGAGTTTCTGTCTGATATGTCAGTTGTTATAAAGAGGATGCTAAGTTCCCTCTTATTATGTGTCTGTCAATGTCTCCTTTAAGGTCTATTAATATTTGCTTTATCTGTCTTGTGCAGCTTTGGTAGTTGTAAATACATTAATTATTATAACTTTATGTTGTATGATTATTTCATAATGTTCATTATTTTTGCTGGAAGTCAATTTTATCTCATGTAAATGCAGTTGTTCCTGGACTTTTTCATTTTTCATGGGCTTGGAGAACCAATACCAATGGCTTATATTAACCCTATTCTTCTCATTATTGTTTAAGTGAGTCTCATAAGAAGTAATAAACAGTTTGGTTTGCTTTTAACTGATCCAACCACTCTGAACCACTTGGTTGTTTATTTCACCTACATTAAAATGATCATTGCTATATGAGGAATTGCTACTGTAATCAGCCTTTAGTCTTCTGTCTCTTTGTATTTTCCTGTTCACTTGTTTGTGAACCATTTTTTCATTTATGATTGGAAAGTTCCTTTGAACATTACTTACAGAGACGTAGTACAAAAAACTCATTTAAATTTTGTTTGAAAGTTCTTTTTTCACCTGCCCTTATACTTCACTTGTGGGCATGGAAATTGGGAAAGCAAATGAAAAGCAAAAATGTAGGATATCACTCAAAAAAAGAAAATTCTATATTATCCATTCATTCTACTGAGCATGTTTATAGGTTTATAGACACACTCAACCTCTCCTTTTATTCTCTCTCTTTTTGTTTCTGTCCCTGTCTGTCTGTCTGCCTGTCTGTCTGTCTGTCTGTCTGTCTCTCTCTCTCTCTCTCTCTCTCTCTCTCTCACACACACACACACACACACACACAAACAATCTATTAACTATTTTTTTAATGAAATACTAGGGGGGCCAGAGTGAAAAAAGCACTTGTTTGCAACCAACCTGGGTTTGATTCCCAGGATCTCATACGGTAAACAAAGCCTGCCAGGAGTGATCCCTGGGCCCAGAGCTAGGAGCCAGCCCTAAGCACTGCCAGGTGTGGCAATTTTTATTTTTTAAAAAACTACCATTGATACTACAAAGTTAGATCCAGAGGGGGATTATACTTAGTGAAGTAAGTCAAAGGAAGAATGACAAATACCATATTATTTTTATTTTCTCCTTCTCTCTTTTCCTTCCTTCCTTTTCTCTTTCTTTGCATTATTTCTCTCTAGTAAAGAAACAATATGGAGGAATGTGTGTCCAAAGCAAAACCACAAAAATCCTCTAAATTCAGATTGCTAATCGCATTCAAATGACTTTATTTAAAGGAAAATTAAGTTTGCTTCTTTTCTCTACTTCCAATTAAACAATTTTAATAAAATTCATAACCTTATAAAAAGAAAAACTCAAATATTTTCATACTTGATATTATCGATATATGAATATTTAAATTTTTCGAGCAAAAGAAGTCAAATTCTGGATAGGAAGCAGCCACGTAATCTCCACATAATGGGTTTGTTGTTTTTTAAATTATAGGCTACAAAATAAAAATGTTCCTTAAAAAAAAGCCATAGAGCTAAAAAAAAAAACTTTAAGAGAATTTTTCCTTCAATTTTATGATTATAGTCTTTTGTGGCATTCATATCCATTCTTACATTTTGGAAGGGAAGTATGTCTGACAGTTGGAAAACTGCCTCCCATGATTCAGTAATAGATTAAAAACAAGAATGTAAAATTTAGGTTCAAAACTGTATTTCTTAAGATAATCACCATTGTACCTTTTTTTCATCAAATAGTGAGTGAAACTATGCAAGATTTCACTGATATCCTAGGCAACCTCTAGCACAAAAATTTCAAACTACTCCATCAGTTGACTAGAAGTCATAGATCATGTGGATGAATGATTTACAACAATTTGAGGTAATTCACAGCCCTATAATTAACCAATACAAACCACAGAATTCAATTAATTTTTATATGTGTTACAATTGAGTAGCTCTGTACATTTTTAACTACTTTAGTGTTAGAATAAGGTTACCATCACTTAATTTTTCTTTTTACCAATCATAATTAATGTATCGTTTCATAAACAATACAATCAAAAAAATTTCAGAATGCTGCCTTTTTTGTCCCAGAAAGTTACTGAACCAAATGGTTAATACCTGTACGCACCTAGATGTAAAACTACCCTCCCTTAATTTTCACAATTTAATCTAACAGATGAACTTCTCCAAGGGTGACACTAAGTAGCTGAGACTAGAGATATTCAAGGAAGTCTGTTCTTATGTCCATTTGTGCTTCTTTAATACCCAAGCAAACAAAAAGCTTCATTCTTACTACAAAGAGAACAATTATAGATAGAAAAGAAAAGTGTCAAATTCTTTCCAAGCTCAGGGCTAAATATAAAAGCTCTATAGAAGCAATTCCAGGAAATATAACCTAAAAAGAACTTCTTTAATCATATTACTGTTCGACCAACTATGCTGAAATTTAAATGCAAGGTAATAAGCTCTATTTAAGCACTGAATCTGATATTTAACAAATAGCTATTTTTTTTAAAAATCCTACAATTAGGATTATGAAGTAGGCTCCTTAAAATATTTATTTTGCAAAACCTTTTGTAATTAAGTTAATCCAACTTTATCTCACCTTATTTAAAATTTGTATTCAAAAAACTATTTTACTTATATGTGAAGGTCTTAGCTTTAAAACTTCTGGGAACTTTTCAGCACAAACTGAACTCCTGGGAAAAATTCAGCAGCAACCATAAATAATTGTTAGCATCTCCTATTTATCAAATACTTTAAAATGATTATTGATCCAAGATTTAAAATTTTTGAAAGTCTGTTAAAAAAAAAGAATATATTCAACTTGTGTCCTAAAAGTGATGTGGTAGAAGTATTCAATTTAATAATATCAATTATATGGCATATCATTGTTTTACTGTCATCCCATTGTTTATCGATTTCCTTGAAGAGGCACCAGTAATGTCTCTATTCGTCCCAGCCCTGAGATTTTAGCAAGTGCCACATTGGAGGCTCCTTCAGGGTTGGCAGAATGAGATCCAACATTGTTACTGGGTTTTGACATATCAAATATGCCACGGGGAGCTTGCGAGACTCTGCTGTGCGAACAGGATACAGTAGCCTGTCAGGTTCTCCAAGAGTGAGAACTAGAAATAAAAGGTCACGTGGCCACATTTGTGCTTCCAGGAGCTGAGTTTTATAGTCCCTGGGTTTTGGCCGTTGATGGGATAAAATGGCGCTGGGCGCAGTTGGTTGGTATAACGCCTAGTTACTGGAAGATGGGGGATCTGGGTGGAGGAGGCCCAGTCCCGATCAGAGCAGACTTAGAGATCTCAGCCACAGGTCCCACACACCTGGGTTCCTCTGCCAGTTCCTTCATGCATGAGGCTCGTCCGAACATGTGGAGAGTGATCTTAAGCATGGCTGCGGCTGGTTCTGGAGGTCCAGCTGCCAAGGCTCTGCTCGGGGAAGGGAGAAAAACTCAACCCGCTCCCCTCCAAGGGCCCCAGTGAGGACAGCCAGGCATGTGGGCAGGAGAGTCTGAGTATATGGCATATACTGAAATCTAAAACTAAGTGCTATAAATATGTCTAAATTTATTAAATATTTTCTCATAATATAACTCATTTAATTTAATTTGAATGTAAATGAATTTAATTTCAAACAAATTAGAATTATTTTGAATCCTTCACTTATATTTCTCCTTAGAAATAAAAAAGTTCTCGGTTAATTTACTCCAAAAACTAATCATTATTTCAATACCAAAGATATGCTGCATATAGAAAATCGGAGCAAATATTCCACTTAGAAAAATAGGGATGTAAAATTGTATTTAAGAGATGTATGTATGTACATTGTCTCATTCAGGTATTAAATATTTCTGCACTAATTTATTATACTGCTCTTAATTATAGAGTAAAAATCATGCAATTTAAATAAAAATTCTGAATTTTTCCCAATCACTTCTTGGATAGTATTAATTAAATTGCATTGTTATAAACTGCTATCCCCCCAAAAAAGTAAAGTGATTTTACAATAGGACCTAAATATAAACATGTTCTTAATGATAAGTATTAAAATCCTCTTTTCAGAGCCACAGAATATTCAAGTTTTTCCAAATATATTCAATTGCATATATAAAATGCAGCTGGAGCGATAGCACAGCGGTCGGGCATTTGCCTTGCATATAGCCAACACGGGTAAGATCCCTCCGTCCCTGTCAGAGACCCCAACAAGCTGAGAGTATCTTGCCCGCATGGCAAATCCTGGCAAGCTATCCGTGACATATTCGATATACCAAAAACAGTAACAAAAAGTCTCACAGTTTGTTGTGAGACGTTACTGGTGCCCTCTCGAGCAAATCGATGAACAATGGAAAGACAGTACTACATATAAAATGTAAGTTTGTGGGCCTAGACATAATACAGTGGGCAGGGAACTTGTTTTGCATGCAGCTGACCTAGTCTTCTCAAAAGAGACTCCTGACACTAAATTTAATCATGATATACATTAGCACTGTCCTCCCATTGCTCATTGATTTGCTCAAGCAGGCACCAGTAACATCTCACAACAAATTATGAGACTTTTTTGTTACTGTTTTTGGCATATTGAATACGTCACAAGGAGCTTGTCAGGCTTTGCCGTGCAGGTGAGATACTCTCAATAGTTTGCCAGGCTCTCGGAGAGGGGCGGAGATATTGAACCCAGGTCAGCCATGTCGGCCGTGTATAAGGCAAACGCCTTACTGGCTGTGCTATCGCTCCAGCCTATGATATACATTATCTTTCTAAAATTATTAATTATATGAACTAAATTTGCCTTAGTAACTGGCATTTGAAACTATTAAATGTACTGGCCTAAGAGAAATGAACAATAAGGAAACACGTGTTAAAAATTATGATAATATATTCATAAGTCTTCTAAAGATGCTAGTATAACAGTTTTTGTAATTATTTACCATCCTGAAATTAAAATTAGGCTTTTAAGGGTTCTGCATGCTAAGAATCCTATAAAAATTAACGTCATTAAAAAAATGAACTTCATGGAAATCAAAGGGGAAATTTAATATGAAGAGACGAGATGTGTATTTTCCACAAGAACAGAGATACTGGAGCAAGAGTCATAGTCACAGCCATAGCCCAGTGGGTAAAATTAAAATGTTTGCCGGTGGACCAAGAATCTATCCCTGACACCTCAAGGAGTCCGGGACCCCACAAGAAGAGATTTCTGAGTGCACAGTCAGGAGTATTCCCTGACCACAGCTAGAGTGACCACACCAAGAATTAAAACAAAAGAATGGAAATCCTGGAGCTGGAGCAATAGCACAGCGGGTAAGCCGTTTGCCTTGTACGAGGCCTACCCAGGTTCAATTCCCAGCATCCCACATGGTCCCCTGAGCACCGTCAGGAGTAATTCCTCAGTACAGAGCCAGGAGTAAGCCCTGTGCATTGCCAGGTGTGAGCCTAAAAGAAGAAAAAACAAATAATGGAAATCCTTTGGTTGAAATAGAAGGAATAATTCTCTCTTAAAGTAAAAATAATGAGCTGAAAATGAGAATGAAGAAAATCTAGCAGATATAATGTAAATGCAAAATAAATGTGTTGGTATTTGAGAAAGAAATAGCAGGAAAAGAAACTGGCAGTGTTAGAGAGGCCATGGGGAAGCCTGCATCACGATAGGACCCTGCACGATGTACCAGGCCTGGACCATTTGAGTCCCACAGTCAGTGTTCTCTAACAGGCTACACACCATTGAAGTAGCCTGTCTAGGGAATAAAAGGGCATGCTACTGAAATAACCTCATAAACCTCCTGTCAGTTTTATCATAAGGTCTAAACTCAAGTATATCTAGTCTTGGTTTTAAATGAACTAAAGTTTTTGATGCATTTTTTTTGCAGAAATGCAAGTTTTTCTAAAGCTTTTGAAATCTTTGCTTAAGTAGAATTTATGTTTCATAATACCAAATGAATGTTTCAAATCTATTAAAATCTATTCCAAAACTTCCCAGAAACAGATATTTTAAGAAAAGAAAGAAGGCTAAATTGACTACAAGTAAATAAATAAAGGAAGTCTTAGAAGAACTCTAAGTTCTTCCTAGAATAACTCCTAAAGCTTTCATAATTGCTCTCTTTCCCTGTACCCGGGGAAAAACACATGGACGAGGCCTGTTTGGTATGTTGAAACTCTGTGGGTAGCATTGTTACATAAGGAGACATTATTACCCTTCTTCACATATGGGTAGATAATAATATGGCTAATGTGAACTAATGTGTTAATTCCTAACAGTCTGACATGATCTGATCAATTTTAAAATGGTTTGCCACAAATATGAGCAGTATCATTGTCCACTGTGTGATAACTGGGTCTTTAATTAGGAACCTTCAGTTATAAGTATTCTAAAGCTTTTTGCTATCAACTGAAAATTGTGGAACATTTTACAATTAGGAGATGTTTAGGAAAAAAAACCCTTTGACACAATGTAGTGTACAAGCTTGTCCTGGATAAAAATGGAAGAGCTTATGGCAAAAATGGATTCCTAAATACTGCAAGACATTAATATTTCACTTATCTATGGCATATAAGAATGCAAGGTATTAATGGAGGGGGGGTGCCTAGATTACCCTTGATCCTAGATTATAGAAATAAGAACAGGGAAAGGAATAAATCAAAAGAGGAAGTAAGAAGAAGCGGACGGAGAGTAGTAGAGGCAGGAAACAGGGTCTTCAGACACATCTATGATGTAAGCATGTAGTACATGGACATATCTAAAGCACAGAGCCAGAATACTGTAAGCATGAAACACAAACTACAATAACCAAACTTAAAAGTTGTATATCTGAAACTTTATTACAAATAAACTTGCAAATCTTAGTGTCTTAATAATAATAATAACAAATTAAAAAGTGGCATTTTTCTGCATGCAACTCAATAGTTACTGAAGATGATGACAATTTTTCCCTCCTTTTTTCAATAGGGGTTATCTTAGCCATGCTGAGGGGTCCAGTGGCCATTCCCTATCATACTCAACCTGACAGTGCAGGTCTGGCAATTCATGGCAGGCCCAGTGAAAAGGGCTGCATCAGCCTGGTATTGTTGTGGTCTAACAGGACAACGCATGCTACGATAGGAGACCCCGCAGACCCAGGGGCAAAACTGTAAGCAACATTCCTGATTTTAAAATTTTAGAGGGAGTGAGTCAAACCCAGCAGTACTTTGGGGATATTCCTTTCCTGTGCTCAGGACTGGCCCTAACAGTGCTGGGGTGTATATGTGGTGCCGGGGGATTGAAGCCAAGGATAGCACCACGCAAGACAAGCACTTCAACTCCTGGATGCTCCAACCCAGAGTTGAATTTTTAATACATCAAAGAAATACAATGTGCAGTCAAGTAGCCCACTGAGAAAATAGACTCTTTTAGTCATTTTAACTGCTCTTTGAGATAGCTAGTATTATAATACATAAACCATTGAGTCTACAGATCAAATAACTAATAGATTTGAGGTTTGAATACAGAAGAGAGTCCAGCTCTAAATTCTATCCTCTTCAAATTTTTTACTAACTAAAAGTGGATGGGGGAAAGGCATCTTTGTTCAAAATCAAGCTTGAATTAGCTTAAAATTTAACTGACTTGCTCAGGTTAAAAAAGATTCTTTCTCTCTCTTTCAATCACACACACATACACACACACACACACACACACACACACACACACACATTCCACTTACCACCTATCCTACTATGAATATTCTTGTCCAGCTTAAACACTGTAACTGCAAAACTGTGTCTGCATCTAAAATTATATTGTCTGACAGTTTCTCTTTTGATAAAATATGATGAACCTTGGCATATTACAAGACATGAAGGAAGCTAAGTTTGAAAACCAAGGATTAAATGTACCTGTATAAAAAAAAGTGATGAGGTAGAATGTCCTGACCCCGCACCAGGCTGTCTTCATTGGGGCACCTCAAAGAAGGTGGTTGAGTTTCCCTCCCCGCTCCAAGCAGACCCCGGCAACCAAAAACCCCCAAAACCCAACCATCGCCGTGCTCAAGGCCACTCTCCACATGCTCAGACGAGCTTCACCCACGAGGGAACTGGCAAAAAAAAAAAAAGTAATGCCGAACCCATGACTGAGATCTCCAATCCCACTCAGATAGGGACTGGGCCTCCTCCCCCAGCTCCCCAGTTTTCCAGCAGCTTGGAGGTCACACCCACAAACTGCCCCTGGTACCATGCAATCTCATCAAAGGCCAAGATCCAGAGCTCTAAACTAAAACTCCCAGAAGAGAGTGACAGAATTTCCTGGAGTGCACAGCCACATTTGCGGCAGCATGACCTCTTATACTCTAGCCCACTTATTTACCAAAAGTAGCACACATTTCCTTGGTTTTAATATACTTGCTTGTATTCTCTTACAGGGCTGGAGTGATAGCACAGCGGGTAGGGCGTTTGCCTTGCACGCAGCCAACATGGCTGACCCGAGTTCGAATCCTCCGCCCCTCTCGGAGAGCCCGGCAAGCTACCGAGAGTATCTCGCCCGCACGGCAGAGCCTGGCAAGCTCCCCGTGACGTATTCGATATGCCAGACACAGTAACAGCAAGTCTCACGAAGGAGACGGTACTGGGACCACTCCAGCAAATCGATGAACAAGGGGAGGACCATGACCGTGACCGTGTATTCTCTTATATATGAGCTTAAATGGCTCCACAATGAAATACAACAAACTTCACACACTTCCCTCTTACTGTGGTGGAAGGAGCTCGATTGTGGGATTGGTATTTGAATATTATCTGTAATGAACTACTGTGAATTACTTTATGACAATAAAATATATAAAAATTGTAAAAAAATAGCAATGATTTTGAGGAGACAAAAATCAAGACTAAATATAGATCACAATTGAGCATGGACTCCTCAATCAATAGTAAAATGTTAATGGAATACAAATCTAAAAAAAAAAAGACAATTACTAAGACAGAGTCTCTAGGAGTCAGTCAAGAAACTAAGATTCATAGCCAATTTGAAGTTGTTTTCTTCCCTTTCCAAGCTCAGTTCACTTCACATAATTATCCCCAAGATGGGAATAAAAGTCTTATATACAACAAATTTGTGCTAGTAAAGAAATTGTAAAATACCCCATAAGTTGAGCAGAACTAAGAAATGAAGGGGAAGACAAGGCGAGAAGGAATGGTGGTAAATAATCCAATCAAGCTAAAGCAAGCTACTCAGAGCAGAGATAATCAGAAAAGAAGGCATAACCTAAGTATAAAGAACACTTTTCCATATGCCTGTTGGTCAACTGCATGTCCTTTTGAGCAACTCTCCCCATTTTTGATGGGGTTGTTTTGTTGTCACTAACTCTTGCGAGTGATTTATACATCTTGGATATTAACACTTTTTCAATGTAGGATGAGTAAATCTTATTTCCTAGTATTTAGCCTTTTTTTCTTTATTATAGTTGCTTCTTTTGCAGTGCAGGTGCTTTAATTTATTTTCCTCTTCCTCCTCCTCTTCTTCTTCTTATTGTTGTTATTATTACTATTGTTGAATCACCATGAGATACAATTGCAAAGCTTTCATGATCAGCTTTCTGTCATACAATGTTCCAACACCATCCCCCACCAGTGTACATTTCCCACCGCCAATGTCCTTCGTATCCCTCCTGCCACCAGCCCCCCTCCACCAACTGCATCTATAGCAGGCATCTTTCTCTTTCTCTCTCTCTCTCTCTCTCTCTCTCTCTCTCTCTCTCTCTCTCTCTCTCTCTCTCTTCGAGTCATAATGGTCTGCAATACAGATACTGAGATACTGAGAGGCCATCATGTTTGGTGCTTTACCAAGTTTCTGCAGAGATCTCTCATCCAGAACTAACCCCTCCAACCATCACTGTCATAATGGTTCCTTCTCTATTCCAACTGCCCTCTGCCCCAGCACTTGAGGCAGATTTCCAATTGTGAACCACTCATCCTGGTCCTTGTTTCTACTGTCATTGGGTGTTAGTCTCATACTATGTTTTTTAATAATCCACAAGTGAATGTAGTCATCCTAAGTCTTTCCCTCGCCTTCTGACTTACTTCACTCACCATGATACTCTCCATGTCCATTCATTTATAAATATACTTCATGATTTAATTTTTTCTAATAGATTTATAGTATCCCATTGTGTAAATGTACCATAGTCTCACCCCCTCTCCCAGAAGCTTCTTAATTTGATGTAGCCCATTTATTCATGGTTGCTTCTCTTTGCTTCGCTAATGACACTGAGTCACCGAAGATGCCTCTAGTATAAAATGTCATAAAGAGTTCTATGTTTTACATTATATACCTTATGGATTCACTTCTAATAAGAAGTTCTTTATTCCTTTATGAATTAACTTTTGTGCAAAGTGTGGCAAAAGAGAGACAAGAAAAAAATGGAAGAAAAATACACACTTAACTGTTTCATTTTTTTACTCTTGATGTTTAATCAATAGACAAAGAGAAGTTTGCAATTTGAAACTTGAATTTTTAGATTACAATAATGATCACAGTTATTACTATGGTCAAAGAGTATTAGAGCTAGATACCTCTTTAAAGTTTACCAATTTTAATTTCTCTATTTTGTAAAGGAGAAAAGAGTGATTCTCAAAGAGCTAAATTATCTATCAATGTTATCCACATCTTCATTAAAAATTTTCCTCATTCCAATTCCAAATGATGTCTGCTACTGGTTTTTTGAAAATTTTTTTATTAATGATAGGAAAAATGCTGTTTACTACTTACATCCCAATAGGCATCTGTTATTGAAACAAAAACAAAGAACTGTTTCTATTGATTTTAGTTTTCTTGATTGATACTTTATTTTTAGTTTATTGAAATGCTTATAGTATTTAACCTGTATATAACCTGTGGTTAGTGACCACCAAGTTTGATAACACAATTCGTCTTCTTATCTAAGTGTTCATAGGTAGAAGCTGGTTTGTCAGACACAATGCTTTTTCTCCCACCAGTGCTGTGAAGTGATAATTTCTCCTAAAGCAGAGTGACAGCTGAAACAGTAATTTGTCTCTACAGTATTAGATGATCAACAATATTACTAAAAACTCCTTTGTCCTTTAATAAATGCATCCGTCATTCGATTTTGAATTACTGTGTCAATAACAGTGACTTTCAATATCCTGTGAATCATCTGATCCTTTAATGTTGTTTCCATCTCCAATATACTTAAAATTTAAATAATTTTATGCCACTCTTGAAAAAAATTACTACATCCACAATGTCATTGACATTGAGATGCATCACTGACTTAAAATAGCTTTAAAGGAAAAAGAAAGAGGTCATTAAATGCATTATACTCCAACAGCTAGGTCCATTACAACTGCAGCAATATGAAATATTTTTAAAATGAGCATCTTAGGGTCAAGCAACTTCAAACATTCAATAAAGATACAAGCAATTGCTATAACACCATCAATAAATTTTATGTTTATTATTAATAAGGTGACACAATTTAAGTATAGAAATATCATATTAACCCCATGCCAATAACACCTAATAAAAGTAACACAAGAATGTAGGGAATAAATTATAAAAAGGGTAATGGCAATGTTCCCTTTAGCAAGACTTAGCCAACTTAATTTTCTTAATAACTTTTAAGTTAAAGTCAATCCAGAACAGTAACATTACTTAATGATGAAGTGAAAAGATGCACCTTGAATCTGCGAGCTTTTTACACATTAGAACCCCAAAGGGTGACTGCCAGAAATAACACAGTACATTAAACATCAAATTCCAGAGACCATTGTGGCAGCTTTGACTTTGCAAAACCTTGGTCTAAAATGTCCCCACATATGTCAACTATGTCACTTTTAGTAAAAATTACTGTGACTTAAAGAATTAAACCGTGCTTATTTTTGTGCTTAAATTTAAATTTCCTGGAAAATTAAGATAGACATCAATAAAGGACGATTAAGCCAGTAGGTCTCTAGCTCATATTCACCTACAATTACAGTACATCATTAAAATATACTAGACCCAAAGTATACCAAGTAGACACATATAAAGTTTATTTGAAGAGCAAAATAAGGCAGAGATGGAAAGACCAATACAGGATGATCTCACTCTTTAGTGGTATACAGAGAAACAGTCGAGGTTATGGACAATATCAATCAACAATAAAACTTGATACTGGGATATGGATCTGAGAGTGCCAGGTCTGGGAAAGAGACTGAAGGAAACAAAAACGTTGACTGCAAGCAATGTGGGAAGAGAGCTGGAGGGTCTGTGGTGTTAAGGGAATATGCACAAAAATCAGGACTGTCAACCAACAGAGGAGGAAAGGGTGGAAAGAAATAATGCTGGACTGAGAGTGGCATAGGGAGGAGGAAGAAGGGCACTTCAGTGACAGGGGTGGACAATATTTGTATCAGACACTTGAACACGACTGTAATTATTACCTAAACTATAGTAAGAAATAAACATTATTTTCATCTATGTATCAAATTCAATATTCCTTGAATCATGAAAAAAACTCTTTAAAAAACTTAAAAACAATAAAGAGAAAATCACCACACTATTTAACCTTATTTGATGTATTGATTTAGAACTTTCTGACTGAATGCGGCTACTAATTATTTTTAAATAGTTTTAAGTACCGGCACTAATTGGAAATGTTGCCAAAGGCAATTAACTTGTACATAAACAACAACACGATTTCAAAGAAAACCCCAAAAGCCATTTTCTGGAAGCCATCTTTTTTAAATGAAAAAGAGAAGCCAAGATTATTTTTGGGAATTCCATTCAATGCTAGCATAATGACCAACCATTAGTGCTAGTTTCTTTAGGTCTAAGCAATTGCTGAAATCAGTTGAAGTATTCCTTCTGATAATAAACCCACAATTCAACAGACATAAAACCAGCTAGCAAATATTTATTCCTTATTTTTCCTTATTTACTAACTCACATAAGGAATGGGATACAAGAAGATGAAAGGAAGGAAGGAAGGAAGGAAGGAAGGGAGGGAGGGAGGGACGGAGGGAAGGATGGAAGGAAGGAAGGAAGGAAGGAAGGAAGGAAGGAAGGAAGGAAGGAAGGAAGGAAGGAGGGAGGAAACTCTTGCTGTTCTACAGCTCTTGATCTGGAGTAGCAAACACAAATAAAATCAGAGAATTGGGAGAAAGAAGAGATCTGTGTTATGGGGAGGGAAAATGCACAAAAATCTGTACAGCTGGAAATTACTAATACCCATTTTCTTAAAAAAAAAAAGTTGCAGCCCTCTATCAGTCACAGAATTGGAATTTCTTTTTCATGGCTCTGTTTCGTTACGTGAATTACCACCCAGGCAAGCCGTCTAGACTAAAATGTACAGAAGGGTCATCCAGTGAATGTTGACCAAATGACTAATTATTGTCCTGGGTAAAAAATGGCCCATATGAAAGATTAGAAGCTCATTAGCATCCTGTCAAGTATCTATTCATGAGCAATTGGACATTTTTTTTAAAATCACAAACTGAGTCCTTATCTCTATGTAGGCCACTTCTTCATCAATAATAGATTACCTGTGCTATAGAGGGCATTTTTTATGTTGCTTGGAATATTGAATTAAGGGGAGAAAATGTCATGCTTTCCTGTGTGCAGAAAAAAAAATAGTAGTATTCAAAGTAACAAAATGAATAAGGCTTTGAGTGCCATGTAGAGAGCTTAAATGGTGTGACTGTTTGGAAGTTCCAAACATATCTTAGTTTTGAGTCCCCAAGATAGGCATTGAGCAGGATTTCGGTGTGAATTATTTATTTGAGCAGTAGAAGAAATAACCTGTCAGTAGAAGGGTGGAGAACTAAGACAAAGAAATCAAAAAGTCAATAAAGAATCCTTATCATTACAGCTACCACTGTCACTTCTAGTAAACAGGATAAACTCTAAGGCCAATGAGTAGGGAGTTGGGCTATTTATATATTAAATCCAATCAGTCATTGGTTGTGAGCAAAGTAGGGAAAAAATAATCAGTTCTCTTGGACTTCCATTGTTGGCAGCAAATTCTAGCTCACTTATGAAAAGCCAAGACACACATGAAATGAAGGTAGGAGTTAGGCAGTGAAGCAGTAGCAGCATATATGGGGGACCTGCAGAAGTCACGTGAGAGAGGACACAATGCTGCTAGAATCTGAAAAAAAAATAAAATCTCTGGAGTAAAGACTTCCAGAGCAAAGGAGTTGCCAAAATAGGATGAAGCTCAGTCTGCTTGTCAAAAGTTGCTGGATAGAAAGTATGGAGGCAAGAGGAAGGCTAGCATAAACGCAGGTAGTCAAGCAGAAAGTTCTGGAAATCACAGTAAAGTGTTTGGAGTTTACACTAATTGTGTTGTATGGATCCAACTGTGACCCTTTGGACTCTGGTGCAAAATAATAGCATGCCCTTGAGTAGGACAGAATTGGGTAAGCCCTTACAAGCTATTAGTGGTGGTGGTAACAGGGAAGAGAACGTTGCTTTGCTGATGAATTTGGGAAAAGATCTGAGAGGCAGCAAAATCAAAACTACTTTCAACAATCTTTATTAGTAAATGAAAAGGACAGTGGCTTAAACTTATAATGTCAATCAGATGTCCATAGACAAAACAATCTGTAATCACAGAAACAGCAGAATCTAGATAGATATAAAGGAACTGGATACTTGCACAGACCGATAGATTGCATTTGCAGGCAAATCCTTAGATGCTATACTACACAAACAATATTATTTTAAAAATTGGTTCCAAAAGCAGGCTTCTCTACATGGGAAAGTGAACTGCTGATAATACTCTTTAATTGTATTTAAGTGGTTTAGAAAAGTCTCCTCAAAACGTGCCACTTCAGCTTGTAAACTAATCTGAGGAGAAGACACTCGGGACCCTGCAGAGTCAAGAACTACTTTCTCATCTCCCTTAATCCTGAAGCAATTTAGACTAGGGAATTGGCCCAGAAAAAGGGTGAGGAATAAAAAACTTTTATCTGAATAACCTATCTGTATGGAGGGCGAGAAATCTAATTTCCACACATCTACTCTGGTTTCCTTTAGCTTTGTTTTGGTTTTTGTTTGGGGGCCACATCCAGCAGTGCTCAGGGCTTTCTCCTGGCTCTATGCCCCAAGAATCATAAGGAGTGCTGGATCAAAACCAGGTTGCTGCATGCAAAGCACCCATTGAACTATCACCTTGATCCTCCACTCCACCCACCCCTCATCTACTCTTATTGCCCTAAGACTCCCTCCCTCCCTTGACTTCATCTCCTTTCTCAACTCACAGTGATATATAAGCTTCCTTTGTCTGAACTGGCCTTGGATCTTCTAACTTTTAACTCCTGTACACATATAATTAAACTTGCTTTTCCCCTGTTAATCTGTTCTTTATTACCAGGGTATTCGAAGCCAAAATTTAGAAGGATAGAAGCAAAGCCAACTTTCCTCTCCTACATTATCACTGTAAAGTGTACCTCGCTGATCACTATCAACTCATTCTTCAATCCATTCATTCAATACTTCCTGAATATAAAATAGATTTATGGTTTTATGCTAAGAACTATAGGAAGTTAAATATGTATATGAACTTCATTTTTCAGAGCTAAGAAACTACAAACCCTTAAGGATTAAAGATTGACTGTGGTTATTGTGCTAAGAGAGATGAAGAAAAAGAACCAGGGGAACTCAGGAAAAAGAAATTATGTCCACCTGGCAAACTCATAAAAGATTTTGTATGGAAAATAATATTTAATCTGGGTCTGAAAGCCTCTTCAAATTTGTAGAGCTGAGTCTGAAAACACTTAGGAACGAGTTTCATGTCAAGAGTTAGAGACTTAAGGAATACAATCACTGAGGACGAACATGGAAGAGAGTATGGTTCTGGACTTCATTTTAATAGCTCAATTTGTAAATGACAAAATATACAAATGGAATAAGTGATGAATATTTCTAGAACAGTGGATCCATTCAATACATTGCTAAAGCATTCCATGTAAGGAAATGATTCACTTTGTAGGTGCCAAGTATATACTTGGTGGGAATAAGGAAAACATTTTTTTAAGCAGAAAGTTATTTCACTTTCTTTTTTATAGAATGTTATTTTCTACTGTACTGCAGACAATCCTAATGTTTTTAGAAATGCAATTTGCATTTAGATTGTCCATTTTAGTTCAAAGTTTCCCCATTCTAGATCACTGAATCTGTTTCAGTCTTTCTGGCTGCTAAATTCCACAGGCCAGTGAAGGGAATAGGAAAATTTATGGACCACACAGAGATGTTTCATTCTGTCCCATGTTCTCCACATACCCCATAAGATAGCTTCCTTGTAAATCTTTCAGTTCAATTTCTTTGCCTTTCTTTAAGAGACAGAGCGATGCATCCTTTTATGGTTGCGTTTCCAGAACTTTTAGTACACAGCTCTTAAGAGGACAATTTAGTCAAAAAGGACTTCCTGAAAAAAAATCCAAGAGATTCCACTTTTTTTGGTCTTACTTGCCTTTAGAAAAAAGTTTATTATTATTGAAGGACAAAGTGTTTATGTCTCTATGGTGGTTTTAACTCAAGAGGTCTGTCATGCTAACAATACTTGATTACATGAACAAGACAGCCAAACAAAATTAAAAATAGGCAACATAGAACTCAAAGAACTTGCATGAACTTATTCAAAATTAAAAAATGGCTAGTTACAATAGTAATAAGTTAATTAATGACAAGCCACTGAGAATGATCAGCTAGAAAGAATAAAGAAATAGTGACATTTTTATGATCAGCTGTTCCTCAGAACCTCAACAACGTAGAATAACTTTTTTAAAAATGCAAAATAACAAACAGCAAGAAGATACAACATACAAATTGAAGAAATGATAGGATGAAAAAAATGCTATGTGAATAATGCACTCATCCAATATTTCAATATGTATGGATTTCCAAAGAAAAGTTTATCTTCTGTCCAAAATGTAAAAAAAATGCACCCTAAGTCTTGAGTTATCTGGAGTAGAGACCATGGGATTGGGCAGACATATAAGTAAAAGGAAGGAAATAAAAGATAAAAGCAAATAGCACAGATCATAAAAAATGTTATGGTCCAAGAAATCAATTTTTCATAGCATCAACCAAAAGGAAGTAAAATATAAGAACTAAACACCAGTGGGTAGAAACAAAATCGAATCTTGTTCCATAGCATCTGCTCATAAAATTTCTATTCTTGTAGCTTTACAGAAAATATCAAAACAGAAAAGAACTCTCCAAAGAGATAGTCTTTCTTCTTCCCCCACCTCCCCATAAATGAATTACTTATTATCCAAAAGAATTAATTCAGATCATTGAGAGAGCCTGAGAGAGGGGAACAAATAGGGAGATAGGTAGTGGTTTACCATTATGCAGAGAAAAATTAAAACTATCCCCGATTACTTAACCTCAAAACTCACAGGTATTAGGAGTCGTTGACACATATTAAAGTAATTGATTTCATATCAACATATCTTGCCAACTTTCAAATGGGCCTTTCAGGATATCTGTGTTGATACTGACAAGTCAGAACTTGAAGTGTCCTGAGCAATACAGAACCCTACTCAGAAGGCCCACATACACAAGTAGAAATGTTGCAATGTGTTCATGCATGGGCGTTAGAACCAGATGCTACAACACCAATGAGGTTGGCATTTGATTTCTGACTTAAAATAAATGAACTGGGTTATTAAGTGGATTGTCATTAGACTTAGAGTCCTAAAAGCAAATTTCAATTTTTCCTTCAGCTTTTTGTTAGTATTGAGTAACTTATATTGTATGCCAACACTTTTTAAGACTGTATTTTAAGAATAATCTGGTCAAAGGATTCATTTAAGTGTTACTAGAACAGTTCTATCAGGTTCAAAAACATAAACAAGAAAACATTCACTAAGACTCACCTTATGAATGAACAACTTTTCCAGGCAGACCACTAGAGAAAGAATTTTAAGACATAGGAAGTACAAGTGAAAAAATTGTGCAAAATAATCATTCAGTTTAAGAAAATAAACATTTTTGAAGAGATATCTTAAGATATCTGTGCAGATAAATGAGATATAAGATCTTTAAACTTGATCAATGAAGCATTTGTAACAGGAAATCCTATTAGATATTTTAAGGGGAGGCAAAGTACAAAAGGAATTGCTCACATTATCTTAAAAGATGTTTTCTTGAAACAAGGCACTGCAATAACAGTCATATAATGGTAAATAAAATGAAATAGCAAATAAGCCTGGGACTCTGGCTTATATTTTTATTCTATGTGATTTATCATCACTTCCTTCCTTCTTCTTTCCATCACTGTATTGTTAGTTCTAATGTTCGGCTTGGGAACTCGGTGACTGCATTTTTACTTTGTCTCCCTATGATCAATCTACCAAGTTGGAAAGAGCAGCAAAATAAGGAAAGCAACTTTTTTTTTCTGAAGAGACCAGACTAGCAACAATTGTGGAAATGAAAGAATCTGACAACCTCACAATTCTGACCTATAGAAAGTAGCATTTGCTACATGCCCAGGTCCCTTCTGTCCATGGATGCTTTCTTAACTATGGGTAAAGTGGAAAATAGCTCCTGTTAAATGTTCTTAGATAACCTTTATTGGGTCACAGGGGGAAATTCTCCCACCCCAGTAGGGTTCTCCTGGAATTGGAAAGCAAACAAATTCCCATCTGACTGATTAGAAGAAGAGACAGTAAAGTTTCAATAATTTGTGTATACAGAAGGTATATGTATGTATATCCATTAAAATGTGGTTAACCTGGGAATTCTATCCTGTTGCAGCACCTGAGGTCTCCTGGTGAGAGAGGAGGGAGGAGAGGGAGAGCCTACCTGCCACAGAGAGGATAGTTTCACTTTCTCTGAGAGTTAAATGGGGTTTTTGAAGGAAGGAGGCCATGATAAATGAGATACCTAAGCCAGAATGATACCCCTACCCCCAGGTCCAAACCACATTTTTGTAGGTCTTATAAGGGGGTTGTGGGGGGGGGGCAATTATTGCTTCTACTATATGGGAAAGGATAAAGGGTAGAGACAAGTACAAGACTGTTTCAGTCTCTAGTGTCTTCATCACTCTTAATACAAAAAAGAAAAAATTCATTCCATATGCCGAACACAGTAACAAGTCTCACGATGGAGATGTTACTAGGCCCGCTCGAGCAAATCAATGAAAAACAGGAGGACCATGACTGTGACCAAATGGTACAAATTTCCCTAGAGTCCTGATGTCAACTCACCTTAGCCTCAATACTATCACACTTAAACTAAGCTCATTCAGGGCATATTGAGAAATGCCTATTTTATTCTTTGGTGGAAACCAATCTCAACTTTTCCAATATTAATATAAAGATTCTGAATAAATATATTTCACGGTCACCATAAAATGATAGGTGAGGCTGGAGTGATAGATCAATGGGTAGTGTGTTTGCCTTGCATGTGGCAGACCTGGGTTTGGTCCCTGGCACCACACAAGTTCCACTGAGCCAAACTAAGAGTGGTTCCTGAGCTCAGGAGCAGGAGAAAGTACAGAGTATAATCAGGTGTGTCCCCCAAGAAACAAAATAATAATAATAATAGTAATAATAAATCATAAGTTTAGGGCTAGAGCGACAGCACAGCAGGTAGGACATTTGTCTTGCATGCGGCCAACCCGGGTTCGATTCCCAGCATCCCATATGGTTCCCTGATCACCACCAGGAGAAATTCCTGAGTGCAGAGCCAGGAGTAATCCCTATGCATCTCCAGGTGTGACCCAAAAATAAAAATAAATAAATAAATCATAAATTTGAAAAATAAGTAAGACAAACTGTCAGACAAAGAATAATATTCTGCTGAGAAGACATCAGATAAGTTTCCCCAAGTACGGCCAGAAGTGATCCCTGAGCACAGCTGAGTGGGTTCCAAAAACCCACGAAAATGTTTTTTGAAAAAAAACACACGCAACAAAACATAGAGCAAATCAGAAAAGCTAAAGTGTCCATCTTGATCTCAGGTACAAGTCCTGTTGTCTACTATGATTTATCTGCAGTTCTGAACGTGGCAGAGTTATGGGTGGCAGTCCAACCTTCAGCAAAGTTACTACTTTGGTTATCACTAGGCTTTTAGTACTTTGCGTACATGCAAGATCAATTAGAGATGATACTAAGAGGAAAAAATTGTCCATAAGCTTCGGATTCTAGAAGACTCACATCATACTGAAGTCATATGACTGAAGTCAGAATATGACTTCAGTCATATGACTTCAATAGAAGTCATACTGAACTTTAACACTGGAACATGGAGTCTGGTTCAGCAATGGTGACTTTTAATGTAATGATAATAATTCTGAGAGGCAAATGTTTGTCAGGAACGATGAGATTATCCAAATGGATATAAATTCTTATGCTTAAGATGTGGGTGGGTTCAATCCTAATATGACTGTTCAGAACACCAAGAGTGTGTGGCAAGAGAACCTAAATGATAAAGTGATATAAAGACAAGGAGAGAGAAAACAGGGTATTCTGAAGAAAGAAGGAGGACAAAAAATATCTTACCTGGCTTTAGTAACATCACCCTCAACAATTTGATTCCTGGATAAAAGGAATCATAACTTGTGCATTTCATTTTCTGTTGGTCTATTTTCCTTTGCGTCATAATACACATATTTCTGATTAAATGAAAAAAAAAAACTTCAACCAAAAATTATAACCTAGATATCACTGCTAATGAAGACACATGCAGAAAATATTCCGAATGTATATGAATTGAATTTTAAAACAAATGGATGAAGAATTACAGAACCTGAAGCAAAAGGAACAACATACCATAAACAAAAATAATAGTGTCAACTAACACCATCCATGAAACTTTATTACTCAGCTAGAAATCATGTTGCGAATCAAATACATGAGGGACGTCAGCACCACCAAGAGTGACCCTGAGGACAGAGCCAAGAATCTGATATGTGAACCACCAGGGATAGCAAAAAACTAAAAATCATATGCATCATATAATTCAGCTTTTGTAAAAATGGAAATGTAAAAACAATTTTAAAAAATGGAAGGTGGCGTTTAACCTGAGTAAGTATGTGGCCAAGAGTCATAAAAACAAGAACCACATCCTGAAAGATTCAAGAAGTCTTCCTCGACAACACACAAGGAACCAAGGTCTAAAATTAGAAGCATCCCAATGAAAAAGGGCGTGCCAGGAAGGAGGTAGAGGTTACAACAAGGGGCTATGAAAAGGTCGGATACTCCACATGCACAGTCTGTCACACAGTAAATGAGGTAATGGTGTATTTCTAAATCAGGACTGGTGACTGGAAAAGGAAAGACAAGAAAAGGTCTAGGAGATAGGAAGTAAAAAAAATAGAAATATGTAATAACTTTAAAATTTAGATGGAATATTTTTTCCAAAAGGTGAAAGGGAGATGCAGAAGACAAAGTAGATGATGTCTGGAATAGAAAAGGCCATGAAAGAAGAAGGTTTCCTCATGTAGACGTTTTTGCCTTAAAAGCTAGGAAGTGGTCTTAAGCACAAGTAGCAGCTGTAGAAACAAAGGAAAAAGGTGTAAGATGCTCCCTCATTTCTTGCTTCAAGTGAGACTCAGTGAAAAGACAGTTGTCTCTAAACAAAGCGGTCAACTGGCCCCTGATAAAGAATCTGCCAATATCTTGCCCTTGGACTTCCCCCTCCAAGAATTGTAGGAAACAAACCTTTGTTTAAGCCACACAGTCTAGAACTGAAGTTCTAGCAGACTGAACAGACTAAAACATTCCAATACAACAGAAGTCATGGGGAGAATAAAGTTTAGAAAAAGGACATTGGTTGGTTTTGAATATTTCAAAATGTAGGTATTAATAACCAAGCAGTAACAACCAACAGATAGTCGGATACATAGATCTGGTCAGAGTGGCAAAAGCAACGGAGATGCTGAAAGTACAGATACGAAAATTATTAATATATAGTTACTTATGCCAAAGACATGAAAGAAAGTCCCCCTGTTACTGTAAGAATAAAGGTCAAAGTGTGCAATTACTGAGGTCATCTTCACTTAGATCATTCTATCCAGTGAGAAAATTAACTAGGCAACAATCAATAGATGCTGAAAAGACATATGATAAGATTTAGCATCCATTTGTGATATGAACAGTCAATAAGTGGGTGGGGAAGCTTACACAGATTAAAACACTAAGATACAGGACAAAACAAGAAAATCTACTCTCATCACTACTTTCAGCCAAGCTTTGGAAGATTCGGTAAGAACAATTAAGCAAGAAAAATAAATACAAGAAATTCAGAAGGTAAAAAAAAGCAAAATCATCACTATTTCAGAAAGCACAATACTATATATAGAAACCCTAAAGATCCCACCAAAACTTACTAGAAATAATTAATTCCCAGTACAGTATCACAATCCGCATTCAATATATGCAATATATACATGGTGAGATTGAGTAGAAGTCTTACATATGAGAGGTCTCAAGTTTTATCTCTAGCACACCATTGCCCCAAAACTTTGGTGAGGTGCTGGCTGCCCCCAAACACCACTGGCTTTGGCTATGGTGGTCTGAAGCAAGCACTGCCTATCCTGAATAACACATCTATAGACACTCAATTTCACACTGCAGAGTACTGAAAGCAATGGTCCCATGGATCCACAGCTCTGGGGCTGACACCCCATAAATAAAGCAACCACATTTCATAAGGAAATAGAGCATGCAGTTCACAGTGTTATTGCGAAGCACACAAGAGGTCTAGCTATCAAAGCAATTCTAGAGAATAAAGAAAACTAGAAGTATCACACTACTGCATTTCAAATGTTGTCACACAGCAATAAGACTTAAGACAATACAGTATTGAAAAAATACTAGGGAAAGCAGTGTAACAGAAAGTAGAGAAATCAATCAACACATACATGGACAATGAATCTATGACAAAAAAGCCAAGATGATAAAAGGGAGAAAGGAGAATGTCCCCAAAATTAGACAGTCACTGACAAAATACTGAAATCAGATTACCATAGGCACAAATATAAACAACAAAACTTGAATGTCAGACCTAAACCGTGCAGTGCATCTTAGAAAACCTTTACAACATGCTCCCAGACTTGAACATCAGAGATGTAATTGGGGTCTCAACTTCACTGACAAGAGGAAAAAAGGAAAGAATCCACAATTAAGACACAGCAAACGGAAAAGCTTTTACATGACAGAATAACCCACCATGTAAATGAAAGGGAAAACTAGGGGAATTATATATACATTTTACATCACATGAGGGGATTGATATCCAACATCAATAAAGAACTCATGTTACTGTCACTGTCATGTTACTATTACTGTCCCGTTGTTCATTGATTTGCTCGAGCAGGCCCAGTAACATTGTGAGACTTGTTACTGTGTTTGGCATATCGAATACATCATGGGTAGCTTTCCAGGCTTTGCTGTGCGGGCGAGATACTCTTGGTAGTTTGCCGAGCTCTCCAAGACTGGTGGAGGAATTGAACTCTGGTTGGCCAAGTCAGCCGCATGCAAAGCAAATGCCCTACCTGCTGTGCTATCGCTCCAGCCCATACAACTTAAAAATATTAAAAGCAAGCAAAAAGAAAAAAGTAGACATTTCTCAATAATAATAATAATAATAATAATAATAGTCCAAAGACACATAAAGATACATAAAGAATGTTCAACAGCACTTATCATTGGGGAAATGCAAATAAAAACCACACTCATGATAGCAGACTATATAAAAATGATTGGATACAAGAAGTGTTGGTGAAGATGTGAGAAAAGGTAATCCCTGTACACTGGTTGTCAGTGCAGTTGTTATGAAAAGGAATTTACAGATTTCCTTAAACAACAAACAACAAACATTTTAGGCTGCAGAGACAGTATAGTAGGTAAGGTGCCTGAGTGTGTAAGAAAAATCACATTGCCATAGAACAAAATATTTTAAATTACTAAAGGTAAGCAAATGTTATATACCTTTATTCAAAATATCTTGTCAACAGGATGCATATTTATTAATTTTAATAGAATCAAAATATTAATAATGTAAATAGAGTTTATTTAATTCTTTTCAATACTTAGGAGAAAAATCTTAATGATAGAACAGGGACAACAGTTCTGAGCATTTCAGTAAAATTTGACTTGAGGTAAAATTTGCATTACTATTAAATATGAGATTACACAAATACAAAATGCAACATAGAATACTTCAGTTAATGTTTGAATAGTGCCCAGCAGTTTGGTCAAACTGTATCATGGTTTATCTCTCAGATTTTAAGTGAGAGATTAAAAAAAAACTATGATTATATAATCATTTAATATAAATACTTTGATTTTTTACACACTATTCTTCTTATTACTATTATTATTTTGAGGTTCGGTGCTCACCACAGGTCTTACCCCTTTGGGATATCATTTGCAGAATTAGGAACTACAGAACACAGATTCACCAGGATCACACTTTGTGCATGTGAGACTCTCGGACTTGAACTCAGGACCATAAGCTTGCAAGGCAGGTTCTCTAAGCACCCTTAAATTGTTACACTTTAGGCTTAATGGAATGCCAACCCCAGATCCTACTTCATCATCACTTCAAAAGTTAGTTTTTTTTTTCCTGGATTCATATACTATCTTAATTTATATTATACAACATGTGTGTAAACTTGCAATGCTGACATCATTGTACACTGTGAATTCACTGAAAAGTACCTCAGTGAGTCATATATAAGAACAAGAAATAACAAGCAAGTTCAACCCTGCATGAAAGAAAATCCTGTGATCAACAAGGCCTTATTCTCACTTAGTGGATTTTCTCTCATAAACCTAAAATGTTAAAGTAGGCTCATAAAAAAAAGTGGAGTGGGGTACAAGAAGGGATAAATCTACACAAAGTTCATAAGAAAACATATTTTTCCATTTAATTAGAAGTGAGGTGTCTATTATATTCCAAGTAAAATAAAGTTTTATCACCATTTATTTAAATTGTGGTTTGTTTGAATTATATAACTTCCAAAATTGGGTTAATGAAAATGAGTCTTGAAAAGGAAGTGACAAATCCCTTCTAAGAAATATGGATTCTTTATGATATATATTTGATTTCCAACTGTTTCCCTTTTGAAATTGTACTTCTTTGATATTAATCAGATACAAAACTGTTGACACTAATATGAGTTACATTTTGACAGAAGACTGTATAAAACTGGAATTATAACAACAAGGTGTCCAACACATACAACTAGTAGGGGCATACTGGAAAAATTGGAAAATAATTGCCATTGGTCTTCAATATTACATTTACAGCACTACCCCCTATGTAGAATGGCATGCAGAGAAACAAAAGAACTAATTTTAGACTGGTCTCTCATATATGAAACAATAATTTAAAGATATCTCACTTATGAAATGCTGAAAAATGTGATTTATTGTCCAATTGCCGATTTGCAGTAAAGAAACTCTAAAGTAGTTTCTATTATTATACAAAATCAGCATTTTCCAAATTGAGGCTAGCCTTTCCTTCTCTAACACTTTAGTGTGTATTTCCAATCTTCCCCTAAATTTTTTAATTATGTGTGTAGATAAAGTGAATACTCTAAACACATTAAGAAATATATATATATACATATATATCAAGCACTATGAAAAACTTTATTTTATTTTTTTTCTTTTTGTATTACAACATCATGATTCACTAAGTTATTCCTAGCTGGGTTTCAGGCATATGTGTTCCAACACCAATCCCCTACCAGTGTCAACGTTCCTCTGAGCTGATTTTAACTGATTTAGCCAATAACAGTTTAAGAACATAAATCAGAAAAGTAAAACAAGAAGTGAGATTCAAAAAGAAGAAGTGGCTGACTTTTGGGAGACTCTACAGTGGAAGAGTTAAAAGCACCAATTAGGAAGGAAAATTGCACAGTGGTATGAGAATAAACTCCAGTTCAGCAAACTTTGGTTCTGCGTCTGAATACTAGTATGTACCTATGGTCAGAAATTCTCAAAGAATGAGCTTTAGGGGATCCCATGAACCTCCAGAAGACCTTTGTGGGGTCTGCTAGATCAAAGCTGTCTTTCTCCCAGTGCATAGCCAAGTTTTCCTAATGTTCACTAATGGGTTCATTGAGAACTCAAGAAAATTGGAGAATCCATCAGTCTGCCAGCAAACCAGACATCAGACATTTTCAGAGGGGAAAAAAAAAAGTTACTCTTCTTACTGTTTCTGTTTTGGAAAAGACGCGGTTTTCAAGGAACATGGTAATAATGTTAAGGTGTTTATCATTACTATTATAAATGAATCAAAAATAAATGTTTAGACTTCCTCAGTTTAATAACTATCATCATTTCTAATATAAGGATCAACAGATGCAATCTTCTTTAAGAGTCTTCTCAAGTGTAAAGTTTCCTGACATAAAAAAAATATTAAGAACATCTAGTGTACACGAATGTCAGGGAAGGGTCTAATAATAGGCACTGCAGAGCAGAGATATTAACCGAGAAGTATGAAGTAGGTAAAAGATAAGAAGGTGAGGAAGAATTTAAGTCTAGTAATGTACAAAGTTAATAAATCGTGCAATTTAAAACCATTTCCACACGTTTAATCAACTTGTGGCATATGAATGAGAAACTGGGCAGGACTGAAGTCAAAGGCCATGAAAAGTTAATGACTTTCACTAGATTATTCTGCAGATTTAGGGACAGTTAGGAATGTAACCACCACCTTCCACAGAAATATTTTGCTGAAAGAGACTGCATGCTCATAGGGTCAATCATTTACTGTTATTGACCCTGTGATATAATGTATACATTTTATAATAATTGTATATGATCCATTATTATTATTTGTACTAAGCAATATCATTCCTAAAAGAAATCCCAGATGTGTGGTTGTGTAGGCATTTCCTACAGATACCCACTCATCCTTCTTTAGAATTTCCAGAAAGTTAATCATTCCTTCTAATATCTGAATGCATGACATTTTTGAAGTTTCTTAAGTAATGCCATAAGATACTACCCAGACCCTGAGTTCCAGAATAAAAAGATAAGACCAAAATATCACAAATGACTCTGTATATTTTGCAAGTCAAATCTACGAGCAAAACTAAACAGGAACCAAGGTTGATTGAAAACCATCCTTAAACTCCTCGATGCCCTTTTTGTGAATAAAGACAAGGATAACAAGACTATGTCTGCGATGTAATGAAGGAGAACCAACTTGTGAAACCATTCACATGAACGGTATCAAATAAACACACTTGAGCACCTAGCTAGCCCTGTGGTCTGCCTCCAGGCCAGAGGGAAAACCCCTCCTTAACCATAAAAGGACAGCCTGCATGTTCTCAGTGGAAAGTATACAGGATCTTATTTACACAAGTATAAATACATGCCATTCCTTTGTGTTCAGAGGCACTCCACAAGGCTGGCCAGAATAGGAAGGTCCTGGGCCTCAATGCAAACAGGATTCAAAAAATCTGATATTTTTCCAACCTTTAATGTACTTAGGTTTTCTAGCTTATCTTCTTTCATGATAAAAATATCTACAAAGCATAAGATCACTATAATTTAACAGGTGGCTACTCTAGAAATACTTGAAAATAAGCCCTTAAGATTCGGCAGGAAGAGCAAAAAGACATTTCCCATAAATAGGCACTTTTTTTCTAGTAACATTACAGCTGTGTGAAAATTGAGGAATACAGAAGAATGCGTTCATGGCTGGTAACCATATCCTATCCATTTACATGTCTTAATATCTCCGAAGGCTTAAATCTGAAGATATCTGAGAAACAACAGAGGCACCAATTACCAGGGCCCAAACACTGGTAACAGTGAATTAAATAGAAAATAAAATAAAAACAGTAAGTGCTCCAATTTCCAGGCTAGAATATAGGTATAAAATACATTTTAACACTATAAATACAAAGAAAAGCATGATAGAAATGCATATGCTTATGGACAATTACAATAATGTAACCAGAGAGGAAATAGTGAAGGACACCAGGAGTCCATGAACAGTTTCTACTTAAACTCAGAAAATCCCCAGCATTCAAGCTTAGTACTCAAGAGCGTTACATAGATCTCAGGTTTTCATTTGCAGCACACATGTCAGGGTTCAACTTAAAGTCCTATGGTAATGCAAAAGTGATTATCTTTCAGGTGAGAGAATTCCCTTGAAAACATCTGTGCTATTCTGTATTCTCATAGTTTAAAGAGATTCCATCTCCGTTTACCAAGAACCTACACAACTAATAATGCTTCTGTTTCAGGCTCACTCGTGGAGTAAGATGAAATAAAGTAAGTCTGCCTCATACTCCAGATGATCAGATATATTGAGAACCCAGGATGGGTATCAATTGCCCTCCATTCAGTGTGTGTGTGTCATCTTTGAGGAGTTCTACTTAAGTGTTTTGTTTAGTTGGTCTATTAGTCATGATCACTCCTCGTGGCACCTCTGAATTTATTTGGACCGGTCCTTGCTGATCCATGGGTGGTCCATAACCAGTTGGAATTGAGTATTTATGGGGCTTTGAGTCAGCAGAAGTCAACTCTGAATTTAAACAAGAACCCAAATGGTTTAAATAGAGGGAACACCTAAGTCAGTGTACACAGACTGCATATACAATGCTCTCCAGTGGAACTACCTTGGGTTGCTTTGTGAACTCTGCTACATCAAGACTTGGCTTCCCAACCCACCCCAGCCCTATTCTTTGCCATTTGTGGAAACATCTATATCCATTCCACCTTACTAGCCAGGATAATAGGAAGAGAAACTGCAGTGTATTCAGAACCACAGACTCTTCAACAAGGGTTTCAATCAGTGCTATTTGGTAAAAATGTTCTTCATTTTAAAGGTACCTCATGCAAGTCTGGAGCAATAGTACAATAGGTAGGGCATTTGCCTTGCACCTGGCTGGCCTGAGTTTAATCTCTGGCACCCCAGATGTTCACCCAAGTCTCCTCCTCCCCAAGAAGTTATTCCTGAACACAGAGCCAGGAATAATCTCTGAGCATCGCTGGCTTTTGTTTGCCCCCAAACCTAAACAAATTAAGAAATAAAGGTAAAGGTAAAGGCCCTCCCGTTGTTCATCGATTTGCTCGAGAGGGCCCAGTAATGTCTCTATCGTGAGACTTGTTGTTACTGTGTTTGGCATATCAAATACATCACGAGTAGCTTGCCAGGCTCTGCCATGGGGGCGAGATACTCTCAGCAGCTTGCCGGGCTCTCCGAGAGGGGTGGAGGAATCGAACTCGGGTCGGCCATGTTGGCTGCTTGCAAGGCAAACGCCCTACCCGCTGTGCTATCGCTCCAGCCCAAAGAAATAAAATAAAATTTAAATGCTACATTACGGATATTTAGAATTGCATAAATGCTGAGTACTAAATTAACTAACCAGTAGACATATCAGGGTTTAAGCTCAATCTCCAGCTTCGCTAAATCATGTGCTCACTGTCTGTCCCTTGACTCTTCCATGGATCTTTCTTCCCCAAACTTCTAGGCTTTTCCTAGAGACAAATAGCATGGCACTCCTGAGAATCAAAGTTAATTGATTTAGAACTCTCACTGACTTCCCCACATCTCAGAGAAACAAACTACAAACTGAGCAAATTGCGCCTAACCAGATTAGTGTTTTCATTCCAACAGAATCTGGGACTATTAGAGCAAAAGTAGAAAGCAAAATGCCAAGGCAAGTGCCCTGGGACCAGAGTGTCTTTGTTCCATCTCTGGCCCTGGCCACTTGACCTTGGACAAGTGGTTTATATTCTCTTTAAATTGGGACTTCTACTAGAAATTTCTTTGGTAGAAGTCTTGTGAGGATTATAGTTCTAATGAGTGCAAAGTGCTTGGAGCGCTCCTGGTGTGTAGCAAGTACTGGATAAATATTAGCTATTATGATTATGATACACAATTGCCCATTCTGTTTTAAATCATTATTATTTCTCCTGCTTAGTGATGTTGATGGCCTAAATTGCTCGATTTTTGATTGTGTGTTTTGGGTTCCAAAGTCTTTGACCTGGTGAAACAGTTGATAATCTTTCAAGTCAGTATCTGTTTCCTTCTCTTTTTGGGGTCTTCAACTTGCATATATTGCTTACTTCTCAGTGCTAAATATGGAAAACTGAATCGGCCAATGAAAGGTGTGTCTTGTGTATCCTTTCACTGTCACAGAGCATGTGTCTCCTGGAAACAAGTCGCCTGGTGACTCTGAAAACAGGCAAGAGTCTAAGATTCAGGGGTAGACTACAGAGAAGAGCTTCACACTTGCTCCTTACAAGTGACTCTCAGCACCCATTTCCAGCTGCCAACAAAACTCAAATAGCTCTAATTTCAGAATAAATCCCAAGTTTGACCACATCCACTTCCTTATGATCTGAGCCACCTTGGTGGCATTTCCTGCCTTGCTCACCTACAGTCTGTATTCAACCCAGCAGGAAAATCATACTTTACAAAAGCATCCACCTCCTACTCAGCCCTCCTTCCAGCTTTCATGGTCCCAGCTCCGGCCAGGCATGCTCCTCCCTATTGGACTCAGGCTAGCTGGACCTGCAGCCTTTAGATCTCCATCACCCTCTCTTCCAGATCACAGCATTTGCTACCCTTCTGGACCCCTCTCAGCAGATGATGCTGACTATGTTCTATCATATTAACATACGTATCATGTGCCTTGCGTGCTTTCCCCTCATACTCCCCTGGAACATACCTAGTGTCATAGGTTTTGTGTCTGTTCACAGTATCTTGCTGCAGATGCAAATATATGCTCAGTAAATATTAGTTGAAAGAATAAATGAGCAGGGGAAATCCTCTTCCAGCCTATTCCTGCCCAGACTAATGACTAGTCCAGACATCCCCTAGGCTTTCAAGATAGAAAAACTCCAGCAGTCTATTCTTAACAAGGAAAGCTTAAGACAGTGATGTCTTGCACAAAAGGGTCAATCAAAAGCTAAAGACTCATAAGGAAGGAAGGCTGGGGAAGGACCCTAACTACAACTCCCAGAAGTGAAAGAACCCCATCTCTTCTCACAAAGCAGAGGGGGGAGGAAACAATAAACTCTTAAACTTGCCAATTAAGGAGATGAGCTCCTACCAGCTACTAGAGAGCCCAAGTTCCTTTATGGTGACAGTTTAGCTCCGGAAGTGGATGTGATGACCTTATGCAAATGAAACTGCTTGGGTCAGGATTCTAGTGAACAACCCACAGTCTTGCAAAAAAAGCAGCCTGGGAATTTTCATGACCACACAGATGCAGCAGTTTAGTGTCAGCTCTAAAGAATGACCAATAACACTCAGACACACTCTTTCACTCTTTCCATCTTCCCCCTCATCAGTTCAATGTGACTCTTGGATCACCAGGCTCCTTATCAGAGGATGCCAGCCCTCAACTGCCACAAGCAAATCACCCTGTACCCCAATCAATGGCTGAGAACTGACATTAGATTCCATATTTTGTTTGATAATATTTATTGTTCCAATAGAGGATAGTTTAGCCTTGACATTTTATCTTGTAAGCTACAGAACGTTCATAATATGGAAGAAAATGGATACTGTGCCCTCTTCTAATAGAACCCTTGGTATAGGCAGAAATGAGTATTGGAGAGCAGCCCTGCTCACGCTATAGCTCTTACACACACCAAAGAAGAGCACTGAACATTCTGCCACCCCCCCCCCCCACACACACACACACATTTCTACCACTCACATCTGACCTAGAGGAAAGGGAGAAAATGATTTTAAAAACCAAAGGATTTAAGGTAAAATGACAAAATTTCTCCTTATCCATCAGCAGAACATAGATCTTAGATGCAAACTAGGACAAAAATCATAGAGTTGGTTGCCTACCACATTATCATCAAACTAACCACAAATACAATACATAAGTTGAATAAATGGGAAAAAGGGGTGATTCAAGGTGACCATATATTTTACCCAAGACAACTTTATGGGTTTTTTTGTTTTATTGGGTTTTTTTTTGTTTTTTGGGTCACACCCAGTGATGCACACGGGTTACTCCTGACTCATGCACCCAGGAATTACTCCTGGCAGTGCTCGGAGACCATTTTGGATGCTGGGAATTGAACCTGGGTCGACTGTGTATACAGCAAATGCCCTAGCCACTGTGCGATCACTCCAGCCCCGATAACTTCATGTTTTTACCAGTAAAAACTATAAATAAATATAATTTGTTTAGCAAGGTTTCTCCTGTTTTGAAAAAAAACTGCAATTATTATTTACTCATTTAATAAGAACAGTATTACACTTTGAAACAACAAATCCTTTTATCTGCAACAGACTCTGTGATTCTTCTAGATCTCTGGGGGAAAGAAGCCCTTTCCTCACAAAGCTTACCAACTTATTCATCACCCTGACAGGCAGGTCTGAAAGGCCTGAAGTGGACAGAGCCCAAGACCCAGAACTGCCGTGTCCTAGCCCTGCGGCCAGCCCCACATGACTAAGCAAATGACTTCACTCCCTGGAAATCCACATGAGGAGGGCGGACAAGACTATACCTCACTCCCTCCCAGCTCGTGAGCCGTGGTCTGAAAAGGCCCAATTCATCCTTCAGAGGTTCCAAGCAGAAGCACTGCAAGGCAACTCCTGCTTATTTCCCAAAGTATGGAGGGACGTTTGAAGGTCTTGCAGAGAACAGAGCTTTGGTCTGGTCCAAGATGACAGGGCTGAAGACAGAAATGAGCACTGCTGCTCTTCCAGACAGCCACAGAGTGTGGTGGCCATGAGTCACCATTACAAATCTCCGACCACAGAAAGAAAGGCGGTCAGCAGGAGGGACAAAGGAGATCGCCCTCTGATCTCATAAGAGCTTTGTCACTAGGAAGTAAACAGGGCGAAAAGGGGACCGGGAGTAGGAACACACACAGTGGGGTTCCCCGGGATTGGGGATATGTGGGCAGACTCAGCTTATACCATGGAGGACCCCTGCCCCACCCTTTTATACCCAAGATTCTATCCTTTGCACAAAGCGTTGTTTGGGCATTTGCTTGCATATTCAAGACTCCACATTTACTCTCTGGGTCAAATTTCCTCTAAATTTAGAGTCCTCCCCAGATAAAGTCTGCAATTAATACTCTCTAAGGGACTCTGGGCTCCACAGAGAAATGGTTGAACTGGAAATTTGGAATCATAATAACTACACATTAAAATGAAGGCACAGTGTGAGGGGCCAAGTGATAACAGAGCAGAGAGGGCATTTGTCTTGCATGGGGTCAACCCGGGTTCAATCCTTGACATCTTATTTGGACCCCCAAGCCCTCTAGGAGTGATCCCTAAGCACAGTAAGCCTTGAGTACTGCCTGGTGCACCCCCAAAAAATAAACCAAAAAACGAAGGCCTGACACTGAATGATAAGGGCAATATAAACAGGAGATGGGATGCATCAAACAAAACCTTGTGATGTTCTCTGCTAACTGGACTTTTCACTTTATTTTTTATTATATGTAGATGCATGTTTCCCAAAGTTAATGACACTCCCTTTCCCACAGTCACTGGGAGGAAGCAGGGTGACAGTAGCAACCTCTGGTGCCACTGGGACCACTTCCTCTTTGTTTGCTTACAAAAGGTAGATTTCCAGGGGGCTATTGAGAGAAATTTTCCCTCCAAAAAGGAGTGGCAGGCAAAATAGGTATATGGAGCGCTAGTCTAGATAAACCAATGGACCAATGTGGGGTGATATCCCCAAACAAGGCATTTGCCTTGGCAGAGGTCACATTTAGATCCCTTTACTGAACCGTTGGTGTCACAAACACACCCTGTGCATAAGTGTTCCTCCTGATGCTGAACTTCCTGAGCTGGCCTTGGCATAGAGTGTCCTACCTATGAGGGACCTGGAGTTTGAAACAAGCATCTGCAGAGTGGAGGGGTACCCAGTGGTAGGGCCCAGAAGAGGGCCCGCAGCAGCCTGGGAACCAGCTGCAGGTACATCTGAGGAGCGAATCCATTTGAGCAAGTTAGGGACAGTTTCTCAGTCTGTGTGATTCCTAGAAAAATGACAGAAAAGCCACAGCTCCTCGTCTCCAAAGCCCACTCATGGCCTAAAGTACAGCTGCACAGGAGGGCAGGGTTGAGTCTGGAATGACTTTTTTTTTCTTCATGGTTTATATAGAACACTTGTCCATAAACAAAGCCTGTGGTGTACAACCTAATGGCATGTTCCAGATGTTTCCAACAAGTGTGTGTCTGCGGGGGAAGGGGGGAGATGGAGTCAGGGGGGCACCCACCCCACAATATTTTCCTGATCTTTAAGGCTTAAGAGCAGGATGTCACAAATGACACACTCGGGCGGAAAAGGGAGGGAGGCTGGGAGAATGCCCCATATGGTGCCAAATGCTGGCAGCTATTTTGCCTCTTCCCAGACAAAACTCTTAGGTCTTAGAAAAACATTTCTTGTCAAGTGCCAAGAACAACAGAGATAATTGTTATAAAGGTTCTCCCTTGCTGACGCTGCTCCAGCCGGACTGCTTTGAACGAGCCAGCATGTCCACTCTGGGGGGGATTAAGAGCCCACTTCAGCTCTTAACCCCAAAGGGCCACCTTCTGGAGCATCACCTTCTAGCCTTCCAAAACTCAGGCCTGCGTAGTTTGCTTTGTTTTTGTTGTTGTTGTTTCGTTTTGGGGTTTTTTTGTTGTTGTTTTTTGTTGTTGATGTTGTTGCTATTGTTGTTTTGCTGCTTTCCTACAGGAGAAAAGGCAATTGTTTTATGTTTATTTTTATTCTTTTTTAATGAAACACCAAGAGATGGAATTACACACTTTCGTGATTACATTTCAGTCATACAATGGTCGAATACCCATCCCTCCACCAGTGCCCATTCTCCATCACCAATGTTCCCAGTATCCCTCCTGCCACCCCCAATCCAACCCCGGCGCCTGACTCTGTGGCAGGCACATTCCTTTTCTCTCTCTCTCTCTCTCTCTCTCTCTCTCTCTCTCTCTCTCTCTCTCTCTCTCTCTCTCTCCCCCCAACCTTTTGGATGTTATGGTTTGCAATTCAGGTAACATGTGGCCATCATGTTTGGTCTATAGTCTACTTTCAGCACACATCTCCCATCCCGAGTGAGGACTCCAAGCATCCTTTGTTGGTGGTCCCTTCTCTATCTTGGTTGCCTTTTCCCCTAGCATGTGAGGCCAGCTTCCAAGCCATGGAGGAATCCTCCTGGCTCTTATCCCTACTATCCTTGGATGTTAGTCTCCCATTATGTTACTTTATAGTCCACAATGAGTGCAGTCCTTCTATGTCTGTCCCTCTCTTTCTGACTCATTTCACTCAGCATGATACTCTCCATGTCGATCCACTTATATGACTTCATGACTTCATCATTTTTAACAGCTGCAGAAAAGGCAATTGTATGTTTAGGTTTAACGATGAGCACAGCATCGATATGACAATCAGCTTATTATAGCAAATACTAGCGGGGCTGGAGAGTTAGGAGAGCAAGGAGGGCATGCAGCCTCATATGCAGCCCTGCACAATTCCTCTGTTACTCACCCTGAGCACTGCAGAGTGCGAGCCCAGAACCTCAAAATTATGTTTAAAAAAGGGAAAAGCTATTGTATTTTACCAAGAGAAAGATCAGGGGTTGGAGTGACAGTACAGCGGGTAGGCCATTTGCCTTGCACGCGGCCCAACCTAGGTTCGATTCCCAGCATCCTATACGGTCCCCCGAGTATGACCAGGAGTAATTCCTGAGTGCAGGAACCAGAAGTAAGCCCTGTGCATCACTGGGTGTGACCCAAAAAGCAAAAAAAAAAAAAAAGAGAGAGAGAGAAAGATCAATATTTCCCCCATATTCACCCTTTAGGCTTTGTAGATAAAATACTAATAACATTGTAGTATGCGTCATCCCAGTTAGACCATCCTTGGCCATGTTAATGCAGGCACACAGGAAAGTGTTTTCATCCTTCTAGGGTATAAGATCAGCATAGAGTAGAGAAGCACTTCCCGGAAGAGGCAGCATTTCTCATTCATTACCCACTTCCCATGAGTAATGACAGCTTGGTATAAATCACTGCATTTCTCCGGGAGGTTTATTGCACTAGCGGCCACCATAGGCCCAGCATTACATTCACGGCTGGCAGGAGCAGCTGAAATATGAGAAAGGTGAGAAAGAATGGTGACAGAGGAGAGAGGAAGTTGAATGCTCATGGGGAAAACACAACCAGCATCTTGGTGACTTCTTCAAGGAAAGAGAATCTTTTTTGTTAAGTGGAGGAGACACACTTATTTTCTGTTTTCTTCAAAGGAAGAAGCCGGCCTATGCCATTAAACACTCAAACCATTTCAATGTGTGTATTATATAGAAAATAGGCCACTTAATTTGAATAATGGAAAGAAGTAAAAAAGAATTCATTTACCTTCTCCCTAAGGGTGTGATCTCCTTGATTGATATGCAAACTAATGAGGGAAGAATCTAAAGTTTATGAGTTTTTCTTTTTCCTTCAGAGCATTAATACCTTTTGAGTTGGTCAATAAGTACACATACACACACACACACACACTCTCTCTCTCTCTCTCTCACACACACACACACACACACACACCCACACACTCACGCTGTCTGAACTGCAATGTTTCTTTATAACAAACCAGCCTCAGGAAATTATTAATGAGGGGTTAGGAGGTTACACAGCAGCTAAGCCCAGAAGAATGTCTGTGCAAAGTGAGAACTACCTATTCAGAAGGGAGGATTGTTTAGGGAGGACTGGCAGTTGAAAAGGAATTTCTTTCTAGCCAAGACCATTTCTATACTGTGCAAAGCCAAAATGAAATGAGTCATAACTCTTCACATTTCCTCACTGCATATTCCTAGGATGAACTCTGGTTTTCAAGACGGCCTCCGTCGATGGAGAATGACTTCTTCTTGTCCTCCACCTCCCTTTCACACTGGGAACAGTCTATGGGTCTGTAGAGATCCAGTCCTGGCAAAACCTACTAAGAATTAATAGTGTGCTTGTAACTTTCAGCTTTATGCATGGACGAGAATGAAGGAATGTGGCAGGAAGGACCAGCCTCCATCAGAACTACCAATAACCCCCTAAAACAATGTAGGCATTTTCCTAATTAAAAAAAAAAAATCAAGGGCCAGAGAGACAGACAGCGCAGAATTTAAGTCATTTACCTCCACGTGGCCAATCCAGTTGGAACCCTGGAACCCCATAAGGCCCCTGGAGCTTGACGGCAGCGATCCCCGAGTATAATGCCAGGAGTAAACACTGAGCACTACAGGTGTGACCCCCCCACAAACTTGTGTGACATTTTCTCATACTAGTCAGTTGTCACTGACAACTTTGACAACTTTGGACAACCTGGCAGGCTACCGAATGTAACCTGTCCACACGGCAGAGTCTGGCAAACTCCCCCTGGTGTACCCAATATGCCAAATACCAGTAACAATGATGGGTCTCATTCTCCTAAAGAGCCTTGAATATAGCACTTTCTTAAAAATCTCAGGGTTAGGACGAAGGAGATGTTACTGGTGCCTGCTCAAGGCAATGGATGACCAACAGAATGATCATGATCATGAATCAGTTGTCACATTTTGCACACAGCATTTAAATAATCTAAGAGGTTCCTGGAAAGTATTTGTCCAGAGCCATACAAGTCAACAGTTAATTTGAAAAGCAATGCTAAATTGGAAAAATCCTGCTTCATTCACAAAAAGTTTAATTTTATTTTTTGCTACAGAAACCAAAAAAAAAAAGGAAGAAAAGAGGGAGGGAGGGAGGGAGGGAGGGAAGGAAGGAAGGAAGGAAGGAAGGAGAGAAAAAGAAAAAAGGAAAGAAAAAGGGAGGCAGGGAGGAGGAAGGAAGAGAGGAGGGAAGAGAGGAAGGAAAATGGAAAGAGAAAGAAAGAAAGAAAGAAAGAAAGAAAGAAAGAAAGAAAGAAAGAAAGAAAGAGAGAGAGAGAGAAAGAAAGAAAGAAAGAAAGAAAGAAAGAAAGAAAGAAAGAAAGAAAGAAAGAAAGAAAGAGAGAGAAAGAAAGAAAGAAGGATGGAAGGAAGGAAGGAAGGAAGGAAGGAAGGAAGGAAGGAAGGAAGGAAGGGAGGGAGGGAGGGAGGGAGGGAGGGAGGGAGGGAGGAAGAAAAGAAGAGAAAAGATTTGGGGCTGGAGAGACAGTCATGGGATAAGGTGCCTCCCTTGTACATAGTTATTCCATCCCAGCTCCACCAGGATTGATCCCTGAGCGCAGAGCCAGGAATATAAGATCTGTTGGAGGAGGACGCCCCACCAAAGTAAAACGAAATCGTATAAATGAGGAGTTGTTAACATTAAGTTTATAAAAAATTTAGTTAGTAAAAATTGGCCCAAAAAATCAATAAGAAATGCCAATGATGTGTTGTTAGAATAAATAATATCAGTAGATCAAATTTTTGTAGCTTTTAACATTTACCAGTTCTTTCCTAAATGCTTATCAGAGTCAGTATGGGCAGGAACTTTAAAGGGATAAATATATTTATGCTTCTGCACTTATAAATAATTGTTTACGAATGTGCCACCATCTGACTGGCTTTAACTTCATTATTAATCATTTAAATTGTGATTCGTGCATTGTGGACTCATATTTTTGTTACTGAACAATCTGGTGAAAGGGCAGTTATCCTCTACAAGATGTCTTTCCTCACAGGAAGGAAGGAAGGAAGGAAGGAAGGAAGGAAGGAAGGAAGGAAGGAAGGAAGGAAGGATCTTTTGTTGAGTCTTGATACAAATTTCAAATTTGTGCTTGACAATGAAAGGCACAGGATCACTGCTTCTATTCCAGAATCAACCTTAGCTCATTAATATGATTATAGCTGGGGAAAAGTACTTTCTTAATTTAGCCAGAATCTGAGTCTGGGCAACAGCGTTGTACCTGATTGGAAAGCTAAAAACCCTTCCTTTCCCCTACAGAGTCAGGTCACTGGATCAAAAATAACTTATCCCTAAAGCCACAATTGTACTTGGGCCCCTTAAAAGCTCCACATTTACAATTTCTGGTGCATTTTCAAGCGTACATTTTAGGGCAAAGAGACTACCAATGAAATGTCCAAATTACTAGGGGGAAAAGATCCTTTCTTCTGGAATATTCTTCAGCTTCAGACTTCCTTTCCCCCAAACAATAAAATGACAACCACTGGTCACATCTATTTGTAGCGTGACCTATTTTATATATACTAGAATAAAACCAAAAAGAGACAGAATATATTTAGGCCAAAGGATAGTGCACTGTATTTTAAAATACTGAGTATCTGAAATAAGCAAAACTCTCCTAGAATTTTTACTAGGCTCTTCACCAACATCTACTTTGCATATAAATTAATAAGGTATTCCCCCTCATTGCGAGAGGTGTCATAAAAGAATATGAAAGATGTATTATAGTAAAGGGGGGATGCTTAGGTCACCCTTGACCCCAGTGTTTAGAGAGGACAGAGAAGGAAAAAAATCAAGAGGGGAAGAAGAGAATGGGAAGTAAATGGTAGAACAAGCATCAGGGCTTCCATTATGCTGATGTTATGGGAGAATGGTATAGCCATCTTGGATAATCCTAAATACAGACACAACAACACTGAAAACATGAGATTTGAGCTGCAACCACTGAGACTTTGTAATGTGCCTGTCAAGTTGACAGGCAGGGATGGGAGGGGGAGCAAGTATGGGAACACTGGAGGAGGCACATTGACACTGGTGGTGTGATGGGTGTTGAAATGTTATATGCCTAAAACTCAACTATTAATGTTGAGATGTTGAAATGTTATATGCCTAAAAGTCAACTCTGTAAGCAACACTTCTTTAACTAAGAAAGAAAAATAAAAATGAGTCTGAAATAAAGAATATTCAATCACTAAATGATAATGGCAACAGTCTACATTATATCATGATTAAACACAGAAGTTTGTCTTTTGTTTGTGGGGCCAGCAATTAAACCCATATCCACCGTGGGCAAGGCAGTGCTTTTCCCTAAGCCAAATTCCAACCCAAGAACTTTATTAAAAATGTAATATACATGTTCAATTATCTTTGAGGCAGATATTGATATTATCATGTTAAAATAGAATTCTTTGAGTATATTTTTATAATTTTCTGACTCTAACAGCATTGAAGACCATTAATATTTTAAGATGTGACTAATTCTTTAACATGGCATCTATCCCATTTACAATAGATGTAATAATAGATACATAAATCTGACCTAAGTCACATAAAAACAGAATTTGGAAAAATTAATTTTGCAACTGGACATGAATGTATATAGCATAACTAAGTTCTGCCTAAATTTTAAGACATTTCTTGATGAATAAGACACCAAATGCTAAGTATTCAATATATTGATCTATTAATGGACTGCAAAAGTTTTCTAATACACAACCAACCAAAGAAATTTCCAATGAATATTTTATTAATATGCATACAACTTAAATGTCCCTATGATCTAGACTGACACAATGTTTGGTTGTTTAAACCAGAAAATTAGTGAAAAGTACAATCATTTAAAAACTTTGCATAGCCAAAGAGACAGTTCAGTCAGTAAAATATCAGTATGCTTAGGTGTGATCCCCAAAACCATATAATGTCCCCTGAGTCCCTGAGCAGAGACTCAGGAATAAGTCCTGAGTACAGCTGGGTATCACAACACATACACACACACACACACACACACACACATACACACACACAAAAGCCCAGGGTTTGATCACAAGAACTACACAATTCTCTAGGCACTGCTGCAAGTGACCCTGAACACTGCTGGATGTGGCACAAAAATAATAAATGAAAATAAAAACCCTGGTGCTTTCATTAAAGAAGTGAATAATTGGTCAGAAAAAAAAATGGGGAAGAAAAGATTGTTTTCTGTTTTGTCTATGTTTAGGAAAATTATTTATAACAAAAAAGCATGCTGAGTTTTGCCTTTTTAAGGAAAGACCCAAGAAAATCTTAATAATAAATATTTGAAGTACCAGAAAAGAGTCTGAGGACATGTTTAAATTACAGAACTCAAAAAATAAAATAAGTTCTTAAATATCTTGGACTCTATCCCGTGGTATAAGAAGGATTTACATAGTCAAGTTTCATTTGCTCACACGGAAGTTACTCCCAGAACCTTTCTTTTATTCTCTCAATGCGAAAGCCCCAATGCTGCACAAACGAATCTCAACTCTCCTGGCCTGTTGTGAAAGCTTTCAGATGATACTGAATGACAGAAACATCTCTCAAAGATCCAAAGGGCCAATCAATTCCATGGTGTCTTGCTAAGTCTGCTTCCTGCCCCAGATTGTTTTCTAGACTATACAGTCTCAGAGAATAATGGAAGTTGTCTCAAGAAATCTAGGAAATTCAAGACAATCATTAGAATGCATCAAAAAAGATTTTTAAGAAGAATGCATTGTTATGTAAATGATATATTCTCCAGCAAATGTGATATACAATGTCTATCTCCACAGTACAGCTTGTAGGGCACTTGCCTTGCATGAGGTTGACCAGGGTTCAAAAACCAGCATCACATATGACCCCAAGTCCCTGCCCCCCACAGTCTACCAGAAATGAATCCTGAATGCGGAGCCAGGAATAAGCCCTATGCCTCCTCCCTCACACAAGAAAAAAACAAAAACTACCTCCTGTAACAACAATGAAAATCAAATTTTATCTTTTGACACTCATTGCAGTATAGAGGCATACTAATGTTACTGCCATTTAAATGATTAAAGTTCTTGTTCTGTAGAAAATAAAATAAAATACACTCGAAACAATTCTGGAATACTGCTATTCTTAACATTTTTACTGAGTAACAATACTCATAAAATTAACATGAAAGACATGCAGTTCTATCTTCTTAACCAAAATACGTACTCTCTGCATGTCTTCATTCTAAATTGGAAAAAACAGCTTTTCTAACAACAGGAGTAAGACAGTAGATGTCAAAGAGTGGGGAATACTCATCTTTCTAAGAAGCAATCATGCTCACTCTCAGTAACCAATCCATTTCACTTCTTCCAGCTCAGGAACTAAGAATTCCAGGACACAATTCCCTGAATGCATCACATGTGAAAGCAAACAAATCCAGACTCTTCCCTTGCTAAAGATAAATGTAGTTCTGGCTGACTTCAATATCTATGCGGAGTAATTTCTGCTTTCTCACAGAGAGCAATAAAATAAATAGGAAAATAAATAGCATGGTGTCTAAGACTTCTGAGCATTTGATTTGCCTTAAGCTTACTGAGAAACAGGACCATACATTTGTGTAGTCTGGGTACTGGACTTACGTAAATAGCAGAGGGTATGGTTTTAATTTTCTCATGACACCATAAATATTGGCATACTGAGCATGTGCTTACTGCCATGAATTTTGAACTCTCTTTCTCCAGGGTCTGCTTCTGTTTTGTCCACATGCCAGAACTAAGGACTACTTGCCCACAATCTCACATGATCAGAACTGAGAAAATGAACTTTATTTCCAAGAAAAAAAAAATACCTTCTCTGAAACACTTTCTTTCTAAAAAGTGACTTTTTCAAGATTTTGCCTTCCAAAGAAAAAAATAAATCAGAGTTCTCACTCTCAAAACAGAAAAGGAAGAAAGGAAAAGAATGAATGAAAAAGAACAAAAGAGAAAGAAAGAAAAGAAAAAAAAAGAAGGTAGGAAGATGAAAACATGTCTATGTAATTAAAAGGAATAAATGAAAATGAATACAGGTTAAAGTTACTGGTAATAGACTTGGATAGCCATGTTTTTGATTATTGATTAAATAAATTGATTATTATAAACATTTATGTTCCCTGTTTAAAAATATTTGTTCCTGGAAATGATATATTTCTAGTTGAGGAAATAGCTTTCTAATCAGTCATCATTATAATTTTGCCTATAAGGTTCTTTGTACATTCATTTTACCCAGTCTAAGCAGAAAGATTTAGGAGGCCCTCCAATATATCCCCTTTTAGTTCCTCAAAATGAAGCCAGACATGAGTTGCATCCCTGGATTGTGAAATAAAGCAGATGACTTCTCCAGGACCTATCAGCAATGACCTATTAGAGCAGATGCCAGCAAGACCCCAGAACTGGCTGCAGAGAATCTCAGTGGACCACTTCCAGTTCACTTAAAGTCCTATCCATCAAAGCACAAAGCTAAAGCTGACTCTGTGTTCCAGCCTCTGACCATTGAAAAGGATGGGTGTCAAGACAACCGTATAATCAGCACCAAAGATAAAAAGTGGCAAATTTCTGCAATATTCGAGGGATTCCGAGAAGGTCACATGCCAGGCTGAGAGAAACAGGAAGGATTTGGGAAGGGGGCAGGAGTGAGATTAAGACTTCAATTCATGTAAACTTTGAGAAAGCAGAATAAGGAGAATGTTTGCTCATCATCTTGCCAGCAGCTTACCCGAGGCAAATGCCTTCAAACAGGTGTTCTTGTCCCTACAGATTTGTGTCTTTTACAATTATCCTGCTTAATTTCCCACTGCTTGTCAACCATTAGCACTGAATTTGGTACTACCTGTCTCTTTTCAGGATGTTCCGATAAGTAGGACACAAAGCACTTAATGCTTTAGACTGAAACGGTTTCTAGGCTAAAGCCATTGTAAGAGCCACTGCAGGGCAGGAATAGAGATCAGCTTTGTACAGCCTTCCCACTTGGAAGAGGGAGGAGTTACCACAATGGACTTTTTTTCTTTTCGAGTCACACCTGGCAATGCACAGGAATTACTCCTGGCTCTGCACTCAGGAATTACTCCTGGCGGTGCTCAGTGGACTATACGGGATGCTGGGAATCAAACCCAGGTCGGTCACTTGCAAGGCAAATACCCTACCCGCTGTACTACCGCTCTAGCCCACCACAGTAGATTTTGGAAACACTGAAATAGACTCTTATTACTCAGTTTGGTCTTCAGTTCAGAAGCATCAGTGCCATCTGGGTTCTTGTTAAGAAGAAAACTCTCTGGCCCAACCCAGACCTACACAATCAGAGACTGCTACTGCGTAAGATCCCCAGGTGATCCGTGGTGTATTAAATCCGAGCAGCACCAGTCTAAGCTTCAACAGCACTCAATAGAGGCAGAAAATATGGTATCCAATATTTCAATGCAGTTCATTGACATTGGGAAGGCATGGGAGAAAGCCAGGATGCAGAAAGGATAATAAGGACACTTTTCCCACAGCTTAGATGCAGAAATTACAAGTATAAAGAGTATTACTGATAGACAGAAATGCTAATATTCATTCATTAGTTTGACAATAATTTGTGGATCATTTATCATATAATATTAATTTCACATGGGGAGAAGTGAGATTTGGGCAGAGTAAAAACAGTTTTCAGTTGCATTTTCAGATTTAGTACTGCAAAGGCAACCCCAATTTAATAAAAAAAAAAAGTAGGCGAGCTCTGTAAATACATGCATTACCTGGATGTTAGAATGGGGTCCCAGTGGAACAGGCACTGAGACCACAAAAAGACAGCATGTTTTCCAGCAAAATGCCAGAAGACGTTTCATGAATGTTGAATTCCTGAGACTGTCAGAACTCCAGGCCCCCTGGACTCCACCTCCCTTTCCATTAGGGGTCCCACTCAGAAAAATGTCACGGTAGGGAAGGAAGTCCAAGGAGTTTTAATTATCCCAAAAGAACTGGACAGGCTTGTTTAATCACCGAAGTGTTTATATATGAAGTTACTTTAGAAATCTCTCTCAAGAATCAGTTAAAATGACCACAGTGTTGCAGGAATATTCAACAGTAAAAAAAAAAAAAAAAGCAAGGTTTGCCCTGCTCAGGATCAACAAAAATAAAATGGCATTTTATCACATCCCAAAGGGCCTGGTTATTCAGCAAAGAAGTTTCATGTATATGTTATTGCCAATGATTACAGGACCATAAAAGATTCCCCATGGAAGGAGCAAATGGTAACTACACAGAAATTGTCCTCTTTGGAGAGGGCGCACCATGCACGCTGAGTTATATTTTTCTCCAGAGAAAATAACTGCAAAAACTTGAACCCATAAACAGAGGGGAAAAAATCCTGCAGGGCTTACAAAAGTTGGTAGAGCTTCTCTGATAGAAAACTCAGATGCCTGCAATGGCTTTTGTACCTTGGATGATTTCTGAAAACATTCTTTAAAAGACAGCAGCACCAGAAAGATACAGACTAATAAAGTGGCCGTTCTGTTTGAATTTCCATATTGTTTTTTAAATTTCTTCCACATTATAAAAAATGCAGGGTAAAAGTTCTTGCTGAACTCTTTACAATAGCCAGAAACTGGAAGAAACCTGAATGCCCAAGAACAGATGACTGGTTAAAGAAACTTTGGTACATCTACACAATGGAGTACTATGTAGCTGTTAGAAAAGATGAAGTCATGAAATTTATATACAAGTGGTACAACATGGAAAGTATCATGCTAAGCGAAATGAGTCAGAAAGAGAGGGATAGACATAGAAAGATTGCATTCATCTGGGGAATATAAAGAAACAAAATATGAGATTAATACCCAAGAATAGCTGAGATCAACACCAGGAGGATTACTCCATAGCTTAGAGGCCAGCCGGGCATTCTAGGGGAAAGGGCAGCTCAGATAGAGAAGGGAGCACCAAATAAAGGGTGTTTGGAGGATCCTCCCAGGAGGGGAGATGCATGTTGAAAGTAGACTATGGACTGAACATGTTTGCCACTCAATGCCTCTTTTGCAGACCACAACACCCAAAAGGAGAGAGAGAACACAAGGGATTGCCCTGCCACAGAGGCAGGGTGAGATGGGAGGGATGGGGGTGGGAGGGATATTATCCATGGTGGTGGAAAATGGGCACTGGTGGAGGGATGGGTATTTGATCATTGTATAATCGAAACCCAAGCACAAAAAATTGTAAATCTACAACTGTACCTCATGGTGTTTCACTAAAAATAATTAAAAAAAAAAAGTTCTTGCTGAGTCTGACTTTGCATTTTCAAATGTGTTTCTCCACTGATCCCTCCCTTCTCCATTACTATTGCTTGCTATCCCGTATCTGATTACAAGTCATCCATTCCCATATCTCAACAATTAGCATTTCATTTTCCCTTGGTCAGAAATTCTTAAAATTTTTGGCACCTGCTGTTCCCCCTTAAAAAAAACTCTCTTAGTGAACCCCCCACTCCACCCCCAGAAATCTATCTTCTTTAATCCACACACAAAAAAAAACAGGTACTAGAGGATGCAGTACCTCTCAGATGGTCACTTTGCCAAATACTGCTGAAGACACACAAACCAAGCAAGAACCCTGTTTTGTTCCTTATTGTGTCAGCCTCCACCCAGTCGGGGTTCCTGAGGACTGCCCAGCTCTGCTCACCAAGCAGAGGTCTTTGCTCAAACTGCTACTGTGTCTTCTCTTCTTCATCACTTTGTCAAATATCCTCTCCCAGGTCTCACCCAACGAGCTTACTATTCCTTCACCAGCTAAGCTCAGTTCTTACTACAAGAGCTAGATGCCATTCCGTCTGCAACTCTACCAGAACTTTCCAGGCCCAAAATCTTAACACAAGCTATATATTTACACCCTTCCCGTCCTCTGAATCTCCCCCAAATCCAGGAAACAAAACGTTTCTTTCCTTCTTTCTCTCTCCATTCTGCAAACACCTCAATGCCTCTACTTCTGAATCCTAAAGATATTAGATCCTTGATGTCTAATTTCTCACTTTATTTCATAACCTTGTTTTTGTCTATTTGCCATTCCTTATTCCACAAATGGGCTCTTTTGCTTTGGGGTTTTGACAATGGTGAAAACTCATAGGCTTTTGTTCCATGGTCATGATCCTCATTTTCTTTCGTCTGTGCTGCATTTCACACTGTAGACCAATTTCCTTGACTCTTGCCTCCTGTCTTGGCACCTTTCTCTGTCTTAAATCACCTTTCTCTAACTGAGATCAGTACCAGGAGGATTACTCCATCTCTTAGAGACCAGCCGGGCATTGTAGGGGAAATGGCAGCTCAGATAGAGAAGGGAGCACCAAATAAAGGGTGTTTGGAGGATCCTCCCAGGATGGGAGATGCATATTGAAAGTAGACTATGGACCGAACATGATTGTCACTCAATGCCTCTTTTGCAGACCACAACACCCAAAGGGAGAGAGAGAACAGAAAGGAATGCCCTGCCACAGAGGCAGGGTGGGATGGGGGGGATGGGCGTGGGAGGGATACTGGGACCCGTGGTGGTGGAAAATGGGCACTGGTGGAGGGATGGGTATTTGATCATTGTATAATCAAAACCCAAGCACAAAAATTTGTAAATCTACAACTGTATCTCATGGTGTTTCACTAATAAAAATTAATAATAAAAAATAAATAAAAAATAAAATGAAAAAATAAATAAATAAATCACCTTTCTCAGGGTCTTCTCAGTGACCTTCTCTGTCTCTATGTTTCTCAATCCCTCTTTCCCTCTCTGTCTATCTCTAATGGTCTGTCTCTCTCTCTCTCTCTCTCTCTCTCTCTCTCTCTCTCTCTCACACACACACACACACACAGACACAGACACACACACAAATACCTGTCTCTCTTTTGTTCAACTTTCCTTCCTTTTCCCTGCTGCCTCTTCTTCATGGTGCCAGGCCACAAATGTAGGATTTCCTTTTGCTTCAACTTAGTTCTTCACTTTTTCAGCAATGTTGATTCTCTACACCACAAGGAACAAGATCTGATTCATAATTTCCCTGCCTGAACAGTTGGGCTGGAAGGGCCAATAATGGCGTTCATAAGAAGAATCACTCCATGTTTCTTTGAACATCCTATCATAATGATGGGCCTGCTGGTCTATTACTCCCACTCCCGACAAACTATCCATTAGACTGCCATGATTCCCACCATGCTTTGCTCACCAGGTTTAATCTTCTAAATCCACTCTATCATACACTTAATCTACAGGCTTAGGTGCTGCTCATCCTTCAGGTGCCTTTGCTCAAAAGGGACATCTTCCCTAACAAGTTCTTCAAGCCTACTCTAAGTGCTCTGCTATAAATAATCTAGCCTTTCATTGACTTTTCCTCGAACTCACTCTACTGCAGGCTGGATGGCCATCAGCAATAAATCTCAGCTCCTCACCGCACCGTTAACTACCGGAAGGCAACAAGTAATCCTACTTCAACAATGCCTCAGTGTTTGGTGCAAGTCCTGGGCTAACTCGGTGGTATACACATTCTACATCTTCAATTTTTATTTAGGTAGTAGACAATTGTACAGAACCCTGTGCTAGACAAGAGACATCAATAGGGAACTAAAGCAGAATGAGTTGAATTGGTTTCCAAATCACAGAGACTCAAATTAGGCAGATCTCGATTTTTTTCTTAGACTTAAAGCCATCTAGCCCTAAGTTACTCATTAAGTAAAAAAAAAAGGGGGGGGAGGCGGAATAGTAAGTCACACATTACACAGAATGTGTAACTTATAATATCCACCATTGTCCGTTGTTTTTTAGGCCGGTGGAGCTGGAGCAGCTATTTCCGCTGCCAAACTTCCAGCAGTAACACTTAAAAGTTGCCAATATGGTATGATGCCATCAGTTTTTAAAACTTAGAAAGGCTCATTGATTTTTACTGAGCGGTTCTTGCACAATCCACTTCCTTTAGGGCCAAGGGAGCCAACCCTCATTGCGAGCAGTTAGAGAATGAATCAATGTTATGGTATCAACATTGAAATTATTTCGTTTCCTTTCTTCACTTCAATTTCCAAATTTATTCCTGGCTGCAATTGCCACCACTCATCAACTCCAATGGGAAGGCCACACATTCTAATATTCCCACTCACTCCTCCCCCCCCCCCCATGGGGCCATACTGCCATAACCCTCACACCATTTTCAGAGGAAGTAAATTAATATCCTAATGCAATAAAGTGGCTTTCTAAAGCCAGACAACTTAAGAGAGGACCTTCTACCTGGCCCTCAAGTAAGACAAATGAATGTCACAGTAGGTTGGTTATAATAGCGGTTTTATTACAAGACTGGCAGAGCTACAGTCACAGTAAATCATAACTGATGTGGATTTCTACTTTTCACAGTTGTAGTTATAAGTCTACTCTTGTAATCCAAAACAATTATTCTACAATTAGTTTAGACATGTCTGAGCCCAGAAGGAAAATTTCAATTTCAATCATCTTATTTTTCTTGAACAGAACCCAGGGCTACCTAAAATCAGGTCAATTCAACTTTTTACACATGGGTTTTCAAGCCATTTCCCAAAGTCGAACAAACCTAAGAGTTTAAGTACATTTTCAAAGTGTGGTATGAAATAGCAATAATGAGTTTCCTGGCACTGAAGAATAACAAAACAAATAAACAATCACAAAGCCTGATACTCCGTTTTCAAGATCGAACATGATCAAATACTATTAAACATAATGTGCACCCCTGAATTTGGACTGCAAATCTATCACTTAACCATCTAGTAAATGACCCAATTTGTTTACATGGCCCTGTACCTTTTTATGGCCTTTCCATAAAGAAGTTATTACATCCATTCCCTTTATTTTGTTTAAGAGTGTTTGAATGAGCCCCAGAACCACAAGCCAGTAAAACAAGCTCTCCTTAGATGGACGTGGTCTCATATAATTCACCACTACCGGAGAAATTTTCAAAACAATGTTTGTAGTTTGGAAACACCACACATTCCCACACACCAAAACTATTTCCTGTGCTTTATGCAGTTTTAATGTTTCGGTAGATATATTAAATTAGCCCCATTTTTCCATTTTTCCAAGTAAAAGTGTGGCATTTGCACTTCTTCCAGAAGATTTGCACCTCTGAGTGTTTTGTTATGGTAGGTTGGTCATTCAGAAATGACTGCAAATGAAGACTGCAAGGGAAATGTGAAATCCAGACACTCTAATTGATTTCCTAGGATATAAATGTTCGTTCTAAAAGGAAACCATTTTAAAGCAGTTAGTTTAATAGGGTGCCCAACTGATGCCTATTAAAAATTATGTACAGATTAAAGATATATTCTCTACCAAGAAGAAAACCCCTTTTTAAAAATTTTAAATAAACACAGATTATTTAATCCCTAATCTTACTTTCTTAGCTATGCCTCTAAAGTTCAAAGCTGCTAATATTTTCAAGAAAACAAAGCTCAAAACCACTTTTTCAAGGGTCCGAATCTATCTCTGGGTTATCTAAAGTCTCTCTATTTCTCAACACCCAGGTGAGATTTTGACCTTGCAAGCACCTGCTATTTTACGATTGCTGATTTTTCTAGAAATAGCCATTTAGTGCCCAACACAAAGAAAAAATGCAGCTGAACTCATCAGCTTTATCAATGACTCATATAAAAGTGCCCCTGAAACCATAATGACCCCAACATGTTAGGAAGTCTAGTCTCAGAGAACATAGAGGCAATTCATTTTCACAGAAACTCCAGGAATGAGTCTACTTTAGGAGGCAAAGGACAAGGAAAGTCAGTAACAAATTGCAGTTACAGGGATTGGGAGAGGGGGCCTGCTTGTCCAGTAGACAAGCTCTGGGAACACTTGGAACAACCTACAACTTTTCTCAGCCCAGGAGAACTTTCTCTCCAGTCAACCTTATCTCACAATGCAGCGTTCTAAAAGTGCAGATCCCTGTTTTTCATGTTAACCTCCTCCCTCTGTTTTTCTTGTTTTTAAACTGCTGACATATCTGTCCTGGGAATGGAAATCTCATGCAAATTCACTCTAGTAAGAAAAAGTCCTTAGTATATGTAGCACTGTAGCACTTCTCCCGCTGTTCATCGATTTGCTCCAGCGGGCCCAGTAAAGTTTCCATTGCGACAATTGTTACTGTGTTTGGCATATCAAATACGTCACGGGGAGCTTGCCAGGTTTTGCCGTGCGGGCAAAATACTCTCGGTAGCTTGCCAGGCTCTCCGAGGGGGTGGAGGAATTGAACCTGGCTCAGCCAGGCTGGTGGCTTGCAAGGCAAAGGCCCTACCACTGTGCTATCCGCTATACAGATTATACAGATCTGTGAAAATGCTGAAAGTGACTGGGTTTTCCTATGCTCTTAAAATGCTCTGGTCTTCCTGTCCCCAAGTCTGAGGTTTACAGGACTACAAATCAGAAAGGGACACTTCAGTGGTCCCCACTCCACTCCACCCCCCTCCTCCCTTACTCATTTTTTCCCAAAACCCAGTAAGAAATGTCTAGGAAGGAACTGCTACCTTTTTCTTCTCATTTGTTCACAAATCAATCACATTTTAAGCAAGTGATTCTTCTTGGGAGTTCACTGATTTTAAACATTGCCAACTGCCAAAGGGAAAAAAAAAAGAAATGATCATGCTTTAATGACTCTCAATTTGCATATCTAATCACCTCAGACTGTGAATGTGTGTGGCAGTATGCAAAATGGTCTGTGATTTATTCCTTTGGTGGAAGGAGAGAAAAAAAAGAAAAAAAAAGATAAATACTAGGGTTCTTTCATAGACAGATGTCCCTTCTAAATACCCAGAGAAAATAACTGCTAGAAACAACATAAGATAAGTCCCCGTGGAAGTCCGACTTCTGTTGTTTAGAGTTTCTGATCTGTATAATGACTCAAAAGGCAGGTGCAGAAGCCAGCTGGGTGTATTTGAGCTCGGAATCTATCTTCATCTTGCAAACACCCAAAGCCTAAAATAGTAGCTGCTCAAGAACAAGGCTTTCCTAGAGTGCAAATAGCACAGCTTCAAAAAAACTCAGCAAGGTATCTAGCTCACACATCCCCCCTGCCACCACCCCCAGCCCTCAAGAGAACTCATTCATTTTCCAGTCCTCAAATACCGGAGACCTCCAAAGGAAGGCAGGGAGCAGAAGGAGCCTTGCAAGCCTGAAGATACTGTTGCTGGATGCAGGGAAACCTCTTAGGCGTGAATTTCCCTTAAACATCAGAAGGTGCTTTTCTTGGCTTCTCTGCAAATGGGAAATTCCTGATGGGAATTCAATGTGAGGGGAGCTGTCTCCTTTTTATCACCGTCCCTTGAGCCCTCAACCTAGCCTCATTCTGCATGCCATCCGTTTTGTGAATGAAGTGTGAAACCAGCTCTTCCTTTACTGAGAGAGCAGTGTGGACACAGGCAGAGCTCACCCGAGCCTGCTCTTCTAACCAGCTCAAAACTCCCCAGCAGGGAGAATCAGCAGGAAGGATTTCGAACTGAATGCTGTGCACCCCACTCCCAAAGAAGAGCCTGGCAGTTGGCACTAAAGCCGGTCTGGGAACATTCCCCTCTTGTTGTGGGTTCACTGCAAACGCTGGAGACAGTGCAAATGCATCAGGCCATCTGCAGACAGACTCTGCCCCAACTACTTCCGCTCATGCTCAGCAGGACCCCTGATGCCCCCTGGCATCGCCCACCACAGGCTTCCCTAAGCCTCAAATCTGCCACGTGGTTCTCTCCCTCTGCCTCTATTGTCTACTTCTTAATGGGCCACCTCCTTCGTGGGAACTTTGCTGCTTGCATTCCCTTTCCAGGAAGAATCAACAGTGCAGTGACTGCAAGAAGCGTTTCTGAGGGGACAGAAAGCCCGCGGTGTTCCGCGAGCATGCGGAGAGCCAACTAATATAGCCCGGGTGTTGAAAGAATGAGCTGCCAGCCTGCTTGGAACGGTTTCTCCAGCGTAGCACATGCATCTTGTTCTCCGTGAACCTGGCACTTAGGCCCGATCTCAGCAGAGTGTGAGAGGCTTTCTAAATATTTGCTGAGCAAAAGCAAAGTTCTGAGAAACCATGAGAGCGTTTAACCCCTGCAAGAGGCACGTGGGTCTGAGTCGGGACTTGGACTCCGGACCTCGGTCCATATGTCTGCTGGCTACGGGACCTTGGCTAAGATGCTGACTCAGTGACACCGGGTGTTTCCCTTCTATGGCACAGGGAAGGTGATACCACAACTGTCTGCAAGCATTGAGCATGAATACGCACGGCATAGGTCCTCCTAGAGAGTCACTAAGAAGCACTGATGAACCCTAGACCCACAAAGGCACTGCAGCACACCTAACCAATGCCATCAGACACCCAAGGCTTCCTGAGTTCTTCTGGGTATCCCTCACTGATTCTTCACCAGTTAGCAGGGTACACCGGCGCCTGGCGGCTGTACATCCTTGCACTCTTGATCCATGTGACATGTGCTACTTGGGGATATTGGCTTCCCTCCAAGAATTAGACTTCTCCTAGCTTCTGCCTCCAGGGAACGGACATTATCCCAATTCGCACCTCGATGGAGGGAGAACTATCTGGCCTGAATACTGTTACACAGGGGGATGCCAAGGGCCAAAAATAAGTAAAGAAATCAGAGTTTGAAAAGAAAAGAGTTGAGACCATAACCAAGACCGCAAAATTAGCAAGTAAGGTTTGGTTTGGACACAAGGCAACTGCTGGGGTTCAGGCTTCAGGCTCCCAGAGGTCAGGAAGGTGGAACATGAAGGCTACTGTGAAGCCAGATAAGAGATAAAATTGTCTACACTCCTTTTCAAATGTGTCCTTAAGAAGGCAAACACAAAATGAGGTAATGTCACCAAAATTATTCTTAGTCCATGGCTTTCATGAGAAATATTATCAGCATGGTGGTGTCTTTATAATGTTTAGTTCCTTTTGTTCTCACATTTCTCACATTTTAAAATTTCATACACACACACAAACACACACACACACACACACACACACACACGGTCAATGCATCCTATTTTGAATATGCCAATCAAGTCCACAGTTATAAATTTATTTTCTGATGCCCTTGCTTTTAAAGATGAAAAACAGAGCCTCTATATAGAATATTCTAACCATTATCAGATAAGCAAAAATCAGTATTACTAAAAAAATCCATTTCAAAGGAGTAACAGGCTGTGCTTTCTAAAGTTCTCAAAAACACACTCATTACTAGTACCAGGAAACACACTGGTAGAGGGATGGGTGTTGGTACACTGTATGACTGAAATCTAATCATGAACAACTTTGTAAAGATCTATTTCACAGTGATTCAATAATAAAATCTTTAAGAAATAACAGTCATTTGCTCATTTCTACGGCACTTTTACTGCAGATATAGCCTCCTAAACAAAATTTTCAAAATTACATTTTTAAAACCCTCTTGAGTGAAGATCAGCATTCCAATGTCAATCAAATCTTTGTTAATAAACCAAATATTAAAAGAAGCATTGACTATCCCCAGGCCCATCCACTAGCTTAAATAAGATCCCAGCAGTTACTAGTAACCATTTTTAGTGTTATATATCACATTGCTTGCTAAAAGTGATTTCTATCCTGATAGAAAAATTACAATAGACATAAGATTATTTGTCATCTTTATCTGGCGTCATTTTGCTTCCTATTGTCTCAAACAATATTTTAGGTTCAAGGGAGGATTTTAGTATCACTTCCCCTCATAACCTGCAAAGCAGGTAACCCTTTAGACTGATAATGACACCTTTGGGGGCTTTTGAATAAAGTACTGGAATTCTGCTTTGTCTTAATTCCCCTTAGGGGCCATACCCAGCAATGCTCAGGGCTTACACCTGGTTCCATGATTACTCCTGGGGGACTGTCTACAGTCCTGGGGTCAAATCAGGCTTGGCCGTCTGCAAGGCAAGTATCTTTCACCTCTATACTAGCTCCCTGGCCCCCTACTGCAGCATTTTGAAACTAGAATTCTGTTTGACTAATTGGTTCCCCCATACGGAAAACACATCACAAGCAGAACAGTTCAAAACTGCAGCACTCAACAATGACCTTGACGGAACCTTTGGCTCTCTCGGGCACACTTCACACATTGGTGAGGATTGGCTCACAGGATACTTCTAGTCCTCACGCTCTGCACGCAGTATTTATTGCTCATGTCTAGACTGTTAGAAGCTAGCCGCGAGCAAAAATCAGAAGGGGCAAGCACGCTGCTCTTGGAGACGCACCAGCATTCAAAACTCACTCTTCCTAATAGACCGTAACAGACCTCAGTCCAAATGACACAACTACTCTGTCTGCAGAGAATCCGAGTGAAGATACAGTTTTGGCCATTTGGAAGACAGTAGCTAGCATCAGGTCTAGGACACTAACCCACGTGCTTTGTTCCTATTCCCTTGGCCACATCACATACTAGCCGATATTCTAAAGTAGCATTCTGCGTGACACACCCAACCCCAGACAGTCCAAAACAAACACGTTCATCTTCTTTGGGTGTAATTCCAGACAATGTGGAAGTTCCAAGACAACAAAAGTCATCTTCAAAGATGACCGTCTAGTTAACGTTGTAGAGAAGGGACTATATCCAGAACCACAAAACAAATTTGCCCAAAGCTAGATCCCACCCCTTGCTCTGGGTGCTATTCTGACTTATGATACTTTAACAGGACAGTAGCAAACTGGGTCCAGACCCCCAAGAAACTTACATTTTATGGAGGTGTTGGTTGGGGTAGGCTTCCAACAAAATATTGAACAAACTGACAAGAAAAAATTGTCCAAAACATACCAGTGCTATGGAAATAAGTTACTCTGATGTGGTAATGGCAAATTCAGATCCAAATACTGCAAAAGACATTCATCTAGAAGAAAGAATGGCACATGTGACTAAAAGCTGATAGTGGGTGTTTCTCAGAAAAGCAGAAACAACCCAGGCTGGAAATCTTATGCCAAGTATTATTTTCCCCTTCCCCAGCATATCTCTCAGGCAGCAACCCTCCAAGTGTTGAGAAAGCGAGAAAGAGAGAGAACTTCAGGGATAAGGCTTGAAGGAGGCCCAGCCCAGTTCTTATTTCAGAGACTTCAGAGCAAGGGGCAAGCCAAGCAGGTCGAGAAGACTCTAGGAAGAGCTAAATAACCTAGAGCTAGATGTACCATCATGTTTGACAATCACTGTGGGGATTCACGCTGACCAATCAGATTGCACCGGTTCCTTTGCAGTTCCAAACAGTTCAGTTTAACTGGTAATACTGGTGAATACCATTTCAAAATCAAACACTCAAGGTGTCCTTAAATACAGGAAAAGAAGATTCCAAAACAGAACAAGCCACAGAGGCAATGGTGTGGAAAATTAATACACAGGGACCACTTTTAAAATGAGTTCCATAGAAATGACAGTTCGTGATATAGAAATACTCTGGTTCTGTACCATGCTTTGCAAATAAAACCATTAGAAACATCCAAATTAAGCTAAATGGGGTAAAGAACTTGCATTCCAACATCACCATTTGGGTTGAAACCAACAGGAGCCTGTGATGAAAATGTAGCCACCCTGGAAAAGTTGGGGGTTGGGGACGAGGACGGGACAAAATAGTACAAATGCACTGACTCAAAAATTAGTTAACATATCACATTATCCTTAGAATTATACTTCTACTCCAAGTATGCATGTTGCAGATAAATCAGAGCTTAAGCACTTCAAATAATGAGACCGCCAGGTATATGAAGCAGAGACAGGAAAAAAGATACAGGAGTAGACAAAGCTAAGAAGCTGAGAGCCTGATCCAAAAAATATACCTCCAGGTCAATGTGAAAGAAAGAACCATAGCATCTCTCCAGAATGTCTAACAAATGATTCATTGTCTCTGGAGCTTCCTAAAGAACTATGTACTTTAGTGTAACCTTTTGGAGGTCAATACAAAAGGACATCAGATTAACTGTAGATGATAACAATAAGGAGGGAAAAAAAAGTTACCCTGCATCAGACTGGGGCTTTTCGTCACCTTTTGTGAAAAACAATATTCATCATTACATAATGCCACTTTACTTCTTCCACTTCCTCAAAGATCTCAAACAGAGCAGAGAAGTAGGAGGAAGTTTTAATTAAAAAGGTCAGAAGCAACAAAAATATGTGTCACGAAGGTCATGCACTCTAACTTAGGGACTCACAGGAAAGTCCCTTTTGTCTCATCGGGGTCTGTTTACTCAGCGACAGCAACTCAGAGCTGGTGAATGAAATAGAACTTGGAAGTAAGCACTTGAGAAGGATGGACAAGAGACATGGGCAGTTTGGTGGGACACAGGTGGTGTCTCTCCCACGGGGAAAATGAGACAGGAAAGTCTACAAACACCAGACACGTCTATTCAGACATGCATCACTCATGGCTCCATGTGCCACAAAAGACCTCACAGAAAAGAACACATACAATGTCAGACCGAGGGTTGTCAGACATGTCAGCCAGCTTATAAAGGCATATTCCGAATCTACACCCAAATGATTAAAGAAAATGGAAAAAGGTAAGAAGGAGGCTTCATCTCCATATGATATGAAACCACCCATCAATGAATGACAAGGTAGATGAGGTTTTTCACTCAACAACTTGTGACAGGTAATTCTTTGGGCTTTTAGCAGCACAACTGAGAAAGTAAGATTGGTGGGGGTTTGATTGCATTCCGGATATGCAATACGACAGTATTTTTGTCCTTGCTCAGAAAGCAGAGGCTAGAAGCCTTATGTAAATCTTAATTTCCATCTTCTTCTTTCAGTCAAATTTGGTGGCCCTCAGTTCCTGTGTTAGACTTCAAGAGTTGGAAGTCAAGTTAAGAATAAAGAACAAAGAGTCAATTATAAAACTGGACACTAAAGCAATTTTAATGTAATGTCACAACATCAGCTATATAGTATCAATTCAAAACCTGGTCACTAATAACAAGGTGACACTCATCCCTGGAAACCAATTGTGGTTCTAGTACTAAGTTTCCATAATGACACTTCTTGATACACCAAGTATAGATACTGAGCAGGACTGTGGATTTGCTAAGAGTCAACACGACTTTGGAATGAGTAGTTAAGGGGAGAGATGAAAGAGGCAAGAGAGAACTTGTTTGACAGTCACAACGTTGACAATTTATATTGGCTACTTCCTAGGTATTTCCTCTAAATGAAGCACTGCACAAGCTGGGCCAATCACATATGCGAAGTGGTACCCTCAGGGTGTATAGTTGCAGAATTAGATAATTGATCAAAACCCCATCCTGAATCAATTAGAAACCCATAGAAGGGAATAATAAACGTCAAAGGAATTTTAAAAAGTTTTAAAGGAGAGAAAAAAACAGTTGAGGAAATATGTTCACATTCCAGTGGATTCTTCTAGAGCACCTACCTGAATCTTCAAACCTTGGAACCCCTCAGCGGAAAAATCAACCTGAGCATGTGCAGGAAAATAGCTCTCTATCGCCCTCTAGTGCTGGCCAGTTCTGCCTCTCCCTAGGCGAAAAGCTACAAGGTGAGTGGTAAGTTCTTCTACTTCCAGTTACTTCCTGTAATCAACCCTCCCAAGAGCTAAACATAGCCCAATCCTCTGCTCACAGATTAGGAAACAGCCAGGTTATTTTTAGCATCATGCATCTTAGGAATGGAAATGGCCAGTTTCTGATGGCAACAGTGTGTGTGTGTGTGTGTGTGTGTGTGTGTGTGGCCTGGCTTAATGAACTCACCTCTACTTGGTTAAGTGGCCAATGAGAGCTCTGGGGGCCCTTTACAAAGTGATGATGGTATGTGGCTCGCAAGAAAGCTGGACAAGGAAAGGACAATGAGAGGCATAAGTTGCCAAAGGAATCAGGAAGAGGACAGCTGCCAGGGCAGGCCTGATAAAAGAAGAACAGTAGGAGAAATGAGATGGGACGCGCGCAAAACAGAAGCCAGAAGCCAGGGATATTAGGCATGGTCATCTCAGAGAAGCTTGTCTAGGAAGAAGCCATATTTCGGAGTGGACATTTATTTTACACGAGAAAGAACAAAGGTTGGTCTGATCTGCTTCCTGCCAGGGTACAGCTGGTGCTGTAGCTCCTTTGATCACTTTTCCCCAGTCCTCTGCAGCTCCTGTGATTAGAGATAGATTCCTAGGCTGCCCTTTGATCAGCAGCTCAAGCTGCCTGCAGGTGCCATGCGCCATCGCATTAGCCAAGTGTAAGAAGCAGCACGCGAGCTGGTAAACGTGATGGCAGGGACTGTGGCAAACGTGGTCCATCATCTTCACAAAAATCCCTGAAGTTCTTATTTTATCTTTTTTTTTGGGGGGAGGGAGGGGACACTCTAGCATGTCCGATGCTTCTTCAAGCCTTAGAGAGTTTGCACTCCAAGTTGAAGCTTCAAACGTCCCCCCACCCCCCAGGACATAAAGAGAAACTTTCTGGGACAGAAAACAAGAGGCACACACCATTCTGATTTTCTAGGTATGCTGCCTGGGTGCCTTTCACCGGGTTCATGAAGTGACTGCATTCTTGCATTCGGAATAGATGATATTCAAAGCAGTAAAAACATGTACATTTCTCTTCAAATAACATTAAGAGCCACCACTTGTAAACATGGTGTTTAATATTCCAATTTTAGACGGCCTGCATTAACATTGTGGTTTCATGTGCAGGATAAAATTTCTATTTACAAAGTATTCTCAAAAATGACTTCATAATGGTAGATCAAGAGAAAAGGAGTTTAGAAATTGAATGATGTAAATCATATGGGGTTCAGAGGCTAAGCAAATTACACACCCCGAAGCTGCTCTGGCTTTATGAAAGAAGCCTTTCTCCGGCTCTTTGCAATCCCAGCCCAAGGGAACTTGCATCTGAGAGTTTTCTAAACATTTCAGGTACACTTGAAAGCTGAAAGTAATTCTCATTTCCTATGCAGGATTAAGTCGTTTCCAGCACACACAAAATAGCAGTCATTCACCAACACATATAAAAACACACCAACCAGAAAGGTAAGGACTTCAGAATACAAAGGCACATTAAAGAGAGAGAGAGAGACTGAAAGAGAGCGCGCAAGAGAAATACATTTTTCAATTCCTCCTAAAAACGTCCACGAGGCCTCTTGACCTCTGGGTTTCCTATCTACTGCCTAATTGAAGCCTTTCCATTTAGCGCGCTTCAATTAATGCGGCTGATACGTTTCCTGAAACACCCCCCTACCCAATTAAAAAAAAAAAATAGAACCTCCGAGCAAAGTCAAACATGCCAAGACTCATTCATCTGGGATTCGTTTCTCTCTCTCTCTTTTTTTTTTTTTCAGAGGCCGTTCTTGAACTTTTAATTCTGGCACCGAGAGGTCCTGCAATGTGTGCGTTTTGAACTGACGTTCACAATCATTCCCAGAATCGCCTCTCTGGGAGCTGCGCTGGGCAGAGGCACTCACGCCTCTCTCTCTCCCCTTTGAGTTTTGCGGCAGCTCCCGAAGTTGCAAACTACACTTCACCTCCAAAAGTCCATGCCAATGAACGCAGCGCGCATTTGCATGGCTCCAGAGAGAGACGCTGCGCCGGATCCCCACGCGGGCTGGTGCACATCACACCCCAACGCACAATGCCAACATTAACACACACACACATACACGCACACACACAACGAGAAACGAGCAGGGGGAGCGTTGGGGGGGCGGGTGGGATGGGGTGGGGGGGAGAGGCGAAAGACTCACCGTTCTGCTCCTTGTTGCTGGACAACTGGAATTTACTACTCAGGTTGGACTCAGCCTGAGTCCCGTGTCTCTGGCCGGCCAGGGCAGATGTCAGCAGGAGAAGCCCGAAGAGGAGCATTTGGCTGACTGGGGCGAGAGCTCAACTCACCGCGGGCACTTTGCAAGCTGCGACTCCCGAGTCTCTTTCACCACCGCCAGGGGAAGGCAGCTCTGGGGTGGAAGCGCCGAGCCTGCTCTGGCAGCAGAGAATCGCAGGGTAGTTTCCACATAATCCCATCCAAAAAACTTTTCCTAGAGCCCTCTTCTATGTCTCCAGTTTTTTGAAAAGGATCAAAGCAAAACCTGGACCTGAACCAGTTTCCCAAGGTTTAAACAAATCCTGAGCTGTTGCCGAAGTGGTGGTGGGGGCGGTGGTGGGGGTGGGGGTGTGGGGGGGGGGGGAGAAGGCGAGGGAGGAAAGAGGGGGGCGGGGGGGGTGGGGACGCGGGGGAGCCTGGGGAGCGGCGAGGAGTCACCAGCAAGTTGCTTGCGAGCACCTGTCAGTTTCGGGGGCCAGGACGGAGGCGCCAACTCCGGGGTCGCGCCCGGCCCGCCCCGCAGCGGCCGAGTCGGCGGCCCGCGGGGTGTGATCAATAACAAAAGCTGCCAATCGATGCGGCGCGGCGGGCGCCCCGCTCCCCGCCCCACCCCCACCCCCGAGGGGGAGGGGGAAGAAACAACGGGAGGTTCGCGGCGGTGGCGGCGGCGGCTCCCCGGGGGGGCTCCGGCTCCCCCCACCCCCGGCCCTGCCCCGCGCGCGCGCTTGGCACTGGGGTCCCGAGCTGCGGCGCGCGCCGATCCCCGGCACCTGGCTGGAGTCTTTTTGTTTTGCTTTGGTTGTTTTTTTTTTGTTCTTTTCTTTGCTTTGCTTTGCTTTTTTTTTTTTTGTCCGCGAGCAAAGTTCACCTTGTTCGTCTGCGCCCCCCACCCCGGCCCGGCGCCCCCCTTGCAAGCCGAACTGCAGCAGCTGTGCGGCGCGGCGGAGCTCCCCGTCGTCTCCCGGCCCCTTCCCCCCGCGCCGCGGGCTCCGTTGCAAACCTCGGGGCGCGGCTCGGCGTCTCGGCACCCGGTGGAGAGAGCAGGCCGGACGGCCCGGAGCCTCCCGCTTGTCCCCTCCCCTTCGCCACCTTCCACCCCCCACCTCTCTCCCTCCCCCCCCCCCCCCACCACAGCCCTGCCCGGCGGCGCGCGGGAGGAGGGGGCCGGGGGGCCGAGCCCGGCGCCGAGCGGGGGGGGGGGGGAGGCTGAGCCGCGGCCCCGGGGGCCGCCCCGAGCGCGGGCGGGGGTCGGCGCTCCGGGAGGGGCTGTCCCCGGGCCCGCGCGGGCCAAGGCCACCAACCCGCCGTCCAACAGGTGCTGGTACGGCCCGGGCTGCACGGGTGGGAAGCCACGGCCCCAGCGGGTCCCGGTTTTCCGTGCACGGGACCCCCCCCCCCCCGAGCCCCCCTGTCCCCAACACACACACACACGCACACGCTCACGCACACACACACACACACACCACCCTACAGAGCAGGGTGGGTGGCGACGGGTGCTGCTGCAAACGGGAAAATAACTTCCCGCCCCCCGCTCCTCGTTCCACGGCCTCCCGGGGTGACCGATCAGTCCTGAATTTCCGAGGGGATCCCCGTTCCCACAGGGCTCTTGGTCCCAGACTCTTGGCCCGAGTTTCTGGGCTGAAAAGACGGGAAATTAGAGCTCAGAGATTTCCCTTCGGTTTGTTGTACTCTGTCTGAAGAGTGTGTGTGTGTCGGGGGGGGGGGGGGGGGTGCTGGAAGAAGCAGAAGTTAATGACAGCGGGCCAGAAGAAAAATAACTGCCTTCATGCCTGCGACTAGTTGTATGCAACTGGAGCGCTACCGTCAGGCAGGGCTCTGAGATGAGGAGGAGGAGCAGGGAAACCGGGACTAACATCTCTGGCCTCGTGCAGCTTGCCGTCCAGTCCCCGTGGACGCCTGCAAGTAACCCCCAGCAAGCGGTGCCACGGCGGGCAATACAGAAATACCACCCGCTTTCTTGTTCAACAAATCCTTGCAAGTAATTCGACCTATTCCGGGACGCAAGGACGGACTGAAAAGAAGGTTGTGGCCTCAAGGTGCACACTGAATAGAGTGGGGTCTCCCAGGTTTCCTCGAAAAGAACTGTCCTTCCGGTCTTTGCAAAGCGCTCTACTGAAGCCCGGAGACTCCTTGGACAAGCGTCAGGTGTAGTTGGGTCATAGGCATGGTCCTCAGGGATCAGACCGGGCCCTTCTGCAATCCGCAGTCACATTAACTTGCCAAACCTCTCACGGCCCTTGGACGGCAGCCTCTCTGCTTCTCAGGCCTTAGATCCTCTTTTGCACCAGTTAAACTTCTACTAAACACAACCCCTCTTTAAAATCTTGACTCATCTATTCCATTCATTCATACTATTCCTTGATTACTTCAGGCTTCTTAGTGGAGGATAGCAAAGAAAAAAGGCTCAGTCTTTGACCTTAAGAACTTAGTTCAGGGCAGCAGAGATAGGACGTGGGCTGCCTTAGAGGCCGCTGACCCAGGTTCAATCCCTGGACACACTTCCCCCCGCCCCCCACTCGGAAGTACCGAACAAAGGAGCTTGCTGAGTGTTGCCCAAGCACAACACAACAAAACAAAACATGTTTACTGCACACATGCCTTGTGATTTTGTCTGTTTTGGAGCTGCTCAACGTCAGTGTAACTCCTATTTGAACACCGAATATATTCCCCAATTCCCTTGTTAGATAGATCTATGAGCAGGGTTGAGGGTGTAAGGTTGTTTTTTTTTCCCCAATTTTGCTGACAAAATGAGATTGTTTTATAAAGGCACATGCTTTCAGGATCATTTTGGATCCATTTGTCATAAAAATAAATTATTCCACAGTTTTTCTAATTTAGTTAAGTTGAATATTCTAATCAGGACTTTTCCAAATGAGGCTGTTCTATGTTCACTGAGTTGAGTCTCTCGACCACCCACGTTGAGAGTGGCTATGGGGGTGGGGTGTCTTCGGATTTCGTCCATTTGCTCTGGTGAGATTATAAAGGTGATGACTATCCTTTATTTTGTATCATTTCATATTAGCTAGAACAGTCCCTGGCCCAGGGGGATAATAAATAAACACTCTTGACTGACTGACAGGTTTCTTTATTGGAGTCACTTACACTCTCCCTGGAATTTCAGCATGAAGGTTATATTTGAAAAGTAACAGATGATCTAGAATAATACTCTACCTCTGCGTTTTACCTCATCCATATTCTGGAGATTGAACTGACAATTGCCTTATAAATAAAGTCGGCCAGATGCTCGGGCCTGACCCCAGATGAAATCATGTCCATATTGCCCTGTTTCCTTCCCAGGCACTTGCGTTGTTGTTTCTTGAACTACTCCTGCTCTTGGCAGGGCCCTTTCCTTTCAGGTTTTAGCCTCTGTCTTCTGGCTCCCAGTCACATAAAAGCCTTTCCTAGACAAGTGGGATTCTTGCCTTGAAAGTAAATTTGGTGTAATCCAAAGTCTGCACTGGGGCTAAACAATATATTTTGAATGAATATGGCTTTGTTTTGGCCTGAAGCACTTTCCCAGAGGAAAGGTATCTGGTTTGCCAACCAAGAAAAAAAAATAATAGTTGCAAGCATTCTTTGTGGCTTGCATGTTTTCTTAAACCTTAGGAAGGAGTGCCCACTTCGGCTAAATGCATGAAGAGTATTACCTACAAATCCTTTGAAGAACATGCTAGAATATACTTGGTTATTCACAAGTATAATTTGGGGTATGCGAGTATGTGCCTCTATTCTTTTGTCAAAGTGGAACGTGATGTTAAAGCAAACTGCTACCCTTTTAGTAGTCATTAATACTTAAGAGGGAAGAAATTGGGAGGACATATTTTTGCTTCTCAAAACCAGGTATCACAACTTTTCTTGTGCTCTCTTTTATTTCAGTCTGTACACACATTCACACATACATGCATGCTCATGCATCATTAATTTAAGATTTTTCATTTATGCTAGTATCAGATCGATTAACTGATCATCATTAATTTCTGAGGCTCAGAAAACTCTAATCTACCTAAATATCCTTTACATTTCCAGAATGGCTAGTAAACAACTCTTCAGTTTATACCTATGAAGTCAAGAGCTGAGACTACTGATTGTAGCAAAATAAATATCACACAGTAATGTAGGGATGAAGATATCTATGAGACCAAAAGAGGAAAATCAGTTAAGCAGCTTCTACTAATCATTCTTCTTATCCCACTCTCTACAATTGCCAACCTTGAGAAATGTGTAACTTCTCCCCCTCCACAATGTAGTTGCAATCTGTTTTTTCGAATTAAATATAACAAAACATATTTCTTATATGTTGTTCTTTTGTGTTGAGTCATCCTTTTCCTCAATATGACAGCTGCTAAGCTGAGAAAGGCTTGCTTGATGCAGTTAATTGTAGGGGGGTGTACAAGGACCTTCTCCGAAGGAGCAACTGCAAACTTTCCCATCTGCACTTCTGTATGGAAGGGATTTGGAGGTGGGTAAGTGAAAGGCAGGCAGTCTGAGGACAGGGTGGCAAGACTGGCCTTTATGTGGTCTCTCTCTAGTTCTTCCTATTGGAGCAAAACTACTATTTCTTGTAAGTCCTGGCAGACTATGAAGAAATTTCCCTCCACCCCCACCCCCTACCCCAAATCTCAGAATTACTCGTCTGACTCAGAACTCCAAGGGGACTCAGTAGACAGAATTGCCCCTAAGAAAGAGAAATTCTTATAGCCTTTGATCATTTCAAAGATGGATCACAACAAAAGATCATTTCATGGGGAAAACAGCGGTCAGAGACTTAGTCTGGTTTGACTACAAACAGTTAGACCTTGATCTGGAAATCCTTCTTGCCTCTTTTTCTTTGCATGAGAAATTTGCACTGGATTCTATCTTAATTTCCTTAATACTTCAGAATTCTTTAGGTCTCTGTGCTGGAGATTGTAATGGAAATACGTCTTCAGTTTGCTACGCTTCTGGCTCGGCTCAGAGCAGTGGCATCTAACTCCCACTCTTAGGTGTCCAATGACTGGAAAGTGACACTAACTGATGCTTCTCCTGAAATTTGGTCCAGAGTATTTATTCTATGTATTTGACTGTTATCTTACGACTTCCTACTTACATGATTTCCAATTGGAGTCCTTAGGAAATATTATTCTTATATCTATTATTCTTATCTTATTTACTTACTAACTTTGAAAGACAAGGTCAGCGGAAAACCAAAAGAAAAGGGGGGGAAAAAGAACTTGGAAATCACTGACTTGGGCAAGTATGGATCTTTATTGAACTCAGGGAAATGAAATAAATGATGTGTGGCTATCCACATTTTAGTTTTTATGTGTTTTTATTATTTTAGTTGCAAGATCAAAAGAGGCAAGTATGCCCCCAAGAGAAAGGGAAAAAATAGTGAATCGGTTGTAAATAATAAGAGGAAAATACTGTTATTAGTCGAGAACAGATGGGCAATCACATACAGTCCTATAGACTCACACTCATGGAATGCAAGATGGAGAGCAAGGGGCATTCCTTAAAAATGTGGACAGCAACCAAACTTTTATTTTGGTCACATCTTTCAGTCAATAAGATGCCATTTTTCTCTTCCTTGAAATTTTGCACTTGATAGGAAAGCTCTTGTACACATGGTGACAAATCATACTTAAGAGGTCAGGACACAGCGACAGATACCCCTTTCTCAGATAGTGACCCTGTTATCGCAGAGGTCATGAGAGAAGGCCCTTTTCACTTTGCATTATTGTTTCTAATGCTCTCCTTGGCTTCCAGCCTTTTAGAAGGAGGTGGGTCCGGGTCATCTCACTAGACTACTGGTTGAATGTTTAAAAGTCTTATTAGTTGACAGAAAGGAAAATATGACTTAAGTTACCTACTACTAAGAGTATCCTCAATTGCATTTTAAGTCCAAGTGACTTTTATAGCCCTTTGTATTATGATTATTACTATTTTCTGCCTTTGCCATTTTTAAATAAAATGTAGTTCCTTTTCCCCCAAAATAGCCTTTTCCCATATTTAAGGCATTTGGTTTTCTCTAGTTTTGCTTCTTGCGACATAATTTTTGCTGATGCTTCGCATATCTTCTTGTTCCTCCTGTTCTCCTTCTCATTGTCTAATTTTCTCTTTCTTGTCTTCCATAGAATTATAAATTCTATGTGTGTTTTTCTCTATGTGTACAGTGTGTGTTTTTCCCTAACAAAGTAGCTCAGAAAGCTTTATAGATGCCATCTAAAAAAAAAGTGGGGAGAATTCTTATTTATGTTCAAATTTTATTTTGAAAATACCTAGCAAATCCCAAGAATGACCAGACACTGTAACATATGCTTTCTCATCTAATCCTCCCCCCGCCAACCCTTTAGGGAAGTCAGTTTCCCCATTGTACAGCAGATTAAAAAAAATAGCAACTCATATTATTGTTATTATTGTGTTCTCCAGAATGACCTTAGTTTTCTACCTCTGCCCCTATGCTTCGTGTCTAGCACTGGATTAAAAGAGCTAATATAACCCTGGATTAGAAGAGTTTGGATGAAATCAAGCTTCTGCAGATCTTTCTCATTTTTTCTTCTTTAAAGCTTATTTACAATGACTGTTTTCCCCAATTACAATGTGAGATACTTTTCCACAGGTTCAAGAACACTGAAACAACCCTTAAAGGGCTTTCCTTTGCTAAAATCCTGAAGGAAATACTAGAGACTTGGTGCATACCACTTCCTTGAGGTGATGGTGACTAAGGCTTTGAGAAGCTGGCCTTGGAGTGGAAGCCCTGTCAAAGTGTGGGCTTCTCCAGTATCCTGTTTATCCTGGTCAAAGTTAGTCACCCAGATAATGCTTTAGCCTGCCATCTGCAGGCAGTTATTTCAAAGAATCTATCTTCTTTTCTTTGAGGACAAAGGGAAGGAATTATCGTTCCTCCTTTCCTGCTCATGATTGCTACTGAATTAAGCTATCCGGACTAGGGAGGAATACACTGGTTTTCCAATTGCTCCCTTTGAAGAATCAGTTTCTGATTAACTATAGATGCCGAAGTCTCTTGGATTTTACAGAATTCCTCTATGTATACCTCCACATGTTTCTGGTTTAAAATTCCTGATCTATGGTTTTTGAAAGCTAGTATGGTGAGGAAAATTTGCATCTTTATTGATAATGGCACAAAGGTATTTTTAGATCAGTTGAACTTATTCAAAGCACAAAGAGTGCTACACGAACTAACTAGTGACTGGTTAAGCCCTCTGGCAAGCAAAAGTCTTCAATTGAAATTCTAATTCTATAGATAAATTCCCTTTCTAGCAGAGGGGGTTTACCATGTGAAAAGACCTTACTGGTGTCATTTTTGCACAAACAACTCCACTCCCAGTAAATGGGGGGAAAAAGTTCTTTCCTTTCTCTTTTCTATAAGCAGTATTTTAAATACATAAAAAAAACTAAGAGAGGAAAAATTGAGAATATCATTAATATTTATTGAAGCAAATGATTAGACTGTGTAACAAGTCAAAAGGGTATTGAAAATATTCAAAGCATTTATAGTCAATTCTTCTACTTAGATTTCTAATCTAAAATTATTTTTCCCACATACAATCACACTGGCACCCACTCAAGTAAATCAATGAACAACAGGATGACAGTGATACAGTGATACAGCCACATCCAGCACTCTCAGTCCTGCAAAGGAAAAAATTGTTTTATTCCTCAGAATCTATGATCACCTCTTCTAGGAAATGGCAATCTTCCTCATTTCTTTTTCTATCTAGGGGCCTCATGGCACATTCCACTTTCAATGAAATATTAACAACTAAGTGACTATCCAAAGACATTATCGACTGTTTTTATAAATCATTTATAAATTAATTTCCTTTAACAATTCCAAGAGATCTTAACAGATCCCCTTGTTGCAGAATAGAAAATTGAGCCTCAGAAAGATTTTGCAACTTGTTCTGGTCACATAGTTTGTAAATAATAAAGAAGAATTTGAAGGTAGGAAGTTAGTTCTAGATTGAAGTTGGTACTTGCTCTTCTCATTCTCGGTATCTGTATTCATATGCAGGACTTAAAAAAGGAAGAAGAAGCAAAAGAAGATACATTTGACACTTATCAAATGTACATTTATAAGTACTTGGTCATTTCAAATTCCACACAATTTAACTCATAAATATGTAACTTCAACTGCTATTGGCAACAACAAACAGTAAATCACTCTTATCCTGGCACCAAAAGGACAGTGCCCCAGGCATACAGGAATGAGGCAGTTAGTGAAAATGCCACAGTGTCTTAGATTGAATACTCTTTTCAGTAGCTGGGGAAATGTGAAATGAAACTTTTCTTAGGAGGGAAGAGGAATTTGTTGACTTTATTCTTTTTTAAAAAAAATTTTTATTATTGAGACACCATGAGGTACAGTTGTAGACTTATAAATTTTTGTGCTTGGGTTTCAATTATACAATCATCAAATACCCATCCCTCCACCAGTGCCCATTTCCCACCACCAAGGATCCCAGTATCCCTCCCACCCCCATCCCCCCACCCCACCCTGCCTCTGTGGCAGGGCCATTCCCTTTTGTTCTCTCTCTCCTTTTTGGTGTTGTGGTTTGCAAAAGAAGCAATGAGTGGCAATCATGTTTGGTCTATAGCCTACTTTCAGCATGCTTCTCTCATCCTGGGAGGATCCTCCCAACATCGTTTATTTGGTGGTCCCTTCTTATCTGAGCTCCCTTTTCCCCTAAGCATGTGTGGCTGGCCTCCAAGCCATGGAGCAAAATTCCTGGTATTAATCTCAGCCATTCTTGGGTGTTAGTCTCCAATTTTGTTACTTTATGTTCCCCAGATGACTTTATTCTTAGCAGTAAGTCCTTGCCATGTAATCATTGTTAAGGTGTGGCTGGTTCTGCTAACCTTTGATGATGGGAACATTCAGCGTGTATTCTAATCCATTTCTGATCGACAATAGTAGTATTTAAGAAAGAAAGTGGTTTTAGTGAGCATAATTACTATTTTCTCTGTGAAGGTAAAATCATAGAGAAGATAGAGCACCTATGACTTTATTAGGTGCTCTAATATTAGGATTAACGTGGACTTCAGCAAATTAGCAATCTGCTTGCAACATGAATGCAGGCTCTAGAGCTTCAGAAGTTACAAGGTAAATCAGAACGAGTTATTGTTGTCTTCAATGGGTTTTGCCTTGTTTTAACTTAATTTGAAACAGACCTGCCTGGCTTTGCTTCGTGCTCATCCCATACCCCCTGTATTATCTCTCTGCCCGAGTTTTTCCTTCTTTGACCTGCCTACTAGGCTTCATTTGTGTTTAGCACTATCTGAAATACACCCCCAGCCTTCTCACATTATTTTTCCCCCACACAAAACTTTTTCAACTGCCATCAGCCTGGTTTATTCTATGTATATGTTCCTTCGAAGTTTTAAGATTACCAATCTGGGCTTTTGAACATACCTAGCTGCCAAGATTCCACCCCTGTCATTTCAATCTTTCAACCTCCTGCTTCTGCTTTTCCTGAGGGATGAAACCTCCAAGTGATGCTCTGTTCCTCCTTGTATCCAGGCATCACACTCATTGCATTCATCCTAAAGGAGATATTTGTAGTTTCCTAACAGACCACAAGAATTTTTGTCCTTATACTTGCTGGTCATAACTTTTTCCCTTGTTATGCATGACTCAATAGAGAACTGATTCTGTTTTACTTTTCATCTTTGTTTTCACGATTGCCTCAAGCAGGCACCAGTAATGTCTCCTTCGTCCTAGCCCTGAGATTTTAAAAAGTGCCATATTCAATGCTCTTTCAGGCTTAGGAGAATGAGACCCATCATTGTTACTGGTATTTGGTATCTGGAGTACGCCATGGGGACTTTGCCAGACTCTGCCGTGTGGGCAGGATACTTTCAGTAGCCTGTCGGGTTCTCTTTGTTTTCTTGGAACTCAATATGTACCACTTATAAAACAATAGTAGCTAGTAAAATATATAATAAAAATATACATATACACATACATTTCCTACTCGAGGTACCCATCAAACAGGAGATAGCTATTGGAAAGGGAATCCTAAGTAGTGCTCAGAATGTCTGAGGGCCCTGCCAACAACTCTAGGCCAACTGGTTCAATAGTTAAACACAAGGGCTCAAGGATGTTTTGCTGCTCCAGCTCTGCATTATTCGGGATACCCAGGACACATCCATTGCGTCCAGGACCACCTTGACTGCATTCAACAATGATCAGGAGAACAAAACCAAAGCAGATCTGGGACATGTGAGGAGTGTACCCTAATTGCTGTTCTATACTCCAGCCTCTATTTAATAAATTCTGTTAGACAAACAAAGAAGATGCAAGGAGGTAAGGCTAGGAGCATAGAGGAAGTAGAGGCATACTCAGTGTTGTAGGAGTAATATCATTCTTGAATTCACATACTTGAACTTCATTCTAGCTCTCTAGAGTATTCAGTCACTATTTGGAGTCAGTGGAGAATCTCTGTTATAATAGATGCTCCAAAGTCAGAAATGCAAGCAAATATCTTAGCTATGCAGGAGTACGTACAATCAACTGCACAACAGTTTTTAATTACTCTAAGAAAACCTTTTTCTGTTTTAACATTTTCTGAAATTGAAATGTCTTACACTCACTATCTCAGAAACTCAGCAACTCTTTTCTTCAAAAGACTATTAATCAATGGCTATTTTTAACATCAATATTGCCTTAAAGCAAAGATAAAGCAAAATGACACTTTGACTAAATAAAGGAGTCTTTCCTTCTTATCTTTTCCTGTGTTTTTCTTCACTACTAGTAATAACATTCTTCTAAAAACTTTCCAGAAGACACTCTAACCCATGCTGTCCAATATCCATAGTTACATTCTTTTAATTATTGCTATATCTCCCCTGAAATTTCTTATAAACCATTTGTTGGAAGACATTTTGCCTGCATGCTTTCTGCTTTTGCTTTGATTATTCTGCTTATCGTTTCCTGGCCTCACCACAACAATAATATACATCATATGGGTGCAGATCTATGTTAAAACTCCTTTTAATAGTTGTTGAGTGAGTTAAGAAAAAATATGAAGTTGCCTACTATAGATACAGCCTTGATAAATCTTCCTGGAAGAAAAATAGAAAGAAGAGCAGCTTCTTCTGATGTAATTTAGGAGACAGGCACCATGTGGAGTTCATTTTCTTGCTTGGCTGTCAGTCAAATTTGGGAATCTTGTAAAAGAAAGTGTTAAATTATTGGAAACAGCATTCATACTATACTCATCTCTAAACTCAAGTCTAAGTGAAACTTTTTTCAAATTTTATTGATTTGATGAGCTAGGGGGAAGACCAGGTAGATATTTTTGAAAACGGAAGTCATGGAGAATCTCCTTTTTTTGTTATAAATATCAGATAATATTCATCTAATATTACCAGATCATTTCTGAGACCTGGAAGCAATCCACTCCTGTTGCCCGACTGGTTTGAATAGAGCTAATTCATTCTGATGGAGAATACTTACTGAACAGATGGTTCACAATTCGCTGTGTATTTAATATACAATCTGTGATACCTAAGATGTCATCCTTTTGGATATATCTATGAAAATATCTTCATGTTTTGTAAATATCACACTAGTTGCCATACTTTTTTCATATTTTAAAATTTGTATGCATAACTAGATACATAAATACGGAAAAGCATGTAATTTTAAAGTAGCAATTGCTGATTACTGCTACCTGCATAGAAGAAATTTTAAGACATACTAAGTTAAATGGAATACAAAGTATCACTGCTTTATGAATATTAATGTTAGGTAAATTAATGAAATGGCATTTAAATTTGCATCTCATATATTTGAACAATTAATTTTAGAAAGATTAAAACTTAGTTTTGAACTAAAGTCTTAAAAAAAAATAAATGCTACCATGACATAAACAAAACCAACATTTTTATGCCTTTTCCCTATTTGGTGCAAATTCATTACCTTAAAAATAGCATATAGGCTGATATTTTATTCTAAAATTTCAAATGATTAATTTGAAACATGTACAGTAAAATATATGTCCTTAAAGAGTTCAGATAAAATATAACTGCTTTAGTGATTTTCCAATATTATAAGATGAATTCTGATTACTGTGATGTACACGTGATATTTATAGCATCTTTCTTATCCTTAGAAGGTTTCACTTGATTCATTTTATATATTGAGATCATATGCTTGTAGCAGAGAAGAAATAGAGTTTTAGAGTTTTCAACCACAGTTTTATTTTAATGTTTCTCATGAAATTGACCAGGTTCAATTTTCAGAAGAAAAGCATCTCACAAACTCTAAAATTATTGGTGAGTTTTCATTCAAAATTCAATTTTGAAGAATTTTTAAGTGTTTTAAATTATACCAAATACTGGTCTAGGATGTTCATTGTTGCAGGATATCCTGGCACTTGGGTAGGCATTCATACTAAGAAACTCTGAATCCTACCACAACTAAGTAAGTGATCTTGAACAGCAGTTAACCACAACAAGGTTCCCTTCTTCTGTAACTGCATGAACCCAAATTTACCTGGCTTATTTAAAAATTGATTCAATTTTCAATGTTTTTAGATTTAATATCCAGTTCTTTTATTTTCCATGAGATAATATCTATATAGTCTCATATTCTTTCTTTGGGGAACATAATGACTTTTTAATGAATCTTCTTTATTTAGAAAAGCAAAAAAAAAATACTTTCATCCGGAAAATTTTCACTACACTGCACAGCTCATAGAAGTAGGCATTCTTAAAGATTTTTCAGCATGGACCTTTCTTAAAATACATTTCCTGGCACAAGCTGACTATAGATCATTTTCTTAAGATTTTAAATGTTTATATGTTTAAAACCACAACAACAGCCTCCCCATTTTTTTCTCAGAAAGTAGGACAAGAATGTGCAATCTAACAAGAATGAAAGCAAGACCCCAAGGGAAGAAAATAAAGATCTTAAAATAATAAAAAATTAAATTTGTTTAGAAAGATCTATTATACACCTAAAAAATCCAATAACGATCCAAATATTCAAGCATTGAACGATTTAGGATTTTTATATTGCCTATGGTCCCTCTCTGTGTTTATATGAATATGAATTACAAAATAACAGTGGCACTCTGGTCAGTGTTGGCATTTGTGCAGTACAAGACTATGCCTTTTGAACTCCTCGGCATTAAAGGATATTGATGGATGACTTTGTCTATTCTTCTATACATATGTAAATTATACTTGCATTAATATTAATCTTTTAAAGATTAAAAAGAAACCTTTCCTTTATCTTTTGATAATAACATAATAATAAATATTAATGCTCTCTATATTTAAATGTAAATTTAATACTTGCAATTATTAAAACTTATCTCATGGTGTTCTGCTGTGGATTTGTTCATTTTCCTTGCTATGAATTTAATATTGTGGTGTTCTTCACATTGGTTGCACCAGGAGGCACATAGAAGTGCCTCTGCATCTGTTACTATGGTGACTATTGGACATATTTTTAGATGATAGAAACAATCATATCTGTACAAATTTAAAATATTGCTATCTATCTTTTTAAAAGTGTTACTGGGAATTAGACATTACATTAAAAAATGCAAGTTTGATTTCTCTTCACAGGAAATATCTTTTTGTTTTCTTAAAAGTAGAGTAGCTTCAACTTTACCAATACATATGCTAAATAGCTGAGGAAAGTGAACCACTAATTTTATTTTCTTCAAAAAATGCTTGTAGCATTAAGTAGATAGGCTCTGCAGACTGCCTGATATGACTTAAGAACCAGTTAATCTATATTAGATGCTTATTGTCATGCATAGCCTTAAAAAAACATAGCCAACAGTTGGGATATAAAATCCATATATTTTATTTGAGTATGCTGACCAAAGTAATTTTCTGAAAGAGGGACTAGAAGAAGAGGAATACATTTCTCTATTGTATTTACCTGATTCCAAATGCCATTATTAGCATTCAAAAGATGTTATTTTTAATCAGTCATAATCCATTAATTAGATATAATGTTGCATATTCAGTGATTCATTACTTATTTCTTTCCACAATTATTTTTTTTTGCTTTTTGGGTCACACCCGGAATTGTACAGGGGTTACTCCTGTCTCATGCACTCAGGAATTACTCCTGGCAGTGCTCAGGGGACCATATGGGATGCTGGAAATTGAACCAGGGTTGGCCGCGTGCAAGGCAAACACCCTACCCGCTGTGCTATTGCTCCAGTCCCTCTTTCCACAATTTTAACTAGGAATTTGAAGCATTGTGTTTCAACATGAAAAAAAAATAGAATTAGAGAAAAGAGAACGAAGTGTTGGTGGCGCTCTAATATGTAAACTATAGATAGAGAAGAATTATTAAAAATATACAACTAAGAAGGAAAAAATTGTGAAATATAATTGCATGGAAAGTAAGAAATATATGTAATTTTATTTGCCAGGGTTATGGTTTGGGACTATGGACAATGTGATGTATAGGTAGAAAAAAATTATGTTGCATTTGAAAACATGAAACTTATTGGTAACCTCCTTAAAAGAAACTTGAGTCATAAGGTAATGATAGAAACTAGAAAGAATGAGTTGAGGAGCTGGAGTGATAGCACAATGGGTAGGGCATTTGCCTTGTACGCGGCCAACCCGGGTTCAATTCCCAGCATCTCATATGGTCCCCCAAGCACCACCAGGAGTAATTCCTGAGTGCATGAGCCAGGAGTAACCCCTGTGCATCACCGGGTGTGACCCAAAAAGCAAAAAAAAAAAAAAAAAGAATGAGTTGAAGAGTTAGTTTACTTTTCTAATAAAAAAATTAGTTTTTGATTGAGAGGACAGTCATTAAGTATCTTGCCTTTATAGATGATTGGAACTGGTTTGTACCCAGCACTGCATATGGCCACCTGAGTACTGCCAGGAGTGATTCCTGAGCATAAAACTAGGAGCAAGCCCTGAGAACAAGTGGATGTGGCCCCCAAACAAGCAAAAGAGTAAAAAATTATTAATTAAATTCATATGGAACTAATGAGTATGTTTTAAATGTGTAATCTTGTCAATTTTGCCAGATATGAACGCTGAGTATGCAAAATATTTCTATCACTAATTATAATAAAAGTTTTATGTAGATATCATCTGATTTTCCATCTGGTTATATCATTTTGTTATTGTTGGGTTGAGTGTAGCCCCACAAAAGATTTATTGAGGTCCTAACAAACAGAAGTGTGAGTAAATGTATATGGAAAAGCATTTGCACGATTTTAACTGACTTAAGACATTGTTGTTAGGGTAAATTTTAATTCTAATATAATTTTTCTTCTTTTCAGAAGACAGACATATGAAGACAGAGTCAATAAAAACAACCTAAGATGATGGAGACAAATACTGGAGTTAATAGCTATAAGGAAGAATATCAAAGACCAATAATCTCCACCAAAACCTATGAAGGAACAGGAAAGGAACCTCTCAAAAAGTTTCAGGAAAATTATCAACTGTGAAGATTATCCTCTACAGAAAATAAGTTGGCTTTAGTTACTCTGTTTCTGATACTTGGTAAAAATTACCTTAATAAATTAATATTCCCTAACTGTAAGAAAAATCCATAACAAAGTTTTCTTTCTTTTCTTATAATCTCTATATCTTTCATTTATTTTTCTTGCCTTATCACTGTGGCTAGTTAGTCAATAAAATGTGAAAATACTAGTAAAAATATGTACTCTTCACTCTATCCTAATCTCAGAGTAAATGTATTCAGAGTTTTATCAATGCGTATGTTGCTATCTCTGGAAATTTATTAGTCTCTATTTTAGTTTGCTGAGCTTTGTTGAATTTCATCACATAGATCTACTTAAATATAATCATGTTTTTTCTATCTTTTCAAAAATAGGTTATGAATTTTTCAAAGATTAAGCCAAATGTTCATTACTGGACATAACACTATTTTGACACAACACTTTACATGCTGTCATATTCAGTTAACTAATACTGAATTTCCCATATGGCATCACATATCAGTAAGAGACATTATTGATTCTTCATAATGGAGAAGGGATTATATCCGAAGCTCAGAAGATTCTTTGTTTCTGACATTGCTCAGAAAACCAGTGAACAGAAAGTTTCAAACAGCCTTTCAAAGAGGCAGAGTAAACATAAGTAGGCTTCAGAACCTCAAAGATAAAAGTTTGTGTTACTCCACTTGGAAAACAAGCTAAATCACCAGAGTTGATGACGGTGGAAAAGGACCATTTTAAATGGAGTGTAAAGGAAGTACTTGATAAAAACATCTTTGAATAATTTACCCCAATAGTAGAAAGAGAAACTATACCTGCTCCAACAGATCTTTCTATTGTATTTTTTCATCAGAAGATATTGTACATCACCTTGAAAAAGCAGTAACACAATAAAATGAAATAACTAGGTAGCATAAGTAAATGATTATCCTTACCCCATCCTTATATCAGCCTTTCCAAGTCTATCTTCTAATTGCCAGCACATGCAAATTTTTGATTGAATCAATTTCATCCAGGAAAGAACAGTGCGTAGGTGAGAAGTACTAAGTAATTTAAATCCATTGGGGATAGTTCTTAACTAATGGCTGATATAAACGTTGATGTGGAAAGATCCCAGGTCCTTTCTCCTCAAGTGAATCAACACCAAAGCTAGTGTTGCAGTTTCACTGACTGCTAAATTTCCCAAGAGAGTAAGTTCCAATTATGCACAGTGGTCATTTGCCTATTAGGTATCCTTATTTAGTTTTACTTTCCAATTTTGTTATTGCTGCTCCCAGGACTCACTTTCAAAATAAACTCCTTGAGCATAGGTCCTGTCCCAGATTTTACCTGTAAGGTAATGTGAGTTCAGGTAATATGTCCATTGCCATAGCAAGAACATCAGAGCCTGACTCAGATAACTAAGACCAAAAACATCACCAACATACCTGGCCTCTGAATTTCTTTGGATTTTATATAGTAGCACTTATATCTCTTATCAGGGCTTCCGAAGGACTTGTTTACTCCTGCTCACTAAATCTGCTTAATCAGCCTTATAATCTCACATGATAAAACTACTCCTCATTACCTATGTTTAATATAAAATGAATGTGGATGCAAAGTATTGTATAAAGGAGGATGTTTAAATTATTTAACAAATTGTATGGGAAATTCAATATTGGCCATAGTAATGGACAATTTCATGGAGTACCCATGTTGAGTTAGAGGTAAATATATATTACTGGATATTGGAGCTGCTCAAGTCTACTGAGTTGACCTCCTTTTTAAGTCTTTATGCTTGAAGCAAAAATTATTTCTAAAGTTTAAAGCTTTTTAAAAAATCTTTATTGAGTAACTGTGCTTTACAATGTTGTTGATGAGGGTTTCATACACACATTATTCCAATATCATACCCATCACCAGAGTATCTGCTTCCATCCACCGAGGCCCCAAAACCTAATCACTTTCAATTACCCATACCCTACAAAGTCTGTCCTATTGATGAATTCTCCAATTCTACTGCTTTTGGCTCTTTGTTGCTACCATATGGGGTATTTTTAGTCCTATATATACCTAAAAATCATTCTTTATTATTTTCTTTTTAATTTCTCCCGGCCTGGAGCAATAGCACAGTGGGTAGGGAGTTTGCCTTGCAAGTGGTTGACCTGGGTTCAATTTCTCTGCCCATCTTGGAGAGCCTGGCAAACTACCAAGAGTATTCTGCCCGCACGGTAAATCCTGGCAAGACACCCATGACATATTTGATATGCCAAAAACTGTAACAACAAGTCTCACATTGGAGACCTTACTGGTGCCCGCATGAGCAAATCAATGAACAAGGGTAGGACGGTGCTGCAGTGCAGTGCTACAATTTCTCTGAGCATGGTATCCTTTAGTTTACTCCATATCACATCAACTTGCATGATTTTGCCCTTTGTTAGAGATGCATAGTATCCATTGTATAAATATACAATATTCTTCTTTATTTGTTCATATGTAGATTAATACTTGGATTTTATATGGTGTATAAATATATAATACATATATTATATATAATACATATATACATATATAATACATATATAATACACACATATGAAATACAATAATAAATATATACACTAATCTCTACACTATATACACTAATCTCTACAATGAGTATGTCTGTGCATCTATCCCATCAAAATAATGTTTTTCTGTTTGGAGCATAAATGCCAAGAAGTATTGAGGGGATTTTAAAGAGAAAAAAGCACTCATTTATTGTTGTTGGGATATCATCCAGTTATTTCTAGAGTTTTAGTCTTATTTTTTTAAGAAAGTTTGAAATGGAGTCTATGTCACTTGTAAATTTCAGTATGGTAGCCGGTTAATTATACACCAGCTAAAGTTTAAAGAAGTCACCTTCAATTTCTTCCCTTTCCCTCCTAGGCCAGATACTGCCAATTTAATCTTTCAGCTATTTCTTAAGTGGCCTTATTCCTTCTAGCCAAACTCTTCCAGCTCCATTGAGGTCTTTATTATTTTTGCAGGTTTTAACTCCCCCCTCAAAGGTCTGCTTGCCTCTGAATTTGTCTTTCTCAAACTCACACTCTTTCCAAATATGACTGTGGCATTTCCTTTCTTTAAATTCTTCAACTCTTCTATTACTGAAAAGTAACATGGCACAATCTTGACCCTTAGATTGACCACCTCTCCTCTCATCATTCAACACCATTGCCTTGGCAATAGGCTCCGGCCATATCAAATAGCATGCATTTCTCTCCAAACATCACATTCTTTCTCTCCTTCATAATTGCACTTATAATTTTCTCCTCTGTTTTTTCCTCCTTGGCTCATGTCCATTTTCATACTAAGTCACATCTCAGATTCTATCTCCATTTAGAAATTCTTAAACCTGTGACGAGATAGATGACTCTCCTCTAGATTTCACAAGCATTTTTGAGTGTTTCAATCTCTTCACTTGCCACATTGTTCTATAACATATATTTAAATATCTTTTCCACCATTTTATTACCCAGACTCTTGAGAAATGAGTTGTGAAAGAAAATCACGCACACAGAAATTTTATTTAAGTATTTGCTAAATAATTTAGTATATACATATTTGACCTTATAGTCAAATACAATATGCATTAGTTATATTTTAAGAAATAACAAAGGCCGCAGGGGGGCTCCACAGCTCCCGGAGAATGCACCAGGTCCCGAAGAGAGCCGAGATTCCCCGGGAAGTCCCAGATGGGGTAGGTGCTGCATCCCGCCCCCTCCAGATGGAACCCTGGTGACCATGGGCCTCTACAAGCATAGCTCGAGTATATGGGAACCAGGACTTTTGCTCCAAATGGTGTGCGACATCTCTCTATATGTAAGGTGATCAATGGAAAGTAAATCATCCAACGTTTCTCCCTGAAAACCAGGCTTAACTCTTATACAGGCCACAACACCCAATGGGAGAGAGAGAACAAAAGGGAATGCCCTGCCACAGAGGCAGGGTGGGATGAGGGGGAATAGGGGTTGGGAGGTATACTGGGATCCGAGGTGGTCGGAAATGGTCACTGGTGGAGGGATGGGCATTCAAAATAAATTAATTAATTAACTAAAAGAAAAGAAATGACAACAATGTTGATATAATTATTGTCATACTTTTTGTATAGCTAAGTTTTAACGAATATGTTTGTTAAACGTTATTATCAATATCAATATATGTAGCAATAGTAATGTAAGAAGCACATATTAAAAATTGATTATTCTTTTTTGTTTTTGTGTTTGTTTTTTGGGGGAGCCACATGTGGTGGTGATCAGAGGTCACTCCTGACTCTGCTATCAGGGGACAATATGGAGTCCTAAGGACTGAATTCTGGTCATCTGTGTATAATAAGGGGTTGGAGCGATAGCACAGTTGTCAGATCGTTTGCCTTGCACGCGGCCGACCGGGGTTTAATTTTTCTATCGGTCATGGAGAGCCCGGCAAGCTATCGAGAGTATCCTGCTTGCACGGCAGAGCCTGGCAAGCCCTCCGTGGCATATTTGATATAGCAAAAACAGTAACAACAAGTCTCACAATAGAGACTTTACTGGTACCCGCTTGAACAAATCAATGAACAACAGGAGGACAGTGCAGCGCTACAGTGTATTTTTAATAAGAATGGTACCACATCTACTATACTATTGCCTGGATCCCCAAATTAAATTATTCTTATGACATTACAAAAATTTTTCTGGAGTGTACTTTAATAAGTATGGGATATGGATTTGTGACATGTTTTATTACTTTATTCCCATGTAGCCAATGTAGCAATTGCCAAAAATGGTTTTGATAAAATTTTTCTATAATTGGTAGACTCCACTGTCACACACAGAAGATTAAAAATTAATCTTTTGGAAGCTCATGGCATTGAGTCAAATATTAGTAGGCCAGATCTTAGGAACACATCCAAAAAACAACTGTCTTTTGCATTTTGGAGGCCAATTCTTGTGTGTGTGTGTACGAGTAGGCTGCACCCATACACAATCAGGCAGTTCCTTGACATCAGGAGCATGCACAGGACTCTACTCGATTCTACTGCTGCTTACCAGAAATAGAATAAGATCCCACGGGCTGAAAGCTCGGTTCCTCAATGCTTTCCTCAGCCTTGCCCTGTGCTTCTTGCTGACCCATTGCAGAAAGAATGTCCCACTGATTCCCCTGCAAGACTTTGATTAAATTGCTAGAACAGCTTGCAGAATTCAAGGAGAGAGTTTACTTTCATTTAGCAGTTCACTATAATATGATATAATAAGAGCTACAGATAAATACTCTGATGGAGGCAGCCTAGGGCAAGGTACGTGGGGTGGGGCACAGGGTTTCCATGACCTCTTCGGTGTACCAGTCTCCTTGTGCCAGCACCCGCTCACCCACTTGGAAGCTCTCCAAAGCTACTACAATGAGAGTTTAGGGTGCCTTCATCACTTAGGCATGATTGATAATTAAAATCTCCATTTTTAACCCTTCTCACTGTTCAAAAGAGTGAGATGTGTTAGGGGATTACTTTTAGGTGATCCAGGAGACATGTAGAAGCGCAACCAGATTTGCCTCATTAGAGAAAAAGACACTCCTTGTCACCCAGGAAATTACTGGGGAGTCAAAAGGCTTCCACCAGCCACTGGTGTCAAAGACCAAATGTTAGAATAAGACACTTCTGGTGCTCCCCTCTCTTTGGAAATTCAAAGAGCCTTAGGAGCTGTGTTAGGAACCCAGGGGGAAAGATCAAAATATATTTTCTGTTATCTCACAGAATGTCTGTCATTGAGTCAGTAGGCGCTCCGCTACCTTAGGTGTTACGAAGAAAACAGCAATGACAGTTTAAATTTCTTTCATTTAAAAACCCACACTAATGTACACACACAGATATGATCAGATTTTCTTTTTCAGTTTTCATTGGTGTTAATCATTAGGCACACAGTAGGAGCACGATAAATATCAGTTTGTTATAATCTTTCAATTATAGGATATTTTAAATTATATTTCCATATTTTCTTTATTATTATAGACCAGTATAAAAATACAGAGTTCCCCTTATCGTGCAGTAAGATTGGCTTGCCAAAATTTTATCTTCTTATGTTTTTTTTTTTTTTCTGAAACGTAGCATAGCTTGTGTTTACCAAAACACAAATATGCATTGATGCCAATTAGCCACTAGGGGGGTCACTTTCTGAAAGGATTGTTCTACATGTGGCTCCATGAAATATCAGCAACCATTAAAATGCCTACTAGATAACCCAATACGAAAATGGAAAATAAAAATGTTAGTTGCAATGTGTTGTATGTCCACTGAATTAACAAATTAATAACTGAATTCTTTGTAGCTGAATGTAGAATTTTTGTCAAAGAGATATAAAAGCAACTATGGTAAAAGAAATGAAGATACCGATCATTGATAAAATAAATATTTAAGTCAAATTCAACAATTGTAAAAGTGTTGGAAAGTTAAAAACATCCTCTCTCAAAAAATAATAATTTTAATTTCAATAATTAAATGATCTGGAGCGATAGCACAGCAGGTAGGGCATAAGCCTTGCATGCGGTTGACTTAGGTTGATTCCTCCATCTCTCTCGGAGAGCCTGGAAAGCTACTGAGAGTATCCCGCCCACATGGCAGAGCCTGGCAAGGTCCCCATGGCATATTCGATATGCCAAAAACAGTAACAACAAGTCTCACAATGGAGATGTTACTGGTCCCCGCTTGAGCAAATGGATGAACAACTGGAGGACAGTGCTATAGTGCTACATACACAAAAATAGAGAACAGGTTGGGCCTTCTAGAAAATATTTGGTATTGATCACCCCTTGACAATACGTTGAATATATGTGCACATATCAAAAATGAGTCAGTGACAAAAACCTTCCCAGTTCTTACAGACTTTGAAGGTGTTTTGAAGTCTGGCATATACTTAGGCTATGCTAGCACGTTTTAAATTTTAGCTAGAAAAGAAGTTAATATAAAGAAAACTTTTAAAGGATTCCAGGATAGCGATGACTTTTCCAGAAGGAGGTAGTGCTAAACAAGGATATCCTGAACTTATACGAGAGATTCAAATACATAAGAAATGGAAGAAAATTCAAACTTGAAAAAAAATATTTTGTGTTAAGATATGAGGAAATAAGACATATATCTTGCGGGGGGGATTTAAAATAAAGGCCTTGAAGACGAAGGGAGGAAGGAATTAGTACAAAGTGTGAAGCAGAGAGCAGGAAGAAAAGGGAACTTTGTGTAGACTTTTTCTTGACATACCAGAGAGAATGGTTTGATACACTGATCATTTAAGGAACTACTACATTTGGTGTGTGGAGACTGGATTAGACTCTGTCAAGAGTGCTTGGAGATATTTGGGTCCATAGGGAATACAAAGTAAACCCTAAATTGTTGACTCACTGGACCCACTTGAGCAAATCAATGAAGAACGGGAGGACAGTGACAGTGACAGTGAAGTCTCTTCCCACGTTGTTCTCTACAATTGCCAGATGGTGGGGGTTCCATTCTTGGGTTGCAACATGTAGCAAATTCTTCCCAGCTTTTTCCCATTTAATCTCCTTTCTAACCCATTCTACAATTGAGTTGCATTTCTGGTTTGGGTCATTCTTTGCCCTCTCCATCCCTTTAGCTTCTGGGATGGAGGATCAAGAGAATGAGGAATTAGGTCTTAGAACTTCAAAATCACCTAACCCAGGATGAGATTTTGTAGAGAGAATTAGATCCCAATGTCAAACTGAACCTTCTTTTGGGATCCCTTTTATAATGCATAATTCATGCATTGGGTTAATCCAATGTCTCTCATTTTTTATACACATATACTTTAAATATCTTTTATGATACTAATGTATTAATTTTTCTTTCACCCTTCTGTTTGTGTCCTAGACTGGAAGAGCAGAGAGGAGTGTGGTGTCATTTAGTGGAAAACGTGGTCAAATAAAAGAGAATTCTATAGACAATTCTTTAGATATGAGTTAAACTATGACTCTAAAACAACTTCCAAATATTGTTATGATCTATTTTTCAAAGGACTGATGGAAAAATGAAAAAGCATATTTGTAATAATAATGGTTATTATTATTTAGGAAAACATATTTGTGACACAATGGTTGAGTATAGAAGGTGATATGCTAAATCAAAAGTCAGGTGGAGATAGATACCATATAATTTCATTTATAAGCAGAAGTATGCAGGACTAATTGGGAATGGAGCTATAGTTTATTGGGTAGGTCATTTGCCTTGTATGCAGCTGAGTGGGGTTTGATCCCTGGCATTTCATATGATTCTCTGCTCCCCTACAAAAATTATCCCTGAATGCAAACCCAGGAGTAAGGCCTGAGTACCTCCAGTCATGACCCAAAAACAAAAACAAAGGAAAAATAAAACATGGGAAGTCTAGTCAATTGCATGGTGGTACTGGGAACTAGACTTTTAATGGTGCTCAAGATACAACATATATCAAAGTAAAACATGAAATTCATGTAATGATATATACTACAATTATCTTGCTATTTTCTTTTTCAGAAAGGACAAAATTACCTATTGTACTAGGTCATGAAAATAAGTTCTTCAAAAGTATTGTGCTAATTGAAACATATAAAATTCAAATAGTTTAATGGACTATTTTATTACTAAAATTGATTAAGTAAAACTACGTTTAGGCAAAAAGTTACTAGGATAATTTGAAGCGAGATTACAAAATGGTGCTTAATGGGATGCAAGTTGAAAACATTTTATCCTCACCTCAACTTTGCAGACCTTCCCCTTTCTCTAAAACTTCTCTCCCATGTACAGTATATCGGATGAAGGCCATGGTTTTCAAGTGCTTTTTTCTCATCAGCAGAATCTCATGAGTTACTCTACCTGAGGTCATAACTGTGACCTCTCTAAGCTATCCCCCACTCCTTTTTTGATACAGCCCATGATTCTTGCAGTTTAGCATGGAGACTATTAGATTGGAATCCTCTTTGTCTGACTTGCTCCTTCCCTTCTCCATATTCCATGCTGCTGATGGATCTTTATGATAAGAAAAAGATGGAGGATGGAGATGGAAAGGGCAAATTCTTCAGGGACTAAAACTTTTGCAATATGGAATATGGGTTTTCTGTCATGGCAAATGCCCAGATAATGTTTTTCTCCCATTGCATTTGGGAATTCCCCTTTCCCATCTTTGCAGACTTCTCCAACATTGTACTGTTTCTTAACTCAAGCAGTGAGGTTTTTTTGGCTAAAATTTCCCTTACAATTGCCACTCAGCTCTTGCCCCAATGGTATTCACAGACAAACAGTCCCTGGTGTAACATTCTTTCCTGATGACTCAGACCTGGCTACCTTCCAAGCTATTGCCTCTGGCTTTGAGAAATATTATACTTCTTTTGCCCACCAAATTCTTCAGTAACTGGCCACTCCTCTTGGCAGCTGCAATCTTTGCTCTGATTTTCAAGTAACTCCAATCCTAGACTTTGAATCTTACAGAGAAGAATCAATCCTTGCTAGATCAGACATCCACTCACCTTTGAATACTGGAAATCACAAGCTTTTAGGTATTTTGCCATTGTGTTTGTAGAGAAGATTTTCTGAATTTCTGCAGCTTCATAATCACCCAATTGGGTGCAGGTACATGGTTTTATGTCCCTAGCAAGACTTTCTTTTTATACTAGTGACTCTCTTAAATCTGCCACATCAAGGGTATTTATTGATCCTTGTCATCAGCTTTGAACCAGAGCCAAAACTCTTAGACAATAGAAAAACATTAACCGAATATTCAGCTTCAAAAAAGAAATGTTACAATAACTGAGCATATTTTGGATGGTACAAGAAGTGTTCCAGGAATTCCAATCCCCATATACAATCAGGATCTAATTGGATTATGAAGTTAGGACCTCTGGGTTGAAATCCCCCAAAGAGTTAGTTAAATTCCATAGTCAACAATCCACAGAGTATAAAAACCCTAATAAGATGTCCAAACTCTACTTAAAGACTTTGGAAGTCAAAGGTCTCTACATCTCAAAGCTGACCAAATCATTTCTGTATGGTTCTAATTATTAGCAAGTTTGGATTTATACTAAGTCAAAAGTCAGCATTGGACTCTATGTAAATATCACCTATTTTTTTTTACATTTATATTCTGAAAACTTTAAAAATGTAATGAGTTACTTTTCCCCCAGGGTAAATTGATGGTAATTTTTAAAAATAATAATTATTTCCCTTCTGGCTACGTTTTCCCTACCTAAATATCCCCAAATTTTTCAAGTTTTTATTCTATGGCAGGTTTTGTCTTTCTTATTATTTTAGGAATATTTTTTCTTGTAATTTATAGTTTACCCCAATAAATATACTTATTGTATTACCCAGAATTTATAATAACACCAGGAAGAATGAATTTTGAACTCATTTTGGTTAATTTTAAAACCAGGTAATATTATAACTATGACTCATAAAGATGTAAATATAAACATGTTAAAGACCTGATAAAATTTTATAATTGGTGCTTCAACTGGCAGGCATTTTAAATCGCTCAAGCGTAAATCTAAAGTATAGTACATATATATTATAGAATAGAAATATTGCAGTAAACATGAGGGCATGATGGCTAACTTCACCATGATGGGTAAAAATCATTTTAAATGGAAATAAGCTATTAGATATCTTTTAGTGACATATTCTAGGTTTGAAGACAGAAACAACTCAATGGGAACATTTCATGTGCACAAATTAAACTCAGTACAGAATACTCATGAACAGGAAACAAAAAAAAATGTATCCAGATTTAGAATAGTTGGAAATTATTGTGTCATCCAAGTTTCTTACATGCCAACCTGAAGAAATTTATCTAATGAACTATAAAAGAAGAATCATGAGAAGCTTTTGAATTTGTCCATATGATGAGAATTCTGTTGTGATTTAATCTAGCCTACCTATAAAGGTTAGATTCTAAAAGGCAAAGACTGACAAAATGATATCTCAAGGAGGTAAAGTTTATGAATGGCAGCAATACTTTTGCCAAGACGGAATGGAAATGGTCAAGGGGCAGAAAATAAATATGAGTCTGCATTTTCTAGACTAGTAAAAATCTCCCCGTTTACAATTTGCCATACCAAATTAGCATCCACTTGGTGTGGGAAAGCAACCAGAATGCATTCTTTCAAAGCTTTGGAGCCAAAAACTCCCAAATGAAGTACATGTGTACCAGGGCTGTATTCTTTCTGAAGCCTTCCTAGCTTCTGGTGGCTTCCAATAGTTCTTTAAATTGCTAAGCAATTTCAAACATCTCCTCATTTCTACCAATCTTCAATCACCTTATTTGAAGGTGATTGAATACAAATCTTTTTCACCTCTGTTTCCGTGTTTCACTTATATTCGCTTTAACAACAATGATCATGAGATTTTTAGAACCCAGAGTCATCCAGTTTGATGCCCTCTTGATCCTTAACTATCTGAAACCAACTTATTTTCCAAGAAGGAGACATCCTGATCTGAACATGAATTTAGAGTAGGCCCTATTAAATTCGTGTTGGAGAACTCTGGGATCATTAATGCAAAGAAAATGCTCTGTTTGGTTCTCCTGCAAAAACTTGTCTCTAGGAAAATACATTTAAGTTCCAGTTCTGAGAGACACAATTGGCAGTGGCAGACAGAATAGAATGACATGAGCATAGAGTGTAAAGTCAAATATTGTTTATTATTAATAATGATGATGATCGTAATAGTAAACTAGATTCAGCAGAATAGTTAATCTTATGGAAAATAAAACTTAAAAATACTTTGGGACAAGGGGGATAATATAGGGGTTGTGGATTTTGTCTTACTGACCCCAGTTCAATCTCAGGCACTTCATATGGTCTCTAGAGCATCACAGGGGTGACTTGGGCATGCAGATCCAGGAATAAACACTGACCACTAGTAGATCTGGCCCAACTACACCACCTCCCAAAGATGTACCTAAATAAGAGAGGCAAAGAGGTAGAAACTAAGTAAGGCATAGTTTCTTGACTCTCCAAATATTATCAACATGATATGTTGCTAAAATAAAACTGAATTTATTGCAAAGAGTGAGGGAGAGCATCACCTCTACACTCCTTAAATCGTGTCTTAAAATCAGAGATGGGAGAGTTAGATGTCACTGCTAATGGGAAGTTTAGTATAAGGTGGTCCTTCTATAAAGACCTAATTAGAATAAGGAAAAGTTGGAATATACCAGGGTGTAGAACCACCACAAAGAGCAAAGTAAATATTTTATGAATAGGGAATCAAAGAATCACCAGCTCAAACTATAGATGTTTTCTGTTGAAAAACGAATTATTTTAAATTCTTTATTTTTTGAACCTAATCACTAGGAGATTCGCAGTTACAAAGCTGTTCATGGTTGGCTTTCAATCATACAATTTTCCAATCCCTCTATCAGTCTACGTTTCCCACCACCAATGTCCCCAGTTTCCCTCCCAACCCCCCTCCCCAGAGGTCCAGGTAGATGGGTATGGGTCCCTCTCCAGATGTCCAGGCCTCTGTTTTATCTTTGAAGGACATCACTTATTCTGTCTCTACAGTAAGCATTCTCTCTCTCTTTCTCCCTCCCCCTCTCTCTCTCTTTCTCCCCCCTCTCTCTGTATCAGGTTTATAATAAAGATACTGAAAGGTTGTTATGTTTGTTCCTTTACCTATTCTCAGCATGCAGTTCTTAAATATGTAATGATCCAGAGTTACATTTCCAACTATCTTTGTCATAAGGTCCCTTCTCAATCCCAAAGACCTTCTCCCCAGCACTTGAGGCAGGCTTCCAACTGTGGACCAGTCCTCCTGGCCCTTGTTTCTTCTGTCCTTGGGTATTAGTATCATGTTTTTATCTATACTACATTTTTAAATTCTTATACTGACCTTTTAAGTTCTTATGAAGATTGTTTTAAGTTCTTTAATAGATCATTTACCTGAAGGGAAAATAAAGAAATAAATAAAAAGATAATAGTAGAATCACAGGCTGGAGTGATAGCACAGCAGGTAAGGCTTTTGCCTTGCAAGCGGCCAACGTGGCCAACCCAAGTTTGATTCCTCCACCCATCTCGGAGAGCCCGGCAAGCTACCTGGAGTATCTCTCCCGCACCCGCACAGCAAAGCCTGGCAAGCTACCCGTGGCATATTCAATGAATATGCCAAACACAGTAATAATTGTCACAGTGGAGACGTTACTGGGCCTGCTCCAGCAAATTGATGAACAATGGGAGGACAGTGACAGTGACAGTAGAATCACTCTTTTTTTTTTTCATAGTGAATACAGTGGGGGTGGAAGAATGGAGAGCCAGCTGGATTCAGCGGGTTGCCTAAAAGTTTGCTCATGGAAAGGTAGCCAGTCAGAAGATAATGGGATGGGATATGGGATATAGCATTAGATATGGTTGGGGGTGGGATATGGCAGCAGATAAAAGGAAGTCCCCAGCCTCACGTCTCTCTGTCCCCGACCCTCTCACACTTAAACACTCTCGGGACCCACTCAACAACAGATTGCAGGATCGGGTAGGGCTGAGCGCCTGGAGAGATGGCTGAATACAGGCCTCATAGGCTCCTCAGAATCCCTGCAAAGCGCTGACGCCCAGGTGGTGGGAAGATGCTGAGCACAGGTGTCTCACCCATGTGCTCACAGCTGGGGACCAGAGACTAGGAAAACTGAGACCAGATGGCAGGAACTACTGGGGTACATTTAGGAGGCCCTGCGATCTCGCTCTCAGGCTGGAGCTGGAGGAAAGTAAACAGGGTAGAGAGCAGAGCAAGGCCGGCTTTCACAGGAGGCGAGTAGACAGTGTGGGACAAGACAGGGAGGTCATTCGCGGGACGGGCAATGTCAGGGACAGGATCAGCGACATGGTTCACAGGTAAAACAGAGGGAGTTGGACATCTGGGGAGAGACACGGACCCATCTACTTTATCTGTACAATAAACTCTGACTTTTAACGTTTAGAATTTTTCATGCAATTCTTTGGTACGATTCTCAAGAAGCCATCAGCGCAGGAAAAAATCCACTTCTGCACTAAAAATAGTGACTGGAAGACAACTGTCTCTCTGAATGTGGGGGTGGATTGTTTTTCAGTTCTTCACAGCAACGAGGAACCCCAAGTTAATTGTTATAGGTTTAGGACGAGTGATCAGGAAAGGATCATACATGATCCCGTGACGTGCAAATTACTTAGGACAATGAAAGATTCCTTTTAGTTTTAGTTTATTAATTTATTATATGTCTTTGTTCTTTTTAAATTATTTTTTAATTTTTTAAATTTATTTTTAGTTTATTATTATTATTATTATTTGCTTTTTGGGTCACACCCGGCAAGGCACAGGGATTACTACTGGCTCTGCACTCAGGAATTACTCCTGGACATGCTCAGGGGACCATATGGGATGCTGGGAATCAAACCCAGGTCAGCCTCATGCAAGGAAAACCCACTACCCACTGTGCTACGGCTCCTGCCCCAAATGTCTTTGCTCTTGATTGTGGTTGAAAGGAGTTCTGAATTTACTCACGTTTTAGAACAGAAATGAATATAGGGGAAAAATCATAAGAAAATTAGAAGGCATTATGGAAGTTATATTTAAAATTATATTTTATATTATACTGAAAATAAATAGGATGGTTAAGAGATATGATACAATTAGCAAAGTGTCCCAACATGCTGCACTCCTCTTTCTGAATTTGTGGAACGCTACACTTAACCAGCACTATGTTACTTGGTCTCCTAATCCCCATGTTTGGTTGGAAACTCATATCAGAATTCAGAAATTTGATGGTTTGCCAAGAATTTGACCTCATTGCCAGGAATTTGATCTCATCAAGACGAAGGGTCTATATTAAGTCATTTTATTCTTTCAAAACATATTCTCTGTCACTCCATCCTCTAGATTATTAAAATACACTTACATAGTATATCTAATATTTAATGTGAACATAATAAAATCATTTTTTAATTTGTCATAAATAATTTTCTTAAGAAAATAATTCTTTTATACTTCTCCCACCAATTGCCAGCTAAGTACAATGTGTTCTCATAATTCCAGGAAGTAGTGTTGTGGCTGTCAAGAGTGATGTGTTGCATAATCAGTAACAGTAAATGGCTCATTCTTTGAAGCTATTCCTGCTGGAAGGTGTATAAGAATATCCACTTGAAAGTGCCAAAGTATACCTGCCAACAACCAAAACCTAGGAGTTGAAAGACTTAGGGAGATAAATAAGGAAATGTGTTATAACTGTCCTGAAATATTGAAATATTAGACTGGGAAGCATTATGAAAGTACACAGTGATCCCTTGTTTTATGTGGCAAAGTGTTCTGGTGGAGAGAAAAGGTAACTATTACGAACCCACTTTTGCTGGTAGTATTTTGTACAACAGTGTCAATATGGGAGGAAAAAATTCTGTACTTATTTAATGCCTGGAACATGATAGTTACTCAAAAATGTGATAAAGGAATGAGGGGATAATTAACGTGGTCACTGAGCAATTGGTCCGAAAGATGAAAGTCTAATCCTTTATAACATTTAAAAAATACCTGTAACAAAATATGTTACACTGCAAAAGCTTAGGCGACTAGTGGATAATCTCTACTTTCAGGAATGCAAAGAACCAGAGTGCTATTTTCAGATTTGAGGGCTAACTAATAAGTTCATCTTGGTATGTGGTTGAAGCAAAATGGGGCTATATTGAAGAGGTTGTCTTGGGAAGAAATTGATTAAGAATTCAGATGTTTAAATGGAGAACTAAAAAAATAAAAATAAAAAATAAATGGACAACTAACATTTCCCTCCAAAAATAGAAAATATTTATAATTGGGGAGTAGAACTAGGAAAACGACAAAATAAGAATGAATGATAGAGGACAGGACATCAGAAAACCTTGGAAATAAAGATAATGAATATAATCACTTTTTACATGAGATGAGAACACAGTTTTTCAACCACAGATCTTTAATGAAAGATGAAATTTTGCTTCTATAAAAACATAAATGGAACTAAGCAGGAACATATTAAGTAAAATAAGTCAGAAGGAGAAAGGTAAATATCAGCTATCTCATTCATATGTGGCATCTAGTGGAGTGAAGCAAGGAACTTTTAAAGTCAAACAAAAACTAATTTTTGTATTCAGACCGCAGGACTGCAGTTTAAAATAGGGCATGGAAGTCCAGTGGTTTGTGATGGAAGGAAATTGGTATATTGTTGGTAGACAGTGTACTGACATATGTAAAGTATGTGTGATATTGTATTCTTATAATCCATACATTCTTATAATCCATACGTTCTATAGTACCATTACCTCAATCATGACAAAAAATAAGAAGACAACAACAACAACAAAAACAACAGCAACAAAGAGTTATAGCAGATATTGCTAGTGGTATCCAAGTATCTGTTCTAACTTACTTTTTTAGGCCCAACAACCTTGGTGTTCAAAGAAATTATTGCAATCCAGGAAACAGAAGTACCAATTGACTTGGAAGTCAGAGCAACAGTATAGTTAGTAGGACAATTGCCTTGCATGTGACCAATCAGAGTTCAATTGCCAGCATCCCAGATCGCCTGAGCCTCACCCAGGAGTGATCCCTAAGAACTACTTGGTGTTGCTCCCAAACCAACTAACCAAACAAATATGAAAAAAAAAAAAGGAACAACTGCATTCTATTCTTTGCAACTACTTATGGTCAAGTGACTATGTTTTGGCTAATGAGCTATAACAAAAGTGTTGTGCTACATTCAGGAAATCTACTTCAAAGACATTATTTTTTTTTGTTTCTGGATTTTTACCCATCCTTTTATGTTAGATGCGAATACTATGTTCTAGTATCCATGTCTTAACATGTATATCCTGGGGAAGGCAGAAGAAAAAATTAGAAGGAATCTGGTTCTGTGAACACTTTAGGAAACTGATTGATTATGTCTGAATCTGTTTTACATGGAAAATGAGTTTATCTTATTCAAGTCACTGTCTTTTGTTTTGTTGTTTTTATTTATGATGCAGTTCATATAGATTCAATCGATCTTGAGTTGGAAATATCACTCAATTTTTGATAAATTTTAATTAAAAATGTTAATAAATTTTTTGATAAATTTTTAATATAATAGCACTTCCCCTAAAAATTTCCACGGAAAAAGCTTTACAAACATTGATTTCTAATATAATTATTGACTGACTTGCTAAATTACTTGAAAGTTTCATTTAGCTTTGTGTACCAGTATAATGTACTAAAGAATGTATCGTTTATTGCTTTACATATATTTAATTATGAATATATGGCAATTGTTCTATAATTTTAAATAGAAAGAAAGTTTGATTAATGTTCTATCTTTTCTCTCTCCCTTTCCCTCCAACCTTTTTTTTAAGGCCACACTAGCTGTGCCCAAGGCTTACTTCTGGCTCTGTGCTAAGATATCACTCCTGTCAGTGCTTGAGGGACCTTATCGGGTATCGGATATCCTAAGTGGACCACATGCATGACAAGCACCCTGCTTTTTTGCCCTCTAGTCTACATTTTTCAGATGAAAAATTGATTTAATTACTTGGCAAAATTTAGAGGAAATGTACACCTTACTGCAAAATGAAGCTAGCAACTATGCTTCGTTTCAGTCTGGTATCTCCCTTCGTACACTAATGTTTCAGAAGGGATAAGATGTTTTAATTTTAATCAAAATTTAATTGCTCTTCAAACAAAAAAATATGTTATTCTGCATATGTACTGAAAATTTAATTTTTCCTTAAAAATATATGAAATTAAATATAAATATATGTGTGTGAGTGTGTGTGAAATTTAGGTTTGGAGTTTTAGTATAATGGGTAGAGCATATGCCTTGCATGTGGCTGACCAGGTTCAACCCCTGGCATCCCATATGGCACCCTGAGCACTACCAGTACAAATCGTTGAGTGCAGATCAAGAAGTAATCCATTAGCATTGCCAGATGTGGTACAGAAGAAAAAAAGGAAGAAAGAAAGGAAGGAAGAAAGGAAGGAATTGGCATCAGTAATAGTTTAGAGATTATGGTACTAGCTTTGCATACAATCAACCTTGGTTTGATTCCAACACTGCTCAGAGTCCCCCAAACATCTCTAGGAGTGATCCTCAAGCCCAGAGTTGGAATAAGCCCTAAGCACTGTGAGAATGGCCCAAGGCCACCCTGATTAAAATGAAATTAATTTATTGAAGTTTATTTCAGTGTGATTATATGTTCATGTTCCTAACTTAGCTCTAGTAACACCTAAAACACAGATAATACTGTACAAACATGTCTAAAGGTAAAGGTAAAGGCCCTCCTGTTGTTCATAGATTTGCTTGAGCGGGCCCAGTAACGTCTCCATTGGAGATTTTGTTGTTACTGTGTTTGGCATATCGAATACATCACGGGTTTCTTGCCAGGCTCTGCCGTGTGGGCGAGATACTTTCGGTAGCTTGCCGGGCTCTCCGAGAGGGGCGGAGGAATCGAACTCGGGTCGGTCATGTTGGCTGCGTGCAAGGCAAACGCCCTACCGCTGTGCCAAACATGTCTAACATTTCCAATTTGTTGGATACTTAGAATATTATCTAATATATTCCATACTATTCTGTGTTATTTTGACATATAGTTGAATCCACTTCTTAAAATGATTACATTGTTCTAATATCCTATTCAAAGAGAAGAAATAGTTTTTTCCTTCCTATAGCTTGGTATACTAAAGCATTTTTGAATTTTTTTTGAGGTATTCAAAGAGCATTTTTAAATTTTTGATATTTTATTGTTATGCATGAATGTTTTAGAGATTCACCTTATTGTCTGGAATGTTACAATTTTTTAGGACTGTGGTCATGATCACGATCACGATCATCCTGTTGTTCATCAATTGCCTGGAGCAGGCACCAGTAATGTCTCCTTCTTACTAGCCCTGAGATTTTAAAAGAGCCATATTCAATGCTCTTTCGGGGCTAGGAGAATGAGACCCATCATTGTTACTGGTATTTGGCATATTGAGTACGACACGGGAAGTTTGCCAGACTCTGCCCTGCCGGCAGGATACTTTCGGTAGCCTGACGGGTTCTCCAAAGAAAAAACAAGATAATAAGATGCTTCTGGGAGCTGGGTTTTGGAGTCTCTGGGTCTTGGCCATTAAAGGGAACACCTGGCGCCAGCAGCAGCTGGTGGGTGTAACACCTACCTACTGGAAGATGGGGGATCTGGGTGGAGAAGGCCCAGTCCCTATCCGAGCAGGCTTGGAGATCTCAGCCCTGGGATCCGCATGCCTGGGTTCCTCTGCCGGTTCCTTCATGCATAAGTCTTGTCTGGATGTGTAGAGAGTGGTCTCAGCATGGCTGTGGCTGGTTCTGGAGGTCTTTGGCTGCTGGGGCTCTGCTCGGGGTGGGGAAGGAAACTCAACCTGGTAGTTAAGATAATCTCCATCCAATTTACTTCATATGTGCACTGCATAATTTCCAAGCATTTCAAGTTTTCTCTTACCATGACTTATCTTCACCAGAACATCAATGCCCTTCACTGTAGTGAGAGTACTTCATTGTATGGAATTACATATACTAGATATAATTGTTAATATGTTATGTTCAATCAGAGGGAAGAAAATGGACCTCTGAATAGGTAACACAGGTAAGCCCATGTTGGGCCCTGGGAAAGGGTCTGAATAATAGCATAGTCTGCCAATGGTAAGGTGTCCAGTTAGAACAGGGCAGAGCATAATGTAGGGCAACATTATGTGGTTTGGTCAGGCGGGTAAGTTGGTGCCAGATCAGAAAGTGGGACCTAGTATAGAATGCTACAATTTATCATGGACAGACTCCATTCCCTGGAAGTAATTAAAGTCCTCTTTCGATCCAAAGATAGCATAAGATAATATAATGCTCTGTGGAGATTGTGAGAGACACTGGCAGCGAGCCCAGGGCACTCTTCACTCTCATGAACAATACTTGGACAAAAGTGTTCACTCGACAACCATCAAAGGAATGAAACGCCTCCCTCTCCTGACTAAAATGAGACTGCTGTCTCTTTGCAGAAACAATGCTAACCTTGTTTTCATCTTCTTGCCTCCTAGGTTAAAAGTAGGAAGATGCTTGTGGTGGTTGTGATTGAACGTTATCCACATCTCCCTGCTGTGAAAACAGGTGGCTGCTGCCTTGGAGCGCCTCATCTTGGCAATCTAGGACAGAGTTTACTCTGAAGTCACAAGCTCACTGGCACTCCCAGTCAGTGGCTAAATGTGATAGGGGTACTTAAGCTATTAGTTGTTTCTGCCTAATGTGGAACTCTCCTAATAGGTAATCTGCCTTTCCCAACTGACCTGACCAAGGTTTACTCAACACAACTCTGCAATCAGAAGCGCTTATTACCCGATATCTTGACAAAATCTAGACCAATGACTAATCGTGACTACTCCTGCTTCCTCTTTCTGTTATACATAAGGGTATTTTCTCCAATTCTCTTGCATTTCTTCCTTTCTTTTTTCTTTTCTTAGTGAAAAAAAGTTTGATTTAAAGAAATCTTCTAAGAGAAACGTGAAGGCAGACACAGAGCTGTGTGTCCAAGAGAGAATATGGGCTTCTCCAGAAGGAAATAAAACTGGAGCACACCTAAGACTGGGGTATGGGACAGTTTCTGAGATGGATAATAGACCTCTCTTGTATTTCTTACTTGTAGTTCTCATCTCCTTTCTAGAACATAATCTGACATAGCAGTGTTGCAAGTTGCCTGAGAAAGAACAAGGAAAGATAAGTTTTTCCACCAGAGTATGTATTATCTGAGTAAAGACATCATTTTGTGTGATGTGAGGGTCAGAGATAATATTTGACACAAGATTATCTCTGGCACCCTCTTTGGCAGCCCAACTGTTGGTGATTTCACCGGTGATTATCAGGAAAGATGACTTAGTGAATGGAAACACCTTTTGCCAACATGCTGATTCTACAATTGAAAGGAATGTGAAATGTACATATCTAAATAAAGACATAGAAAAATCTTACCAATAAGTTAAATTGTTAATTCTAAACTGGATGCTTTCTTTGGTGGAAATATATGAGTTTCATGGAGAGAATACATGTAACCATTTAGTCGGTAGTCAATGCCCTTGATAATAACAGTGCCGAATAAAATCAGAGATAAAGAAATAAAATCAAACACCAACAACATGGAAAAATAGTATGCCAAGTGGGTAAATTTATTTGCAAATCATTTATTTTGTAATTTATCTAAAAATTTAAAAAGATCTCATGTAGCTCAACAGAAAAAAAAGAAAAAAGAATCAGACAGAATATTTGATAAACATTGAAGGTGAATAGATGTCCACAGACACATATAAAGATATTCAACAAAACACTCCATTGGTGAAAGGAGAATCAAAACTGCATGAGATATCAGCTCATATCTGTTGGAATAAAAAGAGCAATTATTAGATTAGAACTATGCAGAAAACTTGTACAATACTGATGAGAATATAAATTGATAATACTAACTGTAGTAAACAGTCTGGAATTTTCTCAAAAACTGGGAAAATAACTGACGTGATGCAGCAATTACATATCTGGACATCCAATTTAAAAAGGTGAAAATACTAACTCAAATATATGCACATACATATACAATTATTTTTTACAAAATTAATGACAATTTAATAAGTTAAAAATTATTAAAGAACCAAGGAGATGGCTCAAATGGCTGGATTGTATGCTTTGTAATGTGGGAGACCAGGGTTTAATCTACAACTCTGTATGGTCCCCTGAGCATTACCAGGTGTGGTCCTCACACCAAAAATTATTATGCTTTATAACAACAACTGTATGAAAGAAACTTGAGTTTACATCAAGAGATGAACAGATAGGTGTGGTATACATACACACAATGGAATATTATTAGGCTATACAAAAGAATAAAATGTTGACATTTAGGTCAACATAGACAAACCTTGGGATCATAATACTAACAGAAATAAGGCAGAAAGAGAAATACAAACATATTGTCTTACCTTGACTTGCAATATAAAACAAAAACAAAACAAAAATTAAAAAAACAACAACAACCAAAAAGCTCATCTCAGAGATAGACCTCTGATGAGGTGTGTGTGTATGTGTGTACATGTGCAAACATACATGTGATATAGTGAAAAGTGGGGAAAGATAAAATAAACTTTCATAATAAAGCAAATAACTGGTAAGGGCTAATATTTAGCATGGAAATTATAGTTAACAATATGGCATTGCATATTTACAAATTGCTAGAGAGAGGATTAACAGTTTCCATGACAAGAAAAAAATTTTTGTAATTATATATAGTGACAGCTATTAACTAGGTTTATTGTGGTGATCATTTCACAATATGTACAAATATTAAATCATTAGGTGATACACCTGAAGCTAATATTGTTAAAAGTCACTGATATTTTAATTAAAAATAAAATATAAATATAAAATTATTCACACTTGCTTATGAATCTAATAATGAACAAAAAATAGCTACAAAAAAAGGAAAGAGAGACACAAATGTGGTTATATAGATGTGATCACGAAGTATGAAGATGCTTTTAAACAGAGTTTATATCTGCTGGAATGCATCTACCATGAAAAAAGGCATTCAACACCTCTGACAAAATTATTTGATCTAACTTTGCCATCTGCTATCCAAGAACATTCACAATGACCTATAAATAGTGAACAATATGGGAAGACATTAGGCATACACAAGCACTCAGCAGTGTAGAATTCCACTTAACTACGATGATCCAGCTTCCACTGCCTCTAAATATCCAACTTGATAGCAATGAAGAGACTACAAAGCCCTAGTAAAACACTATTTATCAAAATAAAAATAAAGAAAAGAAAAATAATTTCCTACATGTCAGCAAATCACCTACAGTTACAATCTTTGGTATGGTGAGAATGTGTCATAAAAATGGCCTAGACTTTTTGGAAAACAATATAGGCATTCCTCAAAAAACTAGACATTGAGCTTTCATATGTTCCAGCAATTCCACTTCTGGGACTATATACCGGGGGGTACAAAAAAGCACAGTAGAAATGAAGTCTGCACTTGTATGTTCATTATTGCACTCTTCAAACTAGCCAGAATCTGGAAACAACCTGATTGCCCAAGATCAGATGACTGGTAAAAGAAACTATGATACACCTACACAATGGAATACTATGTAGCTGTTAGAAAAGATGAAGTCATAAAATGTGCTTATAAGTGGATGGACATGGAGAATATCATGCTAAGAGAAGTTAGTCAGAAAAGAGGGGTATATATAGAATGAGTGCAATTATTTGTGAAATATAAAATAACATTTGCTCGAGCGGGCCCAGTAACGTCTCCATTGGAGACTTTGTTGTTACTGTGTTTGGCATATCGAATACTCTTGGTAGCTTGCCGGGCTCTCTGAGAGGGGCGGAGGAATCGAACTTGGGTCGGCCATGTTGGCCGCTTGTAAGGCGAACGCCCTACCAGCTGTGCTATCGCTCCAGCCCAAAATAACATAGTATGAGACAAATACCCAAGGACAGTAGAGAGAAGGGCCAGGAGGACTGCTCCATAGTTGGAAGCCTGCCTCATGTGCTGGGATAGAAGGGGCCACCAAGTCAATGATGGTTGGAGGGATCACTGGGATGGCAGATGTGTGCTGAAATTAGACTAAGGACCAAACATGATGGCCTCTCAGTATCTGTATTGCAAATCAAAATGCCCAAAAGTAGAGAGAGAGTTAAGAAGGAAAGTGTCTGCTATAGAGGCAAAAGTTGAAGTAGGGTTAGGGTCATGGGAGGGTTACTGGGGACATTGGTGGTGGAAAATGTACACTGGTGGAGGCATGGGCGTTGAGCATGACTGAAACTCAATCATGAAAGTCTTGTAACTGTATCTCACAGTTAAAAACTAAAGAATAGATACATTTTCTGTCAGTGAATTTGCCTTTTCTTCCGAGTCTCTGAGTACCTAATCCACAGGAAGAAAATTTGATTAACACAGCATCAGAATAATGATCAAAGTATAAGAGTTGGCTCAGTTTATTAGATTCCATGGGCTCAATTATATACCAAATCAAATAGAAGCAGCTGATTTGATAGATCATTTGCAGAACTTTGTGAAAGTGTTTCTGAAGTAACAGTTTGGAGGTAATAGTCTGAGTAAAAGTGATGTCACTCTCCAAAAACATTATATGTCTCAAAGAAGAAGTCATTACTTCCACAGGGAAAAAAAAATACACTATAGGAATCATGTCTTGAATGAAAAAGTTGTTCCACTTACTATCACCACCAATGTTGTTCTGGAGATTGTGCTTCCAATTGTTGGCCAACACTAGGTTCTGCAATAGGGCTAGAGGTTTTGGTCCCCAAAGATGTACTTATGCAAGTATGAAATAAAAAGTGGTTTTCACTGAATGAAATGAGCTAGCTCTCTGCAACCAATATCCGGGGGCAAAAAGAGTAGGATGACATTGATTAGCCAAATAGACTGTGGTTGCTTTCACATAATCAGCAGACAGAAATACATGTATGATGTATGTGACCATTAGGTATCTCTTGGTGTTCCTTTTCATTATTATAGTGAATGGTCATCTACAGCAGAACCTAAAGAAGTGCTTGATTTTTCATGTCCAGATTCTTCAGGAATAAGGATGTATATTTCTCCATTAAGAAGGCCTAACTAACATCTGCAGGGGCTGGAGCAACAGCACAGCGGATAGGGCGTTTGCCTTGCACGCGGCCAACCTGGAGTTCGATTCCTCAGTCCCTCTCAGAGAGCCCGGCAAGTGACCTAGAGTATCCCGCCCGCATGGCAGAGACTGGCAAGCTCCCCGTGGCGTATTTGACATGCCAAAACAGTAACAAGTCTCACAACAGAGATGTTATTGGTGCCCGCTGGAGCAAATTGATGATCAGTGGGAGGACAGTGTGTTACCTCTGCAGAGGAGATATCTGGGTGGGGAGAAATTAGATTGTATACTGGAAGAGAAAGAATAAATACCAGCTGTGATCCTGAGATCAGGTGTGGTCATCGGGGTTATTATCCCTCTGGTTCCCTCTCCCAATTTCCTCCTCTGGGAGGAACAAAGACCTATGGAAACTTGGATAGGATTCACTCCAGGGAAGTGATCTCTGATAAGAAGCACATGTTAATCTCTCTTTTTTCTAAAACATCTTGTTTCCTCTGAGTTGCAGTGTCCTTTTCTGTAATTAGCCAAACTCTCTCTCTCTCTCTCTCTCCCTTTCTCTCTCTCTCCCTTTCTCTCTCTTTCTCTCTCTCTCACACACACGCACATACACATGCACACACACACACACACATATACACACACGCACACACAGCAAAATGAACTGAAAAACCCCTCACCTCTTGACTATCAGCATATTTATCAGCATTTCGAAGAGTGAACTTCAAACTTTGGTTTGATTTGCAACTGTGCTACTAACTAATGTGGGAGATTTTGGTAGATACAATTTAGCAAGATAAAGTAGTTATATGGCTTGTCAAGAACTGAGCAGGCACCAGTAACATCTCACAACAAATTGTGAGGCTTATTGTTACTGTTTTTGGCATCTCGAAAATGGCATGGGTAGCTTGCCAGGCTTTCCCATGGGGGCGAGATATTCTCAGTAGCTTGCCGGGCTCTCCGAGAGAGGCAGAGGAATCGAACCTGGCTCAGCTGGGCCGGCTGCACACAACGCAAATGTCGTACCCTCTGTACTACGTAATGCTTTTTCTAAAACCAACCTTATCTAACTGCATCTTTTTCCCATTAGAAATGAGACAAACAAAACACTACTGGTGAGTATTCCAATCCGCTCATTAGCACCCTCACTATAAGAGAATATGTGCAGGGAGGGGAAGTCAGAATGGAGAAGCAGAGAATTATGGTGAGATCACTTAACATTGGGCAATTTTACAAAACTCAGTGGCCACCTCTCACATACTGTTCATGCTTTTCTCAAAGGTCCTTAATCTTGTTTTAAGATTTAACTTCATTAGCTTCTAGGTAAATGAGATTGTCATGTAAATAAATATTTTATTCTTTTTTTCTTTTTTTGCTTTTTGGGTCACATCCGGCGATGCACAGGAGTTACTCCTGGCTCTGTGCTCAGGAATTACCCTTGGCGGTGCTCAGGGGACCATATGGGATGCTGTGAATTGATCCCGGGTCGGCCGCGTGCAAGGCAAACACCCTACCCACTGTGCTATTGCTCCAGTCCCTAAATATTTTATTCTTAAGAAACAAAGCAAAACACAAAACCTATAGTCGTCTGCAAGTGAAGTTGACTTTATTCCTTGGTAACATCTACAACTGTACCTCATGGTGTCTCACTAATAAAAATTAAAAATTAAATTTGGAATGGTAGATTCAAAGACAAGCTTACATTTGAGAAAAAGGGAGTTACTGATTGGGTTGGGGGCAGGGTGTGTGATGGAGATTGACATAGCAGAAAGACAGAGAGTTAAAAATATGCTTAACATAATAAGTTTGGGGAAACTCCAAGGCCATTCACAGCTGTACATGGCCATACTCGCCTGATGATTCAGGGTTTGAGTCTTCGTTGCCGGGAATGGAAAAGTATAATAGTCACATCCTGCAACGTTCAAGGCTGTATGGCCTTGGGGCTATCCCCCTAGACACTCATGAAATTCTTTAAGAGTTTTTCTTCCATGATATGTGATGTCCTTTTAGTAAAACTACAGTATTGGTTATTATGGATATTTGGAATTTACTGTATTTTATATATACTGTTCTCATTCTATTGAAAAATGGTTCAGGTTGGCCCTGTTACACACACGACCAGGTATTTGAGAATGGGGAGATAATGACAATATATTTCATGCTTACTTCGCACAGACTCCATTAAAAGAATTTCAAAACTTACCTTTGGTATTTCTAAGAGATATATGGTAGTAGACAGTCTGTGAGAATTAAAGTCATTTTACATGTGTTCTGTTCTTATATCATTAATATTCAAATGCATTATAAATGGAAACAATTTTCTGCTAAATCTATTTGCTGTTACTTTTAAGTTTTGTTAGAGCCAACAATATGAAGTAAATTTGTCATGTGTCTGCCAAGAGGACCAGCTGGAGGATGGAAGAGAAACGAGACATAGATGGAGAGGAGGTCAATTGGGATGGGATTGGTGTTGGAGCAATGTAGGCCAGAAAAAACTATTATAAATCACTTTGTAAACCACAATGTAAACATACATTTCAAACGAAATAAATTTTAAAAAGAAATGTTGAAAATAAACAAAAAATAGGACCTTAGAGGATTCTCGTAGCGATTGTCAGAAGTAGATACTATCCCCATCATGAATAGGATGAAGATTGAAGAAGTGAAGAAAAAAACGAAGAATTGAAGCCAAACCAAACCAAACCAAACCTAACCAAAACAAAACAAAACAAAAGATTTTCTATTTTTTCCAATGGCATACAGATATAACAAGATGGGGCACAGAACTCAAATGTAGCCTGACTATGATGTCTGTAGTATATTATACGCACCGCACAGATGTTATCTAGAAGTCTCAGTAAAATCTTAATTCAGAAAGTTATAAAAAAAGTTTCTATAGTGTAAGACTAATTCATATATGGCCCCAAAGATTGAGAAACTTTTAATGTAGAATTTTCATGATGTGTTTCTTAGAAACAAGAAATGTTTCTCTTATAAGAGTGAAAATAGCTGTTCCGCTATTAAACCCAAGACCTATAGTTTTTAGGTGTTGTTCCAAACTCTAAAGTTATGATTTATCACTGGGTATTATGTCTGTGGAATAATATTATCCTTAGCTTAAAAATGCCCAGAGTAAAGTTCTTTTTATATTAATCATTATTAATTTATTCTACTCTGCTCATGAGATAAAATTTTGCAGCACTGCTCTAAGTTTGAACATTAAAAAATGTTAATGTTTATAATGAGTTGCGTGGGGCCGACCCAGTTTTGATTCCTCTGTCCCTCTAGGAGAGCCCAGAAAGCTACCGAGAGTATCCCCACCCACATACCAGAGCCTGGCAAGTTCCCTGTGGCATATTCGATATGCCAAAAACAGTAACACCAAGTCTCACTTTGTGTTTCTGGAGTGAGCAGACCCCACTGGGCTACACTAGCATGCGACAGGGACAGGGACAAATGAAGACGTTACTGGTTCTCACTTGAGCAAATCAATGAACAACAGGACGACAGTGCTACAGTGCAGTGCTAGTGTTTATAATGAGAATTTTGAGCCTATAATTTTAGGGACCAAAAGATATTTAGAAAAGCTGTTTTCTTTTTTTGAAAGCATTATGATTTTGCAACACGTCAAAATATTATAAGAGAGCAGGACTCATGTAAAACAATAGCATCAGCTATTTTTATCATTTTTACAAATCAATGAAGCTAACTATTCATTAGCATCACAAACATAAAATTTTATTTTTAAAAATAAAATTTTGTTTTAAAAGAAAACAAAAAATCATAGAATACAAATTAACTTTTATGGGCCAGTTAAATTGGTATTGACAAAAGATTTATTTTATTTTTTAAATAAACTCCCAGGAAGACTAAAAAAATCTGAGAATCAAATCACATTAAGAAAGTCTCCAATGGAGATGTTACTGGGCCCGCTCAAGCAAAACGACGATCAATGGCAAGCTACCGAGAGTATTCGATATGCCAGACACAGTAACAATTGGCACAGAGCCAGTTGTGGCCTCTGAATACCATCAGATGTGATACCCCAAATAAACAAAAATCAAGATCATAAAAATATTGTTTAAAATATATTAATAAAAATGTTTGAAATGCACAAATGAAGATTTATGTAAAATTTATTTTTCTATTAATAAACATGAAATTTTAATGTCAAAGGACTCCATAATTGCACTTTATTGCAAATTAAAGGAGAAGATATATCTGGTCCAAGAAATGCCAGGAGTAAATGTTGAGCACCACCAAATGTGACCTAACTACTACCTGTCCCCAAAAAAATTTATAGAAGAGGAAAGAGAGAAATGCCTGATGATAGAAATTTAACAATAAAATGTCACAACTTTGTCATTTGTCTACATAAATTAAAAGTAAGATTATGCCTCATTGAGTATAAAAAAGTAAACTTACCGATGTAATTTAGATTCTCTTTTGATATCTCACGTTTCAGGCTAAGTATACTTTCCATGAAGAGGCACTTATAGCTTTTGTTTGCGATTATTTTTTATAGATATTTATAAAACTAACAGCCTAGAAAGATAAAAAAGATAGTCTCTCTTTGGGACAGAGGCCAATATAATTTTGCTTACTATAGTAATAAAGATATCTTGTTCTAGTTATCTCGTTATCTTGTTCTTAGCAAAAATTTGTGTAGTTTTAGGTTTAGTCTTATATAAATCTTGCATAAGATTAGAATATCCTAAACCATAGATTCTTCCTGCTACACAATAAGTTAGTACAATCATCTGGTCCTAGTCCTTTGACCTGGTGATGATAGGAATTTGTGGAACTGGTGTATAAAAATGATGATATTCAGGATACTACCGCTGTTGTCACAGGTAACAAACTCTCCTCATCTCTCACCACAGTACTTTATCTTCTGCTTAGTTGTAGCAACCCAATTTGACTTCCAAACATGGTAAGATCTCCAACCCCTCAGTTCCTGGCAATTATCTAAAGACCTAGGTATTGCCAGTCATACAGCATCAAAACAGTTTCATGGACCTAAAACAAATGCAAAGAGACAGTTGAGGTTAATATGTCTGTGGCAAACAAGTCATTCCTGTCTAAAAATATGTAGGAAATCTTCTTCCCATTAAGCTAAGCAGCACATAAAGGTGACCCGGGCCAATTATTATATCTCTCAAGATTTTAAATGGGGAACAGTCAGATAGTCAAATGCATTATCAATAAGAAAATCAAAGACTATAAGACTCCACTAAGCAATAAGGAATCTCAGGCAAGTTAAAGTATTATGGAAGAAAACGTGGAGTAGTTCTTCTTAAGTAGAACTACTGAAGTTAAAATTTGGCAAGAGAAGAAGACTATAAAAATATAGAGAACAGGAGAGAAGCTACAAAGCCACATGGCTTAAGAGAACCAGAGCCAAACGCAGGGTCCGATTCATCCTGGAGGCTGCTTGGATTCCTAACTGCGTTTCAGTTTCAGTTTATGCTCCTGCCCATGTGTGTTCCCACAATGAAATTCAATTCTTTTTATGTGACCTCAATTCTCTTTATGTAAGTTCATGTTTCTTGCAACAAGAACAGAACTCTTAAGAGAACACGTATCAGTCACACCAAGGTAACACCCTTTGTTCTCAACTTTGTTCTGAACTCCTAACAGAAAATTAAAAATAAAAGCTGAGGAATTTTTCAAAGACCACACATGCATGTTAAAAGACTGTGTGTGACTTATGGTTGGTAATTCTCAAATACAAATCATTATGCATCTGGATTTTTTCCAGATAATCACCAAAATTCATTTAAAATGAGTAATTAAAAGGGATGCCATATACATATATAAACTCTTCACAAAACCTGTGTCCACATAAAAAAATGTTTTCAGAAATCTGTTTTGCTTTGATGGTGTCAAAAATCACATAAAACTCTATGATTCAAAATATTGTTGTTTGTTCACACCTTCAGCCAATATTTTTAAGGTATCTTTAAGACATCTAGGCATTGTTAAATGTAAGTATTAAATAAAAGAAAAGTATAGCCTTGGTTTCTGACAATACAGTCCAGTGGAGTTATTGGTGAGCTTTATATCACTGTGCAACTACATTTCTTGGGAGTGAAGAAAGATTCACAAGGGGGCTATTGTGATTCAAGAGGTCAGGAAGCAATATTGACTTAGAAGCCAAGCTATCCTATGTAGTTTTATATTTAATATTTTCTATGAGAATGGAGATCTTTAGAATTGAGCAATGTCATATCCTAGCTTAGCATTGTTTGGTTAATAACAAAGCTATGTACTGATTTACAGCCAGGAAAAATCATCACATAGAAGGAAACACTAGAGTTGGATGTTGGAATGGTTATTGTAGGCAAAGAATAAGAGTAGAATGCAATGTAGGCATTAGATAAGTTCTTTGTTCTGGAATGACTCGAAATTCTTTCCTTCATCCTTCTTTGAGCAATCCTCAAATATGTGGGTGGGGAACAAAGCTAAAACAATAATTTCCTGGTAGTCCAGGTCTAGAGGAAAATTTTTGTTAGGCAAATTAGATATTTTGCTGCAAAATTTGGAATGTGGCTATGTGGTAGTAACTATTTTCACTGTTGTTCAACTAGAAAATGAATTCCACAGAGTAATGACAGTTTTAAAGGAGCATTGCAGATCGACTCATAGTCCAGTATCTAGTGGATCAAAAGGCAGGTGGCGAATTGTAGGAACCAGAATCAACACACCTGCGTCCAGTTAGCAAATGTCAAGGATATCTTTGAACTTCCCAAGTCCCATAGCAACCCCACGGCTGCCGCTTCGACTGCCTCTCTAATCATTTTGTAAGCATTTCATTTCCTGTGTGAAATCTTGTTATGCTTGAAATATTTGTTTACTTCACTAGATTTTTGCTAAGACAGCATGTTTGATGAAAAGAAATACAAAAAAACAAACCTGTGGTCAGGGAATGACTGGCTGCTAGTCATGGTCGAATCCAAGATGGACAGTGTTAGAAAGTACAGGTGACAGGGTATGCTTTGCAGGACTGTAAAACATTGAATTTTGTTTCTCCCAAATACTTTGCATCCAGATTTTCATGAAATGATGCACTATAAAATTGTATTAAAAATTGTAGAGTTTGACTCTTGATTCAAATGTGACAAAACTAGAGGATTGAAGACCAATTGAACGTTTTTACTTCATAGAAAAATAGGATAATGTTAGTGCTTCTCATTTATAATTCTCTATGGATAAAAGGGGAAATGAGTTAACAATGGAGAAAGATAGAAATGTCATCATAGACTGGTTTGCAGATTATGAGGCCAAGGAAAAAATAATATAGAGATTGGGAAACATTTTATTATAAGGGTTTAAATAAATTTAGTATAAGAGTTTATTTTTTTAATTTTTTAAAAAATTTTATAAATTAGGGCTGGAGCCATAGCACAGCGGTAGGGTGTTTGCCTTGTGCATGGCCTGCTTGACTGAGCCAGATTCAATTCCTCCACCCCTCTTGGAGAGCCTGGCAAGCTACCGAGAGTATCTCACCCACGCAGGGCAAAGCCTGGCAAGCTACCCATGACGTATTCAATATGCCAAACACATTAAGAAGTCTCACAATGGAGATGTTACTGGGCCCACTCTGGCAAAATCGATGAACAACAGGAGGACAGTGCGATACAGTGCTATAAAGTAATCTACAATATTTGATTAAATTTAAGTTCAAACACCAATCCCACCACCATTACACCTTGCCAGTATCATATTTTGGATGTTTTCCTCCCAAACTCCAATCCTTGCCCCAAAGCAGAACCTAAATAATATATTTTGTGTTTTTTATTATGAAAGTCTGCCAAGGAAACTAGAAAAAAGTTTCCTTAGAGGGAAGAGTGTGAGGATTGTTGTATTCTCCCCTCCCAGTCCCCCAGCCCTGAGCCATAAAGCCCTTCTATAAGAGATAACTAACTTGTTGTTAAAGATTAAGCCTTGTGTGTGTAATATATACAGATATATATCTGTAAAAAATATGTGTATTTCCCTCTGAGATTGGTTGCCTATTTTGAACCCTGTGAAATATAATGCAGTAATCCTGGAGTATGGGTAGAGTATTTGGTTTGATGCAGCTGCGCAGTCCTGGAATAGATGCAAGAAGTTTAAATACAATATTAATTATGTCACATATTGAGATGCTGGGAATATCAAATTGTTTTTTAAGCATTCATCAAGCTCTCATATGAAAATGCTTTAAAACTGTAAAGGAGACAAAATTATAAACTGCCTTAGTATAGTCGCTACATAATAGCACTAATTTGACTGATAAAGAGAAATGCCTTTCCTGTATAGTTAGTATAACGTGAATTTGTTTATGAGTCTCAGACTGTCTACTGATAAGTTGAGATATGGGATATGAGATATTGATTTTATCACATAATATTATTGTGTAGGATATTTTAATAAATTTTAAGGGTGTCATTTAGAGATCATTTGTAATAGTTCACTACTGAAACCTGGGTTTGCTGACAAATGCTCATTGGAATGAAAGTTAGAAAACACCAAGAAGGCCAAAAATATCCCACATCATACTGATGCATTTAAAATAAAAATTAAAAATCTGGAACATAGTGGATGGAGTGATAGTAGGACACTTGTCTTGCATATGATCAATCCAGTTTTGATCCCCTCCACCACATATGGTCCCCTGAGGTCCCACCAAGAGTGATCCCTGCGTGCAGAGCCAGGAGTAAGCTATGAGTACTGCAGGATGTGGCACAAAAAACAAAAATTTAAAAAAAAGTGAAAAAACCAGGGTGGTAAAATGAAAAGGATTTTTTTTTTTCAGATCAAATACTTGGAGATTTATAATAACTCTCCATTGAGAATATACCTTCTTTCACATTTATTTTTATGAAAAAATAGGCAGATTATATTAGTTTTAATAGAAAGTCTTTATAAAGTAATCTTGTAAACAAAATATAATTGCGTATATATCTATATTGAGTCATTTGCCACATTCTATTACAAACACTTTCCTGTATATTTTTGTGATTAAGAAAACACTGAGTTATTTATAAAACCATTCGTTTTGGTCAAACAGATTCTATTTCCCACTTCCCTTTCTGATTAGGTTGGAGTCATATGATACACACAACTAATAAGCTTGACTGTAAAGCTTCCTACACAGTCTTTTTTTCTTATAAAAATAAATTCAAATTATTTTATTATTTTTATATATTTTCAAATTTATCCCTTAAAGCAATGATAAATTTGTATCATTGAATGCATGAAAATTCCTGCATGTTCTAGATCATTGTGAGCATTAGTATTGCCTCTGCTTTGGATTTTAGCTACTCTAACAGGTATGTAGTAGTTATTTTACATTTAAAAAAAATTCCTGATACTTGGTCCTGTCATTTATTTACAGATTATAGCCATATTTATTATGTGTCAAAACTGGAGAAGAAAGAGTTGGGGTTTGTGTCTTAATTTCTACATTTATTTGTGTCTTAGCCTCAGCTTTGATTTACAAGGGGAAAATTCAAGGGAAGTCTTCATGGCTCTAAAAATTAAAATTCTGTGCAAATTACTTCATTCATCACTCACCCCAGTATTTCCTGGTTTAGATCCAAATGACCACACCACTGTGATGAGTGAATGAAATGACACTGTATCCCTTAAGAACTGCGGAGACAGTCTGAAAACTGGAACTAATGGCTCTACTCTTTTCCTTGAAAATATTTGAATATATCCCTCCTTATAAATTTGAGCTTGTTATAAAATGAACAGGTGGAAAACTGACATCAGCAGCTGCTATAAAGTTCCTTTAAAAGCATACAATCCTTTCCTCTTATCCCTGTGGTTATGAGACCTGACAGATGGATCACATAATGGTCATAGAATGGTCAGATATTAGGACACATGTACAGAGCACAGATACAGTTGTTTATTGCAGAGTGCCAGAGATTTGTTAGCATTCTAAACTATCAGGTGATGAGTGATATTTTTAAAGGTGCTGAGAGTAAATAGCTTAAGTCTACTCCGGAGAAGCACATTCTGCCTGAGCTTACATTACCCCCATGCTAGTAAATGTGAAGTGACTGATCTAAGTCTGATCCTTGTGTGTAAATGCTATTTGAAATATGGAGGCAAAAATCAATATAATTTAAACTATATTGGACTTCTCATCACAAACGCTATGGCAAAAATGGAATGTGGCTAAGTCATGAGCATTTTGCTTTATATTTGTCATGCTATATATAAATTACTAATAAAAATTCAGGCAGAACCTGGAGGACAGGCTGATTGACAATATTATGGTAGTACTAAAAAGTTACTTATTTTCTAAATGTACTTCAATGTAGCACTTTAGCAGTGAAAATTTTATAAATATTGAAATTTATTCACACAGATAATGAGCTAACCATGTGTTTTGACATTAATTACAAAGAAACTCGTATCATTTCTCCCTGATACTTTAATTACAAGTTGCCCACGATTTGTATAGTGCCATATCTAAATGTCATTGCTGCATTCTCATTTACTTTAGATTAACTTCAATATGTATGTTAATAACACTATTTTAATGAGGAACTGGGTAGAGAGAGCAAGGATCTGATATGCTTTGGTTGATTTCAAATTAATAACTGGCATATTAATACTGTTATGTAATTTGCAAAGAAATATGGCATTTTAACCTCTGATTGTCAGTAGTATTGTACCAATACTTAGATATCACCTTTGTTTCTCATTGTGACCACATAGTAAAGCCAATGAAAGTTTCATAATTGTAATACATTGCATTATTCTCAAATTAAGATCTTATTTTCTCTCTTTCCACATAAAAATGCCATTTTGTAATCAAAAAATCAAAGAAGCAGTTTAACAGAAAATAATGACTGTATGGGTTGACTTGAAAACAATTTCAGCCGGGAGGTTAGTCTAGAGATCCAAGGTTGTAAAGCAAAGTTCAGAAGGAAAAATTGGGATCTGCTTGAATGCCCTGGTAGAGTTAGAATGATGCAATAGTTTATACATAGCTAGAACTTCCAGGAAATGTCTTGTATCCTTATGTTGGTAAATATGGGAATGTACAGTTGGTGGTCATGCAGTGAGAATCTGTGCATATACCACATGTATAGATTATAGCAGAGAAGTTTCATGCTTTGTCTATGGCATTGAGAAAATTAGAGACTATTGGTCAAACGGGGAACCATTCTACTTCACAGACCTATTATGTCTCATCAGAAGCTTGGGTCCATTTTTTATACAAAGAGATTTCTTTTTAAAACAAAGCTAAATGAATGTCTCCTCAAGAGAAGTTGTTACTAGCCAGTTGTTTTTATGCTTCTTTAATTTTAGAGAGTCCGTTTCAGTTTGATAAAGGGGAAGAGGCCAGAGAGTTGATTGTAGCTTTTATTTTATTTTTATCATAACCTCATCAATATTGGACTGGCCATACCAATTGCTTTGCTCAAAGGAATGTAGTAGAAATGAGATTTAGAAAATTTGTTTAGAAAATTTGATTTGGAAAATTTAGAAATTTAATAAGACATTTCTAGTTTCCACCAATGTGTAGAGTTCAGCTAGATTTCCTTCATAGACCAAGGCAAATGTTTAGTTTTTGTGATCTACAAATAACAACAAGTACTGGGAATAGATACAGTTCAAGTAATTGCAATTTGGAATTGTTTTTCTTTTTATGTTATGAAGCATGACATACTTAAAACTTACAAATGGAGGCATTAATACTAGAAGCAAAGTGGTTTCCATAAAAACAAGAGATACATGCAACATTTTGACAAAGACTGAGAATTGATTAATTTGCGATAGAAAAACTTAGAGGTGTATGCAAAATGACCACAGATCTTACACAACAAGAGATTTTTTTGAGTAGGGGATTGAGAAAATTTTTGAGTCATGGAGAATATACTTCATGTATTCCATCTTTTTAGTTGGTTGTCATTGGATATATTTGTAGAACAAGTACATATAACAAGCTCAGGGAAGATCTATCACATTTACAGAAAATCTACAGAAAACTGGAAGACTCAAAAATAAAATGGGTTTTGACTTTTAGATCAAATGGAGAAACCTCATAAGTCACAAGTGCGGATTAGTACAACACAACTAAATGAAGCACATAAAGTCTGTGACAACCATAAATTTCTTGAAGACTCCTGATTAGATTTGTGTGGCTTCCAGTAAATTTTTTTCAGTAGAATAAAACACTTCAGAAGAAGCAATAAAAGACTTGGTCCTAGGGAGATCTGATCGACATGAACTACTTGAAATAAAGTATAAAGAAACTGGATGATGTGGCTCAAAAAAGAACTGTGGCATGATTATGGCCAGCTCTCTAATAAAAACACAGGCCAGCAAACTTTAAGAAAGAATTATATTGTTAACGGCACTGCCAGCCTAGATTATACAGATGGATGGTTAGAGTAGACATAAACTGATACTTTAGTTGGTAATTAGATGGGCCCAAAGTGGACTGTAAGGAATCTCAGACATTTCTTTCCCTACCCACATCACAAACCTCAATGGCCTCTTGAGATATGAGTAAAGAAATAACGAGAAAAAATGTACTTCTCCAAGATTTGATCCCAAGCGCTATGGAGAAAATGAATTTGGAAATTGCTCTCATGAACCAAACTAGATACTAACAACAACAACAACAATATATATATATATATATATATATATATATATATATATTATATACTCTACTTTCCAGTTATACTGCGGGGAAACTTGCAATATTTGCCTAAAGACTTTCAGAATAACTATGAACTCATAACTGCTTGTCCTTTTTACTTGCTCCATTTATAGATATAGAGATGTTTATTGTCATTAACCTGCTTTTTCTACAATTATATTTGTGTGTGTATTGTAAAAATAGTCTTATCACTTCATATTTCTCAAAACCAACATCACATACATTTATATTAAGGTAGAAAGCTAGAATTAGACATGGTATCATTTTTAGATGAGACTTTAAGATGTCTTTCCTGTACAGAGGTGAGAAAACTATTGTAAGGGGGTAAAAAAAATGTGAAAGTCACAGGGAGACCCAACTGAAGCAGTATGTATTATATTTATCAGATATACACTCTTCCATACACATAAATCATACTCCTCATAGCACTGATATTGGTCTTACCCAAGTGATTGTCTCTTGCTATCAGGTAACAAAGTGATACTGAAATAGCTCTGATAATGGAGCTTTGTACACCATTAAATTACCATCAATTCTCTAAGTCTCTAATGTTTTATTCATATATTTAAATCTGAAAATATAGCACTTTTAGAAATTATAATCTGCTATAGTTACCATCAGTCAAAAACTTCTGTGGTTAATATTTGGGCTAGAACTTTAGGCAAATACCATGATCAATACTCTTAAAGAATAAATAAAATACATTAGCAAAACAAAGTATTAGATTTCAACTCAGGGAGTAAAAGAAAATTTCACTAAATTCTTCCCAACTATTATTCAATCCATATATAAGAATAAATGGTATTATTGTTCAGTAATTATTGTTACCCCAATAATTAAGGTAGAAAACAGAAATAAAATTGGTGTTGACAATGACAATACATTATGAAAATTCTTTTAGACTGAATGACTTTTATGGTTTGTGGATCATTTTAAATGGAACATCAGTTACATGGAAGAAAGGAGCTTGAAATGGTTCATTTCTCTGATTTTATATACTAGCTCCACCCCCCCAAGTAATGAAGGCATAAACTGCATCTAAAAGATGAATAAAATCATAAAAGCACATTTAAACTTTTAAACTCTCATTAAACCTTACAAAATTGGTTAGAAACTATGTTTAGGGTGATTTAAATTTTATTTTTAAAATTCATTCTTTTCTTCTATATTTTAGCAAACTGCCTTCTACCAAGAATCACTGAGAAGATGATTAACATATTCAAATGCAACCCAAAATATATTATTTATTTGTGTAAAGGATCTCCCTTTATTAGTTTTGGACAGTTGGGGGGCACTCCTGGATCAACGGTTGTTCATAACACTATTTAGGAAAACAGATTTAGTACTGAGACTGAACCTGGGTCAGCTGAATGGGAGACAAATGCATTATCTCCTTACACCAACTCTCCAGCAACTTCAAACAGAAAACAACTAAAATGTTCTCAGTAAAGTGACTGCAGAGGATGCTCTGCTATCCAGGGGAGCCTCAACCTGGTCTTGGGGTTATTCAGATTTGTTGTTTTCAGCTTGCAGATTAAACTGCCCAGGTAGTGGAAGTCACTCTCTGATCTTTGTCAGCCTGATGTGCACATTTAATTTGGACTGGGGCTGATGCTAAAAATAGCAGAGTGACAGACCCAGAGACTTTCAGACCAGTGATTTTTTCAACATGCTGGTGGTAGACTTACAACTTCTTGAGGTTTTTTTTGGTGGTTTCTTTTCTTCACTGGAGCAGCATGGGGATTCTCCAGAGGAAGTTGGAATTAAGGTAAATGAAGTGGGCTTTTAGTAATCAAATATAAAAGTAAATCTGGAGCAATGTGTGTTATGCTAGAGAATGGGATTAGTTCCAGACCAAAAGTATCATATAGAATTATAAATTAAGCAAAAGAAATTGTTCAAGTCAAATGGAAATTAGTCCTTCTAGAAGAAAATGTTAAGTATGCCCTTTGAGACAGTATTGAGAACTCATTGAGTGTGTAATCACCAGGTGGCTAGGGAGCCCTGCGACTCTCTCTCACTGTCCAGGATGGCCAATGCCATGGGTGGACAAAGGAGAAAATGAGGGCCAGGCTGGTTGGTGATCAGCTGCTGTTTATTCCATTCTCCCCACTCGCCTGTTCCAATTTCACTAAGCTCCCCATTCTAGTCTCACACTGCCCCTCATTCCATTCTCCTCCTATCTCTCCCACTCATCTCTTTGCACTCCCTCTCGAAGGCTGATCTCTCTCTTTTGTCTCCCGGCCAAATCTCTGCAATGGGGGTAGCCATGCACTCTCTCCATAGCAAAATCAGCATATGAACACCCTTCTTCTGCTCAAGGGCAATATACCACTTAGGAGTGTTTTGCTTCTTTCCTTTGTCCAATAACTTCATTAACATCTTAATTCTACTTCTTAAAATTAGTTATTTTGTGTGGACAGAGTAAGAGATACATTAAGCTTGTAGGGTGGCTCTTCTGGGGACATCTTACTATAGATCTCAGACAACAGTGCTCAGGCTACATTAATCTTTCCTAACCCTAGCAAGGTGCTAATCTAGATGTTTCTTTTTGAATCATGACAGAATTTGTCCACGACCACGCTCTTAACTTATAGTTAAGTATTATGGCACTTTGGCCTGTCCCGCTTCGATGCCACGGTTGCTCACAACTTGCCTTGGGTCCATCCAGTCCCTCACTGAGATCCTGCTTTTGGGGAGGCAGTAAGGGCAAATGGAGGCTTAAGTTGAGTGAGAAAACAGATGCCCAGGAGTGAATATCATTCTTAGTCAATTAACTCCTAAGTTATAAAAGCATAGCATTAACTGTCTTCCTGTGTCTAAACAAAAAGAAAATTGATCTGAATTAACTATGCAAAGGACTTAAGGGGAAGATAAAAGCAATATTTACAAGTTAACAAAGTGTGATTAGGAGATAAAAGTGATTGACTGGTTGGGGTAGCAGAGCACAAAGAAAGGGGTTACAAATAAACACAGAGGAATGGGAGCACTGTGATGGGAATAACCCAATAAATCTAAACTCCCTGCGGCAAGGCAGAAAGGACAAACCAACATTATCCTAAAATTGAGAAGAATCAGAAGTATTGGCTATTATACTAAAGTTGAACATTTCTTATCCAGCAACAAGAAATGTTGAGAGAAGCACAGTGACTCCCCAAACCAATCTGTTGGATACTATCCAGACTTTTAGGGATCTTACAGTTCCAGTATTAAACTGTGGTATGGAGAGATAGTATATAAGATAAGGCCTTGCTCATGCTTGACCTGGATTCTATCCCTTACATTTCAGAGGGTTCTCAAGCATCACCAGGAGTTAACACTGAGTCAGGTATTAAACAAATACCTTAATCTGTCCTAACCCTAGAAAGGTCCGAATCTAGATGTTACTGTTTACATCATGATGGAATGTGTCCATGGCCATGCTCTTAACTTAGAGTTAAGTATTATGGCACCAAACAAATATTAAACTAAACCACATTCCTTTCAGTGTGTCATATCCTTGCAAAATATTGGACAGCCTGATGTTTCTGGGTCTCAAAGCAAATACCAGGTGAAAATCAACTTGGAACAGGAAATCAAAGTGGTGGTGTCTAATCAGAGGTCAAAGGTCGAGAACATGTATAGTGTCCAAAGGCTACACACCTAACAATGTTTGTACTTTTTAAAAAAAATGATGTTAATTTTCCTAAATGATTACCAAGTCATTCAGAAATATTAAATTTGAAATAAGATACATGAAGTTTAAGCTGTGAGAAATCTTGTTCCTAGCTATTTAAGAAAAATGACTAATAAAGGTAGTGCTTTTATCCTGTAGGTGAGACAATTTTAAACAATTAGGCAGCATGAAATACAATAGTGTTAGAATTAATGTTCTAGGGAAACACTGTTACTGCACCACACCTACCAAAAGAGCACAAGCATCCTTCTGTTACTGTCTCTTGGAGCCCTCTAAAATAAGTTGTAAGTCATTATGGTTGTTGAGAACTGAGGAAACTGAAGAAGTTTCTGGTGTACATTGAATGAGGAATGGTAGTTCATTTTAACATAAACTTGATGTCATAAAGGCCATTTTTATTGTGGAGATGAATGATTGCACTATTTTAATTTAATGATCTCACATAATTGATTTCATCAAATTAATTTTTGGGGGGATAGGGAGTATCCGTGACACATCCTGCTGTGCTCAGGTGTTACGTCTAGCTCTGCATGAGGAATCACTCTTGGTGATGCTCAGAGGATGATATGGAGTACTGAGGATTTGATATGGGGTCAGTCGTGTGCAAGCTGAACCCCATAATCCCTGCCAATGTCTCTGGCCCAACTTTTGCCTAATTCTAATTCCTCATCATCTTCATGTTTTATGTTCATTGTCAATTTATTTTTACAGAAAAGTAATCTGGAAACTCAGGCTACTTAGCAGTAATAACAAATAACATTAATAGTAATAAGAAATTAATCAACAAATGACTTTATATACTTATATTTACCTCATAGCTACTTTAAACCACAAACATCTCCAAGAAGTCTTGGGGAATCAAAGCAACACAGGGATTTTCATTCCAAATGATTCCAAATTATTATAGAATTATGATTATCCTTGGTTTCTCCTGAAAGCCCCAGAGAAGTAGAATACAATAACACATATTTCTGAGCTTGACAAACTTAGAATTGTATTCTGGTCTGGACAATTTTAATATGGTATGATGCAGCTCTCTCAGACTTTTTAGATCTGACCTGCACCAAGTCTCTCTGTCTTTGTCTCTCTGTCTCTGTCTCTCTGTCTGTCTCTCTCTGTTTCTCTGTCTCTCTGTCTCTGTCTCTCTCTTTCTCTCTCTCAGGTTTTCAAAATCTAGAGGCAGATATTTTTATTACAACCTCTTCCACTGTCACCATATTTTATTTGTCCCTTTAGGTTAATTATTCAATGCTGCTGTATATTTTAGTCTTCTCACCTACAAAATGGGGATTCTGTAGAAAAAAATTAAAGGTGATTGTAATGAGTATAGAAAATTGTGCATTTTAAGTTCTTTGAACATTTCTGCCATGAACAGAAGCACATGTGAATATTATTTCTTTTATTGTTCTTTTTAATGTTGTTATTACTATTCTTGGTGATGATTGCTATTTTTCTTCCATATTTTTAAACTTCTACTGTTTACTCAAAAGTTTGTATTTAATATTAAAATGTGAAGTATACATTTCGTGGAAATCCTGACAGTAATTCCAGTCTGTGACTTTTGAAAAGCCAGTAACAAATTCTGTGGGATTCCCCATTTTTGTTGGTCTTTGGTCTCCCCCATGCTTCTAGTCCTCCTCAGCTAGAGAGAGTGGCAGAGCTATCTGGCCAATCAAATAAATGTGAAATGATTGAGGTGAGAATGTGAACGTTTAAAAAATGTAATTTTAAGTCTTTTACTTCCTGCCTCAGAAAGGAGGAAAACCTTACATTCCAGAAATAACGATGGCATAGCTTCGTGATGGAGTAGAACCACCTGCTAATTTATGTGGGATATGCACTACTGTGGCTGAGAAACAAGCACTTGCTGTGTTAAACCGCTGAGATTTACCAGTTAATTGGTTCCAAATCATAATTTAAATAATGTGTGTGCAACTGACCACTAAGCATCTGCCTCCTAATCAAGATAATGAAATCCGGGTCTTTTGCTGATGCAGGCAGATGTCACATGCTTGTCACCTGTAAGTTCTCTACTGGTCTGAATGTCTAGGATTGTTCATATTCAAGGCTAGTAGCTGAAACTGCTTTTCACATACAAGTTTATTTAGGTCTTACAAATAGCAATATTATATGGGCTTTATGGTGGCTTGGGATTCTCTTTTAATGTCAGCTAGATTCTCAGAAAGAACAAATTACTCAGAGTGACTATTATTTAAAAAAAATTATGGTATAGAATTAGAAGTCCCATGCTATCTCCAAGACATTTTGTTGACCATGTAAGTCATTAAGAGTAGTCTAGACTAAAGTTAGAGTTCATTGATCAGGGAAGAGGGAAAAAATTTGCAGTTATCTTTAATCTACCACACTCCACACCAATATATATGTTCATTTACCCACATTCACCAACACATATAAAGATTCACTCACAACCAAATTTTTGTAAGTAGGATCCAGGACATCATCCTATTTGACCAGTATCTACCACTGAGATTGCATATACTCATTAGTTAACTGAGGAGTAAGTCAATGAATACCACACACATGTATATGAATTTTCCTTAGGTTCTTCTGCAATTCCTTCAGAAACTTAACCTGTTTTACTCATAGAAAGATATGTAATATGTATATAGTATATATACAATATATATATCTCATATAGGGTATGCTAAACATAAAAGTTTGTCAACTGAGCACATATAATGAAACTGCATAAGTACCTTTCTTTTGCATGGGCAATAGATTTTCAATTAATATACAGTGTAGGAAATAATTGGATATAATTGCAAACATCAGGTGGGTTATTTTAAATATTTCTTCCTAGAACCAGTAATAGACTCAACCTTGAGGTCAAAAAATGTATCAATTAGAGTCAAGAGCATTTCCAACAAATGTAGAAAGTAATAGGCATTTCTATTTGTGGTACTGGGGTAGTCATTCCATTTCAAGGGTCAAACTCAGGGTCTTGCACATGGTAAACCCTATCAGCCTAGCAATTCCATGACCCTAATAATAATTTTTTCTATGCATAATAGCAGAAGTAAAACAGCAAAGAAAAAGATCTTTTAGAAATTAAAAACATTATTTGATTATTGTTTTAGAAAGTTTAGGGAAAAAATGGCCTCACATTTATTTGGTTTGCAAGTATATTGGCTTATTCTTCTAAGTCCTCATTAGCTGAAAACTCAGGGAATGTGAAATAGAATTGCCAATATTATGTCTGCATATTCATGGGAATCCAATGACGCTTGAGTTGTGTAATTCATAACAGGAGCAGAGAACTGGTCTTGCTTCCCTGGGCTGTCCCTGCTGCTGAGACAAGCAGCTACAGAACATCAGAGAGAACCTGAAACCTTCGAAAGTGAAGTCTTGACTCATTTTAGAAGTTATTCTTTTTTTTTTTTGCTTTTGTTGCCTCCTTTTGTTTGATCTGAGATTCTCAATGTCATCTTAGACAAGAGCTTGACGACATTAAAATCCCCAGGAGTCTTTAGAATTCTATCCAGAAGAGAAAAAAAATCAGTTGGTAATGAGGTTTGTACAGCAAAACATTTTGCAAAAGTGTTTTAAATTTAAAATAAAAAAATATTTTAAAATATTGTTTATAAGGCTAGATGCTTAACGTTCTCTTTCAACACATACTTCAATATCCTTCCATTGTTATTCATGAATTTTATTACAGAATTCCTTGGCTTCACATACACCCAATTTTACCACAGCTCCTATTGTCTGGACCTGGCTGAAAAAGTAAGCATTTTTTTCTATTATTCTTTCTTTTTAGGTGGGAGTAGAGAAGAGCAACTCGTCAGCTGAGCAGTGCTTGGTGGTTCATGTGGTGCTGGGCACCAAAGTTAGGGTTTTATACATGCAAAGCAGCATCACCGCAATATTTTACTAATAATTACTACATGGTTTCTTCCCTTTTATGGTATTTATCCATGTAACTCCTTGAAGTTTAAACTTTAGATTTAAGATGTTCTCATTGATTAGAATATTGACTATTTGCTAAAATCAAATAAATTTAAAAAATTACAAAAAATTAGTTAGAATTCGAGGGAACTCAACTTTCCTTTTGAACCAAAAATAGACTTTCAAAACTCAAATACAATTTCTCAATTCGAATCCATGTTTTTAGAAAGAAAGGAACAGGGTAAGAGAGAGAGAGAGAGAGGGAGGGAGATTTTGTGCCTCGCAGTTTAAGCAATGAATAGATTAGGGTACTTTCACCTGGAAGTGTCCGATTCCAAAATTCAATTTAACTTTTAAAAGATGTGAAAGATGCCAACTTTTTTCTAAAACTATAAATGTAAATCTGAAATGTTGCCTGCCTTTAAAAGTTGTATTTAAGCAGATAAATGTCTTCAATTGTTTTTAGTTGGAAAATAGTAGATCACATTTGAAAACCTTAAGAAATATAAAGTCAGACTGATCACCATGCCTATAAGGGACAATGTAGAGAAGGTACCATATAGCGAAGACTATGTGAGGTTGAAAAATTGTTTTTTATATCTGAGCAGGGCCCTATATAAATAGAAGAATAATAGAAATGGGAGGAAATTGTCTGATCTCAAGGCTCTCAGGCAGCTTTTGGTATCTAATATATTTTAAGTGCATATCATAGACCACTCTTGTCCACATTTTTTTAATAAACTTTGTAGCTTCCTAAGTCAATCATTAAAAGATGAACTTCCAATGTACTTCAGTTCTTAAGAGTTCCAAAAAGGAAGCAGAATAAATTCCATGCTGTTGAATAGGCCTCCACAAATTTTTAAAAAAGTTTTTAGATAGACTTATAGACTTTTCCTAAGATGTCCAGAGCAGATTTTATCTAATATCTAAGTGTCACCTAGACTTGCAGAACTGACGTCACCATATGTCACCAGATGTCACCAGATATTCTGCGGACCTCCAGAGAAGCTGTTATTATTTCCATAAAGAATGCAATAATCGGGGCCAGAGCGATAGCGCAATGGGTATGGTGTTTGTCTTGCATGCAGTCGACCCACGTTCAATCCCGACATCCCGTATGGTCCCCCAGCACCACCAGGAGTAATTCCTGAGTGAAGAGCCAGGAGTAATCCCTGAGCATTGCTGGGTGAGACCCAAAAAGCAAAAGAAAAAAAAAGAATGCAATAATCTAGATTTAAGAACACTCCAGAGAGCATTGGTTTATTGGAGAAAACTATCCTTAGGCATTTTGAGCATCTGGTTTTGTCACAAGAGTAAACCTTATGTGAGACACTCCCCTTCTCATTGGTGCCCCAGGCCCTTTCCTCAGCTCTGAATGTCAACTTTGTGTTCCTCACACTGACTTTAGAACTTATAGCTATCTAAATTCTCTGTACATATAGAATTAAATTTGTTTTTTCTCTTACTATTGTGTCTGATGTTAATTTTTCTAATTTACTAACCAGAGATTAAACCAAAGGGATGAAAGAATGTTCCCCTGTACTTATACAAGATCAATAAATTCAGAAATTAGCTACCATATATTAATATATATTATATAAAATGCTAAAAATAAAATGTTTTATATTCTGTTGACATATGATCTTAGACATTTTATATGATTAATATTGTATAGTTCTCTCTAAAAACAGCATAAAATTTGTTCACAGGAGAGGCTAACATCTAGTTTTCAATTAATTTTTTTATTAAATTAAACTCTGGTCTTGCTACAATTAGCTGAAGTTGAATAATAAATACAATGGGGCAATCCCACACAGTGAAAAAAGTTAAGCATATACATAGGCCAGGTGTCTTCAATAATTACAGCATTCTTCTCCCTCTAGATTACCTACTTAACTTCTTTTTCATATTCATGGCACAGTTTTTAGGTACCATTTCTGATAATATTGTATTAAAATGCCAAGGCCTTATGAAAAGCAATGTACCAGCTCAGAAAAGAATGATTTAGTGGTGAACTACTTTCTCTATGCCAGAGAGAAAGATGTTATATTATAGATATTTGGGACAATCTGTGCCACTCAGCATTGCTGTCTTTATTTTGGACCTTTCTTCTTGGCCAAATAGAAGAACTATAAATAAATAAATAAATAAATAAATAAATAAATAGATAAAGTGAAAGCTGTTTTCAGTTGCATTGCCTTTAGACATGATTCTCTGCATTAAAGTTGTGTGACCAAATTCCCTCATTTTCTTCTTGCTTCTATCTCTCTCTGGCAGTACATGGACAAAAACTCATAATAACAGCAGAGAATGAGGAGACAATATCTATTACAAGATGTTTATGCACTAACATGCAAAACTATAATTTTCTTTAGAGGGCTAGGGATACCGCTCAGTGGATTATATTAGCTTTCATTGAAATCTTCACAAAATATGATTGTTTCTATCCTATTTAGTTATTCTAAATTTTAGATTATAACTCACATTTTTAAGTGCAGCATTTCATAGGTTAAATCCCTATTGATAACGTTCTCCTTATTCAACTAAGATACAAACCCTAGCAAATAAAAATTGTTTCAAATGCTTTCACGCAGGAGCCCTAAGATTAGGATGACTAATTTTAGTAAATTCTACTTTGGCATACTATTTAGTTTCTTGTTATTTACATTCTTTTTTACCCTCTTGAAATATTATTTATGCTGAACTTTGAAAGAGAGGCCCTGAACTGGAGCTAATATTTAGCAGACACATTTAGGCCATAACCCAAACGTGTCTCAGGGCTCTGCTTAATATGACTATGACAAAATAACAAAGCTTTAAATTTTGACAGCATATGAATTGTTTCCACCAAAAGTACATTTTGGGGGTTTCAGCTGCAGGTTGGATTCAAGAATCAAGAATATACTTTATGGTGTATGTTATACATTGTATGTGATTTTGGTATATTGTGTGTATGAATTATAACTTTCTCACAAGTGCATCCTTTATATTCTTCGTTCCTTCCAGTACCCCTGGTTCTTAGTGTTTAGTCTAGCTTACCTTGTTAACTTGATTCTTGGGGAACACCTACAGGTCTTTGTCTCCTTACCTCACTACAAAGTCTTAGAGTTAAAATATAGGCAGAGAAACTTATACATTTTCCAGTATTTTCATTACAGTTAATGTTGTTTAAATCAGTGTGTGTTTTGCATGTTGAATGTTAACAACAATTATAATAAATTAGTTAAGTGGTATTACAGGACTATGAAGATTCAATTTATTGGCTTTGGATTTAAAGTGTTAAGAGATTAGGGAAAATCTTTTCTCTGCCTTGGTGATATATTCACTGGGATCATTTCCAATCTATCCTTGGAAGAAAAGATTATAGAACTCTTAACCTATGTTTTGTTTTTTCAAAAGGTTGATAGGTGACATCCTTTAGAATAGTCATGCAATGAACTAAAATCATTGAGCGCATTCATTCTTTTGCTTATTTTTGTCCAACTGCATCCAGTCTTTGATGTTGATCATTTTTGTTGGCTCATTAATTCAGCTTTCCTTTGTTCAGTAAAAATCCCCCCAATGCTGATGTTGAATTGCCAGGAATAAGAATACCGATGATAGAAATGGCACCAGAGAAATCATTGCTATTCTTGGCCACAGACATTTCCAGTGTGAACAATAGCTGTTTTCTTCATAGCTTTCAGCAATGTCATATTTTAAGCAGGGATTTTGTGAGCTCAACAAATGAATGGAAAAGACTGCAAAATATGTTGCAGAAATGTCTTGCAGGTAGGCAGGAAGTTTATAATAGATTATCAGAACTGAAAAGTTATAAAGAGATGTCCAGGTCAAAAATCAGAGAAAAACTGCTGAAATGAGCTTTAAAGTACAATATGTTCAGTCAAAAGCTTCATCACCATTTCTCTAGCTGACTTAGAATCTTTTGCTGTATGGAGTGTAAAAGAAGGAAGTTAGAACATTCCTCTACTAGAATATTTTCAAATATTAAGAATTCAATTTTTCATAAGAATATAGCTACTTGAGGCATTTAATTTTAGTTAACTGTAATAAAGTTATTTGTCTTTTTAATAATAACCAATAATTCAGCAAATATCTTCACAGGTGGAAAATATCCAGGATGTCAGGTCTAGAGTTTGGGAGATATAAAAGACAGAGTATTAGGAAGACTAAGGTGATGTGCTCATACTAGAGCTATCTGCTTGCCCTTCCTTAATTTTCCATGAAAGCATGAGAGAGAGGCAACACACATTAAAAACAAAAACCAAAAAAGTGAAAACAATTAAAGATGATGCTCTGTCTCATGCCCCAAAACATAGGGCAATGAGAATTTGGGGATAGGGAGATTTGGGGCCACATCTGATGGTGCTCAGGGACTACTCCTGCTCTGGGGGAACATATGCAGTGCAGGAAGTGATAAAGAGTTTTACTGGAACTCCAAGACCAAGGGAAATGTCACCTGTTTATGAAAATCTTTCTCCTTCTCTCTCAGCATGGTTGCTCTTCCAACAGTCTCTTCCTTAATCTTCCTCTTGCTGTTTCTAATTCTTTTCTTTTTAGTTTTTAATTTTTTATTATCTTTTTTTATTCATTGTAATTGATTTTTTAGTACAGCGGTAGGGTGTTTGCTTTGTGCGCAGCCAGCCTGGCTGAGCAGGGTTCGATTCCTCTGCCCCTCTCGGAGAGCCGGGCAAGCCCGCACGGTAGAGCCTGGCAAGCTACCCATGATGTATTCAATATGCCAAACACAGTAACAACAATTCTCAAAAAAAATGGAGACATTACTGGGCCCGCTCGAGCAAATCGATGAACAATGGGAGGACAGTGGACAGTGATCAATTTTTTTTTGTTCTAGAGCTCCACCATTACTGCCAAGAATCAGAATATATATATATATATATATATATATATATATACACATACATATATATATGTAGCACTGGAGCACTGTACTGCTGTTGTTCATCGATTTGTTCGAGTGGGCACAAGTAATGTCTACATTGTGAGACTTGTTACTATTTTTGGCATATCAAATACGTCATGGGTGGCTTGCCAGGTATTGCCCTGCGGGCAGCAGGGATACTCTTGGTAGCATGCCGGGCTCTCTGAAAGGGCCGGAGGAATGGAACCTAGGTTGGCCCTGTGCAAGGAAAACGGCCTACCCTCTGTGCTATAGCTCCAGCCTGTATTTATGTGTATATATACATATACATATATATGTATATATACACATATACATTATATGTATATATACACATATACACACATATACATAAATTTGTCATTATGGGATGGTGGTGATAATAGGGGAGCAGAAAAACACTATTTCCTTTCTCATTTGTCTTAATGTATTAGTAAAAATTTCCCAGTTTAATGTGTTTAGCTCTCAGAACTTTTAACCAACAGGCCAAATGAAAATGAATATTCTGCTTGCCTGACTGTCTAAAATAACAAAACACAATTAATATTTCTCCCATTAAATTTTATGACATGTTTCTTTACACATGGTAATTCTGGAAAAAAATATACTGAAATGAATTTTGCATATGAGACAAAATTATTAACTAGATGTAAAATTTGTGTTGCTATAAATCAAAATAAAATATCTACCATTTACCAAGGAGTTAGATATTAACAAATGTGTATCTCATGTTTTATTATGATTTAATGTCATCCCTCTATGTGCCACACAAACCAGATTGCCTTTGAATACAACTTTTATATATACTAAATGTGATAATTTAGATAATAGCTGGAATCTCTTCTATAAAATAATTTTGAAGTCAAAAACTACATATAAAATGTACAAAAGTTAAGTTACATGAGTTATATGATAAAAAGTATATTAGTATTTTTTTCTGTTGGAATAAATAAAATAATAGTGACACTGGCTAATTTTACCTAATAAATTTATTAATTGGTAAAAGTCACATGTGAGCCATATGTGATATTTGTCACAAGAAAGTCACATACCTTAAAATATCACAATATACATCTTTTATCAAAGGTGATATATAATTGACATGCTGCCTTTGGTAAAAGATGTAAAAAAACTATTACATGATAATATAAATTTTTAGGTAAATTTCATATATTGTGTCTGTGGGGACAGCACTAGAGAATTTTTGGTGATATTATCTATCTCCATATATTTGATGATACCATATATCTCTTCCCAATTCCATCATCAGGAATGTCATATTAGACAGAAGGAGAGGATTTTATGAGTATAGGAAAATGGAGTAAATCTTAGGTGGATTTTTTTTCCACTCTAGAAAAACAGTTGTTAAATATTTACTAGCACACCTGTAGCTCTAGGTCACCACTTTTATTTGATGTGCATAAGAACAAGATGACAGTGATCTGCATGGAATGAATCACATCCTCTTCCATTCAAGAGCAATGAATATCCCTTCAGGCCACAGTTAGGAAAATACCATTTAACAGGCTACCTGATAACAGTGAAGGAAGGGAGATTTCAACATCCTCCATTCTTGATACAGGAGAGTTTCTGTTCCTTCTCACAACATTGCTTTGGCGTCAAAATCCAATTCGGTGATATTTCAAGTTTAGGTTTCTGCTATGTGAGACTCGTATTATTCAGCATGTACTTTCCCTGCATAGGCCAAGAATATAGGTTTGCTAATACAATCACACCAAGCATAAATATTAACGCTTGAAGGGAGCATCTTGATAGGTCAGTCTTATCTTAATATTTATCACACATTGACACAAGTGTCAAAAATTACAGCTTTTAATTTTATTGCAAATATACCTTGTGATAGTTTTCATGAGTATTTGTTATATATGTCCTTAGATATCATAAAATATTTTTATCAGGATTATTATGTATCCTTTTGGTTCTAAACAATTATTTGTTCACAAATGAAGTGAGAATGTTTCTTTACACATGGTAATTCTGGAAAAAAATATACTGAAATGAATTTTGCATATGAGACAAAATTATTAACTAGATGTAAAATTTGTGTTGCTATAAATCAAAATAAAATATCTACCATTTACCAAGGAGTTAGATATTAACAAATGTGTATCTCATGTTTTATTATGATTTAATGTCATCCCTCTATGTGCCACACAAACCAGATTGCCTTTGAATACAACTTTTATATATACTAAATGTGATAATTTAGATAATAGCTGGAATCTCTTCTATAAAATAATTATCTCATTCCTACTTTGGACAAACTTGCAGGCTTTCGAATGTAGCCTGCCCACAGGGCAGAGTCTGGCAAACTCCCCGTGGCGCACCAAATATGCCAAATACCAGTAACAATGATGGGTCTCATTCTCCTAAAGAGCCTTGAATATAATCTCAGGGCTAGGATGAAAGAGACGTTACTGGGGCCTGCTCGAGGCAATCGACGAATAACAGGATGATGAATGAAAATGAATGAAATGAAGTGAGAAACTGTTTAAACTTTCTTAACTCCCTCTTAGAAAATATAACCACCTTAAAATTGTCACTTTTAAGATGCTTTCTAATAACAAAGAAGTCAAATCTTTCTGAAGAAAAACAATCAAATAAGGATTTTCTAAGTTTTCTGGTGAATTGTCAAATGAATTTGTTGACTTAAAATTTGCTATGATGGGGGCTGGAGAGATAGCACAGCAGGTAGGGCGTTTGCCTTGCATGTGGCCGACCCAGGTTCGATTCCGAGCATCCCATATGGATCCCCAAGCACTGCCAGGAGTAATTCCTGAGTGTATGAGCCAGGACTAACCCCTGTGCAACGCCTGGTGTGACCAAAAAAAAAGTGCAAAAAAATTTGCTGTGATACTTACTTTAGATATATTTTTCAATATATCTTTATAGAACACTTCTTTGAAAAATTAAATATAAATTGCTTTAATGAAATAAACTAATCACTAAAGAATAAAAAGTTGGAATGCAAGGCTGAGGTTTGAATGCCACCATTTCATATTACCTTAATGAAATAACTATGATATCCAAATGTTATTTTTGTTCCTTCTCCCTTCCACCAAGAACCTATTTCTTCCTATTGCAAAAATGAAGATATATATATGTATATATATACATATATATGTATATATACATATATATATATATATCACTGTCACTGTCACTGTCCTCCTGTTGTTCACTGATTTGCTCGAGCAGGCCCAGTAATGTCTCCACTGTGAGACTTGTTGTTACTGTGTTTGGCATATCAAATACGTCACGGGTAGCTTGCCAGGCTTTGCTGTGTGGGCAAGATACTCTTAATAGCTTGCCAGGCTCTCAGAGAGGGGCGGAGGAATTGAACCGGGTCAGTCTGGTAGGCCACTTTCAAGGCAAATGCCCTACCACTGTGCTATTGCTCCAGCTTTGGCATAGCATGGTCCCTGCGCAAGGATGACACACAAATTCACACACACACACACACACACACACACACACATATATATATATATATATATATATATATATATATATATATTCCATTCTGAGTATTTACCTAAAAATATTTATTTGCTTCTCCAGTTTCAAAGATATGTCTCCTTAAAATAACAAACTGATTATGCAGAGTAAACGTGTATTTGCTGAATTAATTTCTTTCAGTTCAGATTCTACATTGGGTACCTTATAATAATGTGTTAACAACTTTCATGCAAACCAGAGCAACCCTACTCAAATAAGATGGTCACTAGACATATATGACAATTTATACTTGAATGATAATTTTAGTCTCACTATATTTTGATTCCTATCAATGATGTATCCGTCATAAGGGGAATTGTAGATATATAACATTTTTTAACATTGTAGATATATCTTGGTAATATTTTTCAAGAGTAAAGTAAAGTAAAGTAAAGTAAAGGCCCTCCCATTGATCATCGATTTGCTCGTGCGGGCCCAGTAACATCTCCATTGGAGACTTTGTTGTTACTGTGTCTGGCATATCGAATACGTCACGGGGAGCTTGCCAGGCTCTGCCGTGCGGGCGAGATACTCTCAGTAGCTTGCTGGGCTCTCCGAGAGGGGCGGAGGAATCGAACTCAGGTCGGCCATGTTGGCTGCGTGTAAGGCAAACGCCCTACCGCTGTGCTATCACTATTCCATGGACCTGCCTCATATGGAGTTTTGAGAAATACATACCTGGGATCTAGTCCAGATCCTCTAAGTTATAATCCCCTTTATTCGCAGGATACTTGGTGTATATGGAAAGGCATTACAATTCCAGGAAGAGGTAATTTTTGAGTCTTTATTAACATCCTGACAGATTCACCATAGTGCAATGTGCCTAATTGTTTGAAATACAGAGATCATAACTGTCTCTGAACTTTTTCTTTTTTATTTATTACCAGAACAACAATAGAATTCTTTGCAAATTCATCTCAGTGCTCAGATAATGACGATGTTTCTAATATACCAGGTTATCTTGTATAATTAAACAAGTAACTCGTTTTCTATGCTTATCATTGTGTGGACCTTGGAGAAAAAAAGCAACAAATGGAAATTTCTGACAGTCATTCACCTTGAAGTGCTGTTCAAATCATGTAAATACTATCTGCTCGATATGAGAAACACAATGCTTAACAAGGACAGTAGAACCAGATGACCACACTTGCAACTACAGAATATATGAGGGTACCCCACTTTCAAAACTAAAGTTAGTAATATGAATGCACTATTTCCTATACCAACCTGAAGTATTTTAGTTTCTCTTAAGATCCTATGAAAAGAAATTCACTTCTCCTTGTTATAGAGTTCTTAACTGTGACCTGATTTGAAGAAAAACCTTACTTCATCTATGTGAATTCATGATGTTCCATCAATTATTTCCTCCGTAACCAATTTCTTGTGACAATAAAAATTATGCACGCACCAATTAACAGGATGGTTAGTTTTCCTTGAGTTTATAGTTTGAGTTATGATATACATATATATGTTCTTGAAGGTGGATATTTAGTTCTTTATAAGAAGCCAAGATGGTAAAATGATCAATTCTATTGAAAAATGTATAGATTTAAGTTCAGGCTCTGAAGGCAATTAGAAAGTTTCACAAATGGGCTAGCCCTGATTTCCAACTCTTGAGATAAATCAGGGATCCAAATAAAATAAGCTAATCTGGCTCAAGCTTTAGAAAATCATGCCAAAATTCCAAACTTAACTGGTTACAATTCAATATAATTTGTGGAGGCCAAACAAACAAACAAAAAATACATTATGAATATGTTGTAACATTATATTATATATTATATGTTATATTATAATATAACATTATATTATGTTATAACATTATAATGTAATAACATTATGAATATAATGGTTCATGTATTTTTCTAAAGAGTAAAGTTTGTTTTCTTCTAGAGTAGCTTTCTCAGTTCAAAGATTACAATTTATGTGCCTGAATTGGTGAAGAAATGATTTAAAGTTAAAAAATCAGACTCTAACTTTGTTAATATAGAGATGTTTCTCCTCTTGCTATATTTAAAATGACTCTTTAAAAGGCATTGTACTTGATACTAAATATATATGTACATGAATACATTATAAGAATGCAAACACTCTTACCATGCTTGCAAACTAGTAGACTGCACTACTTAAAATTTCACCATTCAGAATTGACAAATGTAAGCCTTACCTATTCCATGTAAACTCCAAAATGTATTAACATGGAATTGCTTTAAAAGTTTTGTTAATGGCAGGTGAGATGTGATTATTACCATAATGAGGTCCAAGTATAAAATAAATTTAAAGCAATATACATTACATTTCAGAGTTAAAAACATATATATTAAGAATAGGCATATTGTTTTACTGTTTTGTATTAAGAGACCTTAATTTTCTTATTTAAATAGGTCATAATCATAAAGTAATCACTAATTGACTCTTACAATTTATTTTCTGATCATTCTACTTACCAGTTCTTAAAGTTCTATTGGAATAAAAAACATAAAGTAAATTTATTATGTACCTAAGAAGAGCAGATTGGGATTGGGAGAGAAACTGGGGATAATAGTGGAGGGAAGGTCACACTGATGGAATAATCAATGCTCCAAACAACTGTATAACAAACAACTTTGTAAATCATGATGTTTTTAATAAAATTGAATTTTAAAAACTTAATTAAAAAAGAATTTGTTCTATTTTGAGTAAACTTTTCATGTGTATGGACTTCTATATCTAATAGAAAAAATAAAATAGAATTTCTTGCCTTTATGTTGCAAAGTCCTGTTTTTTTTTAATTTATATTTTACACATGAATTCTTTTATCTGAATGCTTACGTTTTTAAAATTTTTATTTATTTATTTTTTGCCTTTTGGATCACACCCAGCCATGTTTAGGGGTCACTCCTGGCTGTAGACTCAGGAACCACTCCTGGCAGTGCTTGGGGACCATATGGAACGCCGGGACTCAAACCAGGGTCAACAGTATGCAAGGCAAATGACCCACTTGCTATACTATCGTTCTTCTCCCTGAATGCTTACTTTTGGCTGTGGCTGCTTGCTAAAATTTTAAAGAACATTTTCAGGAATGAATGGACAGAAGATATACTAGAATGCAGAGAGATACCTATGGAGGGCAGACTTGGCCAGGGTGCTAGAGGGAACCCTGAGTTTCCCGGTGCCCTGAGATGCACAAGTTTGTAGAATAAGGTGATGGGCAATGAAGAAGAGAAGAAAATGGAAGGGTTAAATTGTTTCATTTTGCCCTGAACAGTAATTTGGGGATACTATTAGTTGCACTAGCTTCCTAATGCAATTAGGAGCCCTGTATTTCAAGTCTGAAGCTTAGTGGATTTTCTGAACTAATCTCATTAATTAGGCAGCTGGTGTTCCAGTTCAAAAGTTTTGCCAAGCAAAGTACATGATGCAATTAAGATTTTTCATATACCAATAAAGATTATTCAAATAACCACTTTACTTCTTCTCTGAATGTTTATGAGAAAATAATTTGGAGCTTGCGTTGTCACACAGCTGATGGTACAGCTTCTGATTCACATGCTTTTGGACTAGAATAGGAACTGTTTCACCAGTAAAATTGTCACTGTTACTGTAAATCACTTCAGTCACCAAAACCATTGAAGGAGAAGACTACATTTTAGTAATTGAAAATTATAAATGTACATAGCTATGTTTCTAATTTTCTGATTTTGTGTAATATAAACAAGTCACTTGCTTTCAATAATCATTAACATTGATTCAAGAAAATTATTTTTCTAAAATCTTGAGCAAGCAAATGCTAATAAAACAACATAACCAAAATAAACATGAAAGCAGCACTGAATATAAATCTCTATCTATGTATTCATCTTTATATATTGTTTAAGAAAAAATAAAATTGTCTAAAACCAAAAATTATTAACAAGTTGCATTTGTAGAAGTCACAGGATTTCACTTGAAAAAAAAATAGCTGTCTTGGAGCTAGAGTAATAGTACAGCAAGTAGGATATTTGTCTTGCACGTTGATCCTGGTTCAATCTCTGGCATCCTATATGGTCCCCTAGCACCACCAGAAGTAATTTCTAAGTATAAAGCCAGGAGTAACCCTTGAGCATCACCAGGTATGGCCCCAAAGCAATCAAAGTATAGCTAGTGTTTTATGTATTCATATGGTAACACATGTGTGTGTATATTATACACACATATACATTTTAAAGACTAGGCACCATAATTAAAACGATATAGACAAATTCTCAAATACACTAGCTTCCTAATGCAATTCTCAAACGCAAAACCCTGAATTCAAACATATATTTTAAAATTCCTTTATTATGTAATGAATCAGTATGATGAGTATAATAATACTTTGAGAATAAGGCTTTAACCAGTATTTCTGAAGCACTATTATATTCTGTAAATTAATAGAAAATAAAGAGCATGTGTTCAATTCATTATAGCTGCTAAGTTCTAGATAGTCTTGTAAAATAGATGTGCTTTGAAGAAGCAGTTAAATCATTTATAATTAGCACATACACCCCATGCTTAATAAGTATTTGAAATTGAATTTGTATTTCAAATTGACAATTGAAACTTGACTAGCTAAGTTATTTTCTTGGATTCCAAAACTATAAAGAACATAATAAAGATTTAACTTTATATCTTCACACAAAAATCTACAAGTCGTTTAATTCATTTCATTGCATTTAAACTGTTAATTTCAACCACAAATGATTAAAACTAGTTACTTAAATTATATTTTACATGGCTACTATTAAAATATTGATTATATATTTATACACATTTTACAGAAATAGCTTATACTTAGTATTTTCCATAGCAATACTTATATTCACTAATGAATTATTAAGGAATTTTTAAAGACAACTTTACTGAGCCTTATTTCTGCGATGTATACTGACCTTGGACCTTAATGTCTGATTCTGACATAAGATGTATTATTTCTTATAATTACTTACTTGTAGTGAAGGTAAATATTTAACATTAAATTTTCCAACTCTTCCTTTTTCTTTTCCAGGCTATTTGTAGAGATACATAAAAGTTTCAATATTAAAAAGAAAGAAATGCTGTCTTTCTCTTAAAGTGGATTATCTTATCTGTCAGGGTCGAACTTTTAAATAGGGGAGATTTAATATAGGAAATTTGCTACGTAGGTGTTGGAGGATTTAGGGGCAATGGGAAATGCTAAAGCAAGCCACACGTAGCACATGCAGGAAGAGCAGGAAGTAGCTGCCAGTGCAGGGCTGGGAAGAGAATAAGGTAGAGCAGATCTCAGTACACAGCACTGCCTGACTCTGGATGATAATCTCTGAGACGGAACAGGGAAAAAGAAAGGTCGAATGCTGAAACTAACTGCCACTGCTAGAGAGATGGTGACAGTCCCAGCCAACAAACAGCAACCAAGTCCTTCCTTCTCTTCCTTCTTCTGTATCTCCATCATTCTGCTTCCTACTATTGGCACAACCTCATGGAAGTTAAGGCAAGGAAGCTGGTAAGAAACTTGTGAAGTGGAACTCTCCAAGTGTCAGCGACAGAGGGACAAGATAGACTTGGAACTGAATTACAGGCCGACTGTCAATGTTTCTTTCATTCTTTGATTATACCCTTCAAAATTCATTTCAAATATTTACAATTTATCAACGCTACCAAAGTATTTTCCCACAGTTACAGCTCTTTTGTTCTTAAATGTGTCATAAAATTCTTAATATCAAGAATATTTTATTTGTATTTAATTCTATATTGGGCTGGAGCGATAGCACAGTGGTAGAGAGTTTGCCTTGCATGCAGCCAGCCCGGCTGAGCAGGGTTCAATTCCTCCACCCCTCTTGGAGAGCCCAGCAAACTACTGAGAATATCTCGCCTGCACGGCAAAGCCTGGCAAGCTACCCGTAACGTATACAATATGTCAAAACACAGTAACAACACGTCTCAAAATGAAGACATTACTGGGCCCGCTCGAGCAAATTGATGAACAACAGAAGGAACAGTGTTTGGGCAGGAGCGATAGCACAGTGGTAGGGCATTTGCCTTGAGCACGGCCAGCCGGATTCGATTCCTCCACAATTTCTCTGCCCCTCTTGGAGAGCCCAGCAAGCTACTGAGAGTATCCCGCCCTCACAGCATAGCCTGGCAAGCTACTAGTGAAGTATTAGATGTGCCAAACACAGTTAACAATGAGTCTCACAATGGAGATGTTACTGGGCCCGCTAGAGCAAATCCATGAACAACGGGAGGACAGTGTCGTGCTACAGTGCAGTAATTCTATATTAAAATAAATTTATTGAAATGGAAATTGCTAGCATTTAAAAGCAATAAACTTAGGTTTAGCCTCAGAAAAACTAGTTTTTAATACAGTTTCAATCATTAATTAATTTTGGACAGATTTTTTTTAAATTATTGTAAACAAAATACAAAACTGTTGATACAATTCTGGGGTTGGAATTGATTAGGTAACAAAGTCCCAATATTAAACTCGATGTTGATACACATGAGAAAAATTAAAATTTTTTAATATGAAAATAGTTGTATCTTACCAGGGGATTTTAAGTCCTTGTATTAAGCTCTTTGTTGCTAGTTGAAACTTTGTGTAATTTGTTTTGTTTGTTTAATTAACTTCTCTATTACTTTCTCATCTAATTTGGTATGTTCTTATTAGCACTTAGTATTGAGGAATTTAGAGGTGTCTATGTGGCCACAAATTCCAGAGAACTTCGGGGTCTATGGGCCAATGAGTTGTCAAGGCAGTGACTGTGAGAGCAGGCGTGGACGCCAGGTCTTCCAGAAGTGTGGGGTTGAGGATCAGGGAGTCTTCACACCTCTACTCCAAGAAAAACCCAGAATCCTCAGCCTAGGCACCAGGTATCTGATATTTTTCAACTCACTAACAGAGAGTTATTAGTGAAGCAGTGGACTTGAGCTGTTGACTTGACTGCAATGGTCGGGTGTTGGTGTGGCTATAAAAGATTTTGGCAGGTTGGGGAATTGATTACCTACCTGATTTTGGACAGATTTTTAAAGTTGCCTGAATTTCATCTTCCTCATCATCAGTTCTTGTTTGAAGAATTATCATGTGGTTTCAAGGTTCATAGATCTGATTCCATGAATGCTATTAGATTTCTACCTAAGAAGTTATGTGGTTCATGTAATTAAAAGAGAATCATGTAAGTTTTTTTTCCTATAATGAAGCAGAATTTACACATGTGATCTTCCATAAAATAATGGTGCAGGGCTGGAGCGATAGCACATTGGGGAGGGCGTTTGCCTTGCACGCAGCCAACATGGCCGACCCGAGTTCGATTCCTCCGCCCCTCTCGGAGAGCCTGGCAAGCTACCGAGAGTATTCGATATGCCAGACACAGTAACAACAAAGTCTCCAATGGAGACGTTACAGGGCCCGCTCGAGCAAATCGATGATCAACGGGAGGGCCTTTATGAAAAATGCAAAAGAAATCAATTTAATCTACATACATTTTACATATATTTGCGGCCTTGGCATACAAAATTAATAGAAGAGATTATCTTTAGAAATAGCACTTTGTTGAAAGTGTCTGATACAAATGTTTCTCTTTTTTTCCCATTTTTATTGAGGTACAGTAACAGGGCTTTCATGTTTGAGCTTTGATCATATAATCATAAAACAACAATCCCTTCATCAATGCACGTTTTTCCACCACCAAAGTCCTTAGTATCCCCCCCTCCCGTCCCCTATTCCACACCTACCCCTGCTTGTGTGGCAGACAATTTATACAATACTCTCTTTCTCTACTTTGGCTACCTTCAATATTTGAGCCCAGTTCCCACCAACACTCATGGCAAAAATGCAATGCTAGACAATGTGCTTTGTATTGCTTGTTATGGATCCAGTATAATGTCACGCTGCTGCTCATGTAGACACATGCTCTAGGAATTCTAAAATTTTAATAATTAGGGTCTGGAGAGATCACTGCAGCAAGTTGCTCGTGTCCGAGATTCATTTGTGTGTCTCTGGATCATGGCCGTGTGGGAGCTTAAGTAAAAATGGTGGCAGGGTGTGAGTGTATTCTCAGAATCCTATCAGGACGGGGGTGAGGGGGAAGAGAAGGACCAACTTCTCCCCTGTCCTGTGAGGCCTGGCATTTCCTGCCACCAACATTCGTACCTGGAGCTATTCACTGAGTTCTAGAAGATGGTGGCCTCTGGGAATCCTAGAGGGTAGGCAGAGGGACGGCACCTGCCCCCAGTGGCCCATTGCAAAGTCCAGAGCCATCTCTGCAGCAAGTTGCTCATGTCCAAGATTCATTTGTGTGCCTCACAAATGTTTCTTTGTATTGTACAAAACTTTTGTGTTATAGCTAAAGATGGAGACAACACAAGCAAAGATTCCCAGAATCAGGAAGAATCAGGAGGACACTGTGATTTTTCAAAATTCTGCTTTTCTTTCTAAAGATTATACTGAAGGGGGTAAATAGATACCCAGTTATTTTAGAAGTCAATAAAACTATTGAATAATCAACATACTATATATAAAGGTGTTGAGAGGTAGAATAAATTAGCCTTTGTAAATCCTTCCAATTATCTGAAGTTTAAAGAATTAACTATTTTTAATTTTTAAAAAAAATTTTCTATTAATTGATAATAGGAAACAAAAACAATTTCCAAAGTAGGAAAAAAATTGAGTAGAAATGAAAAAACAGAAAGAGTTGACTAAACACAAATTAAAAGAAAAACTTGAGTCTTCATGCTTGATCTAAGCCATTAATTATATTTTTGGAATTTATTAAAAGGAATAATTCATGAGCCCTTGGAAATAAAATCCTGCTATATTATTATATCATGAGCTCTTTATGAGGATACTGTGAATACTTTTGCTCATCATACTTTCAAAGTCAAAAAGGTAAAAGTTTTAAAATAGTGTTATTTATAATAGGACAGCAAACTCACAGGGAAGTAATTAGAGAGATGAGGTTTTTGAGAAAAATTAGGACAAATTATTTTTTTTCAGACCTGTGCTGACTAGAACAGAAAGAAAGATGTTCAATAACTTCCTCAAAGTTCTTTTGTGTTTGCTTGGTTTTTTATTTCTTTGATCTAAGGAGATCAAAGAAAGCTACCTCAGTAAACCTTAGGAGGATAAAGTGTCCCCTTGATAGCTGAAGGTAGATTTATGTTTCTGAGCAAGCAAAGTCGCTTCCTCGGCTAGGGAAGGGTTCCATAGATCCTTTTTGGATTTGAGAAGGTTTGTAGTCTAACAATCCCGATAGTTTAGGTTGGTGACCTGAGAAGCAGCGTTCTTTTGTGTGGGGTGGTGGAAGAAGGATTTGACTTTATGGGAGGTATAAAAGGTCAATTCTGGTCATGTTCTTGACTCCAAGGATTATTTCTGAAGACTTTTTGAAACAGTTCTCCTGACATCTGGGTGGTGATCCACTGTGGCTCACGCAGTTAAACGCAAGTAGCTGGGTTATGCAAATCCAAGCAATGGGCATTCTTGTTTCACATAGTTTTCAGAGGGAACCTTTCTTTGGACCTCTAGGAACCTGATCTCCTAGCTGATGGTGGAGGAGCAGTTGTTAACAGAGACACCATGTGGCAAGGGGAAGCAATGACAATGAAAGAACAAGGAGAAATCCCCTTTCTCTTCAAAAAAAGGAAGAGGTGGAAATCCAAAAAAGAGAACAGGCTCTTCTTTCTGATGTGAAGACTTCAGATTGTACTGAAAAAGTGACCGAGTGACTTTCCCTATGGCCTGTCTTGTAAGGTAGCTACGTTTGGCAACAGTGAGAGTGACAATATTTTTCACCATAAAAGAGAAAGGTAAAGAGAATAAATAATGATAAATTTAAAGTGTTGTATTGTTTGCAAATATTATCTACTCATGAAAGCTACTGTTAATATGCTTGATCAACTCTCTCTCACCATCATCAACTTTTATAACTCCATGAACCTCCCTTCGCTTAGAGTTAATGAAAGCTGAGATTTTTATATTTAATACTTAACATTGATTTAAAAAATCTTTCCTCTCTTTAAAATACATATATCCACGAAGGAAGACTCAAATAAGTCACCTGAACCTTTCGACCTAGGCTCTCTTTAGTTTCAGAAAATCACTATATATCATTCCTTCTACCACAACAGTCCAAAGAACATATTAAATATATGACTTTGTAGATTATATTCATTGATCAAACAGGGAGTGATTATCATTTGGTTTCTAGAAGTTAGATTCATAAAGTTTCACTATTTTTCCTATACATTAGAGAAGAAATATAAGTATGAAATAATACCAGATGAAAGTTCTTCTAGGAACTTTTTTAAAAAGTTCGATAAGGGGGCAAGAAAAGTGAAATGGAGCAGGGAAAGCCTCTTTAATAAATTGTGCTGGCAAAACTGGACGGCTACATGCAAAAAAGTGGGCTCAGATCTCTGCCTAACGCCATGCACAAAAGTAAGATCGAAATGGATTTATGACCTCAACATCAGACCGGAATCCATAATGTTTATTGAAGACAAAGTTGGCAAAACTCTCCACGATATTGAAGTTAGTGGTATCTTCAAAGACGTCACGCCACTGGCCGAGCAAGTGAAAACAGAGATAGACAAATGGGACTATCTTAAACTAAGAAGCTTCTGCACCTCAAAAGAAACAGTGACCAAAATACAAAGACAGCCTACAGAATGGGAAAGAATATTCACCAAATACACATCCGACAAGGGGTTGATTTCAAGGATATACAAGGTACTGGTTAAACTACACAAGAAGAAATCACCCAACCCCATCAAAAAATGGGGCGAGGAAATGAACAGAAACTTTCGCAAAGAAGAAATCCGAATGGCAAAAAGGCACATGAGAAAATGCTCTACATCACTAATCATCAGAGAGATGCAGATCAAAACAACAATGAGATATCATTTCACACCACAGAGACTGGCCCACATCCACAAGAACAAAAGCAACAGGTGCTGGCGCGGATGTGGCGAGAAAGGGACCCTCCTTCACTGCTGGTGGGAATGCAGGCTGGTCCAACCCTTTTGGAAAACAGTATGGACGATTCTCAAAAAATTAGAATTCGATCTCCCATTTGACCCAGCTATAGCACTCCTGGGAATATATCCCAGAGAGGCAAAAAGGTATAGTCGAAGTGACATCTGCAATTGTTTGTTCATTGCAGCACTCTTTACAATAGCCAGAATCTGGAAAAAACCTGAGTGCCCGAGAACAGATGACTGGTTAAAGAAGCTTTGGTACATTTACACAATGGAGTACTATGTAGCTGTTAGAAAAGATGAAGTTATGAAATTTACATACAAGTGGTACTACATGGAAAGTATCATGTTAAGCGAAATGAGTCAGAAAGAGCGGGATAGACACAGAAAGATTGCATTCATCTGGGGAACATAAAGCAACAAAACGGGAGACTAACACCCAGGAAGGGCTCAGATTAGTACCAGGAATTTTGCTCCATGACTTGAAGGCCAGCCACATGTGCTAGGTGAGAAGGAAGCTCAGATAGAGAAGAGAGCACCAAATAAAGGGTGTTGTGAAGACCCTCCCAGGGTGGGAGAGACATGCTAAAAGTGGTCTATAGACCAAACATGACTGCCACTCAATGCCTCTCTGGCAAAACACAGTACCCAAAAGAAGAGAGAGAGAACAGGGAGGAATGCCCTGCCACAGCGGCAGGGTGGGACGGGGGGGGGGGATGGGGGGTCGGAGGGATGCTAGGACCTGTGGTGGGGGAGGATGGGCACTGGTGGGGGGATGGGTACTTGATCATTGTATAACTGAAACCCAAGCACAAAAATTTGTGAGTCTATAAGTGTACTTCATGGTGTTTCACTAATAAAAAAAAAGATAAAAAACAAAACAACAAAAAAAAAAGTTCCAAAAAATATTTTTTAAAAAAATCCAACCTTCCATTTTAAATTCTACCAAAAAAATTATAAAAAGTAACATTAAAGACCACTTACAAACATATATATATATATATATATATATCCTTAGTAAAATCTTAGCTAGTTAAACACACACACGTATACTTATGAAGTGAGTTTCCCATATGTACAGTTAAGGTAAAGGTAAAGGCCCTCCCGTTGATCGTCGATTTGCTCGAGCGGGCCCAGTAACGTCTCCATTGGAGACTTCGTTGTTACTGTGTTTGGCATATCGAATACTCTCGGTAGCTTGCCGGGCTCTCCGAGAGGGGTGGAGGAATCGAACTCGGGTCGGCCATGTTGGCCGCTTGTAAGGCGAACGCCCTACCGCTATGCTGAACGCACCCGATGTACAGTTAATCGCTGAAAAATCTGTTGGTATAAATTGCACTAAAAAAAAAATCAGGGCAAGTAACAAAATCCATGACTATTTTGATAGTTAAAGAAAAACCGTTCAACACAATTCAATACTTATGAGGAAAATATGGAATATTATGTACAAAAAAGGAAATAACTTATAAAATATCTAGAAAATAATCATAGAGGAAACAACAGAAACAATGATGGATACTCAAAATATTTCTTCTTAATTAGTAATAAGGATGTTCACTAAATATTTCATTCAACTTTGGACTAAAAAAATCACTGCTCAGTAGAAAAGAGAAAGCATATAAATATAATTGAAAGAATAATAAAATAATTATTGTTCACAATCATTGTGTACTAGAAGATAGAAAAAACTTTAAAATAATTATTGAATAAATGTACTAACAAGAAATTGGATATGAGTTCTTTATACAAAGATTGTTTTTTTCTGCCAAGAAAAGTAAAAATAAAATGGAAAAATGATGTCATTGCTATAATATCCGCGAACTTCCAATATCTAGAAAAATGTCTGTGAAACTACATTCAAAGACTTTATCTAGAATGCAAATATTATTATATTTAAAAACCTGTTTACAAATGAAGGAATATTTATGTGCATTGAAAAGTATTGTAAAACTCAGTATTGTAAAGATATTCATTTGAATTTATTACATAGATGAAGTGTGATCACAAAGAATAAAAGTGCAATCACAATCGAAGTTCCAATTTAAATAGTCAATATTCACACATTTTCATATATGACCAATATCGGTAATATTAAAGAAAAAAATCCCTGACATGATAAAATATCAACACAATTATAAAGCTGAAGAAATAAAATCAATGTTATGTTAATGAATGAAAACCTTACAAACTTCTGACAACACAATGCCTTTATGTACGGCTCTTATTTCTCTTAATAAACCAGGAGCTTATTTTCTCTCCACTGCCGAAAATGCTGCTGGAGGTGATTTTCAGTCCTTGGCCCTTTATGAGGTTTACTTCAACCAAAGAAAACTGGCTTGCTTAATCACAGTTGCTCCTGTGGTTAGTTTGCATCCGGTATCAGATCAGCCCCTTACCCCAACTCAGGACAACTTTGAAAGGTTTGAAAGTCAGCTGCAGACTTCTAATACACAAACGTTTTCATGAGGTTGGCCTTACAATACATCCTCTTTCTGCCCAATCCTGTTTCCTTTTCGGGGAACCAGTGGAGTCCTAAGTGTGCTTCTTAACAAATGTCTGTCAAGCTAAATTTTATTTTAGAGAGTGCTTCAGGGGGAGCCAAATTGCAGTACTTGGTGACAGAAATATTCCAAAAAGTAGATGCAGGCGAGCAATTTCAAAGCTGGATCGCCTGCTGCCTCGTTGGTGAGTGCCAGCCTGCTGCTACAAATATAGCACAGTAGTAGCCCCAGTTACAACGCTTGGGCCAGCTAGGGTTATCTTTGCTAGAGTAGAATAACAGGGCAAGTTATCTGGCTATTGATTTAATGCATCTATTCATTCCTAGTAGGAGAAAAGAGGATCATAAACTGCTCACACTTACTTATAATGGACATTGATAAACACTTGAAGTTTTGGGAGTCAGTTGGGCCCAACTGGAGTTCAATACTGAGCATCACATAGTCCTCCAAACACCAGAGTGGACCCTGGAGGTTTTTGAGCACTGCCCATGTGGTCCAGGTAATCCCCAACACTGCCAGGCCCAACCAGCACCACATCCTGGGACCCTTTAATTGAACTGAAGCAGGTTGGGTGAGAATTAATGCTAATTACCCATTGGGATGCTCCACCACCCTGCCCCAAAGATTTAAGATTCAGTACTAATGGGTTCAGAAAGTTAGAAATAAAGGACAAGTAGCTGGAGAGATAGCACAGCGTGTAGGGGATTTGCCTTGCACGCAGCCAACCCCGGTTAGATTCACAGCAGCCCATATGGTCCCCTGAGCACCACCAGGAGTAACTCTTGAGTGCAGAGCCAGGAGTAACCCTTGTGCATCGCCGGGTGTGACCCAAAAAGAAAAGAAAATAATTAAAAGACAAATTATACCATTTTTATACCACGTTAAATAGAAAATACAATTTATTTTACTTTGAGAAAAAGTCAAATTGGATACCACTAGTGGAAAGCTTAGCATGTGAAGGAAAATCTTTCCTATGGGCAGAGCTTTTGGAAGGTCCCCAATTAGTAACTTTGTGTGAAAGAGAAGTGACTCCAAATAAGAAATCCATGAACTCATAGACAGAAGCAAATGGCTTTTTCTTTGCTTATCTAAACTAATGAAATGACTTCTAGACCATCTATCCCGACTCATTGATCTCTTTATCGATGTTTAAGTGACTTCAACCAGGAGTGATTAATTTCCAGTTCACCTAGGAGAATTTGTACTTTCTGAAGACATTGTAGCTTGTTACTTGACTCTGAGGTCCCACGGTCATATGGAATCAAGAATGCTAAATTTCCTTAGATGTGAATGACTATCTTCAACAACAATAAATATCTGATCTAAAATGTCAATTGTGCTGAGAAAACTACTATGATAGTTTCAAAAATATTATTCTGGGAATTTTTTTCCACAATGAAGAATACTTACGACATTATTGATGCATCAAATATTGTTTGAATATTGATGCATTTAACTGGTAAATTAAAATGTTAGTTTTAAATTTCATTTTATTTAAATTTACTTCATATTAAGGTAGCATTAGTTTACAAGAGTATAATGTTTATATATTTTCTTTTCTTTTTTTGTTTGCTTTTTGGGTCACACCCAGTGATGCACAGGGGTTTCTCCTGGCTCTGCACTTAGGAAGTACTCCTTGCAGTGCTCAGGGGATCATATGGGATGCTGGGAATCGAACCCAGGTCAGCCACATGCAAGGAAAACTCCCTCCCTGCTGTGCTCTTGCTCCAGACCCTGTTTATATGTTTTCAAGGTAAAAATGCCATGCCATGCCCATTGTAAGTAATGATATCTCTTCCTCACAGTCCATTGAATCTATTCAACCCATTTCCTTTTTAGTAACCTTAATTCTGTGCCAGTCTAAGGATTAGTTTGCACTGGACATTATCTGTTCCACTGCTTTGTTTATAAGCCATCTATAAATGCGATCTGATATTTGTGTTTCTAACTTATTTCACTTAGCATATCCTTCTTCAGTTTTATATATTTTTTTGAAAAAGACTAGATTTCATCTTTCCAAATAGATGTGATTGGGTTGCACATAGGTGCTGCATTTTGGTGTTGATTTGGGGTCACACCTAGCTGTGCTTAGAGTTTATTCCGGACTCTGCATTCAGGGATCACTTCTAGCCAATTTAGGGGACCAGATTGGCATTGTCATTTTGATTTTTATTTTTTCTGAGAGTGACAATGACCACTTTTTAGGGGCCTTTGGGTCATCTCTTGCCTTCTTTGGAGAAGTGTGTATTCAGCTCTTTCTCATATTTTTTATGCTACTGGTTATAGTTTTGTAAGAGTCTCTCAAATAGCTCCCAGGGAGCTTCAGCACCCCTCCTGGTGATTCTCAACAAACCAGGCTAGTGATTCAATGTGAGCTCCAGAGGCTGTAGCTCATGGTGTTTCTGGAGCATACTAGGTAGTGCTTGGGGCTTTTCAGAGAGGTACCTCACAATACTAGAAATCCATGTGTGCTGAAAACCAAATTAGATTTTTGTTATTATTGAGTTTAGTGAGTGTTGGAGATTAGCCCTCTGACAGTTGCATGATGTTCTAATCATTTCTCTCATGCAGTTGGTTGTCTTGTTGTTTTAATGCAGTTTATCTTGTGGTACAATTTTTTTTTTATGTACACCTGTCAGTTTGCTTTTGTTTCCCTTTTCAGTGGAGGTGAATCACAAAATGCATCATTAAAGCCAGTGTCATGAGCTACCTATGTTTTCTTTGATGTGTTTATGGTTTCAAGTTTAACATCTAAAGTCCAGAGCCCATTTTGAGTTAACATGTACAAGGTGTGAGAGATTCACCCAGTTTTATTTGCACGTGACTTTGCAATTTTACCGAGTATATTTGTTGTTGGAAAAAGATTCTTCTTTCTTAGCTCCTTTGTCATGAATTAGCTTGTTGTTTTAGTTCCCAATTGTATTCCACTGGTCTTTTAATTTACATTTATCCCAAACATACTTTTTTGATTATTACAACTCATTTTGGTGGGAGGTACACGGGTCATACCTGGCTATCTTGAGGACTTACTATTGACTCTGTACATGGAGATTACTCCCACCAGGACTGCTACAACTTACACAGTGTCCGGGATCAAACCTAAATTGGCTCCATGCAAGTCAAGAGTCTTACCCCCTGTACTATCTCTCCAGCCCCGGTTACTACAGGATTGTAGTATAGTCAGGTAGCATGATGCCTTCCATCTATTCTGTTTGTTTGTTTGTATGGTTTATAGTGCTTTGGAATTTAACTCATAGGCAAGCACTTTTCTACCTACTGTCAAACCATAGTCTTCCTTTTGTTGATGATTGCTTTGACTTCTTGATAACTCATATGGTTCCATACAAATTTTAGTAATGTGTGTTCTGTTCTCTTGAAGAACCCTATTGAAATATTTGATAGATGTTGCCTGAATCTGGGTAAAGCTTTGAGTTGATTATTTTAAGAAAGTTAGTGCTTCTAATACATAAACTGTAGCACTGTAGCACTGCTTTCCCCTTGTTCATTGATTTGCTTGAGCGAGCAGCAGTAACATCTCCATTGTGAGACTTGTTATTACTCTGTTTGGCATATGAATATACCACGGGGAACTTGTCAGGCTCTGCCATGTGGGCGGGATACTCTCAGTAGCTTGCTGGGCTCTCCGAGAGGGATGGAGGAATCAAACCCAGGTTGACTGCATGCAAGGCAAATGCCCTAACCACTGTGCTATTGCTCCGCCCAATAAACATGGGATATAATTTTAGTGCCCTGTGCCTTTGTGCAATTATTTTTATAGTATTATTCTCAATTTACATTTGAGAATAAATCTGTGGGCTGGAAACATAGTTCAATGAGCACGTGATTTGCCTACAAGAGCTCCAGGGTTGATCCTCAGCAAGGGATGGTTCCCGAGCACTGCTGGGAGCAAATCCCCTAAGCACAGTGCCAGGAATAACACACACAATGCCAGGTGTGCCCCCACATTCCAAATAAAAATACACAGAGTTGAGTTTCACAAAAATATTTAAGTTTTTTTACAATTTCTTTGAATTCAAAAATTAATTTGAAAAGTGTCAATATTTTTGTAGTATTGAATAATTTCAATTGAGATGTGTGGTCTAATTCTTCATTTATTATGTCACTTTTGTCCATTTTTAATACAGTTCTCAAATTCTCTTGACGTTCCGATTCCTTATTTATATTCCTTTCAAAATTTCTAATATTTCCTATTACTCATAGATTGAATTTTCAAATTACATTTTTATATGATATTCATTGAAAAATTTCTCTTTTAAAATATGTTTGTTTTGATGTTGGAATAATAATACAGTGGGTAGGGAATTTGTCTTGTACTCAGTCAACCCAGATTTGATCCCTGGCACCCCATATGGTCCCCTGAGTTGCTAGGAGTGATCTCCATGCTCAGAGTCAGGAGTAAGCCCCGAGGACTACCAGATGTGATGCCCAACACTGAGGAAAAAAAATTTTCTTGTGTTTTGTATTTATTATATGTATTATCTGTTACTTGTGGGTTGAAGAAGAAAACAGTCACTTGTATATCATGGTTCTCCCCACTACTAACACTAGTCTTATCCCTAAAGTTTTAAACAAAATAATACATTTAATTAAAAAATTTGAGTCAACATGAAGATATTTAGATAAATTAACTTAATGATAAAGGCAAATAACTTTTCTAACTAACTTATACAATTGGACAAATTTAGTTCACCCAGTCACAAATACTGATGATTGCCTATAATTACTTAAACAGTGGTGGATTCCACTATGCTTCCACTATTTATATTTCATGAATGTTTCTCTCATTGGTTGATTATAACCCAGAATTATACTGACCACATTGGTAACCGAATTCTGAAGAAACTGATTCTAAGTTTACAACCTAGAGCTTATGGACAAGTCCATCATCTCATTTGATTTTGTTAATTCTGAAATTTAAAGCTTCTATTTATTGAGATTCTGTGGATTATAATACTATTAAGTATAGTTTCTCATGCACATGTCACTTGCCTTTTTGAAACACAGCCAAAACCAGGAATCATCTAACATTGCTTTCAGACTACATGACAAAATAAAGCATTTGTTTATAGAGCATTGTTGGCAAATATTCATTATCTGGCACTGCAATTTACTTTTACTATAGAAAAATGTTTTTCAACATCTATGACAGAAAGTTCAATATGAGATGCCGAGAAAATCTGACAGACTTAACATCAGAAAATACTCTTCAAAACACAACTAAATAGCAGCTAAATATCTCTTGCAACTCTCATGAGCTTTCTTCTGAAGAATGCCTGAAAAATCCGCATTTCTATATTTTTACAAATAGGTAATGCAAACTCATTCTGTTCATTTAGTTAGGGAAGAGAGGTTCGAACATCAATTTAGCAACTCCACTCCTAGATATACATACCAGTATTATCAACATTCTAATTGAAAAAAAACAAAAAAAGATAAACCCCTTGTTTTCATAGCAGACTTATTCACAATAATAATCAAGATATTTAATGTCCATCCAAAAATAACTACATAAATATGTTATTAGTATTTTCAAGGGAACACTTAACTCCTTATTAAGAAGTTTTGCATATTAAGGCAGTCAATAAAATTTGAGGCTATTATGGAAAGCAAAATAGGTATATAGTGAAAAAGAATTATTGTACAGTTTCTCTTATAAGTAACTAATGCAAACAATAAAGCAAATCACAAGAAAAATAACTCTAAATTATGCCAAAAATATAATGGTTATAAGTGGAAGCTGATGAAAGTGGGAAAAAAAAACAGGTATTCTCTTTCACTCTTACTTTCTTTAGAATAAACTTTCAGTTGTTGGTAGATCCTATACTTGAGTGTATGTTTATAGCAACTCAAACTTAATTTCTAATTTATTACATTTTATTTCAAAAATGTGACATACATATGTACTTTTTCTTGAAATTAGTTGAAATAATAATGTGGCCTTCAAAATAGTCATTATCTGCTGTGGGGAAAAAATGTGAAGTTTGGCTAAGTGTATCTATTGAATATACATCATCAACTTTTATCTTTATTATAATTGCTACAAAATTGTCTGTGTAGTAGACCATTTGTGTTAATAGGTCTTTCTAATTGTATTCTCAGCATCCCATGCTTCCAAGCTATACAATATACAAGAAATAAGAAGGGAGGACAGAAAACAGGGAGGTTGAATTCAGGCTTGTTGTAATTTAGTCACTATTGACTCACTCAGGTACCAAAAGAATTCAATGCTTTGTTCATAAAAAATAGTTAAAGAAATAAAACCAAACACATTCTTTACCTTTCACATTTTTGTCTGCTTGTCTGACACTTTCTAAAAGAGGCATATGAAATCTTCCATCATGTATATAGGATTTTTTATTTCTGGTTTTGTATCAAACCTAGCAGCACTCAGGGCTTATTCCTAGTGTGGTGCTCAGGAATCACTCCCGGAAGGGTTCGGGGACTATCTGGGGTACAGGGAATCAAACCCAGGTTTGCTGAATACAAGGCAAGAGCCCTACCCACTGTACTATCTCACTGGGACTTCTTTATTTTTAATAAGATCTTTGATACACATGTTATCCATAAATATGATACACAAGAATTTGAGATTGCTACAATTTTCTTAGGTGGTATATTTCTTTCTATGTTGTATCCAGCCTATTGTTGAGTTCATGGGAGGTATTGTTTTGTATGATTTGTAGCATTTAATGTTTTTTCTCAGACTCTCCATCTGCTTACATTACCCAGCTGTTCTTGCATGTTGTGCTGTCCTCATTGGAGCCATCAACACATAAGTCATAGTAATTTCAAATTCTGTTTCATCATTCCAACATCTATGTCATATCTTAGTATGATTCTTATACTTGCTTTGCCTCTTTATTCCTTTTAGCTCTAGATGTTTAACGTGCCTTGTAATTTTTAATTAAAGAAGATAGTATTTTATTTTTTAACTATTGTTGTTATTATTGGATAATAGGAATGGGCATAAATTGGCTTTAGAGTCACATTTTATGTTGAATTAATTAGGATTGGACTTTACATACTGTTTGCTGCAGCCATAATTGCTAAAGGTTTGAGTATTTTCTTGCATTCTTCTTTCCTTTCTTGACTTTTGGTCTCCTGAGTATTTCTCCTTGGAAAGAATCTGTGTTTTCACTTTTGTTTTAAAGGAGCCCTTCATTGCGGTGTTAGGGTACTCATGAAAGAGAGTGTTCTTATAAACTTTTTATTAAGACTGGTTTATAGTAGGACCTTTTTCTCTGATCTCTGATCTTCTCATGAACTTCTTCTACATATTCTCCTCTCCTGAGTCGAGGGACCCTCAAGGGCTTGAGAAGAGAACACTCTTTCCTCCAGCTCTTTGAAAACACGCTGTGGAAGGGTATGTCTTTGTTATTGATAAGGCTCTGGGTAAAATTCATAAGAATTTCTCTTCTTTCCCTGCCAGAATCATCAGCTCTTTCTCCAGTTTACCCAGGAATGGTTTTCAATAAATTGTCAAAATTACTGTCTAGGAATTCCTGCCAGTTTGTGGCTCAAGGGTTTCCTCTCCTGTGAGATTCAGATTCATCTACTTGTCTGAAACTTCAGGTGGAAGTTTGTCCTATAAATTAAATTCTCTGATAGGTCTAAGGAAATGAATTGATTTGTTCCTTGTAAGGGCAAAGGCAAAAAGTTTAAAGCTCTTTAGAAGTCTCAAATTTAGTTTTCATCATTATATATTTACATTCTTTAAAGTTAAACAAGCTTCATTGGGAAATAAAAGGAAGGAAGAGTAGCAGCAGATAAAGATGCTCTCATAGGTTTCTCGAACATGGAGAAAATTTCCAGTATACATCTAACTTTATTTGATATTTTGTTTTATTTTATATAATATATTTATTTTGAAATGTTGTTTTAAACAACCACTATTTACAAGGATGTTTCAATAGGATCATAGGCATACAATGTTCTGATATGTTAAATTACCAAGTGTTTAAAACATCCTTAGTCATTTTATTTTCAGACCCTTTGTCAAGCAATTCTTGGTTCTCTTTGTTCCTTATAGAAAGCTCACAGCTGGACTTTGTTATTTCAATCTAGTATTATCCTTTTAATAGGGTATTTCAACCCATCACTGCCATCCTCTCATTTTTGTGAGGATTCCAATATTTGATTTTCCCAACTAATGACTTGTTTGGAGCAATCTATTTTGGTTCCCATCATTAACTCTGTTATTTTCAAATATGTTGTTTTTTAATTTAAACATCCTTCCCCCCCTTCTAATTTCTTTGAAATGCCTTCTTACATCATCTTGAGAACTGATTTTTATTGCCTTGTATCTGGGAGACTGTCTTAGCAGGTGGTGAGTGTTTAAAAATCTATTGTCACCAGTTGGTTGGGTGGCAGACAATGGATTGGTAAACTGTGACTCAAGATTGACTATGCTTACATGTCAGCGGTAAGGGAAGTTCTTATTGAATGAGTAACAAGCTGCATTCTTTTGCTGATTTCCCTTTCCTCTGCCACAGATCATTCCCAGGGGATGCAGGTTAGATAAGAGCATGGCACCATCCCCAGTGCTGTGATTCTAAAGCAGACAGGGACAGTTTCTCAGAAGAGGCATGATTTGAGATATCATCACTTCAATTTCTTCATCTGGTTTCTTCTTTCCCACCATGCAGGTTGAATTCTCATAAAATACATTGCCTAGATATGAGTCCCCATAAAACTTCCTAGTAAAAGAGAATTTTTTTAGAAGATTGTGTAATATCCTGCTTCTGCTTAAAGTGTAACCTTTATCTCTAACCTCCTAATTCAATAATCCAATAACACACAGAGTATTAAATAAGGGTATGAAGAGTACTTATTCATAAAAAAAAGTCATTTTCTAGAATCTCATTGATTTTTAGATTTTTTTTTGCATGTAACAACAAGTTAGAAAAAGTACTACTTAGGATCCAGAGAGACATTCCAGTGGGTAGGGCACTTACCTGACATGTGGTCCACACTCAATCCCAGGCACTTTATATAGTTCCCTGGGGCCTCAACAGGAGTGATTCCCAAAACACAAAGCCAGGAGCAAGCCCTGAGTGTCCCCAAACTACCACAAAACAGTAACTTTTACATTGATATCTGTTTAAGCACAGAAATATATACCTGAAGAAAAGAAGACTATATTAACTCTTTTTCATATAAATGTTTTCACACGTGGGTCAGAGAAATAGTATAGTGGGTAGATGCTTGCCTTTCACACAGTAAAGACATCCTTGCATCCCATATTGTCCCCCAGCACTACCAGCATAATTCCCGAGTTTAGAGCCAGGAGTAACCCCTGATTATCACTAGGTGTAGCCCCCAGCATAAAACAAAAAGTTTTTCACATTAAATTTAGCTAAGGACATATACCTATATCTATGTATTATCACGGTCATGGTCACGGTCCTCCTGTTGTTCATCGATTTGCTCTAGCGGGCCCAGTAACATCTCCATCGTGAGACTTGTTACTGTGTTTGGCATATCGAATACGTCACGGGCAGCTTGCCAGGCTCTGCCGTGAGGGCGAGATACTCTCGGTAGCTTGTCGGGCTCTCTGAGAGGGGCGGAAAAATCGAACTCGGGTCGGCCATATTGGCTGCGTGCAAGGCAAACGCCCTACCGCTGTGCTATCGCTCCAGCTCTATGTATTATAACAACAAATTTTTTGTGGTCACAGTTAGAGTGCAGCTGGTAGGGTGCTTGCTTTGCATGTGGTCGACCTGAGTTCTATTCTCAGCATCTATATGGTCCCTCAAGCACTGCCAGAAGTAACCCCTGAGCACAGGGCCAGGAGTAAGCCCTAAGTACACCAGGTATGGCCCCAAACCAAAATTCCAAAGGATTTGGAATCTGGCCAAGTATAACTCATAACAATTATCTGTTTATTCACACAATATTATCATAATAAATTGTGAAAAAGCGACTTATTCAGGATAATGTATTTGTGTCTATTTGTCAGTGGGAAATAAATTAAATACATTACTTCAAAAACAGTAGAAACAATATTAGACTTACTAAGATTTTATTCACACGTTAACATTGTAGAATTTTTGGCCTTCTTAAATTTTGGCATATTTCCTTCTTGTTTTTTTTTTGTCATCTTTCAGATCAATTTCCATTAGAAGCTACAAATCTGTTAAAAGCAGCATTTAAGTGTCCATAATGAAATCAGTGTAACTGCAATAAATGCCATATCTCATAAATTTTAAAATATATTCGTTAACTAGCCTACTAAAATTTGCATTGCTTTTAATCTTTCCATTCTAATTCTGCACCTGATTTGACATATGGTGGAGACACCTGTCTTTGTCTTCAAATGGGAACAATTAAACCAATCAATTAAATATATTTCCTTAGGAATTATGCACATGAATATGCAGTAGCAATAAATTATTTCTCAAAACAAAACCTAAAAACCATACATTTCTAAGGGGTTTAGACATATTTCAAGTATGATATTTACCAATGTACATATTTCCTGATGTATATATAATTTTATTCTGCATCAGAATAGAAACATATTTCTACTTTAAAAATTTAAATAAACCATTTATCTGAAAAAATTTTCAGATTAAAAATCAATGGATTAAGATTTATAGTAAGAAAATTAGAAATTTTGGCCTTACTGTTGTATGGTTTAATTTAACATGTACACATATATACTATATATACATTTTTAAAATTTAAATAAAATATTCATAAACAAAATGGAAAAATTCTCTAGAGATGCTCAAAACTGCAAATCTTAGATATATATATGTGTTTTCTTCCTCTTTAAATATTTCCAATACAAATTTGCCTAATGTATATGTACATATCTATCTATCTATCTATCTATATATATATACACATTTTGCTAACTACTGTCTCCTGTCCCAATATCAAGGTCCTAGTGAGTCACTGATTCCAGTTTATATTTTTGATATATATATAACAGTTCCTTGAATAACAATAATTTGTGCAAAAACATGCTTTCTTTTCAGTATCATCTTTATCAGCATTTGTTTACCTCAGGTATTTATTTAACAAATATTTTGGCTATAGAGCCAACTGGCAGTTGAAGACAGAGGTTTATGGACATTCAAATTTTTAGCAAATTTTTATCAGAAAAAGTTAAAATTCTTAAATATTAAAAGTAACTTCCTGGATCAATTTACGGGTACTTTATTTTATTATTATTATGATTTTGGGGGAGAAATGGGGCACATCCTGTGGTGTTCAGGGTTTACTCCTGGCTCTCTGCTCAGGGAAGGGCTTGAGAGGGATCATATTCAGTGCCAGAGATCAAACCTAGGTCAGACATAATTTTCTACAAGCAAATAATGCAATCGAAGTAAGAGAAAACTGAAAAATATATCACAATTTTGACTCAGAAAATAAAGTATCTGCAAATCAGCTTCATAAAAGTGGTGAAACACTTATACATAGAAAACTATAAAACCCTGCTAAAAGAAATTAGAGGACAAGAAAAAATGGAAACACATACTCTCTTCATGTTTTGGAAGGATTAATGTTGTCAAAATGACAATCTTGCTTAAAGTATTATAACATTAAACATAGTTCCTATTAAAATACCTTCGAAAAAAAAGAAATACCTTGAAGTTTTTTAAAGACATAGATCAAACAATGTTACAATTTATATGAAATAATAACTATCTTCCTCTGAATAGCTAAAGGAATCCTAGATAAAAAACCAAGATGAGAGGTTTGTATCCCCCGAAATTTAAACATATTATAAAGCTTTAATAATCAAAATAGTATGGTACTGGTGTACCATACTATTCAGAGTCTCATAATAATGAATAGAATTTAAAGTCCAGAGACAGATCCCCAAATGTGTGGACAGTTCAACTTCAATAAACGAGCAAAAATTATGAAGTGGAGCAAGAAAAGCCTATTCAACAAATGGTGCTGGGAAAACCAGTGTCCAAAAGAAGAAAGAAAAAAGAAAAGAAATCCAGACTCCTTTCTATCACCATGCACAAAAGTCAAAATAAAATAGAGACACCATGAACTGGGAGAGAATATTTGTTTACCACTCAATGGATAAGGAGCTGATATCCAAGATACATAACGACCAGGGGCAGTGAGATCAACCCCATCAAAAATTAGTAAGAAAATATGAACAGAAACTCCTCGGAGAGGATAAGCAGAAGGCTAAAATGTATATGAAAAACTGCACTGCATCACTTATCATCAGGAAAATGCAAATAAAAACAACATATGAGATATTATCTCATATGAGTGAGACCGGCACGCTTCGTGAAGACCAAAAATATTTGGTAATTTGGTAATATTTGGAAATTTACTCTTTCCTCTTCCTCTGTTCTTGATAATGATGTTATGGCCAGGGTAATACCTGATGTTGCTGTATTCACACATTTGTTTTCCCTGTTCACTCACTCTGGGTTGCAGTGTACTCAAAATCTTTCACTTGTGACCCCAGAGATCCCAACAGCAGCATAGCTGTGTGACTCTCAGTGCTGTGGAGCTGTGTTGTGGATTAAATTTGCAACCCCAATACCTGCAAGGTCAGTACTCTTTTGCTGAGCTATGCAACAAAGTAAAACTCTTTTTCATTTATTCTTGATGTGTTTACTGTAGTTCCTTGATCCTTTAAGAATTTTTTAAATCTTTTGGTCAATCTGTCATATTAATTTCACAAAACATAACTCAGACAACATCTCAATGAGAATCTTTCCTCCATTCCACCCTTATTTCCTGTCAGTTTATAGCACATTCCTCAGGAAGCATGGGACGCTTCTCTTATGAAACTAGACTCTCTTATTTGTGAGGTTCATATGCATGTAACCCCATAGTACACATAAAAGTGATAATAATATTGTGGTTGACATAGCTTTCGACTGAAAAATATGAATTCATTCGTCTGGTTCATGTTTTATTTTCTATTCTTTTCTTTTGGGGAGTGAGTGGGGACCATGCCCAAGATTTGCTAAGGGCTTACTCGTGACTCTGTGCTCATAAATTAGTCATGGCAGCCCCAAGAGACCATATAGGATGCCATGGATCAAATCTGGTTTAATTGGTTGCAAAGCATTCACCTTACCCATTGAACTATTGTTCCGTCCTTGATCTTCAAGACCCTATTATTCTCTTTGCTAGGCACACTGCCCTCTACTCTTACTCTTAGTAAATTTGTTAATGCTCAAAACTACCATCCAACTAGTGCTTTCAACAGTTACTGACAATGGTTAAACCCTCTTATATTCTGCTGATTTTCATGTGACTTGCACTCTCTGTTAGAACTACAAGTTAGTTAAGAAAATCTGAGTCATAATGCATGTTCTACCGGTATCTGTATGACTACGATCAAAGAATGCTGATTATCTTTTCAGAACATATATTAGATTTAATTATTTCTACTTACTTCCATGGTCTTCATTTAATCTGGTTTTATTTTTTTTTGGTTATGATTTAGCTTTTATTTCGGGGCCAGACGTAACTGTGTAAAGATTTACTCCTGGCTCTGTGCTCAAGGATTACTTTTGGTAATGCTCCAAGGACCATGTACAGTACCAGGAATCGAACCTGAGGATTGAACACAAGATGAGTGTCGACCTACCCACTGTACTATCTGACTGGCCCTTTCTTCATTTAATATGATCCTTTAACTTAATAACGTTATTGTCGTTAGATCTTTCTAGCCACACTCTGTACTACAAGTCTCTTACATTTGTTAATAGTGATTTTTGAAAGTCGAATTTTAAATCACAGTCATTTGATTAATCTCATAGTTTTCTTCCTATATGACGCTTTTGATATTTGTTGGAACTTAATTCATTCACATGCTCTTTCTAAAATAATTGATAAAGTAATATGGCACTGTAACACTATCCTCCCTTTGTTCATAGATTTGCTCGAGTAGACACCAGAACGTCTCCATTCCGAGACTTGTTGTTACTGTTTCTGGCATATTGAATTCTCCACGAGTAGCTTGCCAGGCTCTGAGGAATGGGCGGGATACTCTTGGTAGCTTGCCGGGCTCTCCGAGAGGGATGGAGGAATCGAACCTGGCAAATGCCCTACCCGCTGTGCTATCGCTCCAAATCCAATAAAGCAATATACCTGATTACATTTATCATCATTTACATAAGTCTAAAACAAAGTTCCTGCTTTGGTAAATATGAAGAATTCCCTCACCTAGGCATATATTTAGAATCAATAATTGTTAAGTTGAAATTTTTGCTTACTCTAGCTTCTTAGAAAACCTTGAGCAGGGCAAGAGGGATAGTACAGCGTGCAGTGTGTTTTCCTTGCAAGCATCCAACCTGGATTTGATCTCTGGCACTGCATATGGTCCACTGAGCACTGCCAGGGCAATCGCTTAGTGCAGAGCCAGAAGTAAGACCTGAGATGACAGGTGTGGCCCAATCTACCACCTGTCCAAAAAATAAAGGCAGAAAATCTAAAAAAATATCCTCTTAATGTTATTCAATAATCCTTCTTCAATAATGTTTGCCTATGTATTAAAAGATTAAAAAATAGAAATTGACATTGTTGGCAAGATTCTAAAGAGAACATTTTTGGATTGCTTTCCAAAGCATATATATGCTTTGATTCTGAGGGAGATAATGTGTGGCCATGCACACTTCAGACCTAAATCCTGGACTTTGTTGAAAAGATAGCAGGACCTCATTTAGGAGCTGCAATAACACCCGGGCTGAAGATGAAAATCTTGTCAAAAAGGGGGCATATAAATTGCTGAGCCTTGGTGAAAACTGTGAGTCCTTTTGGAAGAGTCTGTTCTACTACAAGATTTGTGAGCCTGACGTCTTAGTCATCGCTTCTATTACAAGAATTGTTTTTGTCTTAGAAGATCCTTTGGCTTTTAAGGTCCCAATGAGCTGACTAGACTAGACTAACTATAAAATGAAAGAATAAATAACTCATGTTATCGGATCTGAGGACGGCAATTAATGAGTAACATCTATGCCGAATGTGGAGGGCTTAGGTTACAACCAGTGACTTGGATATAATTGATATGGGACTAAACTTGATAACTCTAAACTTTTAATAGCTGTCAGTTTTTTTCTAAGACATATTCTTTTATTTCAATTATTAGTGTCATGTCATGTACGAAGAAGTTGACTATATTTTTTCTCTTAAATTGTTAAGAATATAGGTTTAGTTTAACAACTGTAATATATCATGTGGGTTTGCAGTGAATATTCTGATAAATACTAAAATCTTGATAAATAATTTGGATGTCTCCCAAACAGTGCTCAGGAGACCTCAGGAACCCACAGGTGATTCTTGGTCATTCAGGCGAATGATTCAAAGCGAGGGCCTGATGATGTAATTCTAAAAAGGTCCTTCAGTGTTGGGGATATTCAGGCCAGCTTGGCAGTGATTAGGGCCCTCCTGCGCTGCGCCTGCAATGTTTGGGGCACCATGTGATCTTAGGAAATGAGCTCTAGTTGGGTGGATGCTAGGTATGTTGTACTATATCCAGGCCACTTGGTATCAACTTTGACCTTACATAACCCCATCACAGACAAAGTTTCTCCAAAGTAAGGCTGATGATGGATTGGTAGATACAAAAGACCTTTGGACCTTTGCACTGAATTGCTTCTTATATTTGATAAATCAGAGAAGCATGTTCAAAAATGTAAATAAAGAAACATTTATATCAATGCAACTGAATATAAAGCTTACACAAAAGTAGTTATTGGGCTTAATTTTCAGAATCAGACATTGACAGGCAAGTAATTCTTCCAACCATTTACTACCCAAATCATTTTGGAATAGCTACATGATGTTTCTGTGTATCTTTGTCTATAAATTGTAATTGTAATAATATTTATCCCATCGAGTTGTTTGAGGAGATAATGAATTTAATACACTTTTATGTATCTGGAAATTACTACTCACCCACTGATAATGATAATATTACTAGTAGTATGGTGAAGGAAAACATTCTAGTCGAAAACAGTTCACATATTGATCTATGGCATCAACCTGAGATTGGAGACAAGAATCTAGATATAGTATTAACACAGTTTATTTAATTTCAATATCCTCATCTGCAGCCAGAATTCTATACAAGGATGTCTGTGTCTGAATACAGAGTTTTACCCACCTATGAAATTAGAGACAAATCTGAATGCCATGAGGAAATATTAAAGATGAAATAATCCTGCCCTCCTTTCCAATTCTATTACACTTCATAAATTAATTTTCTTTCCTGGGTTTCTGGTTTCTCTTCACAAACACGGATATGAAAAAACTTGCAAAGATATCTTGACAAATTTTAAGTATAGGTGATATTTCTTCAACTAGTAAATAATAAAAGAAAAGTTTCTCTGTTTTATAGCTAGTTAAGAATAATTAGGGCGCTGGAGAAAATTTTAAGAATAATTCTGTTATGTCAGAAAACTTAAGAAGGTGATCTTTGGTTACCAAATGCTATTTTAATTATCCTACTATATTATGACTGGCAAGTCATCAACATTTCCTAATAAATATTTTTCTCTTATAAAGTTGATTAATATCAGGTGGCAGGAAGGAAACTGGGGACATTGGTGGTGGGAAACGTACACTGCTAAAGGGATGAGTACTGGAACATTCTATGACCTTTCAGTCATAGAATGAACAACTTTGAAACTGTGTTTCTCGAGGTGATTCAAATCATGAATTCAAAACATAAATGAATGAATTCAAATCATGAATGAACAGATCATGAATTCAAACCATGAATTCAAATAATGAATGAACAAATCATGAACAAACTTTGAAATTGAATCTCAAGGTGATTCATTTTTAAAACAAGGTGATTAATATTACTTAACAGAATGAACAGAATGAACAATACTTAACATTATTCACTGGTTCATTACACTCATCTTTTGTTCTAATCTTTTCTCCCTCCCTCCCTCCCTCCCTTCTTCTCTTCCTTCGTCCCTTCCTCCCTTCCTTTCCTTCATCCTTTATTTTTTCCTTCCTTCCTTCCTTCCTTCCTTCCTTCCTTCCTTCCTTCCTTCCTTCCTTCCTCCCTCCCTCCCTTCCTTCCTTTTTTTATTGAATCACCATGAGATACAGCTACAAATCTTTCATGTTTGAGTCTCAGTCATACAGTGATCAAACACCCTTTTCCTCCACCAATGTACATTTTCTTTTTTTCTTTCTTTTTTTAAATTTTTATTAGACACCATGAGGTGCAGTTGTAGACTTACATATTTTTGTGCTTGGGTTTCAATTATACAATGATCAAATACCCATCCCTCCACCAGTGCCCATTTCCCACCACCACGGATACCAGTATCCCTCCCAACCTCCACACCAATGTACATTTTCTACCACTAACGTCACCAGTATCCCTTCCCCACATCTCACTCCTCCCCCTGCCTCTATGACAGACAATTTCCCTCTTACTCTCCCTCTAGGTTTGACCATCATAGTTTGCAATACAGATACTGAGAGGCCATCCTGTTTGGCCCTTTATCTACTTCAGCACACATCTCCCATCCAGAGTGATCCCTCCAACCATCATTGATTTAATGATCCTTTCTCTATCCCAGTTACCTTCTCCTCCAGCTCATGAAGCAGAGCCGGAAGTTTTTAGTTAAATAATTCATTAATAATTATTGCAACCAACCTATCATCGAAGACTTGACATAATCTCTTCATAGATAAATAGGAAAGAGAGAGAGACTTACACATTCAAAATTAAATGCTTTTTAAATGTTCAGAGAAAACAAGTGTTACGTACATGGACAAGTGATTTGGTAAGAGAAATAACTCTCTTCTAATATTTGATTTCTTTCATTTTTTTGTGAAATATTTTGATTTTGATTTTTTATGTTTTTGCTTTTTGTGTCACACCCGGCGATGCACAGGGGTTACTCCTGGATCTGCACTCAGGAATTACTCCAGGCGGTACTTGGAGGACCATATGGGATGCTGGGAATCGAACCTGGGTCAGCCACCTGCAATGCAAGGCAAACGCCCTAGCCGCTGTGCTATCGCTCCAGCGATATTTTTTATTGCTAGATTTTATTTACTTTATATTATATTTACTTCAGTCACTGATTTATAATAATCTTTTTGTAAAAATATAGGGTCTCAGGCACAAAATGTTCCAACACCAAACTCCACCAGAGTGACCCTCTCTCAACCTGTCTCCCTCTATCATCCCACACCGTGATAGGCTCAATTCTGAAGAGTAATTCTTAGGTTCTGTTGTCTTTGCTTATTTGTTATTCTCTTACTATGGTTCCTTATGTCTCACATATGAGAGGGATCATTCTGTGTCTGCCCCTCTTCATCTGACTTATTTCACTGAGCTTGAAACTCTTCAGATACATCTCCATAGCAGCAAATTACATTTACTTCATCTTTTTATGGCTAAGGAATATTTTATTTTTTGGAGGATCTTTGGGATAGATAAAACTAAGTGGAGTTTCTGAGTTAGATGGAAGCCCAATTCTTAGGGTTTTAAGAAATATCCTTTTGTTTTTCAAAAAGGTTGAACCAAATCAACAAACCCACCAGCTATAAATGAGGTTTTCTTTTTTCCACACTCATGTCAAAACTGATTGCTTTTGTTCTTTGTGATGTGTACCATTCTCACCGGCATGATATAATATCTCAATTTCATTTTTTATTTGAATTTCCCTGATGATAAGTGATACAGAGCATTGCTTTTACAAATATGGATTGGCCAACAGTAGATTTTCTTTAAGGAAGTTTTTGTTCCTCTCTTCTCCCAACTTTTTGATTTTTTTTGTTTTATTATTATAAGTCTTACAATAACATTTTGTTTTAATCTAACACAAGAAGTTTCGCACAATATTTGAGTTTCATTAAAAAGTAAAATAAAATTGGAATATATTATACACTTGGTGAAACTAAGTACATAGGAAACAGCATAAATAAAAACTATCATTTCATTAAAAAAAAACAGGGGAAGCAAAAAGAATTAGTTTATGAGCTTTTTTGGTTTTTGGTTTTTACTATACCTGCTGTTTTCAGGGCTTATTCCTGACTCTGTTCTTAAGGAACACTTCTGGCAGTCCTCTAGGGAACATATGTGGTATGGAGATCAAATCCAGGAGGTCCATGTACAATGCAAGCACCTTACCTGCTGTACCATCTTTATGCGTACAAGAAAATAACTATGAACTGTCTCCCATATACCAAGCATGAGCACAATTAGCCTGTTTAGTTCTCACAAAAATCCTGCAGTTTATGCATTGTCATTTTAATTTAACTTATTAAAAAAGAAAAAAACTCCTAAGATTTAAATAAGTTTATTTAACTAGGCCAAGATTTACTGTTTTATGTTCAGCATAATTCTTGGGTCTTGAACGTCAGTGAGATAAAATACCCCCACTCAGTAAACTTACATTTTAATAAGAACCGCCAAACATTAATATGTTGCATAATATATTTGAAGTCATAATAAAGCACTGTCCACCATAAAACACTGTCCTCCTGATGTATCGATTTGCTCTAGTGGGCACCAGTAAAGTCTCCATTTTGAGACTTGCTGTTACTGTGTTTGGCATATTGAATACACCACGGGGAGCTTGCCAGGGTCTGCTGTGTGGGTGGGATACTCTCGGTAGCTTGCCGAACTATCTGAGAGGGAAGGAGGAATGGAACCCAGGTCGGCCGTGTGCTATCGCCCATAAAGTGCATAATATATAAGAATGGGAGGTGAAATAACTTAGAGGAGTGTGGAACAATTGGGTCTTTGTTGATCATTTTGAGCTCTTGCTTTAGAATCTGCAGCAAAGGAAATATTGCAGGGGCGAGCACTGACATATTCTGATTACTAATACTCTCATGATAATTGGCTAGTGTGTTAAGATAACTGGGGATAACTGGAGAGCTGACAATGGCAGAGAACCTGAGAGCATCTGCAAAGTTATTGCCATTATCCGGCTTCAGATGATGGCATCTGAGTTCAGTTGGTAGAAGTACAAATAAAACAAACAAAACAACAAAAATGAAAACCAAAAATATTAGATTCTGGATATAATTTGAGCACAACCAGGGTTTCCTGACAGATTAGGTGAAGCGGAATGAGAAAGTAAGAGGAAATAGAGAAACAGATATTTTGGCCAGCATAACCTGAAGGCATTGCCGTCAAATCAGAAGGGTGAATATGAAGCAGAATTTGAAGAGATGAATGTTATTTCTGTTTTGGTGACATGTTGGGTTTGAAATATTGGTTAATCATGCAATTTCAGATATTGAGAAAGCAGTTATATATAAAATATGGGTGACTGCACAATCATTATGGAAATATTTGAAAATATTTAAAATTGTGAATTTCATCACAACCTTTGGGAAAAGTAACCAAGTCAAACCTATCTCTAGCCAAATACCTAGATTTGCTTCTACTTGGAATAATCTAAATTGTGAAGTGAATAGCCGTAGTTGGCATAGAGGCAATACTCAGGAAGATAAATAAGTTCATTTTACAAAAATGGTAAATAAAATATGTATCTATTTCATTACCCAAATATGATCATTCTTTTTTTCCAAACTCTTAGTAATCCCTCAATTTTTTTTTTTTGAAAATGAGGTTTCAGTTTTCTTCAACTCCTAAACTCCCTTGGTTGTAAGCAGTACAGTCTTTACTTATAGGACTTATTCTCTGAAACATCTTTTAAAATTTATATGACCAACAGTTATTTTTTAAATATTACATATTTTAAAATGATTAATAAACTTTAAAATCAGGAGTGATCCCTGAGCACTATTGGGTTTGGCCCACAACCAGACTCCCACAGCCAAAAAAATCCAGTCTTAACTATGACCAGTTTAGAGAGTGCAAACATAGCAGTTATTTAAATTAAGTAATAATCTTAGGTAACAAAACTACTTGTGAAGTTATTCGTCATTTCCCGTAAAACATAACTCTTATCTCTATATAAGCATATATCTGTATATATATATATTGTTCAATATTCTTCTGTAAATTATAAATTGAAAAATTTTATTTTCTTTTTATTTAGTCCCTATTTTTGAATTAGGGACAGTGGGATGCTAGATGATGCTCACTAGAAAAAGCTTTCTTAAATTTAAAGATAAATTATGAAGTATGAAGTCAGGAGGTAATGGGAAGGGTTGACGCTGATCCAAGAGTTGCATAACCAAATGAAAGGCCTTTTGGTAAACAAAGATCATAAACACATTGTAAGAAAAGGCCCACAGCCTACCTGGCTCAGAAATGTTAAAAATCAGACTTTTAGTTCCTGGTAAATTCCATTCAGTGTACACAACTCTAAGTAAATTCCTTAGCATACGTGAGCTTCACGTTCCTTATCTGCAAAATGGGAAGACAAAATAGACGCAGGAAAGAATGTTGTGAGGGTCAGATGAAATAATACACCCAAAGTGCTTAGTAAAATGCCCTACACGTATTAATTACATGACATGCATTAAAAGAACATTACCTGAGAGATTTACATGGGTCTTGGTCATTTTGACCGAAGTTAGTTTGTTCTGAAGAATCAACCATCGAAAATAGAAATGTGACTAAGCGATAAAGGATTCTAAGACAAACTCACAAAAATGGTCCTCCGTCCATCTAGTCTAAGAAGGAAACATCTACCATTCTCTTGTGATTTTGTTGTTGTTCTTGTTTATTTATTTGGTTTTGTGTTTTGGTGATGGTGGTGGTTGCCAAACGCGGATGCCAAGCAATTCTAGCTGCTTGAAAGGTTTTTGTTTACCCTGGACCCAAAGAATCTTCAATTGCACACCCTACACCCTGGTGAAGTGAAGCTCAACCCCTGGACACACCGTCTTTTCTGGTATCCCCCAAAACCAGAGGGTGGGGGTGGAGTGGGGTGGGAATTCCATGCTTGCCCCCAAACCTCTGCAATGCCAGGAGGGTAAGGAGCTGTGACGTCCTTTGCACGCGCGGCGGGGACACCCCGCGCCCTGGCCCGGCTGGGGCAGCGCGCCCCGCGGTACCCGCAGCATCCCGGCCCGCGGCTGCAGCATCCCGGCCGCGGCTGCAGCATCCCGGCCGCGGCGCGCAGGGCGCAGGCTCCGCGGCCCGAGCAGGCGCGTCAGCCCAGCTCGGCGGTGGCGCGGGCGGCGGGGACGCAGCTGCCCCCGCGCTGCGCCCGCCGCACCCCCCGCAGTCACCGCCGTCTGGGCCCGGAGCCGCGGGCCGCGTCGTCGTCTGGCGGCTGCGGGCGGGGGCGCCTCGGGGTAAGTGCCGGGGGCTCCGCTGGGGAGGGAGGGACCGGCGGGGACGGGGCGGGGACGGCGGTGGTCGGGGACGGGAATAAATGCCACTGCGGAGAGACCCGGGCCAGCCCGGGGTGGCGGCACTGCGGCGCGCCGGGGGTGGGGAGGGAGGCGGCGGCGCGGGGCGTCCAGCAGCAGCCGCAGCAGCCGGGTCCCCGAGGGGGGACACACACCCGGGCTGGACGGGGCCGGGGACAGCGGACACGCCGGGGATGGAGGGAAGTGCAGGGTGGGCGGGCAAGGCCCCTCGCAGGGAGTTGGACTCTGCAGGGGTCTCTACAGCTGTCCTCCCTCTCCTTTGAAAGATTGCAGGTGAAAATCGGGAGCCGGGGTGCAGTTTCTCCCGCCCCTTCAAAGCGCGCGTAGGGACCCCCTAGGAGGTGCAGGTGGGGGAGATACCTGCTGCTGCGGACAGAGGTGCCCGGCAGCAGATGCCACCGAGGGGTGGGGGAAGGGAGCGCCCAGGGCTCCTAGTGGCCGAGGAGAGTCTGAGGTTGGATTTGACCCCCCCAAGGTTCTCCTGCCTGGCTCTAGGGACTCTGAAATCTAAATGTGGGACATTAAGAATGTCTGGGAGAAAGCGGCAAGGAAGAGCCTGCCAGAGGAGAAACGAATTTTTAAGGGTGAGATGGGAAGGGAAGTAACGGATCACAGGTCTAGACGTGGCCGAAAACATTTTAGAACTGGGAAAGGAAGGATTCAGGAGAGGTTGGAGTGTTTCAACGTTAAAAGCTTAAGTTATTTATTTATTTATTTTTGGTTTGGGTTGGGTTTTCTGCTTTTTAATGCAGCAGATTCTGCCAGATGGGAATTCTTATTGGGCAGGGAGAATGTTATCAAAATATGATTAAGAGGATTATTTGGAAGTCAAATCATACTTGCTGCTTCATGTAAATGTTGCCCAGAATATCTAAAGTCAGAAATCTTTTTTGATGCAAATGTTAGTATCATCTAAGTAGGAAAACCAAGCCGTGAACTTTGATATTCGATGTTTGAGTGAAACACAGCTGTGTTTAGTGTCTAAATTAAAGCATGAGTTTAAAGTGTGAAACCCTTGGTCCTAAAGTTTGCATATCTGTCAATTCATAAATACTTACAATGATCTTTTATTTTCATTGGAAAAACTCTGTGCACTATACAGTATAGAAATTGTAAAAATTCAGCTGTATCAGATCAAGATAAAAATTTTGACATTTTATTAAACATCCTTCCAGGTATCTTTCACTACACATTAATATTCAACTTAATTCAATATACGATTTTATATATCTTTAGATTCAGAAATTTTGCATACTTAAGTTTTACACTTCAGTAGGACCTCATTTTCTGTGAATCCTTTAAACTAAAATTTACTATGAAACTATCACAAAATATATAGTAATATATAACAATATAGGATCAAGCGATAAGAATTTAATGTACAAATATACTTGATTATTTGGTAGAAATGAGTGTGTGCTTAAAAGAGTTATATAGTTATCACTTGCTTTATATATGTAAATATTTTCTTGTTCTTTCTCGTAGATCCATCTTCTGAAAACTAACTTTTCAAGATGAAGTTTCTGTTGGCACTTTTCTTTTTTATTTTAATTTCTTTTTGGGTTGAAGAAGCTTATTCTAAGGAGAAGTCTTCAAAGAAAGGGAAGGGGAAAAAGAAGCAATATCTATGCCCATCGTACGTTCTCCATGTCTTATACTCTAATACGGAGTAATACTGTTGTATATTTTAGTCAAAGTAAGGTAGTTTATTGAAAGACTTAAGAACCTAATTTTTCATGTCAGAATATGCAAATTTTCTGATACAGAATATGCAAGTATTCGTTCATTCCATGGAGAATGACACCATGAAATAAGATTTTTAAATGTGGTAGCTGATTCTCAGAGTGAAATGCAAATCTTTATGAAGATTGGTTTAAAAAATAATATCTTTTTTACTCAAAATATGAAATTGAGATTTCATGTTTTATGCATGTATTATTTTTTAAAATTGATTAAAAACTGTTAATAGTGAGTTTTCTTAAGAACTCAGATAGCTAACTTATAGTTTATATTTACGCATGGCAAAAGAATATTTACATATTGATCAATTTTGATTTCTCCGTATTTAAAAAATTAGAATGTCTAATATTTCCTTTGTGACTTGTGAAGGAAAAGAATCTAAATTCAAAAGACCTTGTCTCTTCCCACGCCTCCCAGAGTTTTATAATTTGGATTCTATTATTTTTAAGTGAAAAGAACTTTAATATTATTACTGAATAAGAGCTGAAATACCTAGTAAAGCAATATAGCACTAGATCAGTAACTTTCACAAAATATCAACATTAATGTAATAAGGTAACATATGCAGTGATCTGAAGTAAAATTTTCTGATACAGAATTCCTTTAATTCCAGAGAGACACTATGGAATTTATCAAATCCGATACATTAAGAAATTATGAAACGATTCAGTTATCATTATTCCAGCCAACCTGATTAGTAAACAAACATAAATCATTGTGGGTATGTGGGTGTTCTGGAAAATAAGTTGAGGGGGAGCAGGGAGATAGCACAGGCCCTCAAATCCAGTTTGATTCTCAAGACTGTGTGATCTTTTGCATGCTGTTGGGTGTATCCTTACAGGATCCCAGTGCTCTTGATTGCTGCAGGACCCGAGGAGACTAAATTTTAGACCCTCAACTGCAGTATAACCGGAAGTGGTTCTAGAACTTTAGAACCATATTTGGGAGGCCCCTTCTCCACCCAAAGACATTAACATGCATTTGAGGCAATATGTTGTATAAAGTAATGAAGGGCTTTATGTCTGAATATGTAAGAATAAATGACAAATTTGTAGACAGTATTTTTTAAGTCTTTAAAAATATTTATTGAGATACAGTGATGTACAGTACTGTTGATGATGGTTCCGTGTCTGCAGCAATCAACTCCATACCCATCACCAATGTCCCTAGCACCAGGTTTCCAAAGTCCTCCTCCCCAAACTCAGAATATAGAACAGTTCTTCAGTTCTGTTGTCCTTGGCTCTCTGCCGCTGCCTTATTGTGTGTGTAGAGTCACATAAAGTCTAGAAGGAAATCTCCTTAGTAAGCAATAACTCCTGAATTTCAGCTTTCACAGCCTAACCTAATCCAGTGCTGTACAATTTGATATGAAGGTCAGACTTCTTCATGTGGAACAGATTGGGCCTTTACTTTTAGTTTTAAACATGAGTTTACACATGTCAATCCCTGTGTATCTGCCCCACTGCATGTATCCATGGGTGCCTATTCAGAAGCAGCTGCCATCTGCAGTGATCAATACCCTCCAGTCTTTTTGTGCCACAACCAGGAGATTAGAATTTCAGCAAATGTTACTGGGCCCACTCGAGCAAATCAACGAACAACGGGAGAACAGTGATAGTGACAGTGACATTGCCAGATCTTACACTCCCGAAGTTAAAGTGTACATTCAGATGCTTTAGTTATGTTTACTAATTTTTCATTTGATGAATGTTGACATAGTGACACAACTCTTGGATGTTGTATAGTCATGATTACTTTTGTGTGGAGTGAAACTGTCTTGAGTAAGTTGAGTTTCTATATTAGAGGAAGATGAGAAGGCTTTCATTCTCTTTCCTCTTCCCCAGCCCCTTTTCCATGACTGCATTTCATTGTACAATGCTAGCAAATTTTAAACCTTCCCCCCACCCAAAGTGGGGTACAACCATTTTATGAAGCTTTTAAAAATTAAGGGGTGGGGTTGAGGGTGCGTGGAGCAATACTACAGTAAGGCATTTGCCTTGCACACAACAGACTAGGGTTCTATTCCTGGCACCCTATATGGTCACCTGAGCCTGCCAGGTGTGATTCCTGAGTGCAGAGCCAGGAGTAACTCCTGAGCACCACAGGTGTTGCCCCAAAACCAATATAATTTTTAAAAATTGTGGTGCCACGGCTATAATACAGAGGGTAGGATGCTTATCTTGCATTCAGCTGGCCTGGGTTTAATCACTGACACCCCATATGAACTCCCCTCACAGACTCATCTCCAGCCCACCCGCACACCCTGAGCTGGCCAGGAGTGACTCCTGATTCCAGAGTCAGGAGAAAGCCCTGGGCACTGCTGGGTGTGGTCCCAAAACAAACACAAAAATTGTACTTTCACCAAAAAAGTTTAACTTAAAGTTAACAATATGCAATGATTATGTAGTTGAAATATAGCATATGCAATGAATTCGAAGAGCTCTTGAAATGGGACCAGTAAGTCATGTCACTACAATACGTCTATAACATTCTTTTAGAGGACATTCTATAGCTTTTTTAAATTGATTTATATAAATGGATACATTAAACTTCCCATATTTATAGTTAGGTTAGCCGGTTTTAAAAGTTAAATGTGGCAAAGAATGAAAAAGTGAAGGTACTTTCCTGGCGAATATACAATTATTCAAGTGGATGACTCAACTCATGCCTGGTAAGCGAATATTACAGGATTTAAAAGTAATTGAAATTATACTTTGAAATTTTCTATTGTGGTTTAAATTTTTTATTTTATAATTTAAAGAAATATGGCTGTTTAACAGTCTTTCCATGTGATATAGACAAAAATCCTGATTTACCAAAAAGTAGGTGTGCCTTGTGGATTGGATTAATGTTTGAGCATTATATTAAGAATTTTGATTTTATTATCACAAAATAGTGAACTTTAGAACTGAGATTTCTGCAGCTATCATTAGATGATCCATTATCTACAAATGTCCAAGTATATAATAATATACTGTGAAAGAATAAACAAATTATTTGTATTTTAGAGAATGATCCAGTTTGCTCATTTTGTCTAAGTTGATTAAATATGAGGAACTTTAAGAGGAATACTTAAAACTGCAAAACAGAGAAGTTAGATAGGGACCTACAATAATTTTCCTCACTATAGTGCAATTGTTGGTTCAATGACATTTTGAATTATTTTTCTGTTTTGAATAGTTAATGAAGCACTAGAAGTGTGCATACCTGTGTTGGTGCTGTGTTGCATAAGTGTAGTAAACATAAATGAAAATTCCCCTTATTGCTGTTATAGTAATATTCTCCCCTTTCAGATACTAAACATATGCGGGGATTGCCTCAAAGTGTGGAAAACATAAAAGATTTGGAGTTCTTAATATTTTAGGGTACAGTCTTAAGTTTGAGCTTGGAATATATCATACATTTTTAGGACTTTTGTGATTTTTAAAAATTTATATTGTTAGAGAAGCTATAAAATCATGTATCTTGATTTTATTTTCATTGAATTTCATATGTAGGTGAAGCAGTGTACTACAATGATAGGGCTTCTGATAAATTTACTTTAAAAATTTTAGGAAATGTATTAGTGAATAAGATATAAAATATAAGCTTTACAGAGCAATTTTAAGTCTTTAGACACATATACATATTTTTTGTGTGTAGCTCACATTTGACATGAATCTTAACCTTAATCTGAGGTCTTTTTTCTTACTGTTCTGTACATTTTGTTTGAGTGATTTTCTACAAATTTCTGCTTGTGATTGCTTTTTACATATTTACTTCTAAAAAACACCTTACGTGTTGTCCCACAATTTCTAGCTGATCATTTTATTCGGACCATTTGCACGTTCAGCTAAAATTATAAAATCTGTATTCAGTAATCTTCGCCCCAACCTTCCACGATGTTCTTCTTGCTACCAAACGATAACATCTTCTTTGCCATCCAAATCAGAATCCTGGAATTGAGGCAAATAGTGAATATGAATGACAGAATTGGTATACCAAATAATTTTGAAGGAATAAAGAACTGAATCTCAAAAGATAAAACCATAAGTTTTAATTTGGTTTTAGAAATCACTTGTGCAAACATCGAATAAAGAAATCAGTGGTTTTTTTTTCTTCAAAACACCTTTGGAAAAGATATTGGCTATTGTGATAATGAAATAAATATACATTCATCTTAGAAATGAATAACTGTTAAGAAATAAATCTATATTTACTAATTCTAAGTATATTAAGCTATATTAATGTTTGTTATATATCTTGATTTAATAGAATGCTATTATTTAAAGCAACTTTTATAGAGAGTTCTCTACAATACTACTTAATATATTTAAGGGAGAGAAATATGAAGAATCGCAGGGCCAGAGAGCTAGGACAGGTGCTGAGGTGCTGACCTTGCTTGCAGCTTACTCTTTTTCTACCCTCAGAACTAAGTACCATCAGTAGTGATCCCCAATACAGAAGGAGGTGTAAGCCCTGAGCTTGGTGTGACACAATCTACACCTCAATCCCCGCCAACACACAAAGTAATTTATTTAAATGTTAAAAGTCACATTACAAAGACCTAAGGGATCTTAGATACTTTTAAGAAAATTGAACAGTGTCATAAATTTTTTTTTGAAAACTGTATGTAGATGAGAAGATACTTCCTTTTTTGGAAAAAAAATAGCTGAAATCATGACTAATAAGTAAATGCTATGAAGAAAGGTATTTTTGGATCTAAGATGGAAATTTTTAACAGAATTTGTCTAAATATAATTGATTGGGGAGAGAGATGATGGGGTTCATTGAAATAAACACTTCTCTGGCATGTGGAATTATTACATGGAAGACATTATTACAGAAAGTTTGAATTGGATGGGGAGTTAAAACATGACAATATTCAACATTTCAACTTGCAGTATTTTTAACATTTCTAATGTATTTATATAATTATAGCATTAAAGTTAGTTAACAACAATATTATGTATAAAAATTTAAAAATATATCATCTTGATCCAAATATAAGTACATCTTTATTTTTGGTACGTTGTCTTGGAAAGCTCCGTTAGGTGAAATAAATATAACTTGGTCTTGTTAATGATAGACTTTCGCTTGGAATTTCATGAATAATAAGATTTTAAGATACTCTTTCAGACACACAATAACCTTTCCAACATAAATCCATAGGAAAAAACATGTCGATTTTTTTTAAAGAAATGATTCAAGAGAAGCCTAGATATAGTACAATGTGTTAGGCACTTGCCTTTCACATGACTCACCTGGATTTTATCCCCAGCACCTCAAATGGTCCCGCCAGGAGTGATCCCTAAACACAAAGTCAGAAACAAGCCCTGAGCACATCTAGTTGTGGCCCATAATTTAAAAAGAAGAAGAAAAGATTTAGACATGACAAATATAAATGATCTGAGCACATGCAGTAATTGATTTATAGATTTGTATATGTAAAATATATGAAACCAAAACATACTAATTTTCTTTTCTAGAATTTTTGAATGTACAATGAAACTAAAATTTCCCCACTAAACAAGATATTACTTACGGTTTCTAAATGTTGTCATAGAAGACATAATAGCGCTTTTTAGTACTGAATTTTACAGTCTGACTGTAGCCTCTTGGCACATACTTCCATTTTTGCCATTACTGTATTATTTCTATTGTTAAGAATTACTTGAACTTCAAACATCTGATAAAATAAGTACAATGAATATGTTTACAAGTTACATTTTACATCTTATTTTTCTCAATTTTGAGGATTCGTATTATAGGTTTGGGCAGCTTAATAGCAATCCCTTAGTTGGTTTTTGATGAGATCTTACTACTTTTAGATTAGTGTTTGGTAATGCTAGCCTATGCATATCCCATCTTCTAAATTATATTAATTTATCGTCAAATTATCTGTAACTGCCAACATTCTAGCTTTAAAAACACTGCAGAGGGATTTATATCTTTATTTTGGGTTAATATGCATATTGGGAAGCAATGTGATTATTTTAGCTTATTCACAAATTTAAAAAAATTGCATTTAAAGTTATGCTATATCTCTTATGAGTTTTTAAAATCTCCTTTGGAGAGTGATATTTACACCACTTAGTGGAAGCAATTTTATACATAGATTTTATATAGTAAAATGTTAGGGATGCTGTAATATTAAATATTGAAAGTTATCATTTAATCTAAATATATTAATAATCACCTTTCTATTCTTATTTTCTTACCCATTGTTCATGAATAAGTTGAATTGATTTTCCAGTTCAGTTCCAGTTTCTTACACCTCAGCAGAAATGTTAAGAAAAATGAACTGAAAAAGATGAAGGCCGATTAGGAAAGGATATAAATATTATTACAATGGGATACAATGGGTACAACAAAAAACTGCATTATTATTACTGTAACATCTAAGTTAAGCTTATCTGATAATTAATTTAAATACACATATTTTATTATCTATTGAAAAGTTAAAATTTAATAGCACAACATTTTTATTTTTTGTAATCCAATAAATTTATGATCTTCCATTTCCAACTAATTTTCCCGGTTTTAAAATTTGCATCCTCATTATTTGAGTTACTCAGGCATGATGCTAAATCATAAAACTTTTTCCTTCTCTTCATACAATTTTTTTGTATCTGTCATGTTTATTGCATCTCTTACTATCAGCGTGTCCATCACAATATTTTCCTAATTATCCTACTTTTCTCTCTTTATAATCATTAATCTTTCATATTGTTTTCATTTTCATCTTATTAATTTTATGTTCAAGACTCACAATGCCTTCTTAGTGTCTTATGATTCCAATACACCTTCTTAGCTCTATTAAAGATTTCTCCAATTTGCATTCTAAATTTAATGTAAAGCTCTACGGCCTTTTTAAAAAAATTATTATTTAATCACCATGAGATACAGTTACAAGTTTTCGTGCTTGAGATTCAATCATACAGTGATCAAACACCCATCCCTCCACCAGTGCACATTCTCTACCACCAATGAACCCAGTATACCTCCCCTTTCCAACCCTTCCCCTGCCTCCATGGCAGACAATTTTCCCCATACTCTCTCTCTATTTTTCAACAGCCCCTTTTTTAAAAAGTGGCTGATCTGCTCTTGTGCCTAAGCTTTACTTCCCATCATCTATGCTTAGACAAGTTTATATTTAGAATGAGAACTACCTGCTTATTCTCTACAGATTTTACTAGTCTTTTGAGGCTCAAGTTAGATGTTAATTTGTCATATTAAATATTTTAAATAATAAAAATATTCAAGTGAGAATAATATTAATAAGAATATTGTTCTGTTACATAAAACTTTGAGTTCTTGACTAGAATACAGAGCTTAGAAGGAAAAATGTGTATACTTCATTATCATACTTGGAACATTATTCTAAATTTTGTTTGCCATTGTTCAGGAGGATCAGAATTATGGAGGAGTTTGCTAAAATTTCATAATCAGGTTCAGTGGGGGGAAAATGGAAAGTACTGTGTTTCATCTATTGCATTGTGGGTGGTGGTTTTCTTTGAAGAACAAAAGAGTAATCACCTGCTATTTTAGAGTTGTCACGTTAGGTGAACTCAACTTCTTTTGGATGTTTTTAAGTCATAGAACCAAGACCAAAGAGAGAACACATTCACTTTCATTTATTTGGTTTTGGTTTGGGGACACAGAGGCACTACCTAGGACTTACTTCTGGCTCTGTACTCAGAATCACTCCTGGTGAGGATCAGAGAGCCAGAAATGATGCCAGGGATGTAAGGGGGTGAGCTGTGTGCAAGGCAAATGTCTAAACCCCTCTCAAGCCTCTGATACCCTATTGTATGTTGAAACAAAATTTTTAAATTGCAACTTAAATTTACAATATTGTTTCATGTTAAAATAGATTATTTTTGTGAAAATTATATTTAAACACTGAGAAGGGACATTGTTTTAAGTTCTTATTTCTTTAGTGGCTTTCTTCTGCTACATTCAGTTTGTTGTACTGTATTCTTTCTGCTAGAAGCATGTGTTGTAAATAGGACCTCATGCAGATATTTAATTGAAAAGGAAGAACACCTTACTAGCCTTTTTAATAATTGTGAACACTCCTCATTAATGTCATGCTGAATTTCAACTAGTGATAGTTCTTAAAGTTACTTGTGATACAAAACTTTGAAATCTCACCAGTGAACATTTTATTATTAGTTGCTAAGAAATTCACTCATCTTAGACTTTCAATGACTCCTTTGCCTAAACTCAATTTTCTGTTTTCATTTACTGGTCATCTGAAATATATCAGTGTTTCTGGATTCTGCAGATCTTCCAATGTTGATTTATTATACATTATTGGTATCATTATACCAGATAAAATAAATCACATCTGCTTGCTCTCTCTTTGGATCTCATGAAAGTCAAACAAAGTATTGGGAAGCTTACAACCTCTTTGTGGTGATTATTAGATTTTTAATATCTGTGATACTTGTTTTAAAGTTTATTATTGAAATTATAAAATAACTTAAAACAATGTGAAGCAACTTAAAATACTTTCTCAATGTTGTGAACTTTCTTCATTCTCTTTTGAAAAATTATTTGAAAAATACCCAAAAATACCATCACATTTCTGTAGTGTCCCATGAAAATTGTGTAGCTCAGATAACTAAGTCAGTTGATTTTTCTTTGCAGGAATTTTTTTCCTTGCAACAGTTATCATAGTTTAGATTTGTTTTCTGTAGTAATGTAGAAAGGGTATATTCCTTTTACCCACATAAATTATTAAAATATATGTGGATTTAATTTTTTAAATTAAATTATTAAATTAGACTAAATTAAGTTAATGCTTTTACTCTTTCTATAAAAACATTACTCTAAGGAAACTCTTTAAAAACTTTTATCTGTTTGTTTTGTTTTGGGGCCAAATCTGCCTGTGCTTAATGATTATTGTCTGGGTCTATGCTCAGGCATCACTCCTGGATGGTGCTTGGGGGACCATATGAGGTGATGAGAATCAAACCTGCAATAGCCCTATACAAGGCAAACACCTTATCTCCATTCCATCTTTCCACTCTGTATTTTGTTACCAAGCTAGCAATTTTATCCATCACTATTTTTGAACCATAAGTATGAATGTTGACAGAGTAAAAAATGAAATAACATTTTCTAATAGAACATAATACATATAAATTCTAGAGACCTGTAGATTCTAAGACCTAAACAAAGATCTTTGGCACTTTCAGGTATCTATGGACCACACTTGAGAACTTTGAGATTCATGATGATCGATATATTTCAAACCATTTCTTTCTCTGTGACCATCTTTTTCCCTGTCCACTTCTGGTCCCTACCTCCAGTATCTTCTCTTGTCATGCTAGAGAGCTAGATGTCCTTGTGAGTCAGTCCTATTGTGTAAGTCATAACCACTTCCTAGAATTTGCCATACCTCATTCCACTCCACGTGTTTCAGTCCTCCTTATCCTTCCTACCAAGTCAGTTTGTTTTTCTTTGCAGGAATTTTTTTCTTGGAACTGTTATCATAGTTAGTACCTTTGCACACCTAATTCAGAAGCCACCCGCTCTCTGAAATCCTTACGCAAAATAAAATGAAAGTGAATAAAATTGATAATGAACATTTTAAGTGAAATTGGTTGAGTTAGGATGTAGAACTGGATTGAAATTCAGGAGAATGAATTCTAGTTCACTTTTGCTCATGATGTTCCCTTGGATTAAATTACTTAAAGTCTTAGTGCCCTGTTCTGTGATATGAATTGCAATAAAGTATATAAATTTCTCATAGTAATTGAGAATCACATTCTTGAATTTTAATGTTCTGTAAAGATGTATTTTGTCTGATGATCTTGGTTCTATGCAGAACAGATCAGTTAATGCTTTGTGACCTTAAATAGGTGAAATATTTTGCCTCTCTAGTCCTCAATTTTATAATCTGTAAAATGTAAATAACCTCTCCCTAGTATATAGAATTTGTTCTATTAATTTGAAACTATGTAGGAAAGTGTTTTCTAAATTGTAAAAGTTTCTCAATGTAGTTTGCATATGTTTATGATATTAGCGGATCTTAAAAATATGGGTCAAGTGAGTTTTACACATTTTATATTTTTCCAGACTGTATCATTTTATCTTGTGAGCTGATTTTTCCTGATAAGATATCTATCCATGGGGGTATTTACCATATTTTTAGTCAACATATTTCACAGATGTCTCTTCATTGTCTGTTTGAAATATTAGGAATGTTAGAATGGATACAACATCAGTGACATTCGTCCTTCATGTAAGAACAGGTTCTGTGTGTTTGACATGTGACCCCCCATTAGCCCACACAGTGGCTATCCAGTAGGAGTCATTTCTTCCTTCTATATTCTGTGAACAGTGTTTACATGCCTTTCTTCAGCTCACTAGTATTCATGGTATCTAATCTAGATGCCATTTCTGTTAACTCTGCATAAAGCATAAATCATAATCTAAACACAACATAGGTAAGGTAAAGGTAAAGGCCCTCCCGTTGATCGTCGATTTGCTCGAGTGGGCCCAGTAACGTCTCCATTGGAGACTTTGTTGTTACTGTGTCTGGCATATCGAATACTCTGGTAGCTTGCTGGGCTCTCCGAGAGGGGCGGAGGAATCGAACTCGGGTCAGCCATGTTGGCCGCTTGTAAGGCGAACGCCCTACCCTCTGTGCTATCGCTCCTGTGTACACAACATAGATCAGAAGCAAACACAATTTGAAAGATAATCTTTACTGTTTTGTTTGGGGGCCACATCTAGCAGTGTTTCAAGGAATATTTTTGTCTCTTTGCTCAGGGTTCCATATGTAGTGACCGGGACTTGAACTGAGTCCAGCGGGGTGCAAGACAAGCCCCACACTGTGTGGACTGTGTAACGTGGTCAGAGAGTTAAGGCACTTGTCTTACATGTGTCTTATCCCTTATTGATCTCCAGCATCACACAGATTCTCTGAGCACTGTCAAGTGTGACACCTTAGCCCAGATCCAGCAATAAGCCCCACTGATGGATGTGCTCCCTAAAAACCAATAAGCTTCATCCCTCAAATAGTAAGGAAACTGGCCACACAAGAGGTAAAATAGTTTTCCTCAGGAGAATTGAGGGTAAAGCATGAGATGTTGGATTCCTAGACCGTCTTTTTATTAGCTTGAGGCCACTTGCTTTAAACCTATTGCAATATTACTGTCATCAATAGGAATACTTTTTTCTTTATTATGACTTCACTCATGTTTTGTATATTACATGTAGTTTTTGTTTCGTGCCATACCTGGTGGTACCCGGGAAACACATCTGGCTATGCCTGGAGGAGCACTAGGAACGATAAGTAGTGCTGAGATTCAAACCAGGGTTGCAATTTTGATAGTGTTAAGCCCTATTGGCACCCAATTTTTTCCACGTGATTCCCCCCCCCCTCATTTTCTGAAAAGTTAAGGTAGAATATATATAGCGAAGTATGGTGAGTTTAAAGGTAAACCTAAGTGGCTTTTATTACATATGTGCAGATTCTTGAATTTGCCACTTAAACCATAATGTCTTCTAATTAGGACATTTTTAAATATCACATCTCATTTAATCACTTCCAAGAAGTAACATTATTAAGATTTCCATCACCTTACACTGATTTTGCCTAGTTATGACTTTTGTACACGTGATGTCATAGCAATATATATTTCTTTGTACCTGGTATTTCTTACTCGACCATTTACCAATAAGAATTTACCGATCTTGATGGTACAGTAGTAGTTTCTTTCTGTAGGGGGTGCCTATTTATTTGTTTTTGACTGACCTATAATATATTTGTCCATTTCTTCTTGTTGGAAGAAACAAATCTGGACAATACTAAAAAATAACATAATAAAAAGAATGTGCTGAGTTTAGGTCTGTAAGCATTTCAAAGATCAGGCCCAAAGGATTTTGTTTTTTTTCATGAAAAAGACTACAAATAATCAGGAGTTTTAGGTACCCTTAGCAACAAACATGCTTGGATGGTTCTTTGCTATTAGCCAACTCTTAAGTTTGAACCATTAGGATGAGTATGTCCCGTTTTCTCATTGATTGTTCTAATTTCATGTTAAGAGAAAAATTAGGGGATGGTGGGGAGAAAAGAAGCCTAACTCAATTTTAATCAAGTGAAATTAGCACATGGTAGCGCGTTTGCCTTGCGTGCAGCCAGCCTGGCCGAGCCAGGTTTGATTCCTCCACCCCTCTTGGAGAGCCCAGCAAGCTACTGAGGGTATCTCGCCTGCACGGCAAAGCCTAGCAAGCTACCCATGATGTATTCAACATGCCAAACACAGTAACTACAAGTCTCAAAATGGAGACATTACTGGGCCCACTCAAGCAAATCGATGAACAACGGGAGGACAGTGTTTGTTTTTTGTTTATTCAATTTATGAATGGACAAGTGCCCTCCCACCCCCCATCCCCCAATCAAAGGCAAAATAAAGAAACCGGATGGTAGTGAATATACTCACTGTGACATGTGAACATCCATCCTTTTGGGTTTTTTGCCTAGATTAGGGATGTTAGTTATTTCAAACTGTTGAACTATCTATTTAAATACCTTAAATATATCTGTATACATGGATAAAAGTTTATAAGAAGAAAGTTTTTTATTATTTCCTTGACCAATTACTACACTAAACGGGACTTGAACTTGTGCAAAGAATTACCCCATACTGTCCTTTCAGGACTTTAAAATTAGTGTATCTTTTTCTTTGTATTAATACCTTGAAGAAGAATGGTTCAGTATATTTTAGGTCACCTTTTAGGTTTTGTATTGATACAGTGTAGCATCTTTCATCTGAAACTCTTAAGTGCTTATGGAAGAATTATATTTCGGAAGGAACGCAAGACAGTTCTGGACTTTTAGCTTAAAATGTAAGGACGACAGTATTTCTGACCCAATTTTCCACTAACAGGCATAGAATCATGAACGTACTGTCATCCCTTCCCTTTCATTATGAAGGAACTCCAATTCTTGTACCCAGTGTTTACATGTCGTTTTTTTTTTTTTTTTTTGCTTTTTGGGTCACACCTGGCGATGCACAGGGGTTACTCCTGGCTCTGCACTCAGGAATCACCCCTGGCAGTGCTCAAGGGACCATATGGGATGCTGTGAATCAAACCCAGGTTGGCCATGTACAAGGCAAACACCCTACCCGCTGTGCTTATTGCTCCAGCCCCCTGTTTACATGTCTTTTACTTCAACTTTTTGGGGAATAGGATTTAAAATTTATATAACTCTCTAATAGTTTATCTATTCAATTGGATCTTTATTTATTTTATTTATTTTTCTGTTGGAGCTACAGTCAGTGCTGCTCAAGGCTTACTGCTGACTCTGCTCCTTGTAGAGCTTGGGAAATTATATGGGGCTCTGGGGATTGAACCTGGGTCAGCTGCATGCTTGCCAAGTTCCCTACCCACTGTACATCTCTCCAGCCCAATAACCTGATCTTGTATAATGCAGCCCAATAGAACATAGGGATACGAACTTTTGTGTCTATAAAAGAGAGTTTCTTATAAACCTGTGATGTATGTCCAGGAACTCTCAGCATTGCACATTTGTGAGTATTGTTTTTAGGGAACAACATAAAAGTTTTGTCAGAGCGCCAGTGATAGCTGTGTCTTAAGAGACTGAGAAGCAGGAGCGATAGTATAGTAGGAAGGGTGCTTGGCTGGCAAGGTGTTTGATTCCAGCTCCCTGAACACCACGAGGAGTGGTCTTTCACCACAGAGCCAAGAGTAAGTCTGAAGCACAGCCAGGAATGGCCCCCCCAAACTTTTTTTTTGCTTTTTGGGTCACACCTGGCGATGCACAGGGGTTACTCCTGGTTCATGCACTCAGGTATGACTCCTGGCAGTGCTCAGGAGACCAAATAGGATGCTGGGAATCGAACCCGGGTTGGCCACATGCAAGGCAAACGCCCTACCCATTGTGCTATCACTCCAGCCCCCCCGAACATTTTTTAAAGGTAAATTAAATGAAATTAATCGTGCAAAGACTCACTATTCTAGAATAGAAAGGAGAAATAATACAACATACACATTTAACATATTTTGCTTTTTCCTGCTGTTCTGTGTTTACTTTAGTTCATGTGCAGCTGAAAGCTTTTGAGCTCTCCACCCTCAACTTACTCATGCCCATATGCCATACTAGACTCATGTCTGAGATCTTTGACTGTTGGTGCATTAATAACTCTATAGAAAACAACACGATCCCTTTGGAATCAGACCTCTGGTTTGATGGAGGCAATTCAAACAATATACTCATGCATACATAGGTTGAAATGAAACTGTGCAATGGTCACTAAAGGGTCATGTAAAATAAGAACATTCTACAGTTAATGGAAAACTGAGCTTTCCCTTTAGAAAGAAAGTTCTGGATTTTTCCTTTAGTGCTGGAAAACATTACATCATACAGCTATACAGTCTGAGGCATTCCATTCATAACTTACTTATTAGTAATGACATTGGTTCAGGTTTAGGCAAGTGAACAAAAGAGTACTGATTGTAAAAAGGCTTTTGATATAAAACCTTATTTTCCCTAGTCATTTGATCACACTGCTTGAGTAGAGTGAGATATTTTCTTAAATTAATATCATATTTCCATGAAATGAATCCTGTTTTCTAATATATTAGAACTGTTGATAGGTTTCTTGAAATAAAATGGCATAGTTCAATGGATAAAACATTGAACAGAGTGTAAATGGACTAATAATGAAATAAGCCTTAAGTGTGTGACCCAGTTAAAATTATTTAACTCTATTCCTACTTCTTTGGTGTAAACATTAGCATTCACTTTAAGATGGTTATAGGCAGAAGAAAGTTTGCTTCATACAAGTAATTTTAGGTCTGGAAAAGTGTGGCATATCTCCTAGACTCTTAAGATATACTTTAATGTGTAGCAATAAATTTAAGTCACTTAGTATGGGCTAAGATAAAAAAAAATCTGTTTTCTGTGATAGGGTGTGTGCCTTGCACACAGCCAACATGGCCGACCCGAGTTCGATTCTTCCGCCCCTCTCGGAGAGCCCGGCAAGCTACCGAGAGTATCTCGCCCACAGGGCAGAGCCTGGCAAGCTACCCGTGATGTATTCAATATGCCAAACACAGTAACAATAAGTCTCACGATGGAGACGTTACTGGGCCTGCTTGAGCAAATCGATGAACAATGGGAGGATGTAGAAAAATCTTGTGCATGGTATTAACTTTACATGGTATGTGACTTAAATTTTAAAGTACTCTGAATTTTTAGTAAAAAGAAGTGAACTATTGATTAAATATTCCTTTCAGATTATGTGCAGTGAGACAAGAAAATATACTATCGGAAAATTAAAGCAAAAAAACAATGCATATTTGGTATATTTATTTTATTCCAAGAGAGTTTTGTCAGCCAATATTGAGATTTTAATATTGCTAATAAATAAGAATTTATTCTAAATGTGGAGATACAAGTATTTACAACTGACTAGAGAGAAGTATGACACTGTTAAATTGTAGAAGGGGCAACTTCATACTTTCCAAGATTGACACTTTTAAAAATTAATGACTAGTAGAATTTCAGGTATAATATGTATGCCCTAAAGAACTAAATGTACAGATGATATATGATTGATAATGCTTATTATCTGTTAGGAAGCCTATGGTGGAGTGATAGCTAAATTTGGAATCAGGAGGACCATATTCCATTTGATTCTACCACCTTAAAACAACAACAAAAAAAATCTCTTAATATGTTGTGTTTTGTTTTTGCCCTATGCCATGTTGCTGCATTTGCTCATACGCTGTTTGTCTTGTATGCTGGTTTATTCTCCTTCTCTTTCCCTCTTCCACTTATTCCTCCTTTCACCCCTCATCCACCCCCCCCAACACACACACACACATGCATGCACATACGCACCAAGAAACAACTCATTCTGTGGTTAATCTCTCTTCTGTTTAACCAAGTGAGTTTGATGATCAAAATGAAGTGAGTGATGGGCATTATGGTGAATTCTTCAATCTCGGTTCTATACCAGACAATTGATCTGAGCCATCATGATTATTTTGTTGTTGTTGTTGGATCAGCAGTGGTTGGTTCAGCAGTGGGCAGTAATGAGAAGCTTGTGAAGAAACAAAATGTCCTTTATTCTAGAGAAACCTCAGGAAAAAATGTTTTCCTTGAAATGTTGATGGACCTTCACCCAGAGGTTTTGAGAAACCTGAAACCTCCTTTGCAGAGTTGGGATATGGAATGTGCTAGGAGTGATGTGTATTTATACTGTCTAAATAGAATATGAGAAACAATAGGAAAAAACAAATGGGTGAGAGAGGTGTTTTCTTTTGTCTTTTCTGGAAAGGGGAGGTAAACTATAATTAAGAAGATATGATTTTTTTTTAAAGTACTCTAAGCTACATATCCCCAAATCTCCTATTTTGACCTCTCCAGCTAGTCTCAGACTTTGTTATAGGGAAGTCATAGAGAACTTATAGTCATTTATTATAGGGAAGTTATGGCAGACTTGTCATATGGCAGCAGTTAGAAGGCAAGAGAAGTCATGATTCTGTCATAAGCCACACTTTTAAGGTTCAGTCTAGTTGAAAATACGCCTGTTCAATGATTTCCAAATAGTATATTTATCAGGTTTTTTTTTTCAAATAAGGGAGGCTGATTGAGCAAAGATCTCAGACAGGCAATATTGAAAAACAGATTTGCCTTGACCTATCGTGAGGAGTAGAAATTACATGTACCAGGAAGGAGAATTATTCTGAAATCCCTGAACAGTCCTTCTTAAATAACACTTGATTGTGAGTCAGAAGAGCTACAAAATGAGTTTGACACCAAAGGAAAATTTTTTTCCTTCTACATATAGTAACTGGGTTTGACATAAATTGACAGCAGACACAATAACATCAAATAAATATCTACATTTATTAAATTTTCATACCGTATGCATGATAGTATCACTAGGAAAAAAGGAAAATGCCCAAATGAATGGTGAGATTCGAGAGCTTACGTACGTTCATACAGGAAGGAAAAAAGCTCTGAGGCTTCAAAGGGAGAGTAACTGTTTAGAAAAGAATGAACCTTAGAGCATAGACTGAGGGGCTGTGATAGGTCCAGATATATTTGGGCTGTGGGATCTGCTTCTAGTGGCCTCTACTCTTTGAAGGCTCTGTTTGGCCTAGTTAGTGAAAGAATGCCTGGTGGAGCATATTCATGAAAGTTCAGTTCCTTTTGGAGATGTGGTCTTTGGTATTTGAGAGGAATTTAAAAAAAAGTGGTTTTTTTTTTTTTTTGCTACATTTGCTATTTTTTGTTTGTTTTTGTGTGGGGCCCACACCCAGAGATCACTTAATCACTTAATCACTTAATCCCCGTTATTCATCGATTTATTCGAGCGGGTGCCGGTAACGTCTCCATTCATCCCGGTTGCGTGCTAGCGTAGCCCAATGGTATCTGTTCGTTTTAGGAACATGTAGAGCCTCAAACCGATCATTTAGGGTCTTGACGAAGAAGTCTGACCATCTTATAGGTGGGCGTCCACGTGATCTTTTGATGTCTCGTGGAATCCAATCAGTAATGGCTCTAGTCCAGCGGTTGTCTGTAAACCTCATTACATGTCCAGCCCATCTGATTTTTGATGTCTTGGCAAATGAGACAGCGTCTCTGATTCTTGAGCGTTGACGAAGATCAGAACTCCGGATTCTATCTCTCATTTGAGTGAATCGTGATATTCCAAGCATAGTTCTTTCGATTCCTCTTTGAGAGACCCGAATAGTGTTCTCATCCTGTTTTCGTAGGGTCCAGGTCTCTGAGGCATATGTTAATGCAGGAAGAATAGTGGAATCAAAGAGATGTGCTCGTAGCTGGAGGTTCTTTGTCCTTTTAGTTATTTCTTCAATGCTCTTGAAGGCATTCCAAGCCGCTCTCTTCCTCCTGCGTAACTCAGGTGCCAGGTCATTCATCATGTTGATTTCTCGACCTAAGTATATATAACTGTTGCATTCGGAGATGGTGGTTCCGTTGAGAGCGAATGGAGCGTCAGGAACAAGGCTGTTTCTCATAAACATTGTCTTCGTAAGATTCAGCTGTAGTCCGACCTTTCCACACTCACGGTCAAAGTCCGCAAGCATTTGTGCCGCTTGGCTGATGTTTGGTGTTATTAGAACGATGTCATCAGCAAAGCGGAGGTGGTGTAGTTGCCGACCATCTATCTTTACTCCCATGTTTTCCCATTCTAGTCGTCGCATGATGTTCTCGAGGGTGGCACTGAAGAGTTTTGGTGAAATGGTATCACCCTGCCGAACCCCTCTCTTGATATGGATGATTACTTCTTTGTAGAATGGTGAGATCTTGGTAGTGAATCCGCAATAGAGCTCACGAAGGATCCTGATGTATTGAGTTTGTACACCCTGATTGCCTAGGGCTTCCATGACCGCTTCCGTCTCAACAGAATCAAAGGCCTTCTTTAAATCAATGAACGTTAGACAGAGCGGCATCTTGAACTCCCGAGATACCTCAATGAGCTTGGTTATTGTGTGGATATGGTCAATGGTACTGAATCCTTTTCGGAATCCAGCTTGTTCACATGGTTGTCCTTCATCTAGTGTTCTGCTAATCCTATTCAGGATGACTCGAGTGAATAGTTTGTAGATGACAGACAATAGGCAGATTGGGCGATAGTTGCCAATGTCGTGGATGTCTCCTTTCTTGTATAGTAGTACAGTCTTGCTGGTTTTCCATTGGGATGGAACCTTGCATTCAGACAGGTAGCGTGTGAAGAGTCGAGCTAATGTATTGATGAGTACTGATGGTAAGTTCTTCAGGTGTTCAGGTCTGATCTTGTCTGGGCCAGGTGCTTTTTGTTTCTTTACCGACGAGATGGCATGTTGGATTTCGGAAGGGAGAACATTGGGAATGACATATCCATCATGTGGTATGTGGTATGTGGGCAAGTGGATGTGGCTATTAAAGAGATCTGAGTAGAAGTCATGAATAATCTTCTCCATTGCCCTTCTGGAAGATGTGATAGATCCATCATGATGTCGGAGGGCAGTCATCTTGGTTTTGTAGTTGGTGAAGGACAGGCGGGCATTACGAATGTTTTTCCCAGCTTCTGCTTCATCTACCAGTACTGCTGCTCTCCTGTTTTTGAGGTCATCCTTGATGGCTTTTCTGCACTGTTTTGCCAGTTCGGACGTTTGCTTGTGGTTGCCTGAGGCACGTGCCATGCCACGTTGGCGAATAAGTTCAAGAGTGTTCGAAGAAAGACGGTTTTTTGTGGTTATCTCTCTCTTGGCATTCCTTGCACAATCATGGAGGTGCTGAATCATTCGATCGTATTCCTCATCAATGTTGTCAATGACGGCATCTTCCCATGTTGCTGCAACAGAGCCAAAGAGTTCCCAGTTGGTGGTTGTTCTGGGAGTCTTCTTCTTAAACCTTGCATTCTTTTCTCCTCGTTCTGTGAGGTAGAATTTTGCACGAAGAAGACGGTGGTCTGATCCCGTTTGGAATTTTGGGACAACAGCAACATCGGTTAGGCAAAACCGCCGATTGAATATGATGTGGTCTATTTCATTGTGGAACCGTCCATCGGGAGACTCCCATGTCCAACGTTTAGATTCAGCCTTTTGGAATTGTGAGTTACCATGGAAGGTTTTGGTTGACATGATGAACTCAGACAGTCTGTCACCCTGTTCGTTCCATTCCAGGCCATGGGTTCCGATGTGGAGTTCATCGACTGATCTTCTTGGTCCTATCTTGGCATTAAAATCACCGACAATGATCTTGTAGAAGGTGTGATCTTCTTTATAGAATTTCTCCAGCTCCATGTAGAATTTCTCAGTTTCTTTTTCACCATAACTGGATGTTGGTGCATAGACAACAAAGATATAAACTGCCGGTATTGAGCCACATTTATTCAAGTGTAATCGTCCGATTCGGGTTGTTAGGCATTCAAATGAATCAATGCTTGTGACTAAGTTTGTGTTGACAAGGATACCGACACCACCGACGCCTCTTTTATCACATGTTCCAAGGAACAGTTCTTCTCCAGTGTCGAAAAAAGCATGATGGGATTGATGTCTTCTCGTTTCGGTCAGACCAATGATGTCGTACTTGATCTTTCGTGCTTGTACCATAAGGTCTTCAATGGATGCAGCAGATGCCAGCGTACGAGCATTAAAAGTACAGACAATCATTTTTGTTTTTCTGCGTTTTGGCAGCCCATGTCTGCCTTGGTGTTTTATCAGCTTCTCCTTCCATATCCTTCTCGACTCTGCATAATCAGGGTTAGGGAAATGAGATCCATTTATTACTGGATTTGGCATATCAATTTGGTCTATTTGGCATAGACCACGGATAGCTTGCCAGGCTATCCACACCCAGAGATACTCAGGGTTATTCCTAACCTGGAACTCAGAAATGACTTCTGGCAGTGCTTAGGAGACCATATGGGATTTAGGGTACCTGGGTCCATCTCATGCAAGGCAAGGACCTCACTGGCTAAACTATAGCGCCAGTCCCTGCATTTACTATTTTTTAACTGTCAGTGCAAAATAATTCTTATACAAAGAAGCATATTCTAGCTGCAAGGAAAAAAAGAAAAACAAGTTTGCAAGTTCCCAACTACAAAAATTAATGTAATTGTTTAATGTTTCTTGCTCATTTTATTGCTTGGAAGGAATGTACTTGTGAAGGATTTAAATCAAAACAGAGTAATAATCTTTAATTGCTCCACTGCAAGTGGATTTTGCAGTCAATCAATTCTGTTTTCCTCCCTTAAAGGAAGATATTTATAGGTGGATTAGAACACTAATTGCATCTTAATGTCCAATTTTCCCACATAACCTCTTCTCTTAAGTGTTTTCTATCTTTTCATAAGGGATGATACTTGACAATAAAGGGTTTACAATTTTACCTGTAATGCATTGGAAAATCTCATTACCATTCCTGAACCTCTGCAGCTGTGAATTCTCTCAGCCACAAAGACCATAAACATTTTTTAAAAATGTGTATTATCTCCTATACCTTGCAGGGTTTACCTAGTTGTTATATTCAAAATGTTCTGGATTCTGCCTAATATTAATTGAAAGAGTTGTCTCTACTAATCCAGTATTGTTTGATTTTTTTATATCAGTCACATCTCGGAGTGTTTGATAACTAGACTTTATAATTAACAGAAAACAGAATTGTCACAACGAGGCTTTCAAGGCAAAGTTCAGCCCACTGCATCTGAGTGTGCTTTGTACAAATGGACAACATTTATATGCAACTGACACTTTACCATACCAATTCATAACAGTTATAGATATTTCAAGTAATTTTAATGTTGTGATTGGCTTGAAATTAATAAAATGTGAATATGGGGTTACCTCCAAATTGCCAATATAATACTAACCATAAATTAAGTAAAATAGTAAAATAAAACAAGAAAAATAAAGAACATTTTCCATTCATTTCTGAAGATGTTCCTGTAAAAAATGTTTGTTGAGTTTTGGGGTCACATCTTATGGGACTCAGGGTGTAGGGATCAGTCCTGGTGGTGCGTGAGGACCATATTCGGTGATGGGGATGGAACTAGGGTCAGCCAAGTACAGGATAAGTTCCTTATTCTCTGTACTATCTCCTCCTCCAGAAGCTTTGCTTCTTATAGGGTCACACCTAGAAATGCCTGGGGGTTCCTAGGGTGCCTGATGTTGCAAGGATGAGGACACACAGTGCCAGGGGTTAAACTCAGGGTCTTCCACATGCTAGGCATTCTGCTGCTTTTTACACAGAAGCTAACACCCTCCAACTGAAATATTTTTTTTTAAGATTTTCTAAAGCTTTCTTAAGGTCTTAAGCCCTACTACTTTAGTCAAAATCCATAGTTTATTCGAATAGAAATATATGACAGATCTTAAAAAAATACTCTGCTCTGGGGCCAGAGAGATAATACAGTGTGCCATATTTCTAATAGCACCCAGATACATTTATCTGGTGATGGAGAATGCTTTTTGTCAAGTGCTCCACTGGATTATTTATTCACTCAAAAATTTGATGTTTATTCTTTGACAAACATAGTTTATATGTGTACTATGGTCATTATGTGGATTCTTAACTATGTGTGTAGTGATATCTATGACTATTTCTATAGGCATTTCACATGCTTTTTCACACACTTTTTTATTAGTCAGAAAGTGAATACAGTATTCAAAAATTGTAGACTGACTCTTTTTGGTCATTGCTGTCATTCCATTTATGCTAATATAGACTGAGACATATGTGACTTCACCACAAGTCGGATGTCTGCTTGGTTTTATATAAAAGAACGTGACATAGTACTTAAGATTGTGTATCATGAAAAGGACAAATGAAGTGGTAAAAATACTTTTGGGGGGCTTTTTTTTTGCTTTTTGGTCACACTCAGCGATGCACAGGGGTTACTCCTGGCTCTGCATTCAGGAATTACTCATGGTGGTGCTCAGGGGACCATATGGGGTGCTGGGAATCGAACCTGGGTTGACTGCATGCAAGGCAAACACCCTACCTGCTGTGCTATCACTCCAGCCTCAGGTGTCTTTGTTTTTTAATAAGTATATATTCTCTATTCATTTTCATTTAGTTCTACCTGGAATAGTCTTGCTACAGTGGGCAACTTTTCTCAAGATAGTTATTTTCTAATGAAAATTAACCATTTCTTTTGCTTCTGTTTCAAAATACTCATCAGATTTTTGTCTTGTTCATTATTTTTTCCTCTTTAGCCAGCAATCAGCAGAGGACCTTGCCCGTGTACCTGCCAACTCCACGAGCAATATCTTGAATAGGCTATTGGTTAGTTACGATCCCAGGATAAGGCCAAATTTTAAAGGTTTGCTTTTTTTTTTTTAACAAAAACTTCATACTTTGCAATTAAAAATGAATTATATCTATGTAAAATCTTTTTTTGGTGACATTCAGAACAATACAGTTTCAAATTGTCAAATGATCTGTTATATACTTCAAATCAAAACAATTTGATGTTGAAAAAAGAAAGCCAAATTATGAATTCAATTTACATCATTCCTATTTAAAAACTGAATCTACAAAATGGTATCTTGTGAATTAATTGACTACCTTTTTCATGGTCTTCTAAGTATTTGTTACTCTTAACCTGAATAAATTAAAATTTAGATTTTGGATATAAATCTGGCTTTTATATATAGACATTATTTATAAATATATGTATTATAAACTTAACATTATATATTCCATATATATCATATATAGACTTCAAAATTATAATTTGTAGGAGAATTGTCATATACTCATTTAGAGATAAAGAACACCTCTGATTAGTATTTAGATTCTTTTGAATTCTTGTTAGTTAGCATTTCAGATTCATTTAAAAAAGCACTTCCCTCTACCCTTTTGCTACAAAGTGATGTATAGTTTTTAAAAGAATTTTGAAACTTTATGAGTAAATTATGTTTTCTACATTGCTTTCACTCCAGCAAAATAATACTATATATCATACCTTTCAAAAACTATAATTATACTCGCAATAAAAGTTGTAAGATTGTATAACCATGCAATTTTTTCTTTTTCCTTCTTTGATTTTATGCTTATTTTGTCCTCTTGATGAGTTATGTGACAGAAAAAGTTATAGGGGAAAAAAACCTCATCTAGAAAACTAATCCTTGTTGCTGACTAAAGACAGGTATTAATGTAGATCAGATCAACATTATAAAGCTTTATTTTTTTTAATAGAAAAATAAAGTCAGCAGCTGCTTCTAGTCAACTGAAGTTATACAACTATGTTGTAAAAACAGAGGTTTTTGTTCATTACCAGGACCTATTCAGTTACTTTCAACAACAGCCGTGTTCTGGGTTGTCACATGTCTACTATATATTGATTCACCACCTGTTTTTCATCAGTCAGTGGTTATGTGGCTCAAAGGCGAAGTTCACATTTTCCCGTTGCCTTTGTTAGCCCAACCAGCCACAATGAGTAAAGAAAGAAAAAAGGAAAATTTCAAAATTATACCTTAGTTTCTCTCTGTGAACTTTTAAATTATACCCCCACAGGTCAGGCAAATGAATCTTTATAATGTATGTCTGATTAAATTTTTTATTTTTATGAACTAAAATTATGATATTGTAATTGTAAATAAAAGTGTACAGAATACTCGCTTATCAAAGAAGTTCCAGATAATTTAAATTTATCATAAAATATAAAATTAAATCATGTTTTTAAATAAGTTTTAAAAATAATTTGTATTTAATTGTAGTGAACTAACTCAATTTAGATGTTGCAAGCTAAGTATATTTTTCAGAAGTCTTTACAATCTGAGTTAGATATTTATGAACAAATACCATTGTAAAAAGAGCATAATTAAGTTTTGATTTATATCTGTATTTATATTAGTATCTAAATTTGGAAATATACTAACAATTGAAAATATTGAGTATTAAGATTTTAAATATATAATTTTATGTTCCATTTGAATTTTTAAAATATATAAAAAGCAAATGAATTAGCCATAGATGTATAAAGATTCTGTTGAAGATTTTTACAGTTCCTAAGTGTATGCTAAATTTTTATTCATAGGCATTCCTGTTGATGTAGTAGTCAATATTTTTATCAACAGTTTTGGATCCATTCAAGAGACAACAATGGTAAGAAAATTAACTTAATATTTTGTTATTAAAAATTTAAGTGGTGGATAGCGATTGCAATACTGAAACTGAAAAATAAGAAAAAAAATCAAGGAATAAGCTTAAAATATGCTTTCTCCTAATGTAAAATATCCTAATTTCCAGGTTTGGTTAAGCCAGTGACTTTAATACCTATAAATTTGAGGCTTACATTTTGCCTTTGCTTTGTTTTGTTTGGGGGGGCCATTAATCAGAAGGATGCTAGGACTTACTCCTGGCTCTGCACTCAGGGATAATTCCTTGTGAGCTCAGGGGACCATATGAGGTGCCTGTGATCAAACTTAGGCAGGGCACATACAGGGCAAGTACACTGCATGCTGTACTGTTACTTGGCTAAATTTTGCTTTACTGTTTGCATTAAAACTTACCGAAGTGGGAGAATGATTATACTTACTTTCAACAACTAATGGGATATAATGTGGAAATGAATTTATGCAATAAACAGTCTGTTGTAAAGCACACCCCCCCTGCAATATCTTGATAGAGCTGAGGATTCAAAGTATTTAATAGATTAAAGTTACATTCCCCCCCCCCCCCCACCGAGGAATGTCAATGTGTCCTGATGTGTGAATTCTGTGATACTTGAAATAGAAAGTTGTCAAACGTAAAGACGAAAAATATTTTTTATAAAATAAAATGAGGTTCTTGAAGAGATTACATATAGAAGAAAGCATTTAATGAAGGAAGGAGTGTTTAATGAATTACGTATAGAAGTATAGGAGTAATGAATTACATATAGGAGTATTTAATTAATTACGTATAGAAGAAAACATTTAATGAAGGAAGGAGTATTGGGAAGGTTCCAAATAGAAAGGAGTGAAAAAGTCTCTATAAGCTACATTTTAGGGACAAACAGATTTATAAAGAAGAGTTAGTGATTTTTTTTTGGGGGGGAGGGGGTAGGTCACACCGCTATGCTCAGAGGTTACTTCTGGCTTTGCACTCAGGAATTACTCCTGGCGGTGCTCAGGGGACCATTTGAGATGCTGGGAATCGAACCTGGGTCAGCCTCAGGCAAGGCAAATGCCCTATCCGCTGTGCTATCATCCAGCCAGCCCCAAGAACAATTAGTGATTTCTTGAGCAATGCTTTTCTCACTCAACTTCTCAAAAGTATGTTCAATAAAGTTTTCTTGCTTTTTGAGGTCTAGCCTATTAGATTTATTCTCTTTTTGAAAAGCCACATGCTGAAATGATACTTCACATGAGAGAAAGGACCATAGTTAAATTTTTTGAAATACTTATGGTTTAAAGACAGTTTTTTTTTTTCAGTTAATGTTCCAGACTAAAGAAATAATGATTCTATGTATTTGATCCTTTGTTCCTAGAAGCAGAAAAATATGTTATAAAAGAGACTGTATATCATGGTTAATTTATGGTAGCTAGTTTTGTATCTGTACAGAGAATGTTTTTTGGTCTTTGGTAGAATTATTTCCCCTGAATATTTGATTTTCAGATAGCATTGGAGAATTATTTGAAAAATGAATTTTTAGATTTATTGGGAGAATTATTGGAAGTTAGAGAATAGTTTTAGAGAATTATTTGGAAGAGGATCTTAGGAATCAAGTCCAAAATTTACTTCCAGTGACTTTCACGTTAAAGCCAACAACATGCAAGATAGATCACTAGAAGATGCTCTGAAAGAAGATATTGACTACTATAAATCACGTGACACAGTTGAGCACTCATTATTTGTAGATGCTATTAGTCTAACGAAGTTCTTCACTTTGCAAGAGTAAGTGATGTTGTCTTCTAAAAGCGACTCTTTCAGAGAATTTATTTGGTCTCAGTACTGTTTTAGCCTTCAAGGATTCCATCAAGCTGAAATATTTGCGTGAGATGTTATCACTGTGGGGAACATCTCTACTCTGTCTTGCATTTTGGGGCAGCTCATAACAGGATTATTTTTCTCTCATAAATCTACTTGTGTTATGACTTTGTAGGAATCATAAATATGTATATTATTAAAGAGTAAAAGAACATCTTCTATTACTTCTATTACAGACACCTAAACTCACAATTCTATTGAGTTAAAAACATGAGGGAGGATAAGAAGTTAGAAAAGATAGAATTTTCTCACAATTTCTTTAAGGATTATTAATAAATGTTTTACAATAATTACTTACTCTCATGTACAAATTCATCACATTACTTAGTGAGCCAAACTACTTATTGCTGGGAAGAAATCCAGCCCTTTTTTATCATGCAGTCTTTGACCTGCTGTTTTTCTCTAATCTTTACCTCTTATCTTTTCATCAAAGCCCTTCATAGTGACTCTGACTCACTTTGTGCCCTTTTTCAATCCAGGTCTTTCATCTTTATCACTTGTTTGTTAGTTAAATCTGACAACTTCATTATTTTAAGTAAACGTTCTTGTGTGTTATTTCTTTTGTTCTCTAATTGACTACAAACATTTCAAAGCCAGAAATAATGTTAACATACCTCCTAACATACAGAAAATTCAGCAACAGTAGGTACCTACCACATAGCGATTATAAGAAAACATAATTGTTTACATTTCTAACGTTGATTGAATAGGTAAACAAATTCTGTTCTTTACCTTGCACAAAGTGAATCAAAGTAGTCATAAAAGAATTGGCAGGAAAAAATTAAAAACTCATAAACCCCATAAGTCAATAATGAACTGTTACTTGGTGAAATAACAGCTGGAATAATGTTATTACTCTACAGAATTAATTTTGGAATTAAAAAATCTTATCCCAAGAAGCCACATAATTTATAATTGAATTATGAAAACTGGTCTGCTTTTTACACTTCACAGAGCAGACAAAGCCCAGGTATTGGAAATTATAGACATACTCATCAACTATTTGTAATGTTTCAGTTTGTCATACTTTTAATTTTTTGCCTCCAGCAGTGTTTATTTAATAATCCCTATAAAACAGATTTTATAACTTGAATTTTAAGACTGTCAGTCTTTTATAGATTTGCTCATTTCTTATAACAAATATTCTAATACTTTATTGCATAACAGTTAAGGAAGGCACAAGCTATTAAGATTTACAGATAGCATTAAGATGTCTTCTTAGGGGTTCGGGGGATGGAATCTAGACAAAACTTGTTTTTCAATGCCTGTTACAAACATGATCAGAAGTGATAGTGATGACTCAAGAAGAAATTAAAGGAGCACATAATATAAGTAGGAGTTATATTATTAAAATATATTTTCATTTTCCTTCCAATCACGAGATGGGCTTACATTATTTTTCCCCATTTCCTGAGACATATAAATAAAATTATAAGCTACTTAAAGTGTCTATGATAATATGAATGTATACAGATATATATGATGATTTATGGTAAAAGTATTTTCCTACCAAGTTTATAATATGTCCACACTTCACATTTTATCTTTTTTTGACATAAGGTTTAAATTCTGCTCTTAGAAAAAATTTCAATTCTATAATTCAGTATTATTTATATAGTTGGAATTATAGACATACTCATCAAATACTTTTAATGTTAGATCCATAGGCATTACTTATTTTATGATTGAAAGTCTGGACCATTTCACCAATTACAGACACCTGACAACCTCTTTCCTTTTCATTTAATTTAATTTTTTTCATTATACACATATAAATAACATGAAGTATTTGTCTTTCTCTGGTCATCTTATTTCACTTAGTGTAATTGTCTTTTCTGTTTAACCATGTTGTTGCTAACAGAATTTTTGTCATTTTTTCAAAAGGCTGAATAGGTAGTTATTCCATTGTATGTGTGTATCATCATCTTTCCTTGGTGCATTAATTTGTAACATCATGGGTTGATTCCATAGTTTAGCTGATGAAAAAATAAACATTGCCATTAGATCTGGAGAAATAGTATAGCAGGTAGGCACTTGTCTTACATGTTGCCAATGTGGGTTCAACGCCCAGCACTACATATGGTTCTCTGAGCACTATCAGGAATGATCTCAGGAGTAAGCCCTAAGCATCGCCATGTGTGCCCCCTCAAAAAAAAAAAATTGGAGACTGGAGTGATAGCATAGCGGGTAGGGCATTTGCCTTGCATACGGCCGACCCAGGCTTGATTCCCAGCATCCCATGTGGTCCCCTGAGCACCACCAGGAGTAATTTCTGAGTGCAAAGCCAGGAGTAACCCCTGAGAATCACTGGGTGTAACCCAAAAAACAAAATAAACAAACAAATAAATAAACAAATAAATTTGAATGCTGCCGTTCATTCTCCTGTTAGGTCCATCCCGATATTAAAAAAAAAATGTTGAAGTGAACTCATGCAGAAAATGGCTCTGTTTCCTTTTGATAAATACCTAGAAAAGATTGCTGGATCATATGCTAGGGATTTCCTTTTATTTGGTGGGATGGGGTAGGTGGGGAGGGGAGGGGATTTAGTATTTAAGCTACACCCAATGGTGCTCAAGACTTTGTACTCAGACTCAGGGAGCTATTCAGGGACCATATGCATTTTCTAAAGAGAGAACCAAGATTGACTTTATACAAAGCTAGAACCTTAACCTCTGAACAATCTGTGTTCCCTGGTACTTTTGTTTCAATTTTTGGAGGACGCTCCCTGTTGCATTTCTTAGCAGCTTTCCCGGTTTATATTTCTTCCAGGAGTGCCCTACTGGCCCTTTTCCTCCACATCTTTGCCAACATGTATCTTGTCTTTTTTTTTTTTTTTTGTAAATTCCAGAGAGAATTTTTCTTAAAAATAAAACAAATAAGAAATTAGCCCAAAACAAGAATTTGGGAAAGCAGAGAGTATAATTTTATGTAAGTACAAGATACATTTGTTTGGAGACAGAATTGTATACAGCAGTGGTCTCCAACCACCTGTTGCAATGTGAGTGCTTGTCCACAATTGTAGGAAGGTTGAAAACTGCTAATCTAACGTCTTGGTTACAACTGCCTGTCCGTGGATCAGGTACCAGTTCATAGTACAAAAAAAAGTTGAAGCACACTGGTATACAGCATGTAAATCTATTTTGTATTTATTGTATTATATCCCCCAAAGCATGAAAATTGCAGAGAATAATACAACAGTAGCTTACCTTCATAGTAATTCTCAGTGATGGTTTCTCTTTAGCACCCACTTGCCAACTAATACAGCGTTTTACAGTAGAGAAAATGTTGAAGCAAATAGACCACTTATGTTTATTAGCAGCTTTTTGTAGAGTTGGGTTTTTTTGGTATTGATACTCCATTAGAATAATTTTCTCTCAGAGAACCACCAAAATAACAGAGTTCTAAAATTTGGGAAGCTCCAGCATTGGCTGACATTTTCCTCCCTAATTCAAACCTTTCTACCTGAAACAGCAGTTACATTTTCCAGAAAGCCCGGGGCAGATGCAGAGCTTGGGGTTAAGAGACTATAAATAACTCAAAGTCAGGTGGCAGACAGATGTAGGGCAGTGCCTGAAAGGAGAGGGCTACTTATTCCTCCTGTGTATGAAGTTGATGATCAAACAAAGGAACAGTCAAGGTTATAGACCTCAAGATTTTTGTTAAGAAATTTTCACCGTTTCTATTTGGAAAACATTTCCCCCACCCCTGGTGATTCAGTTTTGGTTTTGTTAATTGAGATGCTAAATATCACTAGTTAATCTAAGGTTGATCTTACATCTGTGCACAAACCATGATTCTATTGTGGAGGAAAATGACAGCTTCCACTTGATTATGTATTCTTTTTATAGCTTAATTGTTCCTATTTCCCATTTCTTAGAATTCATTTGTATTTTTTTAACCTTATATTTTTGGAAGGTGTCATTCTGGGGTGGGGCATACCCAGTGGTGCTCAGGTGTGCTGAATCTCACACCTGGTGGTATTTGGGGGACCCTATGTGGATCAGAGATCAAATCAGGGTCAGCCACATGCAACACAAGTGCCTTAACCTCTATGCTACTGCTCTGACCCCTTGGGAAGGTATCATAATTAATCCATCAAATGGTATATATTGACAGTAATAATAGCATCACCCAAATTGTCAAAGTAATCATACTAATTTGAAGTTGCTACAGCAGTCACTTCAAATCTTATCAGCTCTCTTGAGAATGCCTGTCACAGGGGAAAGAACATTCTAGTCTAGTGAGAGATAGGTTTGTTAGAAGCAGGTGGCATCTATTCTATGTTTATGCTTATAATATTTGTTATTTTTCATTCAAGTCATATTTTTGACTTAAACCAGTGGTATTTACATAATTGAAATGTGAACTATTTTACTCAGAGGGGGAAAACTGGGAATTCTAGTTTATTGTAATAATACCTACACAGGCACTTTGCTTCATCAGAAATACATTAGAGTTCTCTCATGGAAATAAGTCTGTTTATACAATGTGCTACCTTTCTTTGGTTTAATCATGCATGCTAATTATTATTGCCTTTAAATGCATAACTATGTCAAACTTTCTCTGACTTTCTCCTTCATAGTTGTCTATTTGTTTTAATAATAAACTTTAACTCTTTTTTGAGCAATGTGGTAGTGCCTGTCAAGAATATAAATCATATTTAGGTTAATTCTCAAAGAGATAATTCCAGTTTTTAGCAGTTGCTCATATTTATTGTTTTTTTAAAATTTTTATTTATTTATTGAATCACTGTGGGAAAGGTTACAAAGCTTTCAGGTTTAGGTCTCAGTCATGCAAATATCAAATACATTTCCCTTTACCAATACTTATTTTTTACCATGAAGAACCCCAATAAAACTCCACCCCCCACCCCTCCCCGTCCCTGTGAGGCAGATGAATTCTAGTTAACACTATATCTGCTTTGATTAGATTCATTGTTTCAATAAAAGATTCACCACTATTATTTAGAGTTTACCCCCCCCCAAATCAGACATGCTGAGAAAGCATTGTGAAGTGATTTGCTTTCTACAACTGGGTTCAAGAATTAAATGTTGGTTTTGGATTTCTGCTATTTTACCTATTGACCCTGGAAGTATTTCAACTGAAAGTCAGATAGTTAAGAAATTGGTTTCTGTGTTCTGGAGTCGTGGCCGTGCTGGAGAGCCGCTAGTGGGGGGCAACTGGTGGCCTCGGTAGGGCGTGAAGGGCGGACCGAAACGCCCCCCTTCCCATGAGGTTTTAGTCGCCCCCACACTCCCGGCTCATACCTGCTGTCCACAAGGCTCCCATGTGACCGCCATCTTTCTTTCCAGAGAGGAGAGGGCGAATGGGGCAACACCCTTTCCCCTCCGGCAGACTTGATGGCCTGGTTCAACGCATAGTCCATTCACTTTTCTGCTCCAAGCTGCCGATATTTATTGTTTTAAAAAGCAAATTTTAGATTTTAATTCAGTATGTTAGTTTTAAGCACATTCTTTTAAAAATTACCTTAGTTTCATATTCATTATGTTATGCTATTTTTGTTAACTTTCTGGCAAGATATATTATAGAATTATATAGACATATTTTCCTATTTTTTGTTTGGGGGCCATGCCCAGTAATGCTGAGGTCTTTCTGCTGACTCTGCTCAGGAAACACTCCTGGTGGTTTTGGGGAACCATATTATTGGTGCTGAAGAGAGAACCTGGTCTCCTGTGTGCAAGGCAAATGCCTTATTCACTGTACTATCTCTCTGGCTCCTATTTTTTTTAAAAAACTTTTAAACAAGGAAGCCTTAAAATGGTTTTGTATTTATTTTTTTCTCCTATTATTCATATACGACCTATCCTGGGACTAAATAGTGATTCTCCCACAATGCTCATACTCTAATTTCTAAAACTATGAATTTTGTTTGACGAGGAGAGAAACATAAAAACATTGCATGGCTGATTAATTAAAGATCTTTAAAAGTTTTGTTATTTGGTTAAGTTTTGATTATCATTGTGGGCTTAATAAAATCACAAGTTTCCTTAGAAAAAGGAGGTAAGAGAACAAATCAGTGGACTTCAGGAAAGACAATTTGAAATTAGATGAGCAAGGCAAGTGTCCTCTACAGGCTCATAAAAGCACCTAAATGAATTCTCTCCTCAGAGCCTCCATAAGGAACCAGACAGAAAGACACTGGCTCAGTCCAGTGAAACTAATTTTGATACATTAAATTCCAGGACTGTGAAATAATGTATGGCCGATTAAACCTCTCCATTTGTTGGTTATTTTTTTCATAGCAACAAAAAATAAACTTATTCTCAGGGTGATGAAGACTTGTCAATACTTTTCTTCAAAATTGTCAAGTGATTGTGAGGATCCTCCCAGGGTGGGAGAAGCATGCTGAAAGTAGTCTATAGACCAAACATGATTGCCACTCAATGCCTCTCTTGCAAAACACAGTACCCGAAAGAAGAGAGAGAGAACAGGGGGGAATGCCCTGCCACAGAGGCAGGGTGGGACGGGGGGCATGGGAGGGTGGGAGGGATGCTGGGACCTGTGGTGGTGGAGGATGGGCACTGGTGGAGGGATGGGTACTTGATCATTGTATAACTGAAACCCAAGCACAAAAATTTGTAAGTCTATAACTGTACCTCATGGTGTTTCACTAATAAAAAATTTTTTTAAATAAATTAATAAATAAAAATTGTCAAGCGATTATGTTATTACACTTAAACTTTCTCCAATGCTGTTGCCTCCAGTGCTGTTGTCTATAAACCTGTTTTCGTACTTGAAAATACCAAACATGGGGGCTGAAGTGATAGCACAGCGGGTAGGGCGTTTGCCCTGCACTTGGCCTACCCAGTTCAATTCCCAGCTTCCCATATAGTCCCCTGAGTACCGCCAGGAGTAATTTCTTTTTGTTGTTGTTGTTGATGATGATTTTATTTATTTATTTATTTATTTATTTATTTTTAGTTAAACACCACGAGGTACAGTTATAGACTTACAAATTTTTGTGCTTGGCTTTCAGTTATAAAATGATCAAGTACCCATCCCTCCACCAGCACCCATCCTCCACCACCACAGGTCCCAGTATTCCTCCCACCCCCCACCTCCCCATCCCACCCTGCCTCAGTGGCAGTGCGTTCCCTTTTGTTCTCTCTCTCTCCTTTTGGGTTCTGTGGTTTGCAAGAGAGGCATTGAGTGGCAATCATGTTTGGTCTATAGTCTACTTTCAGCATGCTTCTCCCATCCTGGGAGGATTCTCCCAACACGCTTTATTTGGTGCTCCCTTCTCTATTTGAGCTTCCTTTTCCCCTAACACGTGTGGCTGGCCTCCAAGTCATGGAGCAAAATTCCTGGTACTAGTGTCGGCCACTCCTGGGTGTTAGTCTCCCATTATGTTACTTTATGTTCCCCAGATGAATGCAATCTTTCTGTGTCTATCCCTTTCTTTCTGAGTCATTTCGCTTAACATGATACTTTCCATGTAGTACCACTTGTATGTAAATTTCATGACTTCATCTTTTCTAACAGCTACATAGTACTCCATTGTGTAAATGTACCAAAGTTTCTTTAACCAGTCATCTGTTCTCGGGCAGTCAGGTTTTTTCCAGATTCTGATTATTGTAAAGAGTGCGGCAATGAACAAACAAGTGCAAATGTCACTTCGACTATACTTTTTTTTGCCTCTCTGGGATATATTCCCAGGAGTGGTATTGCTGGGTCAAATGGGAGGTCAAATTCTAATTTTTTGAGAATCGTTCATACTGTTTTCCAAAAGGGTTGGATCAGTTGGCATTTCCACCAACAGTGAAGGAGGGCCCCTTTCCGCCACATCCACACCAGCACCGGTTGCTTTTGTTCTTTTGGATTTGGGCCAGCCTCTGTGGTGTGAAATGATATCTCATTGTAGTTTTGATCTGCATCTCCCTGATGATTAATGATGTAGAGCATTTTCTCATGTGCCTTTTAGTCATTCGAATTTCTTCTTTGCGAAAGTTTCTGTTCATTTCCTCGCCCCATTTTTTGATGGGGTTCAGGGACGATACAAGGATCTCCACTCTCTCCACTGTTGTTCAATATAGTACTGGAATTACTTGCAATAGTGATTACGCAAGAAAAAGATATTAAGGGCATCCAGGTAGGAAAGGAAGAAATCAAGCTCTCACTATTCGCAGATGATATGATACTATACTTAGAGAACCCTAAAACCTCTACCAAGAAACTCCTAGAAACAATAGACTTGTATAGTAAAGTGGCAGGCTGTAAAGTCAATACCCAAAAATCCATGGGAAGTAGTGAAAGAGAAGAAAGTGACATGAAGAAAACAATCCCATTCACAATTGTGCCCCAGAAAATCAGGAGTAATTTCTGAGTGCATGAGCCGGCAGTAACCCCTGTGCATCGCTAGGTGTGACCCAATGATTGGTTGTTTCGTAAGTGAGTGGTTACTAAAAATTCCCACCCACTAACAATAATCATGATATATTTTTTGAAAGAAAATTTGTGTTATCATAGTTTGAAATGTCCAGTATTTCTCTCTCTTTGGTCAAAAACAATTTAGTTTAAGATCCTAAAATTAATCACGGTTACTTTTCCTCTCTATCTTTTCCCTTCCAGCAATATTCCTTAGACACATTAGTGACTGATCACATATACTAGAGTATTGTATTGGGCAATAAGGTAGAATGACAAACAACAAAGTCTTATTTTTTTCCTCTAGTAATTTGTCATTATATTGATCAAAAATTGGGTGTAAATAATGCTAGATAAATAACTAAACATGTCAAAATGTCAGAAAATAGTTTCTTTATTCCCATACTTAATAGAAATATATTGGGCATATATATCTAGTCCCACAGACTACTAATTTTACAACTTTATAACTTTGTGTGGCACAGTTGTGCCATGTAAGAGACACTTCTTTTAAATATATGCAATATTAGTATAGATCTAGAAAATGTTTAATATGCACATGGCATTATTTAAATGTTTATCTGAAAACTTTATAAAATAACACATAAAGAAAAATTCAATAAAATTTGCTTCAGAATTTTATTGGAATTTTAATAGCTTCAAATTCTTAAATGATGCCTCTAAATTTACTAAATGACTATATTGAAATATTTTAAAACCAAATTTCTAGCAGCTCTGTTGACAGAATTTTAATTAAAATGCTGCCAAATTCCATCAAAACTGATATTTATTTCCTTCGGTGTTTATTATTAAAATAAAAATATAAAGGAAATTTGTAAGTTGAAGATTATGTGAGAGTTTTGTCAAAATTATAAGTAATGAGAAAAGCTATCCTAATAATACAAAATATAGTATGAATTAAGGCATATTTAATATTAAATGTTCAGTAATGAAGCTTTCCAAGTTTCAGTGTTTGGTTGTAAAATAGTTTAATTGCTTTGAAGAAATAGTTTAATTTGGGTGTTAATTGGTATGACAAATTTTGGAGAACATTAATTTTCTGTATAATGACTAATAGTAAGCTATTTGAAATGAACAATGAATACTATTTGTCTATTTAAAATAGTTATTTTAAGTAATTTCCCACAGATAAAAAGAAGCATGTTTCTGATGGAATTTGTTCATTACAAAGTAAATGATAGAGCAATTGTTATTGTCTTGAATAATTGAAAATTAAAATAAGTAGGTTTCAAAGATATTTATCCTAATATAAGAGTATTTGACATGCCAGTAATTGCAATTACCTAGAAACACTCAAAGAACATTAATTAAAGCATATAACATTATACTTTTTATCTTTTGATGAATGATTATCGCAAACTAGTAATTAAACTGTAAAGTTATGAAACACTAAGTATTAGCAACTAAAATAAGACTTGAAATGGTAAATAGCTACATAACTAAAAGAAAAAACATCTCTGAAACAGTTTCATAGCAGGATTATAACAGATAATGACCAAGAGTGGTATTTTGGGCAACAAAATACCAGTATGCAACATTTTGTGAATGCTCATTGTAATATAACACTGGGGTGCTACTTAAAAAAATACCGTATATCATGGGTTAGGAAGAGTTCAAATGGCAGAGCTTATGCTAAGCTCACATGAGACTGGTGCTGCATGGCCCAACACACTACTAGTGTAGTCCTTGTGGGCCCTGAAGACTGCCAACACAAGTTGCCTACAAAAGATTCTGTTTATGAAATGAATTATAATTAGGATGGAAAAATTAGATGGTATCATGAGCTTACACTTTTGCAGCTAAAAGCAAGAAGAGTTCAAGAGAAACTCAAATAATATTTAGGGACCCCTCTGGGTATCAAATTTTTTATTATCCCTATCATTTGATAGGAAAAGTTGTCCTCTGTTCATTTTTTTTTATTTTTTGCTTTTTGGCTCACACCCAGCAATGCACTGGGGTCACTCCTGGCTCATGCACTCAGAAATTACTCCTGGTGGTGCTCAGGGGACCATATGGGATGCTGGGAATCGAACCCGGGTCAGCCATGTGCAAGGCAAATGCCCTACCTGCTGTTCTATCACTCCAGCCCCGTCTCTGTTCAATTTTTAATCCTCTGCCATCTTGCTTTTCATGCAGTGCTGTATCAAAACTATTTGTGCTTAAATCTTCAGTGTGTTCCTCACTGGCTGAAAGTGTTTAGTTTTGTTTGACTAGACCCTTTATGGAATTTGCTGCTGTTAACCTATCTCAAGCTTTTGCTCTTCTGATTCAGTGTAATGACATCTTCAGTTTTCTTAATCTCAGTTTTCTAGTCAACCACCTAAATTCTTGCCCCTCAAGGATTATTTTATTGTCCTGGGTTCCTATTCTATAAAGTAGTGGTGGATAAGCTACTTTAGTCTTTATTTTTTTGTTGTAGTGTTCAAGGTTCATTTATGTTGTGACATATATCATAAATTAATTCTGCAGTGTATCTGGTAATGTCACATCTCTGTTATCTTTTTTATGTTTTGGTAGACTCTCATGTTGTTTCCTTCTTTTAGTATGTGGCTAAATGTCACTATGAGCATAGTTTTTAAAAATACTTCTTGTAGTTTTTGTAGTTCTGTTTTCAATTCATATATATAATGTGTGTAAATATATATATATGTACACACACATATATACATACACACATATACATATACCTATGAGTAGAATTTCTGTTTTACAGAGTCATTCTGTATTTGGGGGGAATGTATGATGTTTTTAAAAAGTTAAATAAACAAGCCTAATAGAGGGAGAGCATGTCAGTTATTTATTTTACTCACTGATGAGGAGACCAATAGAATAGTAAAGTCGATGGAGAATTCAGAAGACTGAAGTAAAAGAATTTTGAAATTAGATCCTTAAATTAGACACAGACTTGTTCATGTGCCACAGGGTAATAAAGGAATAAACTTTGGGAATATCTTTCCTACCTGACAGAATTCATTTGCATCTTTACCAGACAAAAATCAGTTGTGATTTTTCAGTCTTGTCCAAGTTATTCAATTTTGCAGATTCTGAATCTGACAAGTCAGATAATTTTATATTTTCTTAGAGAAGCATATAACTTTCAGGTGGACCTGTTAGAAAACCTTTTAGTTTGATATTGAATGGATATTGATATTTAATGGTTTAATATTAAAAGTATGGCAAAGTATTTTTTTGCCTAGTATTTATATAACTTCACAGCTGTTTTTGTTATTGTTTTATGGTTTTGGGGGTTTTTTTGTTATTTTTGGTTGATTGTTATATTTTTCTTATTTTTCTGGGCCACTCCTGGTAGTTCTCAGGGCTTACTTCCTTCTCTGAGTTCAGAAATCATTTCTTTGGGGTCAGCACCAAATGTGGAGATGGGGATCAAATCCAGGTCAGTCATATGTAAGGCAACAGCTCTATCTGCTATACTATCTTTGTCCCCTATAATATTTTAAACCATCTTTTAAAACATAGACATTTTAGTGGAAGTGTTTATGTTCACAGGAAAATTAAATAAGAAAGTAATGTTTCTATTCTCTGGGCTGGAGTGATAGCACAGCGGTAGGATGTTTGCCTTGCGCGCAGCCAGCCCGGCTGAGCCGGGTTCAATTCCTCCGCCCCTCTCAGAGAGTCCAGCAAGCTAGCGAGAGTATCTCACCCACACGGCAAAGCCTGGCAAGCTCCCCGTGATGTATTCGATATGCCAAACACAGTAACAAGAAGTCTCGAAATGGAGATGTTACTGGGCCTGCTCGAGCAAAACCCATAAACAATGGGAGGACAGTGTTGACAGTGTTGAATGTTTCTAAACATATCCCTTGTATCTCTAAGTACCTATTGACTTTCTTACTCTACCCCATCAAAATAATACAATTGTTAGTGTCAGTGAACTTACATTGACACATCACTTATAGTCCATAGTTTATATCTTAGTTTTTTCTTGGTATCGTACATTTGATGAGTTTTGAAAAATGTATACTATACATTCACCATTATAGCTATATACAGAATTTAATTGCCATAAAAATTCTCTATATTCTGCCTTTTACTAATTCTTGGCAACCATAGATACATATTTAACAATTCAATTATTGTAGTTTTCCTCACATGTTTACAATAATATTAATGGTGTTGGCTTTAATGCACATAACTGTCACATCTTATCACCAGCAAATTACCCAATGACCTTATATAACTTTAAGCCTTCCCATTCACCCCCTACCCTGGCCTCTGCATTTGCCGTTCTCAATTCTGTTATCCAGGACCAAGTATTTATTCTCATTTGAAATTTTCTACACCCTTTTTGTGTTTCACAGATAAATGGCATCATCTGGCATGTGCCTTTTGCCCTCTGATTTATTTGCATAAAATGACACCTTCCAATTCCATCCAAATTATAGTGAACTCCATGATATACCATTTTTTTTGACTTCCTAGTATTCTGTCGTGTATAGACACCATGTCTTCTTTATCCGTTCTGATCAGTGGATGTTTGGATTGGTTCTGTGTTCTGGCTATTTTGCTAAGCACGGCAGTAACAAAGATGTGCATAGTCTTTTTGAATTAACGTTTTAATGTTTGGGGGTAATGAACGGTGGTCTAATAACTGGGTCTTATGGAAACTCTACATCAAGAAAAAATAGAAAATTACAGGCCATTCTTTATGAATTAAGCCTGACAAGTGGCTTTAATGATTTGATTCCAATGGCAAAGAGAAAAGAGAAAAATTAAACAATGGGACCACCAAGTTATAATGACTTTACATGGCAAAAGAACTTATGGTTAAAAATAAAAAGATATCTACCCAATGGGAGAACTATTTGTACACACTCCATCAGATAATGAACTACTATTCAAATTAAACACTCACAAAGCTCAGAAACAACAAAATAGTAAGTCCATCAAAATTAGGAGGGGAGAAAGATAGATATTGCCTTGAAGAGCAAAAATGGGTGGTTGAATGGCTTATAAAAAAAGTGTTCAGGGGCCAGAGAAATTATACAGCAGATAAGTCACTTTCTTGCAAGCAGCCAACCCAGGATAGATCCCTGGCATTCCATATGGTTCCCCGAGTTTGCTAGGAGTAATTCTTGAATGCTAAGCAAGGAGTAGCCCCTAAATATTGTCAGGCATGGTAAATGTCACTGTCACTGTCCCTGTCTTCCCGTTGTTCATCAATTTGCTCAAGCGGGCCCAGTAACATTGTGAGAATTGTTACTGTGTTTGGCATATCGAATGCATCACGATTAGCTTGTCAGGCATGGTACTGAACTAACACAAACAAGAAAACAAAAATAGGGTAGGTACTCAGAAAATATGATATACTCTTGCCATTACAAGATATTTTGTAAAATAAAAATGTTCCTCATGGGCTGGAGTGATAGCACAGCGGTAGGGCATTTGCCTTGCACGCAGCCAACATGGCCAATCCTAGTTCGATTCCTCTGCCCCTCTCGGAGAGCTTGGCAAGCTACCGAGAGTAGCTTGCCTGCACGGCAGAGCCTGACAAGCTACCCGTGATGTATTCGATATGCCAAACACAGTAACAACAAAGTCTCCAATGGAGACTTTACTGGGCCCACTCGATGAGCAAATCTATGAACAATGGGAGGACAGTGACAGTGACAGTGACTTTTTAGAAGAGAAACTCAAATCAAAGTGAAAATCAAATACCCTGTCCATATGAGAATGGCATGTATTGAAAACACTGGAAATAATCAGTGCTGGCAGGGATGTGGTGAAGCAGGGACCCTCATTAACTGTTGGTGGCAACACTGTCTGATTCAGCCTCTGTGGAAAGCACTGTGGATATTTTTAACCCCCCTGATATTTTTATAATAGTTTTGCCTTTTCTAGAATGTCATATACTTGGAATCATATAGTAGTAGTCTAATTAGATTGGATTTCTTTTCACTTTGTAATATATATTTAAGGTTCCTCTGTGTTTTTTCATGGTTTGTTTTATCACCAAATAATATTGCATTATATAGGCCTGGCACAATTGATTTATTCACCAAAGAACTGTTGAGTTACTTCCTTATTTTGGTAATTTGTGATAAATTTTCAGTAAACTGTGTGCACGTGTTTCTTTGTACTTACATTTTCAACTCTTTGGGTAAATGACAGTATGGTTAGGGTATATTTTATTTTGCAAGGAAATGTCAAATTATCTCCCAATCTGCATGTACCGTTTTGCATTCCCTCAAGCAATGAATGAGTTCCGGTTGCTCCATGTTCTCACTTGATTTTTTTTCCATCTTCAGTGTTTTGAGCCATCCTAATAGGTGTATTATAACATTTTATTTTATCTTGCAATGCCCTGACGACATACCATATGGATCATCTTTTCACATATTAAAGATAGGTAAAAAATAAAATTAACAAGCTATTGAGGGACTTTAGTGATCATAGTGAATTATGGTTAGGCCTACCTCTTGCACATTTTTCTAGCTATTATTTGATCTGTTTTGTATAATCAAAATACCAATTCAGGTGACTCAATTTAATTGAATTAACTTTCAAATAGAGATCACCTAAGCAATTGTTATAGATGATAGGTGAGTTAGCAAGGTACTACAGACATATCTTTAGAAATGTAGACTAGTTGGGGCTGGAGTGATAGAATAGAAGGTAGGGTGTTTATCTTGCAAACAGCCAACCTGGGTTCGATTCCCAGCATCCCATATGGTCCCCTGAGCACTGCCAGGAGTAATTCCTGAGTGCAGAGCAAGGAGTAATCCCTGTGCATCACCAGATGTGACCCAAATAGCAAAAAAAAAATGTAGGGTAGTTAGAGACAATTGATTCTGTTTGTTGATTTTGATTTTCAACTGCTGATGAGTAAAGCTCATGGTGATAGCTATGATCTTGGTTGAAGTTGGAAGACCCCCATACCCCAAAAATACCACTTATAAATTCTTTTTGTTCTACTACTACTGAATGCATCTTCTCAAAAGCAACAACAACAAAAAACCCAAACATCCATATGTATTTTTTCAGGACTACAGAGTTAACATCTTTTTAAGACAGAAATGGAATGATCCTAGGCTGAAGCTCCCCAGTGATTTTCGGGGCTCAGATGCACTCACAGTGGATCCCACAATGTATAAATGTCTATGGAAGCCTGATTTATTTTTTGCAAATGAAAAAAGTGCCAATTTTCATGATGTCACCCAGGAAAACATCCTCCTTTTTATTTTCCGTGATGGAGATGTTCTTGTCAGCATGAGGTACTGTGACCTTTCCTATTTCTTTATTTGTGCTTTCCTCTTAAATTTGATAGATTTCAAAAAAAATATAGCAACTGATTTGTAAGACTGTTGTCTCTACTTCCAGGTTATCCATTACTCTTTCATGTCCTTTGGACTTGACCCTGTTTCCCATGGATACACAACGATGCAAGATGCAGTTGGAGAGCTGTATGTACAATGACCATACATGACTGGGAATTCAGTTCCTTTCAAAATGCCTAGGCATTACAGTGTGCTAATATCTTTTACAAAATGTTCAAATTGAATGGTTTAGATTAGAAATGTTTATCAGAGGATTTATGTTGGGCAATTATAGTTCTTGTGTTACTACATTAAATTGTATTACGATCCATTTGCATTTGTATTTTGGTCACAGAATGATGCTCAGGGCTTACTCCTGAGTTTGTGCTCAGGGATCACTCCTGGAGTGGATTAGGGGACACATAATTGTGCCAGGGATTGAGCCAGGGCCCACTACATGCAAGGCAAGAGTCTTACCCCTGTACTACCTCTCCAGACCTTATGATTCTTTTTGTACTAGTTCTTGATGACGTAGGTGTACACTCCTAAATTACACCACTTGCTAACAACTTTGACTTAAAATGTTAACAAGGCTAAGGAAATATTATGAAATACTGTCTAAGATTAAAAAAAGAACAAAGCATTTTCAGAGAAGGGCCTAGAGCGATAGCACAGCGGGTAGGGCGTTTGCCTTGCACATAGGTGACACGGCCGACCCGAGTTTGATTCCTTCGCCCCTCTCAGAGAGCCCAGCAAGCTACCGAGAGTATCTCGCCCACACTGCAAAACCTGGCAAGCTCCCCGTGACATATTCAATATGCCAAACACAGTAACAAGTCTCACAATGGAGACGTTACTGGACCTGCTTGAGAAAATCGATGAACAACGAGAGGACAGCGCTACAAAGCACAGCGCTACATAGTTTAGAAAAATCTTGAAAGTTCTCTAAATTTTATCAGTAATTAATTTTTATTTACTTATAGATAACTGTTTTTACCCAGTTGGATTTTCTAAGTTTCTCTGTTTACATTTTCAGTTATTTATGAGTTATAGTGCTTGAAATGGGTATACAATTTATTTTGCTCTTATATTTATCTTTTAAATATAAAATTAGACGGCTGAGGAGATAATACAGGGACCCCTCATTAAACTCTAACGTCATTTGACCCCACCCAACACTGACAGATGTAGCCAAGTATTCCCTTAGCTCTGATGAGGTAAACTGAGAGGTCCTTGGCACCAAAGAACACATCAAAGCAACCCCCTGAGTGACACAGGCTCCCCTAAGCACTGCTTCAGATTCTTTATCTCCCCCAAATTAGTAGAAAATAAAACTTGAAAAATTAGCACCCACCTAAGCAATCTTTAGTCTACATATATGTTTTGACTGTTTCAGTAGTTAAAGAATAATAAGGTTTATAAAATGTCTTGCTTGTCAGATGGGTTCTAAAGTTACTTTGTGGTTGCTATTTATTTATTTATTCCACTAAATTTATTCTTAAATTTAGTGGAATTGGTTTTTACATTTGAACAATATTTATTGTTTTCTAATTATAACATAAGAGTTTACAGATGTAAATATATGTGTTTGTATATGTGGAATATTTGTGTGTGTATTTCTATTTGTATATTTATTTAAGAAATTCCAATTATGTATTTATACTTAAGTACATTAAAAAATGCTCTATAGTATTGTTTTTAAAAATCCATGCACTTTAAAATAGAATGATAGGATCCTATATGCTTCAAAACCTCATCTGATTACAGAATTATAGCCAAATGATTAAGCTAAGAGAGAAACTTTAAGAAGCTATAATGATATTTGTTTGAAGAATTATTTTATTGTACTCTTGTGGAAACAGGATACTTTATGAGAATTTAATTTTTTTAAAAAAATATATCTCTTATAAATTGCTGTTTTATTGATGATAGTTGAAAATATTGATAAAAATGAATTGTTTATAACACCCTAGGATTTTGATATTTACAATATTCATTTAATATTAGCTTTTTTAAGCAAATTATGTGTGATATTTTGCTTAAAATATTGTGCTAATATTTTCATTACTGCCCAGAAATAGAATTTTACATTATATTTTTATGAGTAATTTCATGTAAGGAAGCTCTGTAATTTAAAAAATATTATATGTTTTTATAATTTTTATTTAATGCTTGGTTTGTTAAAAATTTAGACAGAACTAATAGTTGTTTCAAACTAATGTTTTTATTTTTATTTGTAGTCGGTTACACAACTGATGATTTACGATTTATCTGGCAGTCTGGGGATCCTGTTCAGTTAGAAAAAATTGCCTTACCTCAATTTGATATTAAAAAGGAGGATATTGAATATGGTAATTGTACAAAATACTACAAAGGCACTGGTAAGTAAGATTCTTTAAATTAAAACTATGTCTTACTTCAAAACTTCAGTTTAATAATAATTTTTCCCAGAGCAGAGTAAAAGAAAACAAGTTATAAGTTAAGGGCATAAAGGATAGTACAGGAGCTAAAATTCTTGCCTTAAACAAAGCTGATTGTGGTATGATCCCCAACACTGAATTTGGTCCCCAGTGCAGCACCAGGAGTTATTCATGAGCACAGGACTAGAAGTAATCCCTGAGCACCATCAGATGTGCCCCCACCCCCCAAAAGGAAATTAATTCAATATTTACAATCAATTTATCTTTACATTCACATATTGAATATTTCATAAATTTGTATTCACCAAGGTTTTTAAAAATTAAGTAGATTTGCTTTAGTTTACATAATTTTTGGTAACATATAGCATTAACTTTTTCACTTTAGTCATAAAAACTCTCCTGTATTTTTCTTTTGTATTTGTATTTTTTTCTTGGTATTACCAAGAAATTCTACCTTTGGTAAAATTCAGTTTATAGCCAAACATTACGGACAAGAATGATGTAATTAAACTTGTCTGTTGTCTTTAAGCATTTTTTAGCTAGTGGTTACACCAAATTCTAAATCTTAAAAAGCACATCTTTATCCTGCACATAAATAAATGTGTGAAATGATTGAACACCAGTAAATATTTTTGGCTTAGAGTACATAACATAAAATTAACCTCATACGCTGAATTTATTATTCTTTTGCAGAAACAAAAACATTACTCAAAACATTTATAATATGATTTGCTTAAACTTTAAATTTACTAGTTTGAGTCAAGAAAATACTAATATCTACCAACAATATAGGTTGTTGAGTGCTTATGGATCATCTGTGTTATATAACTTATAATATTAGTAAAAGGGTAATGAATTTTGATCAGTGCATTGAAGCTTATAATTAGTTCAGCAACTAACACATTACCACAAAATTTAAATTATGTACCAGGAGGTAAACAATTCAAAGATAATTTGTAATAATTTATAAAATTCAAAGAGATATTTAAGCTAAGATACTGCCATCATGACATCATTAAGGAAAAATTATAATTTTAAGTATTCTTGATATTGGAATAAAGGATAGAATGAATATTTGTATATCATCAATATTATAATAAATTGTAATAGTAACAATAGTAGTTACACTAGTAACTTGGAGATAAATTCATGTAAACGTGTTGTTGATCTTCAAACAAATGACCAGATTTGATAACATTTATACATTAGTAGGAACAAAAAATAGTAGACATAGAGTTACTAAAATAACATTTTGGGCATGAGAGCTAGTACAGGAGATATATCAATTCTCTTGCTTGTGGCTGACCCCACTTAGATCCCTGGCACTACATATGGTCACCAAAGCAAAGCCCAGAGTCAATCCTGACCAGAGTTAGAAGTAAACCCTGAACACCTCCCAGTGTAGCCTCCGAACTAACAAAACTGTTGCCTTTTTTAAAAATAAATCTGAGCATTATTAAAATTTGACCATTAAAATAATCAGTGAAGAGGACATAAACATATTGTTAGATATGAAATTGATTATTTGGAGTCAGTTTCTTTATTAAATTCATGAAATAGGTGATGTAAATGGACCAAGTGAAGCAATTGTTAGCCATTATGTCTCTTGTCATCCATTCGGTTTAAGGAGACCAAATATAGGTTTGTTTTTTTTTTTTTAAATTTTTTTCCTATTATTTATTTATTTTTTTACAGTTGTAGATTTACAATTTTTTGTGCTTGGGTTTCAGTTATACAATGATCAGATACCCATCCCTCCACCAGTGCCCGTTTTTCACCACCATGGATAATATCCCTCCCACCCCCCTCCCCCCATCCCCCCCTGTCTCTGTGGCAGGGCAATCCCCTGTGTTTTCTCTCTCCGTTTGGGTGTTGTGGTCTGCAAAAGAGGCATTGAGTGGCAAACATGTTCAGTCCATAGTCTACTTTCGACATGCATCTCCCCTCCTGGGAGTATCCTCCAAACATCCTTTATTTGGTGCTCCCCTCTCTATCTGAACTGCCCTTTCCTCTAGGATACCCGGCTGGCCTCTAAGTCATGGAGTAATCCTCCTGGTGGAATATAGGTTTTTGTTTGTTGCTTTTTGTTGTCATTTGTTTGTTTAATTTTATCTTTGAAATTTTTATTTTGGGTTATGTGTGGTGGTACTCAGGAACTATTCCAAAGCTTGGTGCTCAAGTTTTGTGTTTGGGGGTCACCCCCAGCAGTACTCAGGAACTACTCCCACTGTATTTCTATACGGTTGCTCCCAGAAGTACTGGGAGAAACATGCAATACCTGGAATCAAACCTAGGTTCCTGCATATGTTGTAGACCATTGGATCTCTCTGGCCCAGTAAGGAATTTTTACAGCCCCTTTAGTAATGAAACACTTAAACTTGAAAGAAACACATCTGTAGAAGATAACTTTTGGGGTGTCTCACTTTTGAGCATCATTGCACTGCTTGTCAGGAATTCTGTCACCACAATCCAATGAATTAAGCACTTTGCTTATTTGTATTTTATATAGCCAAGTACTGAGTTAAAGCATCCTTGCGTGATGCTTTTTGTTGGTGTACTGGGTTAGAGTGTCCAGTCCAACAATGCTCTGCTTCTCGTGAAATCAGTCCTATTTAAAGTCATCTGCAAACTTCACAATGTAGACTAAATTGTTTTGGATAAATTTGAAATACAAGTTAGTGGTTTCAAACTTCATCTAGAGTTGTAAACAAAGTTCATGTTGATGTTAGTTCTAAAAAAAAAAAAATGAAAAAATGTGTCCGGTGGTAGAGAACATTTGGGGAATTACAAAATTTATGGTAAGTAAAGGGGTTTTTTTTCTGTGGTATTTTTATTAGGGTATGTAAGTCAGTGATACCTCATTAGTTACAGAAAATAGCAATAAAAAGTCCTGTGGCTAACATCATAATAATTGGCACTTACTATATTTCAGTAAAAGTTTTCTTTTTTTTTAATCAGCACTTATATGAATCATCAGATAAAATATAGGTAAAACTATTTTAATGTTTGGACAATATTTATAAACATAGTTATAAATACTGAATATGCAAAATACATGGAACAATTAACAATGAAATAAGAGTGGGAAAGAGAGAGCACCATATAAATGATATGATGATCATTATTTTCTTTGACTTGCTCAGAAAATATGGCTCAACTTTAACTTTGTTAAAAATTATGCTTTTTTTAATTCACAAAGGTATAAATCACAAAGGTAGAGAACTGGGGAAACAAGAACACAAAAATACGTTGAAATTCTAAGTAAATAATGAAATAAAACATCACAGGAAGTAGAAACTAAAATGAATTTGCAGTGAACATTTATATCAATTAGCTGCCCACCTGCCTCTCATCAATGTAACAGTACCAGGAAATGATCAGAAAAAAGATCTAGACGTGTCTCATAAAAGTTTATGGACCAAATCACTATAATATCCAAGCATGTATTTTACTGCTGAATGCATCCAAATCTTGTGACGCTCCCCTAGAGAGTGACTTCATTAAAAAATGTCATGGAAACATGTTTCTGGAATACAGAATACAAGTTATTTAGCTTTTGTTTACACATAGTAAAATCATGAAAAAAATCCTGACATGGAGCACTCTACAGGAAAATTGTTACAATATTCCTGACAACTTACATGACCTAAAAATATAGGTCATTTTCCATTTCACATTTAGTAGATGGATATAAAATTAGATTTAGTGAGTGATGCTATTACAAAAGAGTTTTTTAAATACCACTTTAAGAAATTCTGCAAACCATTGTAACAAAATATGTCTGTGTTTGTTTATGTTTTGGAAATTTTGCACATAAGATCCTATGTTAGAAACATTTGTTATTTGTCTGGGCAGAATGTTGAATACTGTGTAACCAAAAAAAAAAAAAAGAGAGAAAGTGTTTTTCATTGTTTTTCCTTTCATATTGTTAACTCTGTGCATGATTTAAAAGAATTGCCTGTACTGAAATGAAAATTTGAAAATTAATTTTAAAAACTCTATTTCTTTTGTAAATTTAAAATGTAAAAAAAAATTGGTAAAATTTACTTCAATTTAAATCAGCCATTTTTTATTTATTAGTTAGTTTTAATATCATTAAATCATCTAACCTTGCAAGGATTATAATTAACACCAGAAACAGTACAATCTGAGTAGTTTAATGATAGGATGTGAATAATTATTCTTTTGTTTAAAATGTATTAAAATTCTTCGCATGAAAGTACTGCTCTAGTACAATTAATGTAAAAATATCAAGTTTATTTTGGTATTTGAAGAATATATATATGCATATATTCTTTCCAACTTGAAAAAATAATAGACAAAGACATGAGATCAGAATATTTTAAACTATAAAATTTTTGAAGGTAACGTTATCTTTTCCAAATATTTATTCACTATTTATTTGTTTCAACTTTTTAGCATATTATTATACAATTTAGTTTAATACAAAGAATTTTTAGCTTCTTGTTCTTCCATGCATAACCTTATAACTTTATTTTATTGAATGGCAGTTTCTAATTGTTTAGTATATTAAAAGTTGTAGACACTAAATAATGCATTGAAATTGCTAACTGAACGACAGAAATGTTTCCAAAATAACCTCAACCATCTGGAAATGTCTCTTTTATTTCAGTACTAGGAGGCTATTTGTGGCACTACGTTCTTTCCCAAGTCAGAAAAGGCTATTATGAGATTGCCCAAAATTTGTGAACAATTTGGACCACTAGTTGATGTCATGTCAGCTCTAGAATTAAATTGTGAAGTAATTTTTGCATTTGTTTCTGCTCATAAAAACGTGCCACCTTTTCCCTCAATTACGGTACATTTCTGAGCTTGGAAGGGAGAAAGGGAGAGTATTAGGAGGAATGAAAAGATATTTGCCCTCAATAATCTGTTAACTTAATTGAAAACACCTACTTCCTATCTTGGCTAATGCTGACTTGCGATTCTTGTCTTGTTAAAGTTTTAATCCCTTTGTAAGTCGTTTCTACGTAAAAATTAGTGTCTGTTGCCAAACAATTGTACCAGACAATGCACAGTCTAGGAATGTTCTTTAATAAGGCTTGTTCTACTTTGATTTACTGCTCTCCTTGTGACTCCCGGAGACCATTGACTCTGCGAGTACCTGTGTGGGTAATGAAAAGTTGAAGTGCGATGTCGAGTCTCTGAACAAAGACTTAAAAGCTGAGACACTGCCACAGTGGAGCAGCATGTGGTACCTATTTCTCAATGTCATAATAAAGCTGTGAAAGGTCAAGTGAGGCAGGGCCCATAATGTCATCCTTTGCTTGCCCATAAATTAGATATATTTAAAGAAAAGTTTTCGGTGTCGAGTTGCCTTTCTGGAACTGCTTCCAATAGATGTGAAACAATTCACAGAGTCCTTAACTAGTTTTTGAAGTTGCCTTTGGGAGAGAACCTCAGATCTGTCCTATGTTTGTTTCTGCCAGGTTACTACACGTGTGTGGAGGTCATCTTCACTCTCAGGAGGCAGGTCGGGTTTTACATGATGGGTGTCTACGCTCCGACCCTCCTCATCGTGGTTCTCTCCTGGCTTTCTTTCTGGATCAACCCAGACGCCAGTGCAGCCAGAGTGCCCCTGGGTAAAGAATTCCTTGCTTCTGTCTCTTGTCATAAATGGGTAATGTCGGAGCTGGAGCCATAGCATAGCATGTAGGGCATTTACCTTGCATGCGACCGACCTGGGTCAATTCCCAGCATCCCATTGGTCCCCCGAGCACAGCCAGGAGTAATTCTTGAGTGCAGAGCCAGGAGTAAACCCTGTGCATCCCCGAGTGTGACCACGAAAGCAAAAACAAACAAACAAACAAACAAAATAATGGACACCATCTTCATGAATTCACTGGATCAAAACAATGAGCTGTAGAACCCAATGTAATCTGTTTCCTTTTGTTTGAGACTGACCTCAAAAAATCTGATAGGGAGCTGGAGCGATAGCACAGTGGGTAGGGCATTTGCCTTGCATGCGGTCAACCCAAGTTCAATTCCCAGCATCCCATATGGTCCCCCAGCACTGCCAGGAGTAATTCCTGAATGCAGAGTCAGGAGTAACTCCTGAGCATCGCTGAGTGTGGCCCAAATAAAGCAAAAATTAAAAAAATAAAAACAAACAAAAGAATCTGATAGTACACTAGATTCTCTCAGTGTCTTTGTCCTATGTGTTACACTACAGTTTTCTTTTTTATGTTCCTGGCAATTTCAAGTTAATTTTTTCTACTTAGATTTCCAGGAAAAAATCATTCGCTATGTTTTCCAAGTTGGGCAGTAGCACAGTGGGTAGGGCGTTTGCCTTACACACGAGGACCCGATTTCAATTCCCCCACCCCTCTTGGAGAACCCAGCAAGCTACTGAGAGTATCCCAAAAAGCTACTGAGAGTATCCACACGAAAAAGTCCCGCAAGCTCCCCACAGGGTATTTGATAAGCCAAAAACAGTAACAAGTCTCACAATGGAGATGTGACTGGTGCCCACTCAAGCAAATCAATGAGCAACAGGAGGACAGTGCTACATACAGTGCAGTTTTCCAAGAAAACCAAATGACTAAAAATCCCAAATAGTATCAACATTGAAATTAAATAATTATTTTGGTTAAATATTTTTTATTATTTTTTTACTATTATTTTTAGTGAAACACCATGAGGTACAGTTGTAGATTTACAATTTTTTGTGCTTGGGTTTCGATTATACAATGATCAAATACCCATCCCTCCACTAGTGCCCATTTTCCACAAATATTTTTAATTAACATTATGTCCTAAAACTCTTAATTAGAAAAGGTATCATATGATTTATATTTCTTAAAGTAACAAAGTAACACCATCATTTTCTTAAACGTAAGTTTTGTAGACTGTATCATCAGTAGTGACTTGGACAAATAAGGGCTGGTTAGCTAGGCTTTCCAATTTGTCGTATTTTTATAGATTGTGGCATAGGAACACCATTAGCCAGATGTGAAAATTGCATCTGAGTTGGCCTAAATCTTTGCTTGGAAAATAACCACAAATCCTTCTTTTGGAGAAAGTGAATAAATTTCAAAATAAGGACATTATGGCAACTCATTTTACTTAGAGCACTTTAATTTGTTTCATTACTGCGTGCTTGTGCATGTAAGTGTGTGTGTGTGTGTGTGTGTGTGTGTGTGTGTGTGTGTGCGTTTTGAATTCCACCTGGAACTGATATACATAAGGCAGTGATAAATCTAACCTCTTGGTGAATGACTGGTTATAGCATTTCAGTTTTTTCATTTATCGAAAAGGTCTTATGCAAACCTCCCCTCTGGCTTATTGGAGGAATTAAATGAAATACAGATTTTTTAAAATAGGGAAGCATAAAAGAAGCAATGAAAATGACAATTTTATCTGAATAAGAAATAAAGAAATGCATTGGTTCACTTTCAGTAACAACCACAAAGACAAAGTCTGTATTTTAACAATCAAAACACATACCATGTTATCATTAATGTTACATATTTCCTTTGAAGATCACTTAATCACTTAATCACTTAACTTCCCGTTAGTCGTCGATTTGCTCGAGCGGGCGCCAGTAACGTCTCCATTTGTCCCTGTCGCGTGCTAGTGTAGCCCAATGGCATCTCTTCGCTCCGGGAACATGGAGGGCCTCAAACCGATCGTTCATGACCTTGACAAAGAAGTCTGACCATCTGGTAGGTGGGCGGCCACGCGGTCTCTTGACATCCCGTGGAATCCAATCAGTAACAGCTCTAGTCCAACGGTCGTCTTTAAATCTCATTACGTGACCAGCCCATCTGATTTTAGACACCTTGGCAAATGAGACAGCGTCCCTGATCCTTGATCGTCCACGGATGTCAGAACTCCGGATTCGTTCTCTCATTTGAGTGAAACGTGATATTCCAAGCATAGCTCTTTCTATTCTTCTTTGGGAGACCTGAATGGCGTTCTCATCTTGTTTGCGTAGGGCCCAGGTCTCTGAGGCATATGTTAATGCAGGAAGAACAGTGGAATCAAAGAGATGTGCCCGGAGCCGGAGGTTCTTCGTCCTCTTAGCTATTTCTTCGACGTTCTTGAAGGCGTTCCAAGCCGCTCTCTTCCTCCTGCGCAGCTCGGGTGCCAGGTCATTTGTCATGTTGACCTCTCGACCTAGGTACACATAGCTGTTGCATTCGGAGATGGTCGTTCCATTGAGAGCGAATGGGGCGTCAGGAACAAGGCTGTTTCTCATAAACATTGTCTTCGTAAGATTCAGCTGTAGTCCTACCTTTCCACACTCACGGTCAAAGTCGGCCAGCATTTGTGCCGCTTGGCTGATGTTTGGTGTTATTAAAACAATGTCATCAGCAAAGCGGAGGTGGTGTAGTTGCCGACCATCTATCTTCACTCCCATTCCTTCCCATTCCAGTCATCGCATGATGTTCTCGAGGGTGGCACTGAAGAGTTTTGGTGAAATGGTATCACCCTGCCGCACCCCTCTCTTGACATCAACGATCACTTCTTTGTAGAATGGTGAGATCCTGGTAGTGAATCCGCAATAGAGCTCACGGAGGATCCTGATGTATTGGGCTTGAATGCCCTGATTGGCTAGGGCTTCAATGACCGCTTCCGTCTCAACAGAATCAAAGGCCTTCAAAGGGCTGCAAAGTTCAAAAAGAGAACTCCCAGAACGACCACCAACTGGGAACTCTTTGGTACTATTGCGGCAACATGGGAAGATGCCATTGTTGACAACATTGACGAGGAATACGATCGACTGGTTCAGCACCTCCATGAATGTGCGAGGAACGCCAAGAGAGAGATAGCCACAAAAAGTCGCCTATCTTCGAAAACTCTTGAGCTAATTCGCCAGCGTGGTTTGGCGCATGCCTCAGGCAACCGCAAGCTAACGTCCGAGCTTGCAAAGCAGTGCAGAGATGCGATCAAGGAAGACCTCAAAGAGAGAAGAGCAGAAGTACTGGTAGATGCGGCAGAAGCCGGGAAAAGTATTCGTAACGCCCGCCTGTCCTTCGCCAACTATAAGACCAAGATGACTGCCCTCCGACGTCCTGATGGATCCATCACATCCTCCAGAACGGCAATGGAGAAGATTATCCATGACTTCTACTCAAATCTCTTCGATAGCCATGTCCACTTGCCGACATACCAAATTCCACAGGATGGGTATGTCGTTCCCAACGTTCTCCCTTCCGAAATCCGACACGCCATTTCGTCAGTAAAGAAGCAAACAGCACCCGGCCCAGACAAGGTCAGACCTGAACACCTGAAGAACCTGCCGTCAGTACTCATCAATACACTGGCTCGGCTCTTCACTCGCTACCTGTCTGAATGCAAGGTTCCATCTCAATGGAAAACCAGCAGGACCGTACTACTGTTCAAGAAGGGAGACATCCATGACATTGGCAACTATCGCCCGATCTGCCTATTGTCTGTCATCTACAAGTTGTTCACTCGAGTCATCCTGAATAGGATTGGCAGAACACTAGATGAAGGACAACCATGTGAGCAAGCAGGGTTCCGCAAAGGATTCAGCACCATCGACCATATCCACACGATAACCAAGCTCATTGAGGTTTCTCGGGAGTTCAAGATGCCGCTCTGCTTAACGTTCATTGATTTAAAGAAGGCCTTTGATTCCTCTGAAGATAGTGGTAATTAATAGATTAATTAATTTAGGAAATGAGACTTAACTCTATAGCTTATATTCTGGGAATTAAAAACCCAAATATAGATTAAAATTCTTAGACTTGTGAAAAATATTAATTTTTTGCAAACAATCTTTTTTGTTTGATTACTGGTTAGAAGGGGGAATGGAGCGATAGCACAGTGGGTAGGACATTTGCCTTGCCAACCCAGGTTTGATTCTTCTGCCCCTCTAGAACAGCTTGGCAAGCTACCAAGAATATCCCTCCCGCATGGCAAAGCCTGGCAAGCTCCCCATGGGGTATTGGATATGCCAAAAACAGTAACTAGTCTCACAATGGAGACATTACTGGTGCCTTCTCAAGCAAATCAATAAACAATGGGAGGACAGTGCTACAGTGCTACTAATTAGAAATAATTTACTCTCATGCAGAAATATAAATTGAATGGTCCACTTTTAAATAACACATAGGCGACATCTCAATCCTGGCTTGTCTTTGAAGGAATTTACACTAAGTCCTCATCAACATAAAGGATTCTAATATGAGTCATGAACTGTCACTTAGGGTTCAATAGACCTGTTGTAAGGAGCAGAATTGATTAATAGTTTAAAAATCAGTCATTAGGAGCCAGAGAAGTATTACAGTGGATAGGGCAATTGTGTTGCATGTGGCAGATCCAGCTTTGATCCTACACACCTCATATGGTCCTCTGATCACTGCCGTGAGTTATCTTTGAGCTCAGACCTGGAGTAAGACCTGAGCTCTTCCAGGCATGGCACAAATATAAAAAAAAAAAAGTAACAGGAGTAGAACCTGGGTTTGAACATCTGTTGTATGTTTACTAGTTCTATCAAGTTGAAAAATATATCTCACCCTTTCTAACACCCTCTCTTGATATGTTAGTAGGGATAGAAGCATTTCCAAGGGTGACTTGGACAATTGAAAAAAAGTGAGTACAAAGCCATTCAAGGCCCATTATACCAGGAGATGGGGTGACAGTACACTCCTCACCTGCAGCTGTCCCAGTTTGGTCCTCAGTATCCCACATGGTCACATAGTCCCCTGAACGCACTATGAATTGCCCCTGAGCATAGAGCCAGGAGTCAATTCTGAGCACCATCAGGTGTGACCACCAAACAAGCAAACAAAATGACAAGACCTAATAGACCTCATTTATATAGCGCTATTCTATAGTTTAAAACTACTTTTATAAATTTTGATTTAGTTAACAAATGTAGTATACATACATGTTCAAAGAGGTAAAGATATAATTAGTTCATAAAAAGTTTCCTATAGAATAAAATAAATTCATTTATAATCCCATTGAATCAAAGTGGTCTTTTCCCCCACACTCCACCCCCACCCAGCTGTGCTCAGGTCTTACTCCTGGCTCTGCACTTAGGAATCACTCCTGGTGGTGCTCAAGGGACCATATGGGATGCCAGGGATTCAACTCAAGTCAGCTGTATGAAAGGCAAATGCACTACCCACTGAACTATCATCCCAGCCCCTGAATTAATGTGTTTATTACCCAATGACCATGAGAAACATGAACTCTTCTTTGCAGTTTGTATGTTTTCTTGCACTATTTTTTAAGTAGATGACTTATCGAGATCACACAATTAATTTTTTTTTATTAAAGAGTCATGATTTACAAGGTTTCTAATGGTTGAATTTTAGGCATACAACAAGTCAACACCAATACCTCCACCAGTGTCAAATTCCCTCTACCAGTGATCCCAGATTTCTTCTGCTTCCCAGTCCCCTACTATCAATTTAACACACACATATTACAAAGTGTCAGCACTTGCCACTTAGAACTCATATTTTCCGTTGTGTTGTTATGGTTATATGGCTATATCCAGGAGATCACACAAAATTTAAACAAGAAAAGTTGTTAGTCTCAATGAATTTGCATTCTCCTTGGAAGAAACTGGATTCAGAATTAGTAGATAAATTCAGAAATATAACAGTGGTGAGGTTTCTAACTTATTTGTCTCTTCTTTAGTTCTGGTGAACTGTGAAGTCCATGAGAGCTTTTGATCAAGATTTGATTTACATATTAACAATTTATCTTTATCTACTTAGCTTTTAAAGCAGAATGAGATGGAGTGAGGCTCAAAGGAAGGGAAGCAGTTAGGTTGAAATTTTCACGACATAGCTGAAAAAGTCATGGTATGGTTCAGGGTGTAGTAATGGAGGTGTTAGTAAATAGAACGTGGCTATTTCAAGATTAAAATGATTGAAGAGGTCAAGGGAGATAAGACAGGAGATAAAGCCATCCCCAGTTCAATTCTCCCAAGGCCAACCCTGGTCAAAATGAGCACAATAGTCCCTGTGCATGCCAACCTCAAATAGAACAAAACATATATAGATATAGAAATATAGAAATATATATATGGAAATATGTACAAGTATAGAAATGTATATGTGTTGTATACAGGATTTAAGAAAGTAAAAGAATCAAGGGACTGGAGAGATAATGTAGGGTGTTTGCCTTTTATGCAGGTGAGCCCCATTCAATCTCTGGATCTTTATGTGTTCCCCTCACCCCCCTCCCCACCCAAGGATGATCCCTCAGCAGAGAGCCAGTAGTAGGCTCTGAGCACCTCTGTGTGTGACCAACAAGCAAACTAAGAAGCAAACTGTGTGCAAGGAGGGGCGGAGAGATGATACAGTAATAGGGTACATGCATAGGATATGCCAGACCTGGCTTTTATAGGACTCCGAGCATCATCAGGTGCAGCCCTGGAGATTCTTGAGCATCTCCACATGAGGCCCTGAAAGCCCCAGTACCACAGGGTCCAAGAAGCTGAGCATCCTGAATCTTTGCATTGAACCAACGGCCCTCTTGGCCAAGAATTACTGGTGGACTCTGATGGACATCTCAGGACAGGTTGGGAACACTCCCCCAACCCCAACTCACCTGCCCCCCAACCAAAATATGAGAGAGGGTCATAAGGTCTAGATCTGTAGAGGACTCGATTTCCATGCAGCTGTCCTAGTTTGACCTCTGGTACCACATTGGCCAGCTCGGGTACTGCCAGGAGTGATCTCTGAACACAGAAGCAAAGCGGTGTTGAGATCCAAAACACTGTCCTTCAAAGATGGGAAAGGACTGGTGATCTAGAAAAATGGAGAGAGACATCTTTGCTCAGATAAAGTGGTTGCTTTCAGGAATCAACACATTCCCACAAAAGGCCGGAGAGCAAATGGCAGATTTGTGAGCCATGCCGTTTCTTTTCAACACCTTGAATTTTCTGCTGTAGCACTAAAGTGGGCTTTGATGATGAATAACTGATTGGGTGTGGATTTGTTCTAACAGAAGTTTATAAGAATAAGCATTGGACTAGGTTTTCTCTGTTTCCCAGAGTATTGATTTTGGATCCATAGAATGAGGAGAATAGTATTTAGGTACAGCAGAACAAGTGTAGAGTAGGCCTGTAATTGACACTTTTCTTAGTAAACTAGGAAATAAAGTCTCGAATTTTAAGTGAGATCGACCTAAATGATTGTAGGCATAAAGAGTAAGAGGAAGTAGAATGTAGATAAGGAAAATATACTCTGACTGAAGGCTAAGATCATGGATTTCTGAAGGTTTTTAGTGATCTCAAGTTTAAAGTCAGATCAGTCATCACATTAGCATGTTTATCTCTAGACATACATTAAAAGAAAACTAGAAAAGACATTTATGTGTCTAACATTCATCCACGTTTGTGCATCTTTTAATGTTTGGTTCTGTGGGTTGAGGATGTCACTCCAATCCAGAGCTCATGCTTGGCCTGGCACCACCGATTCTTCAAGTCCCCCTCAGAGGGCCTCCAGCAGCAAAGAAACGAATATTTGCTTCTTTTTCATTGCCCAGGAGTACTTCCCTGTCTCTGTATGCCACTCTTTGTTTTAACGTTCCACAATTGATGGATCTATGGGCTTTTCCAGTTTTTGACTATGATAAATAATATTGCTATGGACAATGGTATACAAGTCTCTTCACGCGTATATGCTTTCACTATTTGTGAGTGAAAACCTAGGAATGCGACTTATGTATTTCATAGTAAAACACATTTTACTTGTATTAAAACCATCAAAATGATGATGTGCTTTGCATTCCTACAAGTTGTTTCCCATATTCCCCAATGCTGATTTTTTTAATTTTACATTTTGATAGTGGCCATAAATTCTGTTACAATGTTAACTTATTGAGAGATTCTTGATTCTTGGTAGAAATAATTGAACCATTTATTTTTGGTAGAAATAAATAATTGAACAATTTACTCTTACTAGAGCTGTAGATTTCTTTCTGTTTTGGGTTCTTCGAGCACTCCTGCATTTGTTTAAGGCTTTCTCCTGGCTCTGTGCTCAGGGATCACTCCTAACAGTGCTCAGATGAACTTATAGTGTGCCAGGTATGCAATCCAGGCAAGTACCCTACCCACTGTCTCTCCTGTCCCAGCTATAGATTTTTTGTTATAGTTCCCATTGACAAATATTGCTGTGAAACAAATTCAAAGTTTAGTTTAAAAAAAAATCATTGTAGATGTTATTGAGGCCAAACTGAGGACCCATCCTTGAAGGAATTTTCTACTAAGGACTTATCTGAATAACTGACTTGTTTGTAGGTTTTGGTCAATCATGAGTATAGGGGGAGAAAAATCATTCTTTATGAAAAAGACATTTAGTTAATTTCTAATATGCATGTCTAAAGACATGCTGTTTGATAAATAAAATATTCCTACCAACCCCTCACAACGTCAGAATTAGTCTCTTGATCTGTGTCAAGCTGTCTGCATGGGACAAAGTAACTATAGAGTTTATTTGAATCTCTTCCTGCAAGTACCAATAGAGCTAATGGTGCTTTGTGATGCTCTTGCATCTTTTTTTTTTAATGGATATTCCTTTTTATTTATTTATTTTTTTTGTTTCTTTCTTTTTTTTTTTTTTACAGTTGTAGATTTACAATTTTTTGTGCTTGGGTTTCGATTATACAATGATCAGATACCCATCCCTCCACCAGTGCCCATTTTCCACCACCATGGATAATATCCCCCCACCCCCATCCCCCCATCCCCCCCGTCTCTGTGGCAGGGCAATCCCCTGTGTTCTCTCTCTCCTTTTGGGTGTTGTGGTCTGCAAAAGAGGCATTGAGTGGCAAACATGTTCAGTCCATAGTCTACTTTCGACATGCATCTCCCCTCCTGGGACGATCCTCCAAACACCCTTTATTTGGTGCTCCCTTCTCTATCTGAACTGCCCTTTCCCCTAGAATACCCGGCTGGGCTCTAAGTTATGGCGTAATCCTCCTGGTGCTGATTTCAGCTATTTTTGGGTATTAATCTCATATTTTGTTACTTTATATCCCCCAGATGAATGCAATCTTTCTATGTCTATCCCTCTCTTTCTGACTCACTTCGCTTAGCATGATACTTTCCATATTGTACCACTTGTATTTAAATTTCATGACTTCATCTTTTCTAACAGCTACATAGTACTCCATTGTGTAGATGTACCAAAGTTTCTTTAACCAGTCATCTGTTCTTGGGCATTCAGGTTTCTTCCAGTTTCTGGCTATTGTAAAGAGTGCTGCAATGAACAAACAAGTGCAGATGTCACTTCGACTATACATTTTTGCCTCTCTGGGATATATTCCCAGGAGTAGTATTGCTGGGTCAAATGGGAGCTCAATTTCTAATTTTTTGAGAATCGTCCATACTGTTTTCCAGAAGGGCTGAACCAGTGGACATTCCCACCAACAGTGAAGGAGTGTCCCTTTCTCGCCACATCCACGCCAGCATCGGTTGTTTTTGTTCTTTTGAATGTGGGCCAGTCTCTGAGGTGTGAGATGGTATCTCATTGTGGTTTTGATCTGCATCTCCCTGATGATTAATGATGTAGAGCATTTTCTCATGTGCTTTTTTGCCATTCGGATTTCTTCTTTGAGAAAGTTTCTGTTCATTTCATTGCCCCATTTTTGGATGGGGTTGGATGTTTTCTTCTTGTGGAGTTTAACCAGTATTTTGTATATCCTGGAGATGCTCTTGCATCTTGCACTGTAGCACTGTCTTCCCATTGTTCATTGATTTGCTGGAGCAGGGAACCAGTTATGTCTTACAGCAAATTGTGAGACTTGTTGTTACTGTTTCTGGCATACCGAATACACCACAGGGAGCTTGCCAGGCTCTGCCGTGTGGGCGGGATATTCTTGGTAGCTTGCTGGGCTCTCTGAGAGGGATGGAGGAATCAAACCCGGATTCACTGTGTGCAAGGAAATACCCTACCCGCTGTGCTATCACTCCAGCCCTTGAGTCTTGTGGTGGCAAGCAAAGCACATGCCAGCTTGACAAGGGATGGCTTCTTCAGAGTGGGAACTTTCACCGCCTTTCCTTTGTTTTTCTCCCCCTTGGGATCTTATGAACAAAATCTGGGCCTCTTATGTTGGTCAGTTATTCCAGATGATTTCTAGGTGTTAAGTGAATTAAGAAAGTTGTTAGTATAAAACTGTTAATATTGTCCACATATCTTTGAATAATTGGAATGGGTGATTTTCCAATTTACATTCCATCACTTAATCACTTAACTTCCCGTTAGTCGTCGATTTGCTCGAGCGGGCACCAATAATGTCTCCATTTGTCCCTGTCGCATGCTAATGTAGCCCAATGGCATCTGTTCGCTCCGGGAACATGAAGGGCCTCAAACCAATCATTCATGATCTTGACGAAGAAGTCTGACCATCTGGTAGGTGGGCGGCCACGCGGTCTTTTGACATCCCGTGGAATCCAGTCGGTAACAGCTCTAGTCCAGCGGTCGTCTTTAAATCTCATTACGTGACCAGCCCATCTGATTTTCGACACCTTGGCAAATGAGACAGCGTCCCTGATTCTTGATCATCGATGGATGTCAGAACTCCGGATTCTTTCTCTCATTTGAGTGAAACGTGAAATTCCAAGCATAGCTCTTTCTATTCTTCTTTGGGAGACCTGAATAGCGTTCTCATCCTGTTTGCATAGGGCCCAGGTCTCTGAGGCATATGTTAATGCAGGAAGAACAGTGGAATCAAAGAGATGTGCCCAGAGCCGGAGGTTCTTCGTCCTTTTAGCTATTTCTTCGACGTTCTTGAAGGCGTTCCAAGCCGCTCTCTTCCTCCTGCGCAGCTCGGGTGCCAGGTCATTTGTTATGCTGACCTCTCGACCTAGGTACACATAGCTGTTGCATTCGGAGATGGTCGTTCCGTTGAGAGTGAATGGGGCATCAGGAACGAGGCTGTTTCTCATAAACATTGTCTTCGTAAGATTCAGCTGTAGTCCTACCTTTCCACACTCACGGTCAAAGTCGGCCAGCATTTGTGCCGCTTGGCTGATGTTTGGTGTTATTAAAACAATGTCATCAGCAAAGCGGAGGTGGTGTAGTTGCCGACCATCTATTTTCACTCCCATTCCTTCCCATTCCAGTCGTTGCATTTCATATCTTGTTAAATTTTGAGGGTTTTTTTCCCCTTAATCTTCTAACTAAATATATTTATGTTATTTCTTTTTCCAAGACATCAGACTTGATTTTATTGTTATTTTCATTTATCTTATTTTATCAATGATTTTATTTATTTGTTGGTTTTTTGGGGGGTCACACTCCCAATGCTCATGGCTTACTCCTGGCTCTGTGTTCAGGGGTCATTCCTGGTGCTCTCAGGGATCACATGCAGTGCAAAGGATCAAATCCTGGTGCGCCATGTGGGAGGCAACTTTTTTGTTTGTTCATGGAAATTCAGGTCATTGGTTTTAGGTTTTTCTTCTTTCCAAATGTGGTCATTTGGCATTACACTACTTTAAGTACTGCTTTAGCTCCAATGTGTACACTTTAATACAATGTATTTATTCCTTCAAGAAACATAACATATGTGTAAACTCACACAAAAAGGGGCACGGCACACAGCGGCGGTGGCTCTATCTCTCCCGCCACACGTGTTCGGTAGTCTCACCCTTTTCCCACCCCGGAGAGGTTGATGGCGATGGTCAGGCGGAGGAAGGAACGAGGGCCAGGCTGGTTGGTATTAGTAGCAGTTTATTCTGATCCTCTCTTCATCTCTGTCTCTGTTCCCCTATGCCCCATCTACAGTCTCATTATATCTCTCTCCAAGAGGAATTGGGGGAATAATTACACATAGGTGTGGTCACAATCAATAGGGGTAGAAATCAATAGGAGTAGCCTCAGGGAAAGCCGCTCCTAAGACAGATCCTTTCTCAGCAGGAGGACCCACCCTAGAGCGGAATCCCAAGGGTGTGTCTCTTCTCTCCTTGTTGACTAGCATATAAGCATATATGATATAAATCATTTTGTATGGGTACAGTAAGAAATATCTTAAACTTATAGAATTGCTCTCCTAGGGCCATCTCAATCTCAGACTACAGTGCTCAGGCCAGATAGTCTTTCCCACCCCTAGCAGGATCCTAGTCTCGTCGTTACCTTTGGATCATGACAGCATTTGTCTATGATCAAACTCTTAACTTATAGTTAAGAATTGTGGCACTTTGGCCTGGCCCATTTCGCTGCCAGGGTAGCTCACCGCTTGCCCTGGGTTCATTCAGTCCCTCATCGGGACCCTGCTTTTGGGGTTTTAGGAACTAAGGGCAACTGAGGCTTAAGTGGAGAAAGCAGATACCCGGGAGTGAATAGTATTCAAGGCCAATCAAATCCTAAGTTACAAAGCATAATGTTAACGGTCTTCCTGTATCTATACAAAAAGGATATTACTTTAAAGTAAACTGTTCATAAGGCATAAGGAGAGGAGAAAGGCAATATTTCACTCATACATATAAAATCATAGATTTCTGGGAAACTGGTCTTACAAATTAAGGGTCTGATTAAGGGGAAAGCTGATTAACTGGGTGGGGAAGAGAGCATAGGGAAGACTGTTTACAGATAAACACAATGGAGCGGAAGTGCCTCAGGAGCACTGTGATGGGTGTAACCAGATTGATGGGTGTAACCAGATAAACCTAAGCTTCTTGTGGAAGAAGGACAAAGCAATGTCACCCTACAACCATAATGTACTTTTGTCTTTTCTAAATTAAAAGGCTAATTTCCTTGTTAAATATTTATTTCTGATTCATACATTCGTTAGAGTTTTATATAAATAGTTTGATTTTTGAAAATTCAGATTTTTCATAAGTCCTGGAATATGACTGATTTTTACTTCTGGCAAGAATGTACTCCCTGGTTTCAAAGAAAAGTGAGATTACATTACTGCCATTAGATTGTTAAATTTTCAGTTAATATAGTAATTAGACTCACAAATCTTTCTATTTTCATTCTGAATTGTTCCCAAGAAATCAGACTGTTAATCTCAGACTATTAAGGCGTAGGTTTTTATGATCTCAAAGGAGAAAAACCTCACATAAAATTTAAATCAAAAGAGAGATCAAAAGAAAGATCACTTTGCAGGTGGCCAGGAGAGTGGGGAGCAAAGGCCTGGGGGAAATAGAGTTTCCATCTCTGTTCTTTATACCTCAGTCACCAAGGAGAGGCCAGATCTGGGTCAGGACTGGAAAAGTTGGCTTCAAGTGCTTACATGGCACTTAAATTCTTGTCCCACCAGCCCCTCAAGACAGACCATCAAGCTGCTTCAAAAACAACCTGTGTTGTCTGGCCAGGGAAAGGGTCCCCACCACCCCAGTTTCTGGGAAGCCCTGGATTCAGGCTTGAGAAAAGAAAAAATTGCTCTTTGAGTCTTAGCTTTCACACAGCCATTCCAGGACCACTGCTTTCCCTTACTTGCAGGAGAAAGTGGCGGGGGGAGGGGGGGGGAGAGAGAGAGAGAGAGAGAGAGAGAGAAGGGAGGGGAGGGGAAGAGAGAAGGAGAGGGAGGAAAAGAGGGAGGGAAGGAGGGAGGGAGGGAGAGAGAAGGGAGAAAGTGGGGAAGAGGAGGGAGGGGGAGAGGGAGAGAGGGAGGAAGAGAGAGGGAGAGGGAGGGAGGGTGGGAGAGAGGGAGGGAGGGAGGGAGAAAGAGGGAGAGATGGAGTGAGAGGGAGGAGAGAGAGTAGGGAAGATGAGGGGAGAGGGGAAGAGGGAAAAAGAAAGAGGGAGAGGGAGAGAGGGAGGAGAGGGAGAGGAAGAAGGAGGGAGAGAGGGGGAGAGAGAGAGAGAGGGGCAGAAAGAGGGAGAAAGAGAGAGAAAGAGAGAGAGGTGACTCTTTAAGGGGGAAACACATTTGCTTCTTCAGAGAGGCAAAGACGGTATTTGAGAGGAGATTCTATACAATTCTCCAAATTGTCCTAGCCTGAAGCTCTCCACCTACATAAAAGTGAACCTGGGCATTTTCTCAGGGAAAGCCTTGTCCTGGAGGGTAGTCCTATTCTTTCTGTGATTTTAGATTCTCCTTTTGTTAGGGGTCTGCCTTCTCTGGGCGGAGCCTCATTTTCTGCTTCTGGGTGGTGAGTCAGGTTCTCCATCTCAAAAGAACACAGGACTTCTCTCTCAGTGTATTGTTTTCCTTTATACCTTTGGGCTGCTTCATGGCTGGGCAATTTCTTTTTAATTTTTTTGTCCCAAAATCTCATTGCTAGGCTCCCCTATCTATCTGCAACCACCCAAAACTGGTATTTCAAAAAAAATAATAATAATTTGGGGGAAATTACTTAATTTAGAATATTTTTAGATCCCCCTAGCTTTCTTTGAAATTATACCATTATGAAATGAATCCATGCTAGCAGAGTTGAGTAGTACTTTTATATTAATTTTTATTTTTGTTAATCTCTATTTTATTTTCTTTTTAGTGAAGCAAAATATTGAATAAAATTAACTTAGAGACATGTGAAGGGAAAGAGAGAGAGAAAGAAAAAGAGAGAAAGTGTGAGAGAGAGCATATTTTCTTCTTAGCATTATTATTTCCCAGAATCTCATTACCAGGGCCCCCTATCTATGTGCCTGCAACTTTTTCTTCTAGAGATTTCATTCTCTTAAATCCGAAAGGGGTCCCTGGGTGAAGGGGTGAAGGTGTGTCTTCAGTAAATGCTTCCTGCTGGCAAAGTAAGGGGGTGATTTTGTTAAGTAGTTTACTTCAGTGTGAGTTAAAATTCACTTGGAGTTTAGGTAGTGGCTGGCATCTGTATACTCACAATTGCTTTCTAATTTGGTTTCTGTTGTTTGTTAATGGCAAATGGCATATGTTTCTTTTCTATAGCTTTTTTCAGCTCTTTTGTCAGTTTGCTTTTAGCAATCAGTACTTGGCTTCCACAGTATGTGCTGTTAATTATTTTGTCTCTTCTGAGTTTAACCTCTCAGTTTGGCTGAACAAGAAGTTTTAAATCTAAAATTACATTTACCCAACGTTTGTAGGAATTGCAAGAATGGTAAGAAGTGATATCAGTTTTATGACATTCCACCATTTGTAAGGATTGATAGCAATTTTATGACTTTTGCCCATATTTAAAATCTGCAGAATTCATTTTTATACTGTGAAATAAGAATCTGAACAAATTGTGATGTTAAAAATAGATTTTAGGAGTATACCAAGAAGTCTTGATAATTATTAAAGACAAATTTCACTAAATGTGGAAAGTTTATAACATATATTAGAATTATAAAATCACACTTTTTATGAATGACAGGTTTTTTATGTCATTTATTTCATTAATTGACATACAAGCAACTTTATTATGCATTCATTATTCAACAATGAAGTCATTCCATTTGAAAGCTATATTAAGATAAGGGCTGGAACAACAGTACAAACAGTAGGGGGCTTGGCTTACATCAGGCCAAGCAGGTTTTAATCGCAGGGATCCCATATGGTCATCTGAGCCCACAAGGAGTGATTCCCAAGTGCAGAGCCTGGAGTAAGCCCTGAGCACTGCCAGGTATGGCCCTAAAACAAACAAACACCCCCCCCCCCCAGCAACAATGCTAAAATATTTGTTGAAAGAAATACATAGGTCAGACCTCTTAGTTTAGAATAAAAGCAAATATTTATTTTGTTTTTATATATTTTTCTGAAGAGTAGGTCCATATTGGAATTTACATTCTTTATCTTCATTTCTATTCTTCTACCTTGGAGATGATCACGGTCACGGTCACGGTCCTCCCGTTGTTCATCAATTTGCTCGAGCGGGCCCAGTAACATCTCCATTGTGAGACTTGTTGTTACTGTGTTTGGCATATCGAATACATCACGGGTATTCAGGCTCTGCCGTGCGGGCGAAATACTCTCGGATCATTTTAATAAAATTGACAACTATAACTTCCAACTTAATGACCAGTAGCATGCTTTCACTCTCCCCAGAAAATTTCATTAACGTCATATCTCTTCTTCTAATGATGTTCCCTTCTGTTCCCTTTTTCTTACATCCTAGAGGGACATCTTTGCTTCCAAATAACCATTGCAAAGTTATTTCTCTCCAAATGACACTGGCTGATAAAGTTCACTGTGCTCAGTCACGGTCACCTGTTCTGTTTCTTGCTTTTTATCTAATTTAGCTCTGTTTTTATACCACCATCATTTATTTGGTTAGTCTACTCTTCCCATCTTTCACTTGTTTTCATTCATTCTGGTCAGTCTCATCCTTCATTTCATTTTAGATAGTAACCAAATCTTTTAAAAGAAATACTTTGCACATTCTTAGCACTTTGACAAAGCCATTTTACTTCTCTAAAATTTAATTTTTCAAAAGTTTTCTACCTAATAAAGTGAAAAAATTCAATAGCATTCCCAAGAAAGCTTCTCTAATTTGATAATATTCTCAATTTTGTCATAATTCCAGTTCCTAATATACTGAAATAAAAATTGAGGTCAATTTACTATAATTTGATACATTCTGCTCTGTTGATGAGCACAAAGTGCTATTGAATTATGGAGAATAGTGTCAATATACTTTGTACCAAAGAATTAAATAAGACTTGGTTTTGGTTGTCATCTTAGCACATAACATTTTTTATGAAAAATAGAAAAATTTTCTTGGAAAAGTAGTTTGCCAAATTAGTGCCCACAGGTATAATTAACTATAGCTAGAGCAATAATTGAGAACATCTTGAATTTTTATGTTACTTTCCACTTCCAACTTAGAAAAGACCCATATTAACTTTTTAAAATACAGTCCTATAAATGACTTCTTTGCTTTCCTACAGACCAAGAATAACGATTGCTATAGTAAATTAGGTACTTATCAAGTCTTTATAGATCTCAGTAATATTGTTTTCATTTGTAGAAGTCATTATTTTTTTTTCTAAAAGCCTTTCTACTATAGTTTGCTCTTGAATGCTTTAATCAACATTTGACAACTCCCAGAACTTGATGCAACTAAAGTCTATTTTTTTCAGTGTTTTCATTGATTGTTAGTGCTTCTATTTCAAGGTAAGGGAAAAGAGAGCCAAGCACACACACACACACACACACACACACACACACACACACACCTTTAATAATTAGGATAAGCATTCATTAATTCACAGAGACAGTCATATTTAGGAAGAGAAAAGTGAATTTAGTATGTGAACTCAGCGACAAGATGAAGTGAGAATTCTCTGGCAAAGTGGGATTCTTCTTGTAGCTCCTGTCACAGATGCTGGCTAGATGACAGCATTCTTACTTTTATTTCCTTGTGGTTTTTTTTTTTTTTTTTTTTGCTGGTTTTGTGTTTTGGCTCCTGGGATCTGGTTTACAATGAGACTTGCATTCTACCACTGATCTGTAGTCTGTCCCCGAATTCTTTCCAAGCGAGAGTGTCCCTGATTGTGCCAGTGTCTCAAGTTTCTCCTTCCTTCTTATGAAAACATGAAAGAGGTTAGAAAGACACAGAGAGAAGAATGGAAATATGATAAGTAAAAAGTGAAAGAGATCAATTATTGCAATTCTTCTATTGGAAATTGTAGTTTCTAGACTAAAATTGGTGTATAACTAGTTAGCTTTTTCTACACAGTTAAATTTAACATATAGCAGACGATTATCTTTTTTTGAAAAGCTGTAATCACGTATTTTCTTTGCCTTTCCTAATTGAGTATTCTGTTATGAACCTTGCCAGAAAATTGCCTTGTTCTCTTCTGATTTAGTTTTCAATAGGATAAAACTAAGCTATACAACATAGCTATTAAACATGAAACTGAAAACTGAGTTAAGCTCCTCCTTTATCAGGACTCACAGCTTCTTTGAGATACCGTATACTCTTTTTCTGTCTTTAATACTTGCATCAGATCCAAATTGGTTTTTTTTTTTTTTGCACATTGGTTTCAGTTTCTATTTTAATATCAATTAATGTTAAGTTTAAATTTGAGGTTTAAGCATTTACAAATATCCCTGGCCACAGTCATCCTTAACAAGAAAACCTATAAATGTATACTTTCTTCTACACTTTCTGTTTTTAAGATCCTAATGAGTTTTTAGAGCCCACTGCAAAGTTGCGGGAGAAGTAAAGGATTTAGTTAAGAAAAACATTTGCAGAATGTTTCAGACAGCTAAAAAGTTGTAATTCCTATATCTATTTCTGTAGGTATCTTCTCAGTACTCAGCTTGGCCTCAGAGTGCACAACACTGGCAGCTGAGCTTCCCAAAGTGTCCTACGTGAAGGCCCTTGACGTGTGGCTCATCGCTTGCCTTCTCTTTGGTTTTGCTTCACTGGTGGAATATGCCGTTGTCCAAGTGATGTTGAATAATCCCAAACGAGTTGAAGCAGAAAAAGCCAGAATTGCTAAGGCTGAGCAAGCAGATGGGAAAGGGGGAGCTGCCGCCAAGAAGAACACCGTGAATGGTACAGGGTCACCGGTTCACATCAGCACTTTGCAGGTAAGAATCTATTGATCCTGGGACTGAAGTGATAGCACAGCGGAAAGAGCATTTGCCTTGCAAGTGTCCTCCTCGGGTTCGATTCCCAGCATCCCATATGGTCCCCTGAGCACCATCAGGAGTGATTCCTGAGTGCAAAGCCAGGAGTAACCCCTGACAATTTTCAGGTGTGATCCAAAAAGAAAAAAAAAAAAGAATCAAATGATCCAATAAAATGATTTTCCCCCCATTCCCTCTGTGGTATCAAGTATATATAGGTAGAATTGGTGACAATCTTATTTTCTTTTCTATCACCAAAGAAAAGGAACTAATTACAATATACTTTTACAAAAATTAATACAAAGTCTTCAAAACAGATTCAATACACAATTAAAAATATCAGCATCTTACCAATTTCTGGAGAATTTTCCATAGAATCCAGCTTCTTTAAGTGAATAAAGCACCCGGCAGTTTTCCATGTTACTTTCACTCCCTGCTATCCCTGTATCTTTCCAACACCGGAAGAAGCTGGTGGTGCCGCCCACTTGAGGGATACTCTGGAGAATTTATAAATCAGTTTGCTCACAAGGAAACAATATCCCTAGTTAACCAAGCCCAGTGGAGAATAGCTGGAAATGCACTGGAAAAGGTTCATCCTATATCTTGGATTGTCACTGACTTAAGATCTAAGCAGTGCCTCAAGACACACATCCCAGTTGATCCTGAAACTACAGAGAGACCTGTCCACTTGTCCGAAAGGGATCCTCATTCACACTCTGTGGCTGAGAAAACAAGTAAAGCAGGACACTATTGCCATTGATCACGGTGTGATAAATGTCACAGAATCTCATAGGTCACACCATCCACCACCTTGAAAGCTTTACCTGCTTGACCTCACTTCCAAGCTCCTCTTACTTTACACTGTTCATTCACCACCATTACTCGGTGGACCTGGAATATTAAATAAAGATGGCACCTGTGATATTTCAGACAGGTAACAAGCAAACTGCTCTCATGAGATGCTGCCTGCCGGTCTGGTTTCTGGGTGAAGTTATTCTATGAGCCGATAGCCTAAACTGCAAATTCTTAGTTGTGATCTTGTGGTGGGTTCTTAAATTCTTTAGGTCTATAATTTTCATCATTTACAATTACCTGACCTTAAATAAGCATATACTTAGCATGTCCCTTTTTTCATTCCCCCCCCCCTCCCCATCCAACGTTTCGTTTCAGCTGGATTTCTTGTAGGCAACGTATAGTAGTTTTGTAGTTTTTAGTTTCCTCTGCTTACTAATGTTCTCATTATATCCTAATAAATGATATATTTGTATTTTTGTTTACTATTCTTAAATCTATCTGGCTGATATTCTTTTGTAGTCATGTGGAAATTTTCAACATTTTCTGGAATAATATTTTGACTTAATGTTAAAATTTTTTTATCATGGCATTAATAACTATTGATTGGAATTTTTAAGATTCACTAGCAGAGGCCAGGGAGATATTCAGGGGTTAGGTTGTATGCAAATCACAGACCTAACTGAGGTTTGAACCTTGGTACTACTTGACCTCCAGAGCATCACACAGTGTACCCTGAAGACTTTGAATATCTCTGGGTGTGACGTTGGAGAGCTCTGAGCACTGCCAGTGTATTCTGGTGGTTCCCTGCACTGCCTGGCTCAAACAGCACATCTGGTTCAAGTTGGCAAAGGATCACTAGAAGTGTCCCTTGTGTCCACATGGCAGACCTCACTCCCCCACCCCCACATCCCCAAATATCATTCCATTTCAGATGTGCCCCAGTTTGTATGATGTGTGATTTTCTACTAACACATGGACATTTTTAAGTCACATTTAAACTCTGAGATTCCGAAGTCTTGTGTTGGAACTCTCAAACTTGCTTAAACCTGGCTGACTTTATCGGAGAGGCAAGGCAGATAGCTCCACCCTTTGATGGAAACAGAAGTTCAGTTTACCCACACAGGGGAGCCAGGAACTCCCTGCTGAATTGGGAGTTTATATTCTCCTGGGTTGCTCTTACACTGCAGTGAGAGATTCCCTCTTTGGTCTCCGGCGATGGCAATGGTTCAGATCTCTGAGGCCTCCTCTGACATGAACCCCCGTTGGGAGAGTGGGGTCAGCTTCTTGCTCCTACTGGGGGTGAAAGTCCATGCCCTATACACCATCCCTAGTATGTGCAACTGCAGCCTCGTTACCACTCTGGGGGGAAGGATGACCTAGTTCTCTCTTTGACCTTCTCGAAGTCCACTTTAGGAGTATGTAAGGCATCTCAGTCAACCTCTTAAGTGAGTTCTATTTCTTCAGCCACAAATGCATAATCTAGGTGGTAGAAAGGAATAATCCAAACTCAGCACAGCATTGCTCCTTGGGTCCCAAAATCCTGAGCTGGTCCAATTCTTTGTCTTCATCTTTCAGTCTTTGTATGCGCTTTGTACAATACTCTATGTGTTACCTCTGTCCTTCTGTTAGCAGAAGGTCCCTGTATTTGCTTTGTTTCTTCTTCTTCTTTATTTTTGGTAAGAGGGTCAATGATTAGGTCTTAGGACTACAGTATCACACAGGCTGGCCACCAGCAAATTTCAGCTCTTCCTACAAGGTTCATCTAGCCCTGCTCTTCCACTTCCATCTCGAGAACATTGTAAGCATCGCTGCTTGCAAATATGTTGTCAGAATCTAAAAGTTTCTTTTCATTGAACACTGTCTCTTTCCTTGCTTTGTTTCTTTGTGCTCTATTTCTGAAGGAGATGGCTCATTACTTGTTCTTTCCTTTTGACTTATTATTTTAGCATGACATCCTCTAGTTTCAAACAAACAAAAGGAAGACTACTGTTTCTTGAGTTGCACATTCCATAGTGTAAATATAGCACAATCTCCTATTTGGCATCAGAAAGACTTCTAAGAGATATATGGGGGCCAATATCAGGTATATTTTGCACAGGATAGTTGTAATATTTGGCTTAGCTATGCTGGGAGTCCCCACAGCTATCCCAGGTGGTTTTTGGGTAGGTGGGAATGCAGTGCTGGAGACTGACCCTGTTACCTCATGCACATCAAGCATTGCTCTAACCCTCTAATCCGTTGCTACTCTCCATCTATCATTGGAGTTTTTCCAGATCTTGGCTATTGTAAATAGTGCTGCACTGAGCATACATGTCCATATTTCTTTTCCACTTCCTGTTTCTGTATTCTTGGGATAGATTCTAACCTAGGTGTAGAACTGCTGGATCATACAGTAGTTCTGTTTAATCTGCTAGGAAATCTCCAATGTTTTTTCCATAGAGACTGAACCAAGTTATATTTCCACAAACAGTAATGAGGTCTTCCTCCCCCCTCCTCTCCACTGGCCCTGGTTTCTGAGACTTTGGCATAGCTCTTCTCATTTTTGTTTCATTTTGTATTTTCACAACCTTTTCAAAAAGGGAAATTAGTGATTAGCATATCTATAACTGCCGTTTTCAAAAAATGTTGTGTGTACATGAGGTATTATGTTGCATTTAATTAAAATATGAGTATTATGCTATTATATACTCATATACATAAAAGATTATAGTATAGAATTAAGGTAAGTTATAGGTATTGGGAAATAAAACATTCATATTACTCACTTTATTGTGAATTAAGGGACTTGTATGCAGAAAATAATATGTTCTGGAGAAAAGTTACTCAGTTTCTAATAGCTACATTCTATGTGGTATTATGAGATCTGGGTTGTTGCAGAATTTCTCTAGTGACAGAGAAGAATGACAAATTATCTTGGAATATTATATATTTCATGAATTGGAGTACTGACAGAGGGATACTTATTAGAGTAGAGTACTGTGGAACAGATCAACATATTTATGATCAAAGATATAAAAGATAGATATAATACTGATTAGACTGAATTTCGTTTCTTGGGGTTTAGCTTTTAAGTGTTAAAATTAGCTTAATGAATAAAAGTTGAACACATTGAAGAAGTTTAATTCTCTGTGCTTTTAGTTGCTAAATAGGAACACATCTATAAAAATTATGAGGCTATTGTGACTTTTGTTACAAAAGTCATAACTTAGATAAAAGTTTAAAAGCTTTTCATAATTTTTTTCATTGCTGGAATGAGGAGATGACCCCAGGGGCCAGAGTGTGTCTCTGTACATGGGAGTCCCTTGTTTTAATCTCTGACATTTTCATGGTCTCCTGAACACTTTTCAGGTGTTGCTCCCACAAAAATTGAAAGCCGGTCTGGGGAACTGAATTTATCTTAACGGGGAATGTGTGGAGTGGAAGACATTGATAAAATGGTTGTGGGAAATAGACACTCAGGTGGAGGCTGTGATGTTGGAATGTTGTATTCACGAAACCCCAATACTAAAAGTATAACAAATAATAGTGCTCACATAACACTTTAAAAATAAAAATAACACTTTAAAATTTTTACAAAAGTGAAAAGCAAAATGTATTACTAGAAACTAAAGTCCTTCTAACAGGTCAATATTTGAATTTCAAAATGAAGAGTATACCTATTTTACTGTTTACTTCCTAAGAAAGATTTTAAAATGATATGAATTCAGAATAATTTCTCTTTAACATTCATATCAACTTAGAGTAAATGTGTTGATTTGATAAAGTCATAAGATGGGCATCGGCATACATTGACATGTGGAAAAGGATAAGTAAATGGAATTCTAATTTAATAATTTTGTTGAGAAATTACAGTTAAACTTTTGGTTTCAAAACACAGAATGTGGTCTTGTGTATTTTCCTTTACAATTTTTTTCTGAGTACTTTCAATCAGATAAAATGTCATTTATTAATAGACAGACTGACAATAGTCATTAATGAAAGCACAATGTAAAATAGGTTACAGAAAATAATGGTGGTCTTTAATATTGTCCTTTCAAGGAAATAAATGATAGCATAAGTTTAAAATGGGAAAATGAAAATCTATTATTAAGATTAAAAAATTTGCTTGTATATCAAAAATTATGCCATAATTCTGGTATACTTATTTAGATTCCTCATACCACACACTTGTTACCTGCTCACTAATTTGCTTTCTGCTTTCTTTGTTCATTTATTTTTATTCAATATGAACAGTTGAGAACCTGCAGTTATGATTATCATCATATTCTCAATACTTTGTAGATGTGATATTTGCAGCAAGGGTGTTATGAATAAAAGCAGAATAATTTACAGGAATACACATTTGAATAACTTAAAATACAGAATTTGTTGTTCATGTGTGAATGAGATAATTGTTTCTTAATGATAATGCTATGTTTTTAAAATTAGGATTCACTTAAATTTGACAAAGTAAATATAAATCATTTCTTTATGTTTTATCATCTGTAGAAGATATTTTTATTACATTGAAATCATGCCTGTTTCCCAGTCAACTAATATTAAATAAGGTGATTTGCCTTGAAGAATGTAGAATGTATACTGAGAAGAATCACAAAATCTTTGAAGTTAAAATTTGAATCATTAGATTTTTTTTCTGCACCATTTTTTATGTGTGACAGTTTCATTACCATACTGCCTTATTTCTGCTCCCAGTAATTTTGAGAAATGACATTTTTTCTGATGAAAGTAAATGGGACACATGCAAGATATTGGAGAAATTATGAATTAAGCATTAATGTCACTAACCTCACTATTAGAATTTGTATATGTTTTATTTTGTAAACAGTTTACTTAATTGCGCTTCATGTGATATTATAGTTATTTAAAATAGTAATTTTATCATAAACTATTTATTCTTTTGTGTACATATGTGGTAAGATAATTATGTGTAAAGGGTATTAGCTAAAAGAAAATTGTGTTTATATTAAATCTCTGATGAATAAGAGATGTGACTAGCCAACTAGTTAATGAATCATTAGCTATTTAAGGAACCTGAGGATTCTCAGTAGGAAACCTAATCTTATTGCTTATTCATTAGGGTTATGTCATTAAAAATTAAATTTGTGGTAGAGGTTGTTACACACATATACACACACTACTACTCACTTCAGATATATGAATCTTTAAATATATATCTGAAAGAGGTTATAACAAATTAAATGATTAAAATTTTAGTAGAACTAAATGAAATCTTTAGCAGTGCTTTCTTTATTTTTTTCTCTTTGAGAATTTACTTTTTTTAAAAAAAAATTATTTATTTATTTTGAATACCCATTCCTCCACCCATGCCCATTTCCCACCACCAAGGATCCCAGTATCCCTCCCACCCCCCATCCCCTCATCCCACCCTGCCTCTGTGGCAGGGCATTCCCCTCTGTTCTCTCTCTCCTTTTGGGTGTTGTGGTCCCGCATTCTCCAGATGGAACCCCGGTGACCATGAGCCTGCAAGCGGGTACCAGGACATTTTTTCCAAACCGTGCGGCCACTTACGCAGCCGCGCGACATCTCCTTATATACAAAGTGATCAGTGGAAAGTAAATCATCCAACGTTTCTCCCTGAAAATCAGTATTATTTTTTAATTTTAATAATTTTAATCATAATAATTTAACATTGAAACTCATATTCTTGACTGGCCTGTTTGCTAGATTATTTCTCTGAATAAAAATTATCTTCCACTTCTCTACATTTTGGATCAAATTCTTAACTTATTAATGTTGTTGGCAGAATTGCTAGTGTTTATATAAATTTTGTAGTAAAGCACTTGTATGTAACTGAGGTTATAATGTATAAATTTGGGAACAGGAACTAGTACAGCAGTGAGCTACATGCCTAGCATACACTCAGTCAGGGTTCCCTTCCCAGAATCCAGGGTTCCCTGATCATTGCTGAGTGCTGCTTTGTACCTCTGCCAGCATTTACTGGGTAGCTGGGAATACGCCCAGCATTGCAAGGCCAAAGAAGCATCATGTCCTTGGGTCCTTGCACTGAACTAACAGTTAATTGGCTTGGAATTAAAGAGGATTTCTTGGGCTCCTGAGCTTTAATATGTATAATATATATTAGCACTAACACACACATACACACACACATACACAAACATGCACAGACATATGTATATGGCTGCTTGTTTAGAGATACTAAAACCACAGCTAATATTGTGTATAAAATATTTATAGTGAATGAATTTCTTCAATAACCTATATGTCCTATTTGTGAAAAAGTGAAAAATTATTAAAAGGCACACTTCCTAGTCTACTGAACAAAATCTGATTACTCCTTTCCTTTGCATGAAGAATTCTAAAGCAAAGTCAACACATCTTAAACCTGTGGAGTAGAAATTTCTAATGGTAGTAAGACAGCTGGGATACTCAGTCTCAGAGTTTGAAACTGGAGACACTTAGTCTGGGGACACTGGAGATATTTGATACATAGAATTTGTCCTCAACTCTTATTCCAATCAAGGCAGTGTGTTGTTCATTGACAAAAGTTTGCCCAGAGATTTCTGAGACTTACAAATTCCTCAGAGAGTACTGGGAAATGAAGTTTTAAATGTGACTGAAGCACTCTGAGAGAAGATGTGTGTGAGCTCATGGAAGTGTGTGTCTACATTCGTTGCTGGGACCCCATAGGTGGTGGGTGGAAAATGGCCTTTTAAAATTCCAAATCAGGGAATTTAAGTGGAATGTCTGGAAATAAAGTTTATATATATGAATCATTTCCAAAAGGCACAGTTAAATAATTTATATTTTAATCGCTATGAATAAATAGATAGGGACTCAATTGTGGACCTAATGGATGATAACTCTATTAAGAATAGTTATCTCTTCAGGCAGAATTACTCTGGTAATTAATCTGAGTTGTCACAATTGGTGAACTGTCGCTACATATTAAATTCAATAGAGAGGAGTCCATTCTCCAGCTTGACTTCTATCAGCTAAAACAGAATCCTGGGCCAGAGCGATATGTATAGTGGGGAAGGCATTTGCCTTGCATGTAACCAGTCTAGGTTCAATCCCTGGCACCTCTTCTGGTCCCCAAAGCCCAGCAAGAGGATGTCTCAGTGAAGAGTCAGGAATAAGCCCCGAGTACTGCTAAGTGTTCTTCCCACCAATCCCCTTACCTCCCTCAAATCCCATGGAATGAGGAAGGAACCTGTCTCCATTTGGACTATACTATATAGCAAGTGTTGTCTTTGAAAGTTAACTTTATGATCTCTATATTTTCTCTAAATTATGAAAGCTTGAGAAGACTGAACTTATAGAAGTTTCTCAATCTCTATTCCTACTCATCAACACTTTGTCTATTTAGATTTAATTATAGTTGCATGAACATCTTTGTAAAATGATTTTACTCAGTAGCATTATACAATATTTATGTAATAAAAACATAGATTAATGAAATCAGAATTTCTATACAAGCTTTAAGAACAGGTAAGGTAAGGTAAGGTAAAGGCCCTCCCGTTGATCGTCGATTTGCTCGAGCGGGCCCAGTAACGTCTCCATCGGAGACTTTGTTGTTACTGTGTCTGGCATATCGAATACTCTCGGTAGCTTACCGGGCTCTCGAGACACAGTAACAACAAAGTCTCCAATGGAGACGTTACTGGGCCCGCTCGAGCAAATCGATGATCAACGGGAGGGCCTTTACCTTACCTTACCTTAAGAACAGGAATTTTTTAAATTTTCATTTTAGGCACCCTGATTTAGCATAAATGACAAGATTTCACATATACATTGATCCAGCACCAGACCCTCCACCAGTGTCATAAAAACAGCATCATCAGTTGTTATGAATACTGTTGCTCACAATTATGAGTAACAGTACTTGCTCATAATTGAAAAGAGTGACATAATAACCTAGATGTATAATAAAAAGATGGAATATGAATCATTTAACTTATTTTTTCACTTAGTCTGTTTTGGGTATCTTTACTATTTATCTCTGAAAATTGTCATCTGGTCCCTCACCCAGCAAATATATCTCACGGGTTGCCCAGATAAAGGATAGTATCCTAGATCCACAGTATATTGCCAGAAAATATTTTTTTTTACATTTTCCATAATGCATAATTTTTACCCATAATTTTCACAATCTGCTAAATGTGAATAGAATCCACATAAATAATTTATTAACTTAATGAAGCGGGCTGGAGCGATAGCACAGCGGGTAGGGCGTTTGCCTTACAAGCAGCCAAAATGGCCGACCCGAGTTCGATTCCTCCGCCCCTCTCGGAGAGCCCAGCAAGCTACCGAGAGTATTCAATATGCCAGACACAGTAACAACAAAGTCTCCAATGGAGACGTTACTGGGCCCGCTCGAGCAAATCGACGATCAACGGGAGGGCCTTTACCTTTACCTTAGAATGAAGCAATAACTAAAGTAATTGTTCTATGCTTTACAATGGTAGGTATGGATTTCCTGTAGAGTGAAAACTGTAATAACTAACTACATCCAAGTGAAGACTCTGTAGGTAAATGACAGGACTCCGGTGTAAGAACAATAAGTTAAGCAGTTGAGTGAATAACTCATTTTTTTCTGATTATTTATAAAATCACTAATGCTGCTTTAAGTCATTTAGGTTTAATCTATATTTATACTTATAAGAGCATTTGTGATTACTAGAGAAGCTCAGTGTAGGAATTTGGTTCAAATTTAATAATTAAGATTTTATCAATGGGAAAATATCCATAGCATGATCTGGCTGAAAAGTACACTATTTCTTTGGTATCTTTATGTGAGGCTGGTTAATCAAACACTATCCAACAAACTACAGGCCAGGCTATTTTCACTCAGGGCGCCCCAGAGTGGGAAGGTAAGAGCCCTCCCAGCCCCAAAGTGCCCAGCCCCGGCAGCAGATGACATCCACTACCCGACCACCACCACGCTCCATGCTGCTTTCTGGACACTTCCTACCTATTTTCTGTAATTATCACACCATATTTGATGGAGTTCAGACAGTAGGCAACAAATCATAGAGAATATATATATTTATGTATCTGTATATATGTGTATATATATACATATATATACATATATATATTTTGCCTTTCGGACAGCCCAACAAGCTACCAAGAGTATCACACCCGCATGGGTCAAGCCTGGCAAGTTCCCCGTGTCTTATTTGATATGCCAAAAACAGTAACAATAATAGGTCTCACTCCCCTGACCCTTAAAGACCCTCCAATCTTTGAGAAAGATGAGTAAAGAGAGGCTGCTCAAATCTCAGGACTGGGAGTAATAGAGACATTACTGGAACCCACTCGTGTAAATTGACAAACAACGAAAAGGCAGTGATACAGTGATACAGTGATCCAACAAACTAGAGATGTCTTTCACGAGTAAATATTTGATTTGTGATCATAGCATCATAGGATCATAGTGACTATTGTCACTGTCACTGATACTGCCCTCCCGTTGTTCATCGATTTGCTCCAGCTGGCACCAGTAACGTCTCACAACAAATTGTGAGATTTGTTGATACTGTTTTTGGCATATTAAATACCTCACGGGTAGCTTGCTAGCCTTTGCTGTGCAGGCGAGATACTCTCAGTAGCTTGCCGGGCTCTCCGAGAGGGGCAGAGGAATCAAACTGGGGTCAGTCTCATGCAAGGCAGGTTCCCTACCCACTGTATTACTGCCCCAGCCCATAGTGACTATAATTAGTACATATTTGTGTGGTTTAAAGACATATTTGAAAATAAAATCCACATAAAAATAAAGGTTAGAAATACCAATATATTTCTGTAGTCCTTATATTAGAGTAATATTATCTGTGTCATGGTTAAATAAAGGGTTTTTATTTCAACGGAGAGCAGGTCCTGAAGCAATGAGATTAAGGTCTGATTTGTCATCTGTTACCTCAACATAAAATATAAAGTAACACAATAATATAATAATAACACAATAATATAAATCTACTATAATTATAAATATAGCTTCTCAAAAGTTTATTCCATAAGCGCCTTCCTATATAGTTATAATTTTAGATTCCTAAAGGTTAAGGCAATCTGAAGATCAAAATATTTGACTATTATTTCTAATATTCACTGAATGAACCATCAGATTTACTTCTAAATAACCTTTAAGAGATATATGATTTTTGCTGAAAGTAGACTACAGATCAAACATGATTGCCACTCAATGTCTCTTTTGCAGACCACAACACCCAAAAGGAGAGAGAGAACAAAAGGGAATACCCTGCCACAGAGGCAGGGTGGGATGGGGGTGGGGGTGGGGGTGGGAGGGATACTGGGACCCGTGGTGGTGGAAAATGGGCACTGGTGGAGGGATGGGTGTTTGATCATTGTACAATTGAAACCCAAGCACAAAAATTTGTAAATCTACAACTGTTCCTCATGGTGTTTCATTAACAAAAATTTTTAAAAAATGTAAATAATGGAGAATGGCACTGGTGGAGGGATGGGTACTGGATCATTGTATAACTGAAACCCAAGCACAAAAATTTGTAAGTGTACAACTGTACTTCATGGTGTTTAGCTAATAAAAATTTAAAAAAACAAATATTCTAATGTACTCTGTCTTTAATTTTTATATTCAGGTTGGTGAAACCCGATGCAAGAAGGTTTGCACTTCCAAGTCTGATTTGAGATCGAATGATTTCAGCATTGTTGGGAGCTTACCAAGAGATTTTGAATTATCAAATTACGATTGCTATGGTAAACCTATTGAAGTCAACAATGGACTTGGGAAATCTCAGGCGAAGAACAACAAGAAGCCTCCACCTGCCAAACCTGTCATTCCCACGGCAGCGAAGAGAATTGATCTTTATGCAAGAGCACTGTTTCCTTTCTGCTTCTTGTTCTTCAATGTTATATATTGGTCTATATATTTATGATAAATATTTTCCATTTGATACAATCTCATCTCATTGTGACCAGCCTCATTCATAAATGCCAATCTGCAGAAATTTTTGCATTTTCATAGCAATATATTGCATTTTGGATGCCATTTGATTGTAACAAAAACCTGGCACCTTAATTTTGAATGGCATGATCTTGTTATGTCTGTGCTTTAATAAAGCTGTATATATGTATAGAAAACATATTGCTTTGAAATATAAGCACTTCATTGCTAATGAAATATAAGCATACTGCATAATATAAATCCAAACGATTTTCTTCAGTTAGTGTAAATTGCAATTATTTCAGATAATTTAGATAATAAAATGATGTGCACGCCAAATCCTGTTGTGATCACCATCCTAATATGTAGCATTTCAAATTTTCTTCCTTGTAACATTCAGAGAAAGCCATTCTATTCTTGTATAACTTTAGATGGCATTGTCATGGATTTAGCAAAATTATATTAAATATTATTTTAACTTTGTAAGTAGTAAAAATATCAGTTATAAATATGTGAGCTCTGTGGAGAAATAAAGTTCCAAAAATTGCTAATTTGTAAAATCAACTCATTTTGAAGTGTGCCCCCATGTAATCAAAATGCCAGATGACTAAATACACGGCAAGCATTTTTGAAACAATGGAAAATTTGGATTTACTTAAATACATACTGAAATTTAGTGTCTCATAACAAGGGAGAGTTATATTGAATAACTATTTCTGATAAAAAAAATTCTATTTAACCCACCTTTAAAATCAAATATATTTTCATGAATTTTATTTGTTGATATAGCATACAAATTAATTGTGCCTTAAAAAGTCATAAATATTTAAAATTGAAATATGATAATGAATATGTGATTTTCATATTATTTAAGAAATCAAGAGGAAAAAGTCTCCTGCTACTACCAATAACAAGTTGGTAAAACCATAAGCATTTAAGAATTTTACTTCTTTAATTTATTAAAAAGTTTTTTTTAAGTAAGACTGATTTTTTCTGAATTTTTCTTGTTTATTTTATTATTTTTTAAAAATTGCTTAAGACATTTAAAGATTAAATGATGTTTGTGTTAAACCTCATTAACTCTATAGTTTCTTTCCTGCTAAAAGTCTAGACTATATACATTTACTTTGATCTTGTTCCAAACTGAAAATAGGCACCTTCTGCTCTGTAAGACTTGCGTTACCTAATAATATCGCAGTCAGTGTACCTTTTATTTATGCATTAGCTAAAATAGCATTATCCGTGGTTCAAAAAATAGGAACATACGTTCAAACAAGTATATTTACATGATTTGGAGTCTTTTGTTGCAGCTGAGTATTTGTGTGGTCAACTCATTGATAAAATGTGGTCAGATATTATTGATGCAAATTGGCATATGTAACTCAGTGCTCTTTTTTAAGAGTTTCATTTTTTAAATATTCTTCCACATTGCTAGTTTTTAAAATAATAACCTGTAATTTAATACTCTGTGATCCTTCAGCACTCTAGTTATGAAAGTTTAGCTGTGAACAGTTTTATAATGCCACAGTAACTCTGCTGATGGACTTTAATATTCTGCAAAGACCTGGAGCAATATCATTTTAATGGAACTGTGATTGAAAAAAAATGTCTCAAATAGGATTTAAGCCTATACAAATTTTTATTTATATTAAAAATATTTGCTAATTTATATCCTTTATTTTTGCAAAATTGCAATATTCTTATTAGGGAGTTTGATTTTAAGGCAGTGTTTTAAGTACAAGACATACAAATGGAAGATATTTCTTATATAGGAATTTATTTGTTGAAAATAATGTGAATGACTTTCTGTAATATAGTATTTTAGCCTCTTCAATTTTAATACACATAAAGATATATGAGCATATATATATATATACCAATCCCAACATTAAGTACCTATATATAAAATGACAAATGGAACATTAGTGATCTTAAAAAAAAAGTATTATCAATGTCCACTAACATTTCCTTTATAATTGTAATCTTAAAGATTTAGCCACTTACCTCCAGAATTGCTGTGGTCTGAATACTTTAAATATTTTGTGTTTCTAGGAGACTGGCAGTATATCAACCTGAATATCAGTAACTCAAATTCAATGTCTACGAAATAAAAACTCTTCTCACAAATCAATAGATTCTCTTATTTTCTATTTTGGTTAATGATATCACTACTCCAGTTACCCACGGAAATCATTCTTCCATTCTGAAACTGTATAACCTTTCAAGCACTGAGATCCATAGGTCCTCCCTCATACATTCCCACCCTTTCTTAGTTTCTGTGGGCAGTAGTCTCGGTTTATTGCCTATTTTCTTAGTCTGTCACACCAGTGGACAATCAAGTGCTCAGTGGAACCCATTTTCAACTGTGTTATTTAATAGTGCAATACCGAAATATGTGGGAAAACAGATGTATTAACAGCCCTTATTTAATATTATTATAATAACCTCTCCTTTCAAACTCCTTTTTCTAGAGAAGACCAATATTTTGTACCCATGTGGGCCAAATTATTGCATTTATAATTTGTAAATATAGAGTATATGAAATTAGTGTGGAGGGAAAATGAAGAGATAGTACGACCAATAGGGTGCTTGCCTTGCATGCATCTTGTTAGATCCCCCAGCCCGCAGGAGTGATAACTAAGCACAGAGACAGGAATAACCCTCGAGCACTTCTAGGTATGGCCAAAAACCAAAATAAAAGAGAAAAAAAGAGATAAATTGCCTTGATAAATACCTTAATTTAGATGTTGTACCAAAATTATGCCAGTTTCAGGGCCAGAGCAATACTACAGCATGTAAGGCATTTGCCTTGCACATAGTCAACCTCAGTTTGATCACCAGAGTCCTATATGGTCCCCCAAGTACCGCTAGGAGTAATTCCTGAGTGAAGGGCCAGGAGTAAACCCTGAAGCATCGCTGGATGTGACCCAAAAAGCAAAAGCAAAAAAAAAAAATCGACAAAATTATGCCAATTTCTTCCTACCAGTAATCATACATAGATAGATAGATGGATAGATAGATAGATAGATAGATAGATAGATAGATAGATAGATAGATAGATGGGCTGGAGCGATAGCACAGCTCGTAGGGCATTTGCCTTGCACGCAGCCAACATGGCTGACCCGAGTTCAATTCCTCTGCCCCTCTCAGGAAAGCCTGGCAAGCTACCGAGAGTATCTCACGCAAACCCTGGTAAGCTCCCTGTGACGTATTCGATATGCCAAACACAGTAACAACTAGTCTCACGATGGAGACGTTACTGGGCCCGCTTGAGCAAATTGATGAACAATGGGAGGACTGTGACCGTGATATATATACATATATATAAAACAACTTATAACTACATCATAATTATATATTTATTATATATGCAGATGTTTTTGGGCTCAGGATATAATACAATGTCACATATTGGACTTAAGTGATGGCACTTATTTTAAATAAGTTTTTGACCATAGCCTTCTGTTCAAATATATTTAATACCTTACATTGCCTAAGAACTAAGCTGAAAATTTTCTAACTGCTCTGAGTACCACCAGATGTGTGTGTGTGGGGGGGGGGGGGGGGGGAGAGTAAACCAACCAAAGCCAAAAAGAATAAAAGGGTTAATGCCCTTGATTTGCCCATGTCCAGCTCTGCTTTAACCCCCCACCCCCACCCCACCACACTACATAGGGACCCTTGAGCACCTCCAGTAGTGATCCCTGAACAGAGGCAGGAGTAAACCCTAAGCACCTGCAAGTGTGGCCCCCAAGCCAAATAAAATTAATATGTTCTTTGGGTACAGAGATATAACTTAGTGGGAGGAGGCCTGCCTTGAACTCAAAGGGCAGATTTTATCCTCTTGATGATGTGTTTGTCTGTGCTCAGCACCATACCCACCCTAAATAACTGTGAGTGTGTGTGTGTGTGTGTGTGTGTGTGTGTGTGTGTGTGTGTGTGTGCGTGTGTGCTCAAAGTGGGCAATCTCTGGCAGGTTTCACAGTCAAGAACATGAATCCTGACTCCCTGATAATAACAAAAAGGGAAGCGGTGGGGACTCTTCCATTTGACTTCAAATTCTTCAGCTTCTCTCTGCAGGGTTTCCATCTCCACCTACCCACTGCTCACATCTTAAAAGGCAACCAAACTGATTTTGATCTTCAGATAAGTTTAGCAAGGTGCCTTTCCTTTGAGACAATTGGTTAATCTTTTTTCACTATTCCTTTTAAATAAACCAGTCCTGGAGCCTGGAGTATAGTTTCTTCACATACTCAATTTAATTAATACATTTTTATTAAGTAGTGAGTGATTTTGCTGAGATGGTTTTTATTTCTATTGAACACTGAAGTTAAACTTGCCATTATATTTAGTGTTCAAATTAAGCAGGTCTAAAAAGCATTCAGTCATATTTACTACATACACAAGTTATGGAGCGATAGCACATGGGTAGGGCATTTGCCTTGCCTGCGGCCGACCCGGCTGACCCAGGTTTGTTTCCTCCACCCCACTTGGAGACCCAGCAAGCTACGGAGAGTATCTCACCAGCACGGCAAAGCCTAGCAAGCTCCCCGTGACGTATTCCATATGCCAAACACAGTAACAACAAGTCTCACAATGGAGACGTTACTGGGTCTGCTTGAGCAACTCAATGAACAACGGGAGAACAGTGCTACAGTGCTACTCATTATGAATATTACTAATAACTCTGTTGGATGTAAAATCTTAAAATATCATAATTTGATATACAAAGAATTGTTTGAAATACTTTTTATTTTAATAATGTCTTTCTTGACAGATTATTTTTACTTTTCTTTAGAAAAACAAACTTCAATACATTTTTAATTAAAGCACATATATATGAAATGTAAGTAATTTAGCAGTCACTAACTTACTGTTTCCCCCTTTTCTGATGAAAAATAGTTTATTATAAATTAACCTTTTAAATGATTGAAGTCAAGTACTTCCAAAGCCTCACAGATATCTGGAATATAAAAATACTGTCTAGGCTTTATTGTTAATGAAAATTAATGGATAGTCCGCATGTCATATTCTAGTTTGGTTTTATACTCTATTAAAGTAAAAGTAAAGGCCCTCCCGTTGATCATCGATTTGCTCGAGCAGGCCCAGTAACGTTTCCATTGGAGACTTTGTTGTTACTGTGTTTGGCATATCGAATACGTCACGGGGAGCTTGCCAGTCTCTGCCGTGCGGGCGAGATACTCTCGGTAGCTTGCCGGGCTCTCCGAGAGGGGCGGAGGAATCGAACTCGGGTCGGCTATGTTGGCTGCGTGCAAGGCAAACGCCCTACCGCTGTGCTATCGCTCCAGCCCCACATAAATATATTATTGAGACATTTTATATGTAAGTTACTTTGCTTTCTACATGTATACATATAGATGCAGGTAATTGAATATATTTAGACAATTTTTATCTTTCATGTAATTTTATTTATCTTAAATTACCCAAAATGATGAGAAAATTCATGATTTTTTTTCATTGTTAGAACTGAAATTTGGGAGTACGAAAATGTCAATGTATATCCACTTCAAGAATATTTTAAAATTTTTCTAACTTCCCATATGACACTTAAAGCAGTTCTTTCTAACATCTCTAAAGTAAAATTTTAAGCAACATATTGTAATTCAGTAAATTCTTTAATATGTAAAAAGGTCTTGTTATCCCAAATCTGTAAAGATGATTTAAACATTGGCTCTTAGATGAGAGTCAATAACATCAGAAGAAAAATATTCAAATTAACAAACCAGTATAATACAAACCAGAGCAAGATGCCTTTTGTTAGGTTAAAAGAACAAATAATTGTTTTAAAATTTCATCTTAAGAATAAGTACTTAAATACAGGTAAATACAAATTATTTTACTAAATGTCATAGAATTTTAAAGCTAGACTTTAAAAGAAAGTTAAGAATTGTAAAATACATATACATTGCAGTAAAAACTGTTAAAGTCTAAATTGTAAAAAATTTATTTCCTACTTAACAGTGCTGAGGAAATAACGAGCAATAAGGCAAATTTTTAAGCTGATGATGTCACACACTTCCCTTAATGTTTATTAATGAAAACTTCTATCTGATTGTAATCCTTGAAACAGTGAAAACTGGAAACAATTTTCACAAAATTCCAATTCGCAGCCTGAGGCGTTTGCAGTTCAATTTATATCAATTCAGAATGAGATAACTTTGCAAGGGTAAGCAAGAATTGTAGTCAAACTACCAGTTCTTTTACCAATTACATCATCAAATAGGAATTTTATTAGCCAATTAGTATTGCCTCGCCCTGTGCCATGGATAACACGAACAGAAATGCCTTTTGTGAAACGGTAAACAAGATGAAGAGAAAAATGGTGTTAGACTTTGAGAAATTCAGCTCAGCTTATTGTATGTTCTCAAGAAATGTTTTTTTAAGAGTTCATTACTTTGAAAATGTGGCTGGAGGAAGCATGATATTTAACAATTGTGAGTACCCGTCTGCTTCTTTTTGAGAACTACCAACTCATACCATAGAGCTATTAGGAATCTCCTCTTGAGGACAAATTTAGGACAGTTACATGGAGAGAAAAGAAATGCTTTTCAAAGAGGCTGAAGCAATATGAATTAAATGCTAGCCAATCTTAAGGCTTGTCAGCTACAAAGATGTTCCTTAACATTAACAGGATATCGTACAGAAGTCATTAAGAAGGACCACCTACCTAATTCTGCTTGATTGCAGTAGAGCCTCTGCAAAAACAGCTACTTTTTTTTTCTGATTCATGTAGTTTTGTGCTCAAAAGTTCTTTTATTGAAAAATCCCTAGGGTTTCCAATCAGTTTACTAGCATCCAGGAAGGTTTCAGATTTTTGAATAAGTTAATTTAAATATTAAAAAGCATGTGACATTTCCTAAAAAATATGCAATAAAGTATGGTTCTCTCGTTTTACCTCTTACTACTTCTGCTACTTTTGATGTTCCTGCCATAGTATTTCTGATACAAAACTGTTTACCACAGTCTTTTATTTTTTTCAGATTCTCTTCATAAAAGTCATGGGTATTGGGGCAAGAGAGACAGAACAGGGGAAAGCACTTATATGTAGTAGACCCTAGTTCAATCTTCAGCACCATATAAAGTCTCTTGAGAACTCAGACTTTGGTCCAACCTCTCTGATCCACCCCAAATAGCAATGGGTTTTAGACTGAAATATACACTGGCATCATGGAAATGCATAAATATTACCTATTTCCTTTAGATATCATAACACTTATAATCATTTAGATCAGGAGCACTATAGCACTGTTCTCCCATTGTTCATCGATTTGCTCGAGCGGGCACCAGTAATGTTTCCATTGTGAGACTTGTTGTTACTGTTTTTGGCATATCAAGTATGCCACGGGGAGTTTTCCAGGCTCTGCCATGATAAAATTAGAATGAGAAAACTAGATAAAGTGCATATTACAAATTCTTTTAAGGAGTCTTTGGAATAATACTTGGTGGCCCCAAAATTTAAAAATTGGCTTAGGGGCAAAATAATATAACATTATCAAAATCAAAATCAATGGATTTAATGATTGTTTTCTATATTTATCCTAAAATAAGTAACTAAACATTTTGGTAGTGCTTGAAAGACAAATAAAGTACTAATAAAATAAAGTGCAAATAAAGTAATAAAAAATAACTCTTCCAGAAAAATGCATGATTCTGAAGCTCTCAAACACAAAGGGAATACTAAATTATGTTGAATAGATTTATAATATTAGTACTTTTATTTATATTTCAATTCTTGAAAGATTGCTAATCTGACTATTGAACTAATTGCTATCCCTAATTGATCAAAATATTCAATTAGCCTAATTATATGTAAATAAAATATGTTGTATGCTGGACTCATGTTAAAATCTATGAAGTTAACCTTTACAAAACTATTTATTTCACTTTAAGGCAATATATTTCATGTTATAGTCACCATGTTTATTCAATTTCCTGAAACCTTTAGTAAACACTTGACACATAACAAGTATTATTCTGAGAAGATATAATTATATATTGATATATTATATTTGCATACACATACATCTGTCCACACATACATTCATATTATGAATGTACATATGCAAACATGTATGTATTGTATAATAACTACAAGTGTTTTATTTGAAGCTAGTAATACTGTAATTTTGCTCTTTGGAAGTCCTACAGGATCCCTATTTTATTTATATATGGAAAAGTTTGACATTAAGTTTACATTAGGAACTCTTTGAAAGAAATCTTGTTTAAAGATCATGTAAAATAAGAGTGTGCTAATTAATATGAACCAGATGGCCTGCGGAGAAAAACAATCTCAGCACATTGTTCCATTTACTTATTTGTATGTTTATTCACTGAAAAGCACTCCCATTCTTGTGCATAACCCAGGTTCATGTTGCCCCACTTCATAAAGTGAACTTCACCTTACCCTGTTTCATAATTCTGTATATGAAGAGCTACTCCTGGTGTTTCTACACGCCAAATTGTTCTGAAAGAAAAGTCACACTAGCAACCTCTCTAGTCCCTCAGTTAGTCAATTCTTGTAAACTTAAACATCATTCATCCCGAACCTAACTCCTTCCGCATAAGCCAAGTCGCTCCTTTCCCTGGGGGCGTTTGGCTTGGAGGGTATCATATCTTATTAGGATATCCCATCCCAGGATCCATGAGCTTTCATTCTTGATCCAAATTCCAACTGCTTTTTCCTTACTCCCACTCCCAAGACAATGCTCTGCTAATGAATGGCCTTTTCATTTTTGCTCTGTGTCTTCTGAAAGGCCCCTAACATTATACCTCAAGCAGTACTCACAGGATGCCACTCCTAGTGATATGGCACCAACTAACTGGGAGTGTTTTGGGAGGGGCTACCCTGGACTGTTTAGTGGCCTCCAAGGCTACATCAGAGACTCAGGAGCCCACAGTAGCTTCCTGATCAAATGCAGGTTGGTCCAGTTGCTCTAAACCTGGCCGTATCGCCTCAAACCCTGTGAAGCCTTTTATGAGTTTCATTCCTTCCTCGCTCTTGCCTGATACTAATCTGAACTCTCTGAAAACTGTTTGCACTGTTTGTGAGATGTTCAACCCAAAACTAAATAGCAACTTTATTATTTTTTTATATTTATATATATATATATTTATTTATTTATTTTGCTGTTTAGGTCACACCTGGCAATGCACAGAGATTACTCCTGGCTCTGCACTCAGGAATTACTCCTGGCGGTGCTCAGGGGGACCATATGGGATGCTGGGAATCTAACCCGGGTCAGCCACGCGCAAGGCAAATGCCCTATCGCTCCAACCCCAGAAACTTTATTTTTAAAGAGCGATTATTGTTTCTTTTCTTTTACTGTGCAAGGGTATGGCATTTGGATCACAATTTTCTTGCGCCTTAATCATGTTTTTGAGTTTTTATAGTCCTCTGTTTCTTAATCCGTTTGAGTAGCTATAACAAACTACAATAGACTACATCTCTTGAACAACAATCATTTACTTGCAATTCTGGTAGCTGGTAAATGCAGATAGGGTGTTAGCCTGGTTAGGTTCTTGGTTAATATCTACTTTCCAGTTAATAGAGAACCATCTTGCAGTGTCCTCACATGCCAGAAAGAGAGATATCTCACCATCTGGCCTCTAATTATAACAGCACTAATCTCATTCACAAGCATTCCTTCCACATGACCTAATTCTATCCCAAAGACCACACCTACAAGAACTATGGCACTGGGATCAGAGTTTCAACACATGAATTTTGGCCAGTGCAATCAGCCAGATCATTGCATTATAAAAGCGTTCCTCTTTTTAAAGTTCAAGTTATCTTCCTATATTAAATATCTAAATGCATATGTATCTATGAGAGAGAAAGAGAGAGAGAAGAAGAGATGGAGTGGAGTGAGAAAAAAATTAACTGGTGAAGGAAATGTAATAATTATTTTTCAACCCAGAGAATGATTGTGAGTTAAAGAGGATTAATTTATGGTAAAATAGGTGTTCACTTTGTATTCCAGAATTGTCATCAATTGATACATATATATGTATATATACATATAAATGTCCCTATGTTATCTAATGTCTCATAAAATATATATCCAAATTCAAAATACTCATCATAACCATTTCTGTATCTTAATTCTCTGTAGTTGTACCTAGAAGTTGCTATGGTTATCAGTATACTTATATTTTTATTGGCATTCCCTCCAAATTTTATCTTTAAAAAATACATCCATGTTAATTTTTTTAAATTTAGGAAATTATTATAATATTACATCATTTGCAATATTTATTTTTAGGAAGAGCTATTTGCATAGATAGCCTGGTTATTCCATCCTATAAATGTCTGCTTTTTAACTGTTCTTATTTCTGTGCTGAAATAAACATCTTTGTGTATATATGTTAGCAATTACTGGCCATGGGAATGATTTCCTGTAAGAGAGAATTACAGGTAGAATCCCCGTGGTATTAAAATATCAGGGTCCTCTTTGTAAGTTCAAAAATTTTCTAAAATTAATACTATAAATTTATATTACCTCTCAAATTAATATGAAGGGAATTAGTTAATATGATTAATTCAATAACCAATACAGCCAGAATTTGATACTTTTTAAAAATAGGTTGGAAGTGGTAAATACTCATTTCTAAAAGTTGCCATTATGACCAGTTTATGGTTTGGAGAACCAAACCCTAAATCCTCAGGAGCTGTTTTTGACGCTGGACTCAGAAGTGACCCCTGGTGGTGATCAGGGGAACATATAAAGTGCTAAATTGAACCAGGGTTGGTGAGCCACAAGGCAAACTTCCTATTCCCTCTGCTACCTCTGTGGCCTTGCCATTTCTACTGTTTGCAGGCAGAGCCTAGCAGTGACCTGTAGCTTATCTTGATTCAGTGTTTAGCAGCCTCTCTGCCACGCTTGAGGGAACCTGTGGCGCCCGGGATCAAACCTGAGCCTCCCTCACACAAAGCATGCGATTAAGTCCTTCAAGTTTCCTCATCTATCTCAGACTTTCACTGTTGAAATGATGCATTGCTTCTCTTCTATAAATTATAATGCAGCTACTATGCAGTGTAGCACTGTTGTCCCGTTATTGATCGATTTGCTCCAGCAGGTACCAGTAACGTCTTCATTGTGAGACTTGTTGTTACTGTTTTTGGTGTATTGGATGCACCACGGGGAGCTTGCTAGGCTCTGCTGTGCGGGTGGGATACTCTGGGCTCTCTGAAAGGAATGGAGGAATTGAACCTGGGTCGGCCGCGTGCAAGGCAAATGCCCTACCCGCGGTGCAGCTACTATATTAAAAATATTTCTAACTTTTTTTTTTTTTGCTTGGGGGCCACAGCTGGCTGTGCTCAGGGATGACTCCTGGCCCTGCGCTTAGGTATCACCCCTGTCTATCTTGGGTGATCATATGGGGTGCTGGGAATTAAGCCTGGGTGAGCTACATACAAGGCAACTACCTTACTGTACTAATTCTGTGGTCCCAAACTTCCTATTTTAAATATTGGCATTCACGGAATAAACTATTTTTTTGTCTGTGATGTATTGATTCTATGATATTGAGTACTGTCTTTTAAGAGATGTATACGTTTTCTGTATCTTTATTTATAAGATTGGTAAATTAGGACAGATAATCTCATTGTCGGCCACCTCCAGATCTCGCAGATGCTTCTCACGAAAGGGAGCATAACATGAGGCCCCCATAACCATGTAACCAGACTCTGTGCCAGGATGTTTCACATGGGGCACCCCAGAGCATGAGAGCCTTCCCTGCCCCAAGGGACCCAACTCTAGCAGCCAAAAAACTCCACAACCCAACTGTTGCCACGCTCAAGGCTGCTTCCCACATGGCCGTGACACATCATAAGACACTCCCTACCCATTCTCCATAATTATCACACCACATTTGATGGGGTTCAGGTAGTAGGCAACAAATCATAGAGGAAAATATATATATTCATATATGTACACCAAAGCTCACATCACTCAAACTTTAAAACATTTTAGTGATATCCTATAGAATGTCTTAATGGCTCCTGCCAAAATAGAACAATCTCCTCACTGTTTCCTATATGAATATGTTTTTGTATGCATTTTCAGCAGTTCTTCATAACAGACAATATAAAATACATTATTTTGGTTATGTTTGGGACAGGGTTTGGGGCTTGGGATGAAAACATCCCAAATTTGGTGGTGGGAAGGTGTCATGGTGGTGGGATGGGTGTTTGAATATTAAGTGTAATCAAATATTGTGAACTAACATATAAAATAAAATATTAAAGTATTAAGATTGGTAGATTATCTTTTCTTTGCCATCCATACTCTATTATTTGTAAATTAAGGTTAAATATATTCATAAATTGAATTTAGTATTATTGTTCATTCCTGGACCAAATTTCAATACGTGCACAGTCTTCCTCAGACCAAAAAACCAATTCAACTTACTTCTAATATTATCAATCACATAAAAGCATCATGCCCCAAAAGTCAAGAACTTATACCTCAATACTGTCTCCAATTTCTTATTCCACTTCCAAATGGTATGTCCTAAGGTTACCCACTTTTGTCCAAATGGTTATCATTACTCCTTCCCCCTTTAAATACAATTAATTTGTTAAGGAATCAAGACTCAGAGACTATAAATACTAGCTCCCGGAAGAGAACAGTGCAGTCTCCTGCTCCCGCGCCTGGCTGTCCTTGCTGGGGCTGCTTGGAGGGGAGCGGGTTGAGCTTTCCTCCCCACCCTGACCAGGGCTCCAGCAGCCGAAGACCTCCAGGACCAGCCACCATCATGCTGAGACCACTCTCCGCACACCTGAAGGTACCGGCAGAGGAACAAAGGCAAGCGGGCCCCAGGACTGAGATCTCCAAGCCTACTCGGATCGGGGCTGAGCATCCTCCACCCAGATCCTCCAAATTCCAGTAGGCGGGGGTCACACCCACCAACTGGCCCCCTGGCGCCATGTAATCCCCTCAATGGCCAAGACTCAGAGACTATAAATACCAGCTCCTGACATCTTATTATGACATCTTATTATCTCATTCCTACTTTGGACAAACTTGCAGGCTATCAAATGTAGCCTGCCCACACGGCAGAGTCTGGCAAACTCCTCGTGGCGTATCCAATATGCCAAATACCAGTAACAATGATGGGTCTCATTCTCTTAAAGAGCCTTGAATACAGCACTTTCTTAAAAATCTCAGGGCTAGGATGAAGGAGACGTTACTGGGACCTGCTCAAGGCAATCGACGAATAACAGGATGGTCATCGTGATAAGGAATCAGAACTCTGGATTACAACTTACAAGTACCCACTTATTATAGGAATATATAACAAGAGAATTGACTGGGGGTAGAAGGTGAAAGATGCAAATTTTTTTCCCAGGTTGGTATTGCCAGTGAATAGCCATAGACCAGAGTCATCGGAAGGTTACCTACCCAGAGTCACCTCACTAAATTAAAATACTATCCTACCATGCCAGAAATTTTAAGAGACACAGAAGTTGTGTGTCAGGCTCTTGGGTCGAAATTGTAGAAAAGGGTTCCTGCCAGATGACAAATGGGTAAAGGCGCAGGGCAGATATAGATGGTTGGTGAACTAGTCTGAGCTCGTTTAACTTTGAGTTAACGTTTTCTAATGGTCTGAGATCTGGTTGCAGTTTCATTTTAAACATGTTTTTGTTTTTAATTGTTTAGCTACCCAGTTTTTCCAACAAAATTTAAAAGTATAAGTCAAATGATATTCCTGTCCTGTCTGTGCTAAAATCTCTTATGGCAGAAGTTTAGAAACTAGAGGTGCAGTTTATAGGGGTGCTGACTAGGGGAAGTACGTATTCCGTGGGAAGGTGATAGGTACAAGAATGAACCTGTACTGAGTTAAAAAAAAATCCATGATGCTGCTTCTGGTGATCCTATCACTTAGAAAATTATAAAGACTTTAGCAGCTTTGTGTGATGTATGAATGGCAGAGACCAATTCACATATCTTGCTCATTTTCATCTTGTTATCACAGGCATCTTCCTATTCAATTAGCCTGAAATTAGATCAACCTTTTGCTATTCAAGCTAGATTGGGTTTCAGTTATAACATTCAGCTTATTTCAAAAAATGTATTATTCTGCACTGACACTGAAGCTCCAAATGCCGAAGTCTCCATGCCAGTCTCTTTTGGAGGGCCACTCCTGACAAAAGTCAAGGGCCGAGTACTTCTCTGTGGTCAGAGATCACTTCTAGCAATGTTCAGGAAACCATTTGTGGTGCCAGAGAATTGAATTGAGGTCAGCCAAAGGGAAGTGACCAACCCCTGTACAATTGCTCTATCCCTCCTCTCTCTCATTTTCTCTCTCTTTCACATCATTGAGACATTTAATTTTTTTATCTCTTTCTTCAAATGTACTTCTTCAGACTGACATTTTCTAGTGAAAAATGTATTTGGCATTAATTTTGTATAGGTATTAATTTTTCTGTTTAGCCTCATTTTGTATCTTCACTTACGCTTCTAATATTTTACTTTAGCTAGTGTTAAATTTTTTTTATATAAAACTTTACCTTGACTGGCCTTTCATCTTTTTCAGATAACATTATTTGCCTTTGATGCTATAAAATGTTGCCATAGCCTACGCCTGCCATAGTACTCCCATAAAAGTTCTTTGTCACCCTATCTCTATTACATGTGTGAAACCAAACTTTATTTATTTCACTGCTTACTTTAATATTATTTAACTATGTATGCTATAAAGTATGATCATCATAGCTATATATTTATACATTGTCTTTATAAAACAAATTTAGAAATGACATCTTTAAAATACTATAAATCCCAGTAATAGTCAAAATAGTGATGTTAATAATGTGATAACTGAAGTTTCTTTTAAAGTTCTTTGGGTGTTGAGGTGACAGTGCAGTGGGTAGGGCACATGCCTTGCATATGTCCAAGTTTGATCCTAAAATTGACATAGTGTAGCCTAAAAATCACCATTCAGTGGTCCTGGTGGTTCCCAGCACCACAGGGTCAAAGCTGCGTCACATCCTCGGACCCTAGCACTGTGCATTTGACTAAATATTTCTGGACATAGTTCTCTCAGCACTACTTGGGAGGCTCCCTACATAAAAAAATGGAAGTAACTTTGACTTATGTAAATTTCAGGTAAACACACTGTGGTGTATTATTCAATAACTCATGCTCTTGGAGTAGAAAATCAATCAAGTGAACACTAGCAAGAATTCACTACTGATTATGTGATTTATCAAAATTCTTAGCTTGACAAAATTTTCCCCCAATTCCCTTCCTTAAAATGGCAATTGAAGTTCATTACTATCACTCATGTGTCAACAGGATTCCTATTATACTGCTATTTCTCTAGAAAAAATAAATTTTTCTCTTATTTAGAAATGAAATTCAAATTCAGTTCAAAAATTTCCCAGTATCAGTCACCAGTGAGTGCCTGATAGCTCTTATTCAGTTTTCCACCACTATTCCTGATTTCCACTTATTGTACTTTCACAATCACTCTTTTTTTAAAATTAAAATGTCCTATTGACCCAAAGAACTGATGACCATATCATTAAAATATTCAAGCTAATCTAATAGTTTCTAATTGTTCTCATTACTAGTATTAAATAGTAACTACTTTTTCTATTGTATTATAAATTTAAAATGCGCTAGGTTCACAAATTTCTATTCTCTTTTTGTTTGTTTGGGTTTTTGTTTTGTTTAGTTTTGAAGCCACACCTGACTATACTCAGTGTTTACTCCTGGCTTTGTGCTCAGGAATTATTCTTGGCAGTGCTCAGGGGACCATATAGGACGTTGGAGATGGAACCCTGATAGGCTGCTTGCAAGGCAAGAGTCCTACCCACTGCACTATCTCTACTGCTATTTTCTTTCTTATTTGTTCACAGGTAAATGGTTGCTCCTTGGTGTGGATTTTGTTGTTGTTGTTGCTGTTTTTATAAAAAATAACTAAATATATTTAGAGAAAAATAAGAAAATGTGTTTCAAACTTCTGTATTTCCCAATGCTTTTTCTAACAATAAAAGAAAACCTTAAAATGGGCAACTCACAGAATGGAAGAGATTTGCAAGCTAAATATTGAATAAGGGATTCATATCCGATATATAGAAAGCATAGGACACAACAAAAAACAAAAAAGCAAACAATTTCAAAATGAGCTCAGAATAGATTATTTATCCAAGAAAAGTCCATAAGTATATGAGAAAGTGATGGCCAGGGTCACAAATCATTAAGAAAATGCAATGGACTTCAACCCATAGCCATTAGTATATGTCTTCCATAGAAAACAGAAACAAGTATCTCTGAGGATGAGAAGAAATCAGAATTTTGTGCACCGTTGATGGGAATGTAAAATGGTATCAATGTTGTAAATACACAAAATGCTAATCTTCTCCCAATCCAAATTAATTTTGGAGGATTTATAGGATACAATCATCATTTTTATTTCTTGCTACAAACCAAAGGATTTAAAAGAAAGATCCCAGATATATCTATTTATACACCCACATTCATAAGAAAAATGTGAAAGCAATCAGATGTTTATTGACAGTGAGTAGATAAGCAAAGCATGTTCTATACATACTATGGAATATTATTTAGTACTAAAAAGGGGGGCAGGAGTGATAGCACAATGGGTAGGGCACTTTCCTTGCATGCTGCTGACCCAGGTTTGATATGTCTACCCCTCTCGGAGAGCCCTGCAAGCTACCAAGAGTATCTTGCCTGCACGGCAGAGCCTGGCAAGCTCCTCGTGGTGTATTCAATATGCCAAAAGCAGTAACAATAAGTTTCACGAAACATTACTAGTGCCTGCTCGAGCAAATCAATGAACAACGGGAGGACAGTGCTACAGTGCTATTAAAAAAAGGAAGAATACATGTTTTGTTTGCTTGTTTTTAAGCTGTATATGGTGTTCCTCAGGATTATTCCTGATGCATCTCTTAGGGATCACTCCTAGTAGTATAATTACTGAGATGACCATGCAAAGCAATAGGGTCAGAAATTAGAATGATGATGTCAGGACATGGATTAAAGAAATGAGGAGCTATTGTTAACAGATATAGAGTTTCCATTTTATGAATGTATGTAGGTCTGGAGCGATAGCACAGCTGTAGGGCATTTGCCTTGCGCGCAGCCAGCCCACTGAGCCGGGTTCGATTCCTCCACCCCTCTCGGAAAGCCTGGCAAGCTACCGAGAGTTTCTTGCCCACTCGGCAAAGCCTGGCAAGATACCCGTGACATATTTGATATGCCAAATACAATAACAACAAGTCTCAAAATGAAGACATTACTGGGCCCACACGAGCAAATCAAAGAACAATGCGAGGACAGTACTTAAATAAAATGTATGCATGTATGCATGTATGTATATTTTGTGGGCTACACCTGAAGGGGCTAAGGCTTTCTCCAGGCTTCCTGTTCTGGAATCACTCCAAGTGGGGTTTGTGGAACTCAAGTCAGCTGTGGGTAAGGCAACCATCTTCATCTCTCTGGCCCTAGAGTTTCAGTTTTTCACAACAGACAGTGAAAATACATGGGACTGATAGTCGCCAGCTTTGTGACTGCGTTTAATATCACGAAAATAGTTTCACTTATACATTGCCACATGTTAAAAAACTGAAAAAATAATATGGAAATGTGTCCCTCACTTTTCATGACTAGGAAAAAAAAGAACAGAAAAGTATAGAAAGAATATATGCCAAGGCCAGTTAAAACCTACTTGCAGATCCCTGGGGCCTCACTGGTTGGAACTGAATATAATCAGGTTTGCAACTATTGATTCTTTCCCTGTGCACATTAGGCAGTTTCTTATTACATTAACCATGTCGTCAGGTGTCAGAAAACATGCCATCTCTCGGTTTTTGTGTACAAGACCTGAACACACACACACACAAATGCCCAATTATTCATGAAGTCCAAACCTAGGAAGATACATGCCTTCATTTTCCAAACTTCTTAACTGGCAACAATGTTCTATTTTAAAGCAGTTACATAAATGGATTTAATTTTTCCTTGAGATTCCCCACAGAGAATTTCATAATTAAATGCCTATCTACTTAGAGTTTTATAATTATCTGGTCATCTAGAACCCATTTGCCTGATCGTAAACCAGAGTTTTCTTGGTTTCTGAAGCCCATGGTATAGAATTATGACATTGCAGCTGAGTTCTTCAAGACAGGTGGCATTAGTACCAGTAACAAAAGTTAGAGGGGAGTGGATGCAACCCATTTGCCATCTCTTCTCTGAGACATGAAAGTTCTCCAGAAAGATAGGAGGAATCAAGCATTGTTACTTCAGGAACTTAAGCCAAACTTCTGGTATCAAAACCTGGCCACAGATTCAAATGCAAGAAATTGATGACATAACCCCAAGGAGTCTAGAGAGATGCCTAGAGATGTCAGGGAGGGAATGAGCATGGGAGCCGGAACGGCCCAACTTCAGGTAGTCTGAAATCCAGCGGATGTCTTGGGAAGTTCAGGAACTAACGCTCTACTTCAGAGTGATGGCGGCAGTGCTCGGTGCCAGCACATTACCCTTGTCATGTCCTCCACACCAGTGCTCAAGAGCCTCCTTAGGAAATAGTCTTCAGCACCTTCTTTTAGAGGAAAAATCACATCATAGCTGAAAGATGAGCTCAAGAAATGAGTGAAAAGATCATAGGGGGTTTAGGAAATGCATAGATTTGATCTGCAGAACTGCTTGCTTGTTACATTCTTAAATAATCATGAAAGAACAGAGAACCAATATATGATGAGGAAGGAAAGAGTTTTAAGATGAGAGTAGTACTGTTTTAAGAGTTTTAAGATGAGAGTAAGATGTTTTAAGAGTTTTAAGATGAGAGTAGTCCTCCTGTTATTCATTGATTTGCTCAAGCGGGCACCAGTAAAGTTTCCATTGTGAGACTTGTTGCTGTTTTTGGCGTATCGAATACATCACGGGGAGCTTGCTAGGCTCTGCCGTGCAGGTGGGATACTCTCGGTAGCTTGCAGCGCTCTCTGACAGGGACAGAGGAATCGAACCCTTGTCAGCCATGTGCAAGGCAAAGCCCTATCTGCTGTGCTATTGCTCCAGCCCAAGGTGAGAGTGAGTGTAGGTTTTTGTTTGTTTTGTTTTGAGGACAACTATGCTTGGGGCTTACTCCGGACTCTGTGTTCAGGGATCAATCTCAGTGATGCTCAGGGGACCATATGCTATGCCAGGAATCAAATCAAGGTCAGCAGCATGCAAGACAAGTGACTTAAACTTTTTGTACTAGCTCTCTAACCTAGAGAAACTACTCTAAATCTTTTGTCCATTTATTGTTTGGGGGAGCCAAACCTGGAAGTTCTCAGGGCTCACTCCTGGCTCAGCTTCTAGGGATCACTCTTGGCAGGCGCTGGGGACCATATGGAGTTCTGGGGGCTGAATCCAGGTCAGTCACATGCAAAGCAATTACCTAACCTGGTGTACTACCTCACTGGCCCCCAAACTTAAGTCTAAAATATTTAACTTTTAGTACAAAAGAAATCAGTAAATGATGGCATATCTCTCCATTTTACCACTCAATTTCTTTTTTTTTCAATGTTTATTAGTGAGACATCATGAGGTACAGTTGTAGACTTACAAATTTTTGTGCTTGGGTTTCAATTATACAATGATGAAATACCCATCCCTCCACCAGTGCCCATTTCCTCCCACCACGGATCCCACTCAATTTCTTACACCCACTGTGTAGAGAAGCTTACATGTAAAACAGATAAAATCCGTTCCATGGTCTCTGCTACAGAGTCTATATGTAAGATACACTGTCATTTTCCTTTCTATTTCATTTAGAAGTCAGAAGGAGATTCTGTAGTTATGTGGTCAGAGAAACAGCACATTACTTTACTACACGAGGGTTTTCTGTGTTATCTTGGAATGATGATTGTCCATTTGGAGCGTGCTTCTCACTGAGCACTTAAATTTGAGTTCAAAGAAGGTACAGTTCTTCCTTCTGTTCCCTCAAATCACAACTTCAAATTAGCTTCTTTGATAACTGTTCCTTAAGATACAATTCTCTTGAGCACTTTGCTTGTTTAATTCTTTCTACTTGTCACATTATATAACTATCTTGTATGATTGCATATTTCCTGTCTTTCTTGATCTTCCTAATGATATGAAAATATCACTTAAAATGCCCCCCACAAAAAAGAACCATGACTGCCTTGTTTATCATTATAATTCTGACATCAATTGCCTAGCACAAAAAGGGAGATCAACAAATGTGTTAAAACAGTAAATCATGGATAAAATAATAAAAAGAAGCATGTGCGAGGTCTACTCTATGCCAAAAATGATGCAATTCAGAAACTGAGAATCAGACATTATTCCTCATTACTATTATTTATTTTCCACATAGAACAGTAAATTGTCTGCAGTTGTAAGAATTAGACACACTCTATGTTTATGTCCTTGGTCTGTCCCATAATGGCCATGAAATACTTAATGTTCATGTCCAGTTTATTACTCTTTAAAACACCATTATGTGGTGGGAGGGATAGTACAGTGGGCAGGGCTCTTGTTTTGCACAAGGATCACCTGGATTCAGTCTCCAATACTCCAAATGGTCCTCAGAGCACTACTGGGTGTGATCCTTTAATGCAGAGCCAGGAGAAAACCTGAGCACAGATGGGTGTGGTTCCCAAACTAGCCACCTCCACCCCACTCCCTACATCTCTGTCCTAAATCACCGTTAAGTCTAATTGTTCATAAAGAAACCATTCAAAGATGGCCATTTCAGAACCTTTAGAAAATGTCTTTTACTTTTTTGCTATAACTGGAGCAAATTGCATTACTTTCATGCAGTATGCAATTACATACCCCAATATGAATACAAAATTATTTTTCATGTCTTTAAAATGATATGTCAGAGATGAGATTGTCCTGTAAATCGAATACATAGTTTTGCTAAAATTAATAATTAAAATTAATAATATTACTCCTAATCCTTTCACAACTTACGAAATCATTTCGAAATATTGCTGGGCTTTAAAGGTGTCTTTGGAATTTGTCCACTAAACATACCAAACAGTAAGTAGAGAAGCACTATTTAAAGACTGCTTCGAACATGTGTGATGCCTTTAGATCCAAATTCTCTTACTAATCTAAGGAGAAATTTGAGCTGTATCATTTTTATTCTAACTAATGTTAGCCTTTCTCAGTACTTTGTCTTTGCCATAATTGGAAGCAAGTAGTTTAACTAGTTTCTAGGAATGTCTGCACTTGTGGAAAACGTTACTTGAGAAGTTTTCTGTTTGTATGGTTCCTTTGACCCCTACTTTGTAAAGCTGTTCTAAATCCAGCTATTCTAATAAAGTAGCCGTTATGTGAGTCCGTGATTATTTTTTATCTGAATATAATAAATTTATTTTTATTTCATTTTTAACATTAAAGACATTTCTAATGTTCATAGAAACATTTTAGTCTGGGGATTCATTTTCTGTTTTCTATTTCAAGTTTGAACTGGTACGTCATTTTATCTTTTAGATTATCTTTAGAAATATGGCAACTGAAAGTGACTTTTCCTTTTTGATGCTGGTCATGTTGTAGCATGGCCCACAGGTAGGATAAGTTATAAGGTGTAAGAAAGTTAAAGAGTCTAAGATTACTAGGTATGAGGAAGGTTTTTTGTATCTGACTTTGTTTTACTAAATTAAATTGTATCTGACTACACCCTTGCTTCCCCAGATAAGAATTCATATCTTGAGGAAACTTTTCTAGGGCCACATCACTTCTGAGAATTTCAATAATTTCTAGAAAATTGGGCAAAGAATGACAGTCTCCAGTGCTTCAGGTCATTTTCTGAGCTATGTTGTTCTTTTGAAGTGGGCAGTTTCATTCTTCTGTGTAAGTGTGAGGGCTGAGGTATTGGGTTGAGCACAGACCACCCATTTTGTCTTCTGTATCTTCTGTGATCTATTAGTTCTTTCCAATTTTATGTTTTGTGAAGAATAAATCTTATGAAAATAACTAAACTGAGCACAACACCCATCTCTACCCTTTAAAGACACATTTAACAGGTTTAGATTTTTTTTTTTTGCCTTAAATTTCTGACTTCAGGACTACACTCTTCATTTTGACAATTTAATCCAAAACCCATTATATCTGATCCTCAGGGCAAAGGAATTCTTCTGCCTGTAGGACTCAGAGCCCAGCAAAAACATTTCAAAGGGTTTGAGTGGTAGACAGAAAATAGTTCTCATTCTTTCAGATTCTCCTATAAGAGGAAGAAAATTCTAAATTATTTATCTCTATAAATTATCTTGCCACTAATGGTACCAGGGATTCTTGTCACTAAGATATACTCTATAATACATTCCAGTGCAAAGGAATGCTAATGGCACATCTCAATTAGACTCTTGTGTATAATCTGACAGAAGTATTTTTCTAAAATTCATCATGAATTATAAGACTGTTCTCATTTATAATTAGGTTCTCAAAATTTCAGGTGGTTGGTAAGTTTTTTGGAGGCTTCTTTTCTTTATTTCAATAAGTAACTTTGACCCAGAGATGAAATATGATGTCTTCTAATTTTAAGTTTTACTTTAATGTCTTCACCTGAAAAACATTTGGGGGATTACAAGTATAACACATTCATCCCTCCAGGATACAGAGAGGCAAAAAGGCTGTCACAGGTACTAAACCAGTGACTCCACTAATTTAAGGCTGGGGGCGGGTGGGTCAGGAAGGGAGACAGGCAGCACACAAACAAAAAAAAAACTCATAGTAACAACAACAAACTTGGCTTTTTTGTGCTGATAATAAAATTATGTTTATTTCAGTTTTAAAAATAGCTGTCTAACCATGAAATGATTTAGCGTAGTCATTTTTAAAAAAAAAAATCTTAATTAATGTTGCCCAAAAGAAAAGACTGAACCAGGATTTTGTGGGCTAAAATTTCTTGTATGGAACTCATTAGCAGTATCAGACACAAAAAAATATTTATGATGTTATAAAACTGCTGAAAACAGAGTAGGTATTCAATATAGGTAAAGTTTATATGGGCCTCCAAATTCTTTCATGGTCTTGAAATTCTCTTAAGTTGTATGGGCAGTAGCAAATGATGTTTTTCCAAGTGAGTTTATAGCATTAGCAGAATTTATACAATAGTCAAGGCACAGTCTTGAAATGAGTCGGATCTTATATTATGTTCATAGCAAAAAAAATTTGAGTTACACCCAGCTGTGCTGAGGGATTATTGCTGGCTCTGTGCTCAGGGATTGCTCTCAGCCTTGCTCGAGGGTCCTTATATGGTACCCAGTATTGACCCATTTCTGCTGTATGGAGACAAATCCCCTATCTGTTGCTGTACTGTCTTTAACTTTCTTCTATTCATAACAAATTCTAAACAACCAAATACGTTTAATGATTAGAGAGAAAGTGTATTTTGTGTATAGAGTAATATAATTTCTCCTTTGTTAGAATTAATCTTATTCCATACTCTACCTCTATTTTGGTGTATATTCTTGTTTCTGCATCCTTTATCCCTACTCCTATTATTTAATAGCATCCACATGATACGTTCCTGGTAAGTCCTAGCTGTCTTAATAGGTCCCAAATCAAAGTATGACTTATGTTTTCTCTGACATGCATGTTAGTTAAAGTCAGTTACGTGACCCTGCAAGCCTATTGAGATACATTCTAGCACATTATGTAGGAAAGCTACAACCAACATTTTCTCTTATTTGACTGGAGACACAGTACAAAGTGTAGGGCACTTGCCTTGCATGCAGCCAACCTGGGTTTGACCCCAGGCACTTCATAAGGTCCCTGAAATACCACCAGGAGTGATCCCTGAGCATAGAGCTAGAAGTAAGATATGAATAGAGCCAGGTGTGGCCCCAAATAACTGCAACATCAAAATACTCCCCAGAGAGAGCACCAGTTGTGATAATTGCGAGACTTTATAAAAAAACCTTAGACAACTACTACTAACTATTAGAAAAGTAAAGGGATTGCATTGTTCAAAATGAATCATGGGGCCATCTTTACAGCATACAGCCAAAGAGAAGGGCCACATGGAGGGCGAGGATCCACAACTCCCGAAGAAAAAAAAAACAGGTTCCAAAAAGAGCCGAGATCATCGGGAAGTCCCAGATGGGGTAGGTACCGCATCCTGCCTCCCCTAGACGGAACTCCGGTGACCAGAAGCCTCTATAAGCACAGCTCGAGTATGTGGGAACTAGGACTTTTCCTCCAAACCGCGCGGCACGACATCTCTCTATATACAAAGTGATCCATGGGAAGTAAACCACCCAACGTTTCTCCCTGAAAATCAGAGTTAAGTTTGGAGCACAGCCACAGCCCCAGAAACACAAGGACTTAATGCATAACCCAGCAGCTTGGAGCAGAAAAGTGAACGGACTATGCGTTAATCCAGGCCATCATGTCTGCCCGGAGGGGAAAGGGTGTTGCCCCATTCGCCCTCTCTTCTCTGGAAAGAAGGATGGCAGCCGCATGGGAGCCTTGTGGACAGCAGGTATGAGCCGGGGCTGTGGGGGCGACTAACACCTCATGAAGGGGGGCGTTCCAGTCCGTCCTTCACACCCTACTGAGGTCACCAGTTGCCCCCCACGAGCAGCTCTCCAGCACGGCCACAGCCCCAGAAGCACAAGGACTTAATGCAGAACCCAGCAGCTTGGAGCAGAAAAGTGAATGGACTATGCATTAATCCAGGCCATCATGTCTGTCCAGAGAAAAAGGGTGTTGCCCCATTCGCCCTCTCTTCTCTGGAAAGAAAGATGGCGGCTGCATGGGAGCCCTGTGGACAGCAGGTATGAGCTGGGGGTGTGGGGGCGACTAAAACCTCATGGGAAGGGGGGCGTTCCGGTCCGTCCTTCACGCCCTACTGAGGTCACCAGTTGCCCCCCACGCACGTCCACAGCCCCAGAAGCACAAGGACTTAATGCAGAACCCAGCAGCTTGGAGCAGAAAAGTGAACGGACTATGTGTTAATCCAGGCCATCATGTCTGTCTGGAGGGGAAAGGGTGTTGCCCCAGTCGCCCTCTCCTCTCTGGAAAGAAAGATGGCAGCTGCATGGGAGCCTCGTGGACAGCAGGTATGAGCCGAGGGTGTGGGGGCGACTAAAACCTCATGGGAAGGGGGGCGTTTCAGTCCGCCCTTCACGCCCTACCAAGGCCACCAGTTGCCCCCCACGAGCGGCTCTCCAGCACGGCCACGACTCCAGAGCACAGAAACCGATTTCTTAACTATCTGACTTTCAGTAGAAATACTTCCAGGGTCAATAAGTAAAATAGCAGAAATCCAAAACCAACATTTAATTCTTGAACCCAGCTGTAGAAAGCAAATCACTTCACAATGCTTTTTCAGCATGTCTGATTGGGGGGGGGGTAAACTGTAAATAATAGTGGTGAATCTTTTATTGAAACAATGAATCTAATCAAAGCAGATAGAGTGTTAACTAGAATTCATCTGCCTCACAGGGACTGGGAGGGGTGAGGGGTGGGGTTTTATTGGGGTTCTTCATGGTAAAAAATAAGTATTGGTAAAGGGAAATGTGTTTGATATTTGCATGACTGAGACCTAAACCTGAAAGCTTTGTAACCTTTCCCACAGTGATTCAATAAATAAATAAATAAATAATTTAAAAATAAATAAATAAATAAAATATTGAATGTAATCAAAGTAGAGAGAGACTAATGTGGAAATCATCTGCCCCACAGGTAGTGGGAGGATGTGGGATGGGGAGTATACTGGTTTTTTTTGGTGGTGGAAAATGGGCATTGGTGAAGGGACAGGTGTTTCATCATTGTATGACTGAGACTTAAACCCGAAAGTTTTGTAACTGCTCTCATGGTGATTCAATAAATAAATTTATAAAAAGAAAAAAAAAACAAAATGAATCATGGACCCTAAAATTACAGTTTTATGAATCAATAAATTTATATAAATTTATGAATCAATAAATTTATATTATTAATAAGAGAGTTTTAGTTTTAATTAACCAGACTTCACACCAGGCTTTGGGGCAGGTGAGAGCCCTCCCCACAACCCAGCCCTGGCAGCCGACCTCCACTGCCCAACCACCACCATGCTCCAGGCCGCTTTCTGGACACATTAATAGACACTTCCTATCCATTTATTCCTCTCGGAGAGCCCGGCAAGCTACCAAGTGTATCCCGCCCGCACAGGCAGAGCCTGGCAAGCTCCCCGTGGCATATTCGATATGCCAAATACAGTAACGACAATAGATCTCATTGCCCTGACTGAAAGCGCCTCCAATCATTGGGAAAAGACAAGTAAAAAGAGGTTGCTAAAATCTCAGGGCTGGGAGGAATAGAGATGTTACTGGCATCCTCTAGAGTAATTCGACGACCAATGGGATGACAGTGATACAGTGATACAGCGAGTAAGAGAGTGCGAGCTATTTTGGTGGTTGATATTTTAATAATAAATTCAAGGACTTGACAACTAAATCATGCTTTTCAGAAAAGAAAAGTGTTATTTCTTCTTATTTCTATGTTTTGCTATAATACTAACTTTTCTGTAATATTGACTTGTCATATGAAAATAAATTAAATAGGGGTTAGAGTGATAGCCCAGTGGCTAGGGTATTTGCCTTGCATGCGGCCAACCTGGGTTCTATTCCCAGCATCCCATATGGTTCCCCAGCACCACCAGGAGTATTTCCTGAGTGCAGAGCCAAGAGGACCCCTGTGCATTGCCGGGTATGACCCGAAAAGCAAAATAAAATAAATTAAATATTTGTCCTGGGGAATGAGTGCACATGCTTTTGTGTGTGTATGGGACTGGGAGCCCAGCACCTGACACCTCATGGCCCTTGAGTACTGATGGGCATAAGCCATTGTGTTCCCAGAGGAATACCAGAGGTGGCTCTAGAAAATGTTCTCTGTAGTCTTCAGTGTAGTTATGTATTTTTGCCATTTGAAAGACAGCTTTGCTCAAACAAGTTACAGGGTTATATATGGTACTGTGACTATCCCAAATTCTCGTGCTGCTCTATGTAATGCCCAGGTGAAACTCAACCTGCTGCTTTGGCAGCAAGATATCACAGAAAGTTAGGGTAAGGAGAATGGTTACATCTTAGAAATGTAACTTCACTTGGAAGACTCCAACTTCTATTTTTTTCAATAAGTGCTATATCCTTCCCAAGAATTTTTGACCACCTAATTGGTAAAATCCTGTCTTCTGTTATGCTTTGCTATTATTTGCTTCTGTTTTCTGATCTACTTACAGGGGATCTTTTGAAATTTCAACATTTTTTTTCTTCTAAAAACAGAAGTCTAATTTAGATATCTCTGACTTTTCTTAGCCCCGAATTTGCTTTTTTACTTCCAATGACTTGTTGAAATGATCTAATAAATAAAACATTAACCAAGTTGTGGCTTACCCTTTGCATTTCAAAACCAGCAAAGGCTTTAAGAATAAAGTCTTTTTCATTTGGTATTTCCACAAATCTCTGTAGAAAAGGAAATTTATTTGCTCTGTCATTTAAATCATGAATCTTCTCCTTAGAGAAGATATAACTCTATAAAATATGTAATTTTTCAAAAACAGTTCTTTCTCACTAGACTGTGGAATCTCTGAAGTTGAAAATTATTATTAACTTTGAGTTCTCTAGTTCTCTCAACATGCAACTGACCAAATTTTATTCCTTTGTTAAATAAATGTAAATGCCTCATATAAATAAACGTTAGCAGAAAAGTTATTTAAGTTGCCCATAGAGCACAGACATATCTACAATAATTCCCAAGTAATATATTTACTAACTTAAGTAAATATCTTTGGATCAACAACCTGTTTGCTTATGACATAAGATTTGGTGCACTAGTTCGAATATAGAATATTGGGTGTTGTGAGTGGTGCTATCAATCAGACAGCACAAAAAGATTGAAGGATCTGTTTGGTCACATATTTGAGGAGAAAGGGACACATTCTCACATTCCTTATATAGGGGACAGGATTTGGATTAGATTTTTCAGATCATAGTGCAAGGATTACTAATGTTTTTTTCTGATGGTTGCATACAATGGAGAAGCTAAAGGAAAATAAGATAGTGGGAAATTGTATTGCTATGATAACAGTAGCTATTTAAATATTGGCACTAGTCATGTTTTAAAGAAAAATATTACTTCACTTTTCTTTACTAGTTTCTTTAATATCCCTGGAGAATGAATAACTGAGATAGGAGAAAACTCTGAGAATTAAAATTATAGTATGCATTAAAACTAAAAGGCATCCTTGCTATTTGGAATAAATTCTTCCTCTACTATATTAAATTTCCTCAATTTGTGACACAAGAAAATCTAAGGTCTGATTTTAAGAAAACGAAGTTTGCAGTGCCTGTCAGGACAGTGTGTAGATGTTCTGTCACAGGTCTCTAATATAATGACATTAAAAAGCAAGAACAATGACTATGCTCTGAATAAAAACACTGGTACAACATAGGAGTGCAGAAATTCCAAAGGCTCTAGAATTCCTTATGCAATAAGAAGCAAATATTTCAACAGTAGAAAGAAGGAAACAAGAAAAAAATTTATTAACATTTAAACATGGATTCTAACGAAATAAACTGTGCCATCAAGTTCAAGTTTCAATACAAACTGATGGGTCCAGACCGTTCAGACACAATAGAATTTGAAGTGTTTTGTGGAAAAATGAAGATTCTCATAGACAGACTGAGCAGGAAAGTGAAACAGGAATGCTGCAGCAGGAGAGTGAAAGCAAAGTTTAAAGTAAGACCTTGCTCCCCTCTGCTGGCAACTCTTCTTCATGTCAAAAGCAGCTTCTCACTTGATACTGTCCCAGGGTATAGACTGAGCTCTCCAGAGATCATCACGTGACATTGCAAGCTAATATCCCCATTCTGAAGGAATGGCATGATCTGATCTCTTAAATTCAAAACTTTCGCATACACAGAAGTATTTTTCTATAAAACAGAAATTGTAAGTCTGGGATAGGGGTGGCAGTACTACAGGATGCGCTAGAGAATGAGAGGTGAGGATGTCATGGCTCTCTGTAGTAGGACTTCGTTATCTTACCAAGTAATCAGTAACATATGTTCTTATGTATAATTTTATAAAAAATAAGAATATTGAAGACTCAGTTCCAGAAGGAACGGAGGCTTCGCATGCACAATAAATAATTCTGTTTAGATCTATCATGTTTCTTTAAAAAAAGTTATGTAAATGAAAAAGGAATGTTTGAACAAAGTGACTGTTATTACCTATTTAAGTCATAATCATAGTTATATTTGGAAGCTTTTGTAGGTGTGTTTTATACTGTTCATTCCTTTTCCTGCCCCTACTGGCCCCTCTTATATGAAAACATCAATGGAGGAAGTTTAGTGAATGCTTTTGGCTAGCTGCTTGCCCTTTTAATTTCAGTTGTTATTTCTATGGTAGTAATTGATCATATTTCTAAAAAAAAGCAAAAAATTCTTGATCCAGCTAAATTGAGATAATGTGATAGTATGACCTAATTAAAATACTATGTACACTGATGATCTGTGAGAAGAAAATTCTTGAAAAACTATGTTGGAATGTTCTGAAATGCAAGCAGGTACAATTTTTAATTCAGGTTATGAATGATCAAGACTCTGATACAATACTAGAAAATTCAAAAGTTGAAAAAGATTTTGTGTTAAGATTTCTTCATAAATATTCATAATAGTCATTGAATATTTAAAGAGTGAAGGTGAAAGATGTGCAGTAGATTCAAATTCAATTTAATGAACTCGTTCTACTTCAAAAGAAAAGAGAATGATTATACATATATGAGTAATAAGTGAAGAAAGTATTTGAATATATGTATGTATCTTATGATTTTTATTTTTTAGTTTAATAAACTCTTGAAAAATATAATAACTATCATATGAAGCACCAGGAGGTGATAGTTACCTGGGAATATTTTTGTGATCTAAGTAAGATTTAGAACCATTTGTTGTATCAATCTAAAAAATATCACTGCAATATTAATAAGGACTACATTAAGTATATAGACTGTATTTTTGTAGAATAAGAGTATTGAAAATATTATTACTTCCAGTCCAGGAGTGCAGAATAACTTTTCATTTATTTGTAACATACTCAGTTTTTTCATCGACGATGTTATCCCACTCCCTGAAAATTTCTTGCCTCCCCTTTTTATCCTGATTTCCTTGTAGTTTTTTCTATCTTTCTATCCTATATTTGAATCATTATTATCTAATATTCTGTATATAGCATTTCATTATTTTCATGCTATTGTAAATATACTATTTTCTTAATTTCCCTTTCTAATAGTTTGTCATGGCTTATGGAAAAACAACTGCTTTTTGTATGTTGATTTCATACCCTCAACTTTAGTAAATTTGTTCACTATTTCTACTAACATCTTGTGGAGTCTTTAGAAAATAGTCTTTATATGTAAAGTATCATGAGCTCTGCATGGACAATTTTATTTCCTTCTTTCCAATTAGACTGCCTTTTAATTCCTTTGTCTTTCCTAATCAGTTTACCAGAACATCTAACACTAATTTGAGTAAAAATTTCTTTATTGTTCCAAACTTTAAAGAAATAACTTTTAGGACCATTATCATGTTAGCAATCCATTTGTCATAGCTACATTCTTTTTGGTTGTTGTTCATTTGTTTTTGGGCCATATATAGCGATACTCAGAAGTATCTAGCTCTGAGCTCAGGGATCACTTCTGGCAGGGATCTGAGTACCATATGGGGTGCCAGGGATTGAACTTGGATCAGCCCATGTAAGATAAGTGCTCTACCCTCTGCACTATCTTCCTATCCCCTGCCATGACTACCTTTAAAATGTTGAGCTCCATTGTTTCTACCTATGCCCATTTTATTGAAAATTAAGTTAGAAAGAATGTAGAATTTGTTCACATGAGTATGCAGTACCTATTGAAATATTATGATTTAGATGCTTTACTTTGTTAATGTGATATATTAATTAATCTGTGGTTGAAAATGAGGCCCTCATAGCCATGCCACCAGACTTTAGGCCAGGCTGCTTTCACTGGGGGTTCCCCAGAGGGGGGCAGGTGAGAGTCCTCCCTGCCCCCAAGGGACCCAGTTCCCACCAGCCTACCTTCACTACCCAACCGCCATGATGCTACAGGCTGCTTTTTTAAAAAAATAATTTTTATTAGTGAGACACCATGAAGTACAGTTGTAGACTAACAAATTTTTGTGCTTGGGTTTCAATCATACAACGATCAAATATCCATCCCTCCACCAGTGCCCATTTCCCACCACCATGGATCCCACTATCCCTCCGCCCCCACCCCCCATCCCATCCTGCCTCAGTGGCAGGGCATAGCATTTTGTTCTCTCTCTCCTTTTGGGTGTTGTATACAGGCCACTTTTCACACGCTTGGGCTGAGCCTCACATATGAGTGAACATATTCCTGGACGGTGTGGCCGCAAAAGCACAGTCCCGGAATATGACACTCCTTACCATCATAAGATACTCCTTACCCATTTTCCATAATTACTACACCATATGCCAGAGCCCAGCAAGCTACCAAGGGTATTTCTCCAGTACAGCAGAGCCTGGCAAGCTAGCCATGGCGTATTCAACATGCCAAAAACAGTAATAACAACGGGTCTCATTTCCCTGACCCTGAAAGAGTCTCCAAAACACAAAACATTGGGAAAGATCGGTAAGGAGAAGCTGCTAAAATCTCAGGGCTGGGATGAATGGAGATGTTACTGGCACATGCTTGAGTAAATAGAAGAACAACGGAATGCCAGTGAAACAGTGATACAGTGGTTGAAGATACCACATCTCTCAAAAGGATAACACTTGGTCATGGTGTATAATCCTTCAAATACGCTGCTGAGTTGCACTGCTAATGGCTTGTTGAGGGTTTATGCATACAAATCTACCAGTTGTTCTGTTTTAATAGGCAGCATCACTGGAGTTGGGTCTGATAATACAGTGATTGGCTCAGGAGCTATGGTGCTTGGGATCTCGCAGTGCCAAGATATCTTAACTAACACCTATAAAGATACTGTTGATGTTAATTGGAGGAATGTATGTTGGGTTGGGGATAGATCAATGTCTTATAAATGGCAGGCATATGCTCCACCCCTTGGAGCCATATCTCCATCACCCTACCAGGATTTTTATCTGTTATTTTTTTTCTTATAGTGTCTTTATTTGATTTTAGTATCAAGGTAATGCCAGTCTCACAAAATAAGGTTTGAAAAATTTCCTCTTTTCTATTTTATTGGAGGACTTTGATAGTGATCATTATTATAAATTCAGAGTTTAAAAGTCCAATAGAATTCATCAGAGAACTCATCTGGTCCTGATATTGTCTTTAGTGAGAGATTTAAACGGTATTTTAAATTCAATCTCCTAACTGCTAATTGGTCTTCTGTGATTTTCTATTTCTTTTGGAGTCATTCATTCTAGACTGTTATTTTGAACTATATATGAGGTTAATTATCTATCTTCATTTTATCAATATTTATTCCTGAATACTCACCTTCTTTTATTTGAAATACATTATTGAATTTCTTCATTTATCTGGCCCCTCTGTGTTGGTATCTGGATGTTAAATGAAGTAGCACGTCTCTAATATCGACAGACTCTTCTTGTTTAGGGGAAGAAATCTTGTCATTTAGTCTGGTCCAAGATCTGGGCTATCTCTCAAACCTTTGTGATTGTGCAAGACACCTTCTTCATTCTTAGCCGCTCCCAGTATGGAAGTGTGCCAAGTTCTGTCAGTGTCCTGAAATGAGGATTACATTCTGAGCAGATGTAACACAGGTCCTCGGGCAGCATCTGGGAAAATATGTAGTTAAACTCCTTCAGGGAGGAAACTGAAAGATGACATTTCTGCCTGCTCACTCTGCGCATTCCTGAGCTTCTTTGTCAACTGTTTCCTATAATTTTGAAAATGTTGCCAACACAAGCTTATTTTCTTTCAGAGGTAGGTTTTTGGGGTCCCACTGGAAACGGGAATATAAAATGTTAGGACACTAAATGTAAATTCCAAACCCTTCTTGTCCCTGGGGAGAAAGTGAGAGTTGGAAACTCCCTTTCAATACCATTGCACTATGCTGAGAATTTTTTTTTTTTGCTTTGTTTGTTTGGTTGCCCCACCTGGGTTCTTTGCTCAGGGCTTACTCCTAGCTCTGTGTTCAGAGATCACTCCTGGCATTGTTCAGGGAACCGTATGGGGTACCAGGGATCAAACCCAGGTCTGCTGCTGTTGAGAATGGGCAAGAATATATATGATGACTAAGAATGTTAAAGCATAATTAGAGGAACATTGTTTTCTACATTAAAACAAAGTTGGAGTAACAGAATTAAAATTTTGCCTATAGGAATTATTTATTTTATTAATTACTTATTTTAGTCTTACTTATTAAATATATAATTAAACAATAACCACAAACAAATGCAGCAATAAATAATAAGAACCAAAGTAACACAGTGAAGAATCAATTTATTTCTTTCATTAGTTTCGGTAACATTCCTGCTTTTGAAGTAACTAATGTTTGGATAATTACCAAAATCAAACAGCAGAGGGCAGAAAATAGCAAATCTTCTAGTAAGCCACTGTCTTCAAACGTACTCATAGCAGTTCTGAAGTTTTCAAAAATTGATTATTAATCAATTTGAGAAATAATCTTTAAAAGAAGTTTCTAAATATTAAAAATAAGATCCAGTATATTTTAGCATTTGAATTTATTTGAATAATCTTTTATTTCAGACAATTAAAATTTATTAAACTTATATTAAGAGTGTTCTCTGGTAAAAGACTACATATTATAACACATGAATTTAAGATTAATTCAATAATGCTAGTATTGCAGACATTGTATCTAGATATATGGTTAAAGTATATGTATAACTTTGTGAAAGATATTAAAGAAAAGCTTTTGAATTACAAGAAATGATTAGTAAAATTTTATCTAAGCATTGCATGTGAACACTGAACAGTAATGTTTTTCTTGAATTGTTATTTACTAGGTATATACTTTATGATTGAGCAAAATCTATTTCATATCATTGTTTCTATAGATTAATTCGGTCAATTTGGAAGTCATCTTTGACGGTGAAGTAATATACTTGAAATGTTCAGTTAAAAATTAATTTAAATCAGTTTAAATTGAGTTAGGTCTGTGTATGTATGTATACATATTTACATATATAATAGTTTCTCCATGTTTTCGTTTTTCTCTTTTTTTCCAGTTTTTCAACAAATAACTTCAAAATATCTTTTTGTTCCTTGCATCATAAAAGCCAAACATACAAAATTGACTTAATTATTATTTGCATTACAATTGGATATATATATGCATATGTTTCTCTCTATCTTTTCCTTTACATTTTTTAAAAGCCTAAATTCATTTTTCATTCCCCTGCTTAAAGGTGCAATATGTTCAATACCAGACTGGAATAAATACTTGGTGAAACAAATTGGAAATAATTTTATGGAAAGCGGACAAGCATGGCAATCCACTAAGGTTATTTTCACTCCTCCTTGGTTTAGAAATAGTGTAAGAAACAAAGGAAGTTCCAAATGGGAAATTACAGAATGACAGTATGTGAGAGTAAAGAAAAAAAATCACTTTACTGACATATAAAATTAATTTACTGTAGAAATAGAAGCATGGAGCAGAGCTAGTAGTATATGATTTTTTTAAAGGGAGGTGCGGCAGAGAAGATATTAACGTAACAATTGTGCCGGAGGCAGCGTGGTAAAACTAATTCTCTTGGCGTTCTGAAAGACTGGTAGATTATACTGTTAGAACTGTGGACTCAACCGTCTACCTCCTGGAAATAGCCTTTCTTGTACAGTAGTCATTCTTTCTTCTCTAATCTTTGCATCACAAAAGCTATGAAATTTAGAGAGGAATTTTTGAGGCAGAGGGAATTGCAGAGCAAATTCCAAGGTGTCATCTTGGCAAGTATTGTGAAAATCCACGTAAAAATCTACAAGGCTGCGTGATCTTACATTCTCCTCCCCAAGTCCCTTCCTGTAAACTTTTAATCATTAACCTCAGGCTACTTCCCCAAAGATCTTCTGCATTCAAGTGTTGAGGACTTAGACTGCCTGGCAGGGAGCTGTTGGGGGGGGGGGGGCGGTAACAGTACTAAAACCTATAACCCTTATGCGTCGAGTTTTGGGGAAAGATTCTGCAGCTGGGTTTGATTCCCCCCCCCCCCCCCCCCATACTTGCTTCATCTTTTAAGTTCTTCTGTGAGCCTTTCCTTGAGAGGGGATTTTCTGTTGAAAATCCATAGACAGGTTCAAGTCTAACAGATCTCTACTAAGAGAGAGTCTGCAGTGGTGCCTGCAAGAGACCCGCAGACAACTGACTTAGCAAATTGGCTTGGAGGACCCTTCTATGAAGCGCTCTAAAGATGGAACTTCCATGCAGAGTATACTGTTCAGAGACTCAGTCCTGCGATCCTTCCTGTTTTTAGCCTTTTGAGACTGATTTTTCAGTTTTTCCCTTGATCCTAGCTACATCACATTTAACTCGTTCACAGTTTGGGGACACTTTTTGGCTGGGTATCTATTTGGTTTGGTTGCTTGGCTTTATTTTAGCGGATCACAAGGAGATGAACGGCAGTATTACTCTTATTTCTTAGGTGGGCTTTCAGAGACAGTTGAAGACAAAAAGCAAAATTACCTAGAACGTGAGCTAGCAGGGCCTGGCGAGAGGACGCTTCCCCACCACCACCGCCAATTAGCTATTCGACTTCTGCACAGCAGCCGGAAATCGGCTTTGCTGCATTTGGTACAGGCTGGAGCATCTCGCGGCAGCTGCGGCAGCGGTTGCAAATGTAGCTGGAGGCAGGAGCGAGGCGCTGTCCTCGGTGCTGAAAAGCAGAGAGGCTCGGTGGGTGCCGCAGTTCGGCAGACCCGAGGTCTCGCCCAGGGTTAGCCTCGAGCCCGGCTCCGAAGCGGCTTTCGCAGCGCCGCCGGGGCTGTGCGGGGTGCGGGGTGCGGAGCGGGGGAGGGGGTGGCCGCGCGCTCCTGCCGCGAGTCGCGCACGCGCGCCCGGAACTGCCTGCCCCTCTCGGTGACTTGCGTGTGCGTGTGTGTGTATGTGTGTGTGTGTATGTGTGTGTGTGGATGTGTGTGTGCGTGCGCGCGCGCGTGTGTGAGAGAGAGAGAGGGGAGAGAGGGAGAAGAGAGCGCGAGAGAGGGTGAGTGTGTGTGAGTGCATGGGAGGGTGCTGAATATTCCTAGGCGCTGGGACCACAGCGGCAGCTCCGCTGGAAACTGCATCCAGCCTGTCCTCTGGACTTCGGCGGCAGGGACTGGGAGCCAGGCATCAGCCAGCAGCCGCCAGCAGGACCTGGGAAACAGGAATTCTTTTGCCTCCACTTCAGGCTTTTAGCAGCTTGGTGCTAAATTGCTTTCTCAAAATGCAGAGGATCTAATTTGTTGAGGGAAAGGAAAAACAAACAAAAAAGACCACAAAACGGCCAAAGAAGGAAGAGGAGGAAAAGGAAAACAAAAAAGGGTATTTTGTGGATGCTCTACTTTTCTTGGAAATGCAAAAGATTATGCATATATCTGTCCTCCTTTCTCCTGTTTTATGGGGACTGATTTTTGGTGTCTCATCTAACAGCATACAGATAGGTAGGTATCCTTTGTGCTCTGCTTTTGAATTGTGCATAATTCGGTGGTAATCTTTGTTCACAGTGGACAAATTAATTCATGTCATGTAGACTTATGTCATACCTTGACTGCATTCCAGATTTAAACTGCCTAGAATGTATATGTATTTCTTAGGATAAAGGGGAAAAAGGGGGGCAAAATGACGCCTTTGATACAATAGAGGAAAAGTGCTTGTGGTGTTTGGCCCGGAATTGTGTTAATTCTTCTTTAACAACATTTTCCCATTTGTTCGGATGCGCTTGGGGTTTGGAGTGCAAAGCGTGTGATATCGGAGGAAAGGGCGAAAGATTCTGGCCCCATTCCTTGCGCTCAGACCCTTATCAGTATCGTGACCCCTTGGCTAGGTTTGGACCCTTGAACCCGGGACTTCCAAAAATCTAAGGATGGGTGTATTGGGTCCTAAAAGCACGAATTCAGAGACTCGGGGCTTTCGGTCGCAGGCAGGCTACCCTCCTTTCCCTTCTGGGCTCTGACACTATTCTGCTTGCTGTTTGTTCCTTGCAGGGGGGCTATTTCCCAGGGGCGCCGATCAGGAATACAGTGCATTTCGGGTAGGGATGGTTCAGTTTTCCACTTCGGAGTTCAGGCTGACACCCCACATCGACAATTTGGAGGTAGCAAACAGCTTCGCAGTCACCAATGCTTGTAAGTAATGAATATTCCTGCATTTCCGCCGGGCCGCACGCGGAAAGCCAGCGAGTGTGAGTGCGGGATGGTGTGTGAGCGGTGGTGTGCATGTGTGTTCCTCTGTGTGTGTGTGTGTGTGTGTGTGTGTGTGTATAGAGGATGAGTGGCTGCACACGCGCGTGCTTGTGACGGTGTTGGGAGAAATCTGGGGACCCCCCGCTGCCTGGGGGAGGGTGAAGAAGGAGCGAAAAGCCATGGCCAAGGGTGCGCACAGCAGCGCCGGGGAGAGGGCTGGAGCTGGGGGTGGCTTCCTTGGATACCGGGGCTTCACGCTTCTCCCGGGTGCCTGCGAGCTTCCCCAGCCTCGCCTGGCGCCCCCCACGGTGAGCGCCTGCTGGCACCGACCCACACAGAACACGCTGTTCCCCTGAGTGCGCGGGCGGGCCGACCCCAGCGGGGACCCCGTCGGAGCCGGGCTGCGAGCCCGGGCCGTCACAGTCCTCTCCCGGAGGCGTCGAGCACAGACCCACTGCCTCCCCATCCCCCGGCCCCTCCTGGGCCCGCTCTCTCTCTCTCTACAGACCCAGGGGTGGGGGGGGGGGGGGATGTGCTCTGGGCGCTGCCTCGACGGGACAAGTTGCTCCGAGGACGGCGGAGTTGGGCGCGGGGCAGTTACATAACGCCCACCCGAGGGGCGCGGCGCGGGGCAGAGCGCGGCTGACGCAGGCCTGGGGTGGGGGGGGCGGGGAGCGCGGTCCGGGGCTCTCCGCTCCGCTCTGGCCTGAAGTTGGGGGATGGGGGCGATGCATTGCACCCCCCACCCCCGGCACTCCTCCACCCCCTCGGGCCCCCGCGATCGGCCGATCCCCCGGGCCCGGCTCGCTTTGTTCTCCGGGCTTGCGGCCGGCCGCCCCCCGAAGGCGCGAGGAGCAGAGCCGGGAGCCGCGCGAGCCCGGCCGAGGTGGGCAACAGTGCAGCCGCCGATCAGCCATTTTAATCTTTGCAGTTGTTCCTCGTCCTGAACCGCGTCGCTGCACGCCGCAAACGGGCTCAGCCGTGCCCGGACCCGGGTCGGACTCGGGGGCCGCCGTCCCGCCGCGCCCACCCCCGCGCCGGCCTGGGCAGCGCGGCCGCGGGCATGGCACCTCCCGCCCAGCTCCCGAGCTGCCATCACTTCCTGCACACCCGCCCCGGGGACCCTGCCGGGCCGGGTGTGCTCAGCTGTGCTTCCTCCCGGAGCCTTGGGGGGCTGGGCAGGGAGGGACGGGGGGTGGGGGGTGGAGGGGCTTTGCAGATGGCTCACCTCCCACTTGGGCGACAGTGTCGAGGAGCTAGCGGAAAATTACCACCGCCCAAAAGCCCAACTGCAGTGTTCCCACATGAGACAAACAACCGGTTGCCATGCCACTTCCCCCCTAGATCAGGCATTAATCATACATGGGGGGGCTAGAGCCTGAGGATCAGAGCAAGAGCATCGTCAACTCGTTTGGAAACTACTGGCAGCCCGGAGGAAGGATGGAGACGTGAATTTTCTCTGACTGCTAGAACGGGGACCAGTTAGCTATGGTCACAGAAACCCAGGAACCCAGGGTTCAGTGACTTAAAAAGAACCTATTTAAGGTTTCAGCTGTATGATATTAAAAGAGAAAGGGAGAGAGACAGAGACAGACAGAGACAGACAGAGATAGAGGCATAGAAAGAAGAGAACTGGAGATAAAAAAGAAACATACAGGCAGAGAGAGGGAGGGAGGGATGGAGAGAGAGGGAGAGAGAGAGAGAGAGAGAGAGAGAGAGAGAGAGAGAGAGAGAGAGAGAGAGAGAGAGAAGAGAGAAACTCAAAGTGGATTCTCAGGTTTAAAGTATCTCCATAAAAGAATATGAGACGGTTGGAAAAATCTTAATTCTGTGCATACATAAGAAACCACTGTAGTTTCATTTCTGGGGGCTCTTATAGTTGGTCTCTTTGCCTACCAGATTTACTTATTTGATTTAATATCAAGTTTCCATGTCTTTTTGCCTGAGAGACAATTATGCTAAGTATCTAAATGTACACCATTGTACGAAAAACTCTTTGGAAATGCAAGGAATTGTGTGAAAATTCTTTGCAAACTAATGACCTTAAGAGCAAGAATGTGATTATTGGAAGATTGGAGATTTCTTTTACATGTAGTTGACAGCTATATATTTTTTGAAATGGTCAGTGATTGATAAGTTTGCTATTGGTGAAAATTATGAGAACGCCCGACTTAGAAAATAAAAGTGATACGCTAATTGAACAAAATAGATATTTCTTGATTTCAACAAATGTTGCATTACTATATTTGGGCTTGGGAAATATCAAATATTGTGGTTAATATGTTAGGTGGATAGGTTAAATCCATAGTCTCAATATTTGTGAAAGGATTTATTTTCAATAAAATTCTTATTGAAGTAAAATAAGCATGCAAGGTGTTTCCATACAACACATACATAACACCACAGATTTTAAAAGAATAACTAAATCCATGTAATCAAATCCTATATTTAATTTTTAAAAGACCCTACAATTTATTGGGCTCAGTTCTGAGAAACTGAGGAAATAAGATTTTTGTTTTACAAAGATTTTTGTCTCTCGGATGCTAAAGCTGAAATGAAACTGTGAAACTTCAAATTCCAAAATTATTCCTTCTTGGTTTATTTTTTTAGAACAGCAAAAAAAAAAAAGATGGGCTAAAAAGTGAGCATATTTTCCAATGTCTATCATGGGAATTTCTAATTATTTGCACTCCCATGGTATAAGTAATATTGATGATCACTTCAAGAATTATTGAGACTGTTATGAACAAGATTCATTAGACAGAATTTTCTGGAATTGACATTGAATCATTGACTGGACAAATGACAATATTTTTTGTGATTCAATTTAATTCTTTTAGGAGTTGCGCAATCTAGAGTCTTCAAAATAAACGGGTTATTTGTATCTCTCTTTGTTTTGTTTTTGCCAAGGGCAAAAGAAATACAACATTAATTGAATGAGAGAAAAAAAGACAAGGAGAGAGAAGAGAGAAAGAGAGATGCTTATGTATTATACAATTGGAAACTCAACAGTTAAAAAATGAATGGGAATTACCAATAGTAGATTTGTTAAGATGAGTCTTAATTTTGTCCCTTGTAAAGAATTTGCATTCTCACCTTCTCAGTAAGGGGAATCTATGGTTATTGCTCTATAGGCTGGAATCAGAAGCATCAATTATGTGGTCACCTAAAACCAATAGAATTTTTCCTTCAACAATGTATAGAATTTGGTTCTTTAATTCTATTATTAATATTTCAATACAAATATATAAAATAGCATGATGTTTCTCCGAGATAAACCATAAAAAAGTGCATATGGATAAATTCATACACTAAGAATTTTTAATGCCTTAATAATCTAATTTCAATAGAAAAGATTTCAGTTTACTAATTTCTGAGTTGGGGGAATTTATTCGAAAATGCCAAGGTTGACATTGATTTAAGGGCCCAGGGATATCAACTGAATGGGTTAAGGTTATGCAAACTAAATGAAGTCATTATATTCTGAACTGATAAAAATGACTGTGTTTTGCACTGAACTCCCACATCTCTCTTTTTCACAGTCACTGAAGTATAATGCAAGTACCTGTTTGTTCCCATTGGTTTCCATGGGTACCTGAAGAAATAAAGACAGATTGACAGATTTCCAATTTCTTTCTTTTCCTCCCCCAGCCCTCCCTCAGTTCCCATCCATCTCTCTTTTCTTTCCTTGTTTTTTTTCTTCTTAAAGATAATAGAAAGGTTTTTTTCCTGGTTTTTGTTGTTGTTGTTGTTGTTGTTGTTGCATCAAACATCTCTTCATTTTGGGAAAATACAAACGATAAAAGAAAGAGACTAGTATTTGATGTGTTCAACAGTTGAAATTAGTAATGGACACAAACCAGTCAGCCTGCCTTCCTTCCTTCCTTCCTTCCTTCCTTCCTTCCTTCCTTCCTTCCTTCCTTCCTTCCTTCCTTCCTTTCTTCCTTTCTTCCTTCCTTCCTTTCCTCCTTGCTTCCCTCCCTTCCTTCTTTTCTTCCTCCTTCTTTCTTTCCTCTGGTTCACCTGCTTCCCTCTCACTCTCAACCTGCCCCCCTTTTTTTTACATACCTATGACTTATTAGAGAATAAATAAATGATTTTCTCATAATTAATTTGGAGCCATGGCACAGCGGGTAGGGCATTTGCCTTGCACGTGGCCATCAGGGCCAACGCAAGTTCGATTCCTCCACCCCTCTTGGAGAGCCTGGCTAGCTACCGAGAGTATCTTGCCCGCACGGCAAAGCCTGGCAAGCTACCCGTGACGTATTCGATATGCCAAACACAGTAACAAGTCTCACAATGTTACTGGGCCCGCTCGAGCAAATCGATGAACAATGGGAGGACAGTGACAGTTTCTCCTCTATGCTATTTCAACTAGTTGACATAACCTTATAGGTCCTAGTTGCTTTCATAGTGTCCTAATATCCGTCTAAGAAGTTTAGTATGAGAAGGTTCAGCTATTGTAGTGGTTTTATACAAAATCCCTCAATAAATCAATATTCTTATTAAAATAGATCTTAGTATTCACTGTTGAGCAGTATCACATACTGTATATTTCTTAACCACAGACAACAAATTTTAGGGACATAGTAAATATTTTTGGATTCTTAAAATTCAATATGCTGTAATGCTGTGCTTAGAACTGAAGTTTGCTTAAAATGAACTGACTAGAGGGAAATAAACACCAGTTGTTGACTCCATAAGAATTAGAATTTAAATATTAGCTCCTAAGTGACTAATATCTTAGTCTATTCAAAAATAATTCTATATTATTGTTTCATAAAAATTAGGAAAATATTAAAGAAACAGCAGATAAAAATCTGATTTTTCTCTAAGCCACCAGATGGAGATGTTGGAGAAAATATTGTTCTTTGGTAAAACTGTTGCGCACAATGAATACCTTTTGAGACACTATCAACAAATTTTAGAGAAATTGAAATATCTATGTATATATATACATATATGCACTGCCTGTGTCTTTGATGACTTAATATGCTGCTAGAAAAGGATATCTGATTCCTTTTAAAAGGTGTGCATTCAGTTTTATTTTGAATTTTATTAAATATTACTTAAAATTGCTTCATAAAGGCTCTCATACACGGCATTGATTTTAAATGCCCTTCTAAGCACTGCATTCTAAAACCATGCTTTTCATATTTAACTCAATTTTCCGGATTTAATTTTTAAGATATGTTTCTTACATTGAAATTTTGTCATGAATTATTGAAATTGTGTATTTGTGTTTGTCAAATTAGTTCATGTTTATTAAACTTTATTATGCTTTGCTTGACTACAATTCTGTGTAGGTTATATATATATATGTATAGATGTATGTCTATATTTGTGAGGGTTTAATTATAGATTTTAAGTAATTATATAATTTTTTCATTATAATGTTTTGCCATTTTCATGGAAATTACTAAAACCGGAGTTACCAATTTTAATGTATGCAAGCATTTCATAAAATAAGAATCACCTTGGTTGTTATTAAGAAATGATGGAATTGCCAGCACGAAGCAAGCTATCAATACATAAGCTAGAACTTTGTACCTTTAACCTGGTGGTCTATACATTGAGCTCTCTTCAATTGGAGATTACAAAGGAAGAAATAGTTCCTTGTGTGTAAGAATAATTGACTCATCATTGAATACTGTGTAGTCTAATTTTCAATTTTATTTATCACAAAATATTTTCAATAGAACGACACATTGACCATATTAAGCTGTATATTAAAAAGTGACATTGGTAAAAATATTCTACTTTAGGAAAAGAGAAATGAAGTATTTAAATAAAAAAAATAGTATTTGAAACTATGGGAACTTGGCATTACTAAAAATGCTAAGTTAAAATTTAGACTTGTGTGATTCATTTTGGAGGAGTAGCTAACTTTAAGCCTCAAGTTAGATAGGTGTGGAGTGTTTTACTTTCATCTCAAATCTTTAAAACCGGGTTCGATTCTCCGACATCCTTTATGGTCACCCAAGCTCGGCCAGGAGTAATTTCTTAGTGCAGTGTCAGGAGTAAACCCTGATTATCTCCAGTTGTAGTACCCCTCTCGCCCCCCCAAAAAAAACCCCAAAACAAAAACAAAATTCCCCTAAACCAAACCAAATTCCAAAAACCCATAGATTGTTTGCACTGAGACTTTATACCAGTGGAATGCTGATTCATGGCCACCTCTCAGATTGTTACATAAGCTGTTTCCATAGCATTTTACAACTTTCAAACCTCCAGAAGCTTCCCCAAATTCAAAGGAAGTCTATGAATAAAGGAGTCCTTCCTTTCTCAATTATTCCTCATGTGTTGACATATAATTGAGTTTTCAAAGACAATTCCTTTTTTCCTCTCTTCCTGATCCTCCTCCTATTTAAAAAGTCAATAGGAGTTGCTTATCTGAAGCAAATGCTATTGCAAGAGATAAAATTTAAATTGAAATAGAGAATGGTCTCTATCTCTTTAAGGAGCAGAAGATACATTACAGAGAGCCAAACTCCAGTACAACATTTACACATTTTTTGAGATGTTAATGGATACTGGGTAAATTATAATTCATCCCCCCACCCAGAAGATTTCCATAATCTTATTATTATAATAGCTCTTTTATTATGGCAACTTTCTATTAAAATTTTTCAGGTTTTCTTTAATGATCTGAATAGCTGCAAAATGTCTTACATTATTATGCCTCTTCAGTACAATTAGGAAATTAGTTGTTGAATTTATTGTTAGAACTTTTAAAACACCTGATACCAAAATGTTATGTACCAAGTAGAGTTTACTCATTTGAAAATTAATACTAAATGCAGTTTTTACAGTGGTGTTGGAGACCTGTTGTTTTCCAATATTCAACATAAATTTGGTCATTTTTATTGCCATAATTTATAGCAACTAACTTAAAAATGAATTAGAAAAGGAGAATGTGGACACCTTCTTGCTACCCTCCTTTTTTGCTTCTTGGGTCAGTCCTCATTCTGCACTCAGGAATTACTCCTTGCAGTGCTCAGGGAACCATATGGGATGCTGGGATTAGAACCTGGGTGGGCTGCATGCAAAGCAAATACCCTAACCACTGTGCTATTGCTCCAGCCCCATCTGTGCTTCTTGAAGGTAGCATTGTACCTTTGTTGTACTCATGTCCTACATAAATTCTTGACTAGTTTTCAGTGCTTTTATTAAACAATCCAATGCTTTTATGAAATCACCCAGTATGACAGCAAAATTTTATTGTCACAAAACCATATTTAAGTCAGATTTTAGCTTTTGCTCTATATTTGATTTTCAGAAGAAACAATTTACTTGTTATCTGCTTCAAATTGTACTAGAATAGAGATATATTCATTCTGTCATCAAGGTGTGTTCAAAGTTATTATCTATCTCTAAAGCTACATTGAGATGTTAATATGAGTTGCTGAAGATATGTAGAACAGACATTTTAAAGAGAATTTATTAGTGCTAATTATAAGAACAAGCAAAAGCCATATTGCAAGTGGTTAGAATATACAATTCTACTCTAAGCTCATGAAAGTAATAGACGTTTTTAACTTCAATTCTAGTTTTGACTTTTAGTCACATGTCGTGATTGAACATATTCCTTAAATGACCACAGAATTGTCAAATTTTACCCTTTTTGCCACCAGAATATTAAGATGTGGATTTACTTTATTATTTAATAAAATCTAGTTGTTACTTTTTAATTTTTAAAATATATTTAGACATTCAGCGCGCGCCCAACGTGGGGCTTGATCCAAAACCCTGAGATTAAGAGTCTCATGCTCTACCAACTAAGCTAGCCAGGCAGGCTGGAGCAAAAGCACAGAGGTAGGGCATTTGCCTTGCATGTGGCAGGCGTGGTCAAGCTGGGTTCGATTTCGCCGTCCCTCTTAGAGAGCCCAAGCTACCGAGAGTATCTCGCTCGCACGGCAAAGCCTGACAAGCTACCTGTGAAGTATTCGATATGATAAACCCAGTAAGAACAAGTCTCATGATGGAGACGTTACTGGGCCCACTTGAGCAAATTGATGAACAACGGGAGGACAGTGCACAGTGCAAATATATTTAAACTTTTATTGAATTAAAGAGCTGTGATTTTTCAAAGTTAATGAAAGTTGAGTTTTAGGCATTCACTGTTCCAATACCAATCCCACCATAAGTGTCAACTTCCCTCCATCAGTAGCACTGTAAACTGTTCTCCCATTGTTCATCAATTTGCTCCAGTGGGCCTAGTAATGTCTCCATCATGAGACTTGCTGTTACTGTGTTTGGCATATTGAATACGTCACGGGTAGCTTGCCAGGCTTTGCCATGCAGGCGAGATACTCTCCATAGCTTGCTGGGATCTCCGAGAGGGAAGGAGGAATTGAACCCGGCTGGGCCAGGTCAGCCATGTGCACGGCAAATGCCCTATGTGCTGTGTTATGGCTCCAGCCCCCTCCATCAGTATTTTGGCAAAATTTTTAAATAGTTCCGAATTGTAGAATACACTAATTACTTTTAGACATTATCCGTTCATGAGAAAATTCAGAAATTTATGGACACATTTTGTTGTAGTGGACGAATAATAATAATAATTTTAGTGAAACTTTTTTATATTCATGCCTTTTTTTCTGTCTTATTTTGTGCTGGCCATCTTTAGGGCTTGTTTTCCAGTAATTTCTTTTGAGCAGTTTTTAAAATATTAGTAATTTTTTCAGCAAAAACAAAATAAGTCATTCTATTTTTATTTTTATACATTAATAAACATGCCAACAACAAAAAACCAAAATGTCTACTTTTAGTGGGTAGCATAAAAATTTAGAGTTTTGACATTGTATCTGTCACCAGCAAAATGGAACATGTAGGTTTGGGAGATAAAGTCACTGATTATAGAAAGGAAATTTGTAATTTTAGTATTTCAACTTGTATAAACTTAAAATATATAAATTTAGAAGGTTTAAATTGTATTTACATTCTAGATTTTATTAAATTTAATATCATTTCACATCTCCTAAACAAATAACATACACATTCTCTTTAGAGCTTTGCTATGGAAACTATTCTTTAGAATATTAATTTGTAGTTTTTATAGTTTCCTTCTGGGTATGTTATTTTTTGTTTCTCTATTTTGTTTTCTTGATTTTCCAGTATTTAAAATATGAGCACAGATTGCTTTAAATTAAGAAATGTCTACATTTGATTAGGGTTTCAAATTTCTCTGGATGTATTAATTTTCATGTATAATTAATTTCAAATTATAAATATTACAATATTAATTTATCTTATGATTCTTTGTTACTTCCTCTGATAGAATTTCATCAAACCCCAAGGTGCCCTTCCTTTAAGATGTTATAGTATAATCTTTCTAAATACCCAAACCTGCCAATGGGATTGATGTAAATATTTTTCTATAAATTGTTCGTAATAAATTGGGCTAGAGTGATAGCACAGTGGGTAGGGCATTTGCCTTGCATGCGGCTGACTTAGGTTCGATTCCTCCACTCCTTTCGGAGAGCCAGGCAAGCTACCGAGAGTATCCCACCCGCACGGCAGAGCCTGGCAAGCTCCCTGTGGTGTATTCAATATGCCCAAAACAGTAACAACAAGTCTCACAATGGAGACAGTCCTGGTGTCCACTCAAGCAAAATCGATGTACTGGGAGGACAGTGCTAGAGTGCAGTAAATTTTAGTGAGGTGTTGCTGTATTCTTCATCTCTTAAATAGAATATGGCTTTGATTGTTTATCAGAGCATAATTTTTGTCTTTCAGAACATCTTAATATATTGCTTTCTCTTCTGTAAAATGAGGATTGGCTTACATTTCTCATAGTAAACTTTACAGATTTACACAATAGTAGTTGCTCATTCTGATATAGTGATTTATGTTGCTAATTTCAGAGATTCAAATTCCCCTGAGAACTTTTTAGGCAAATATACTTAGCTCCATACTTATAGATGTACAGTAGAGAAGTAAGCTAACAGGAACTAACAACGTTTCTTATGTAATTTTCCAATTAATATGCTGATTTGATACAATGATTTAAACTAATACTAGAGACACAGGTTTTAATTTATTATCTCTTGGAAAGCTGATGAAATAAGTGTTTTCCAAAAATTTTTAAAATGGGATTAGTATTTTGTTTCATCTGCAAACACCAAAAAAGGAAGACATTACTGAAAATTCTGTAAATGTTAAATGCAGATTTGCTGGACTTTGTGTGAATACTGATATTGTTCACTTACTCTTTCCACCATCGATATATTAGAGCAAACAAGATGATGGTAGATGTGCTGCATGATTTGGTGACATTAAACACAGAAGTTTCATAGTGCTGTTTCCCCTGGGAATCAGCTGTCTAAATATTATTACTAATTAGTGCCTTGACTTTCTTTTCAGAAAGAACAGGAGACTTTGGAAAGGCCTCATTCTGTTTTATTAAGAAAGTCTCTTGAAAGATTGAAAAATTCAAAAGAATTACTTTGTCAGAAATTCCTTCCATTAAAGAATGGAGGAATTGTTCCTGGGGGACTATTATCATTGTTAATGAGTAAAAATAAAGAAGTTATAGAATAAGCTATCTTTTTTTTTTAACCTCTGGCTTTTCTAATTCTTATGCTGCTACATTTTGTAGTTGAAAACAGCATGTGGATTATTTTATACCATGTAGTATAACTTGGGCAAACATTTTTTTATTTTGCTTTTGGGGCTGGCACGATAGTACAGTGGGTAGGGCATTTGCCTTGCATGCGGCCAACCCGGCCAAACCGGGTTCAATTCCTCCACCCCTCTCGGAGAGCCCGGCAAGCTACTGAGAGTATCTCGCCCACATGGCAAAGTCTGGCAAGCTACCCGTGATGTATTTGATCTGCCAAACACAATAACAACAGGTCTCACAATGGAGACGTTACTGGGCCCACTTGAGCAAATCGATGAACAATGGGAGGACAGTGCTACAGTGCTATAGTGCTTTTGGGGTCACACCCAGCGATGCTCAGGGGTCACTCCTGACTCTGTGCTCAGGAATTACTCTTGGCAGTGCTCGGGGGACTATATGGGATGCAGGGGATTGAACCCGGGTCGGCCTCATGCAAGGCAAACGCCCTACCTGCTATTCTATCATTCCAGCCCCTGGGAGCATACATTCTTGCTCTTTTTAAAGGAAGCCAGTATATTCCCAAAGTCAAGTTGTATTAATACAAATACTATATTAATATTAATATGTTAATATTAATATAAAGATATTTGAGCTAGGCATGGGACACATTGGATAAATCTCACATGCTTACCTTCCAAATGCTTATCCCTGGTACTGTCATTTAAAACTGCTGCAAGGGGGAATTTAATAAATATTGGTCTTTTCCTCCTAAATTGGGCTGGAGCGGTAGCACAGTGGTAGGGCGTTTGCCTTGCATGCAGCCGGCCTGGCCGAGCAGGGTTCTATTCCTCCACCCCTCTTGGAGAGCCTGGCAAGCTACCGAGAATATCTTGCCTACACGGCAAAGCCTGGCAAGCTCCCTGTGATGTATTCGACATGCCAAATGCAGTAACAAGTCTCAAAATGGAGATGTTACTGGGCCCGCTTGAGCAAATTGATGAACAATGGGAGGACAGTGCTGCCTGTTGTCCTCCTAGGTCACCTTTCAGTAAATCATTTGTGTTTCTTGATGGATACTATACATGCACATAGAATATGTATAACATACACAATTTTTTACTGCTTTGAATGGTCCTATTTAAATTAGAACTTCTCCCCTCCCCCCCAAAAGTTTCATTGAAATTTATTTAGGAAGATATGATGGGAGAGAAAGGGAGAAGTACACATTTGATACAGAACAAAGGTTTCTCCAAATTGCAAATAAGCAAACAAAGAAACACAGAGACAAGCAAGCCAGGTCCCTGTTCAGGGATTTTGCTAAATATTAGTTCAGGAAAGAAGCCTCAATTACAACTCATCTCCTCTTTCTTGTAGCTCTGTGCAATACTTTTGGGTTTAGCTTACTTTGTTGAGCATTTGTTTCCCTCTTTTTAAAGGTAAAGGTAAAGGCCCTCCCGTTGATCGTCGATTTGCTCGAGCGGGCCCAGTAACGTCTCCATTGGAGACTTTGTTGTTACTGTGTCTGGCATATCGAATACTCTCGGTAGCTTGCCGGGCTCTCCGAGTGGGGTGGAGGAATCAAACTCGGGTCGGCCATGTTGGCCGCTTATAAGGCGAACGCCCTACCCGCTGTGCTGTTTTTAAAAGTGTGTAAAAATAGGTTTGGACAACATGGATTGTTGTACAATACATTGTGAAATAATCATTGTGAGTGTAATAATCAAGCCAAAAGTCTTTTGCATTAAAAAGCTTGGCAGCATTTGGGGCTGGAGTGGCTGACAGTGGGTAGAGTGTCTGCCCCATTGAACTCTGCCAACCCTACATCTCGTCCCCAGCACCACATTTGGTCCCCCTGAGTCCCTCCAGGAGTGATTCCTGAGTGCAGAGGCAGGAATTAGCTCTGAGCATCACCAGTTGGGCTCCCCTAAAAAACAAAAATGCAAGGGTTGGGAAGATAAGACAGGGAGCTGTGTCTTGAAGCGGGCTTAAACCAGTTTGATCCAGGAGCACTTGTGCCACTGAGTATTGCAGGGCTAGTTCCGGAGGGTTTGGTGAGCACAATTGGGATGGCCCAGATCCCGCCCTCATGACCCCACCCTCTCCTGCTAGCATCACTGCATTTTTGAGCTTTCAATCAACCACTGTTTAGTTTGCTGGCTTTGCTCATGGGTTTCCAGAGTCGTACTTAAAAGGCCACTCAAATACAGTAAATCACTGCTACATATTAGATCAGGGACATGATTCAAAAGATATGCATGTGGGGTTGGAGCGAAAGCACAGTGGGTAAGGCGTTTGCCTTGCACGCGGCAGACCCGGGTTCCATTCCCAGCATCCCATATGGTCCCCTGAGCACCGCCAAGAGTAATTCCTGAATGCACAGCCAGGAGTAACGCCTGTGCATTGCCGGGTGTGACCCAAAAAGCAAATAAAAATAAAAATAAAAATAAAAAGACATGCATGTTCTTGTGCACGTAGGAGTCCCACTTGGTACCACAAGTATCAAAAAGGAACCCTGGAGCATTTCTGGGTATTGCCCAACTTCCCCAAATAATAGTAATGCATATAAACATAGTACATATATATAATAAAATTTATTTTATATATATGTTGTTAACTCTATATTGCACGAATGTATTGAGCTCTGCCTATTTTCTCTAGGAGTTGAGTATATGAAGTTTTGCCATTGGTATATCATTGGTTATATGACAAATGATTTGTTTTCACTGGTGTTTAAGGTTAACACTCTCTGTACACTTTTCTGAGTGTGAACTCATTTCTGGTTCTAGGTCTATTTATTGTTTATTGATTTTTCACATTTAACGTAATGCATGCTTTATCTTGTGTTTTAGCAGTTTTTGTCCAGTTTTATCTTTAAATCTGTTAATGAGTTTTTTTAATCATAATTTTAGTTAAAACTTTTTATGGAACATAGCTTCTTAATTTTTATTTAGTCAAATTTAGAACTTGTTTTCTTTATACTTCTTTGGGATTTTGATCCTTGCCTAGCAAGATTTTTTTATTTCAAGCTTATTAATTTCAAGATAAAGCCATACTTTTCTTTAATGTTTTAAATGAATCTTTGACACATCTTAGTTTATTAGGTGTAATTATTAAAATCAGTACTTTTTACGTGTTTACTTTATAAAACTAGTTGTCACAACATATATGAGATAATCTATATTTTACTCATTCTTTTAAAATGTCATCAGATTTTCTTCTTGAGTAAACACCTGCACTGGAAGTAAAAATCAAATAGGAAGTTTTCCTAGAAAATAACATCAGGCAGGATGAAGACTCTCTCACAGGCAGAGGATTCTAAAGTTATGCAGATCCATGTTCCTGACTGGTGCTATTCTTATAAATTGTGCTTTTGTGTCACTTGGGGTCTCAGATCAATAAAAAAGGATGTTAGATTTTGAACACTAACTGAGCCCAGAGGGATAAATAAGGGATGTTGCTATATTTTTTGGCATGAGTCAAGCACTAAATTGACTGTTAGTTTTACACATTTCTTAACCTATAAGGCGTAAATAATGCATTATGATTGTGGCTTTTTTTTTTGTATATCAGTTTGAAGATCATCCTGCGTAAAAATCAATAGGTGTATTAGTAATATATGAAACTAAAGCCCACAATTCACATGCAACAACATAAAGGAATTTAGGTAGATAATTGGGATTTTTACCTTAATTTTTTCATAAAACCAGTTATATGCTTTTTTAATACTATTTATTATATAAATCTGACTTAAAGCGTAACACTAAATAAAATATTAAAATGTTATTTGCATCAATGAATTCTTCTCAGTTAACATTTTGTTTCACCTCACAAACTGTGTATTTCTGGTCACTCATCAGGGAGATTAATAAGTTTCCAGTCATTAAATTTTGAGGAGCATTGAACAAGTATGGGTAAAAAAGGATCCCAAGTTTGGTATCTAATTGATTCCTTTCTATGAATATTGAAATGGAAAGATGGTTAACTTTCAAAAAATCTTCATAAAAATATTTCATTATATTTTGTCGACTTTTGTTTTACTATTTCTTTTGGTGAATGGAATTTGGTAAAAATCAGATAAATGTATTGCTCTGTTAATACTTTTTTGACAAATGAATTGTCCTGTCAATACTTTTTGTGCTAACACTATTTTTAAAAAGTTAAATACTGGGGCTGGAGCGATAGCACAGCAGGTAGGGCATTTGCCTTGCATGCGACCGACCCAAGTTCGAATCCCAGCATCCCATATGGTCCCCAGAGCACCACCAGGAGTAATTTCTGAGTGCATGAGTCAAGAGTAAACTCTGAGCATCAGCATCACCGAGTGTGACCCCAAAACAAACAACAACAACAAAAAGTTAAGTACTTCGCAAACATTGTCTTAGTTTTAGTGATTTATCATTCACTAAATTACATAAGGCAGAAGAAAGTAAAAATTAAAAACCATTTGGTCTACTCTATTAAATATGGATGATGTACACTAAAGGGCAGATGTAGCACAGGACTGATAAAAAGAACAAGGTCAAGGTAGAATAAGGAGGCAGAATCTTTGAAAAGATTCCTTTCATGCAACACGAACCTTGTCTTTTTAAAGATTGTTTTAAAAAAGATTGTTTGTCTCTTTAGTCTAAATATGTATTTACTTGTATCACAATAACTTTTTCTGTAAATGAATACCTCAAATTTGCATTAGCTTTCCATTTACATTTAATTTCCTTTGGCAATATCAGATTTGAGAGCACCTTTTAATTATCTGTGCTTTCACCATTTTTATTCATTTTTATTTATTTCCAAGTTTCTCTGAGAGCTTTGACATTTCATAACATTTCCGAAATGAATCACATGCAGGGCACAAACATTTAAATATTCCTGGAAAATTAGTATAAAATTATTTGTAATCTCTCAGAATATTTTCTTAATTATAAAATTAACAATATTAACAAGGTAGAAAATTAGAAAGCCTTTAAAGAAAACTAAAAATCATCACTAACTTTGCCAAAGTGATAAATACTTAACACCTATGTGTGTTTTTGTTCTTAGTGCTATGCCTAAAAGATTTTGAATGACAATACAATTTTAAACTTAATTATCATATGTACATTATATTTTAATTAATAATTTTCTACTTTGTAGGTTTTGTTTCAATCTATTAGAAAAATACTGCCGTAAATGAAAAGTTTTTTTAAACTTAAGTAAACTTTTTTGCATTAGTCTATCATTACAGTCTTAACAAGATAAATCTTAAAACATTATTTTATAGAATATTTTGGTAATCTTTTAAATCCAAATTTTATCTGAATATGGTTTGCAACAGCTAAAAACACGGAAAGATAATGGAAAATCACTTGTCTCTGCATACACCTACTTGTTTGACTCTTTTTCCCTACAAATTATCAATTTTAACCATTTTCTATTATACCTCTACTGACTAACTTTATATAAATAACAAAACAGTTCTAATAATTTTGTGTTACACTCTTGAATTTTCTGGTTTGTTTCGGTGGCCACACCTGGCTGTGCTGAGGGCTTATACCCTGACTCTGTTCAGGAGGATCTCTGCGAACATAGGTGATGCTGGGAATTCAGCTGAATCCGCCACGTGCAAGGCAAGTGCCTTTTCTCTGTACTATTACTCCAGGCCTTGTATTTCACTGTCAATTACAATGTTGTTGAAATATCCTTATTTTAGTAGTTAGAGATGTGTGCTTTCAATTATCTGTTTTTATGGAACTAAGGCTAGCTCAGTGTGCTTAGCATACGCTTTGCATGCTGGAGACCCTGGGTCTGATCCTTCACAACACACGGTTTCTCCAGAGCATTGCAGGGAGTGACCCTTCAGCACAGAACCAGGAGTAAGCGCCATGAATATGACCTCAAAACAAACAAAAAACTCCAAAAACCCATAAGACATTTTTATAGTCAAGATTGAAAATATTTACATTATTTTCTCTGTTTAATTTATCCTCTATTAATATACTTTACATACAGGTTAGTTTAAGATATAACTAGGTCATTTTATTCTAGTCTTACTAACACGTTTACCCTCTTATGCAATCCAGATAGATTTTTCTAGAGTCTTTGGTAGGACTGTTATCTTGAATGGCAATACCTTTTCATTATTGATAATGTGACTTGACTTGAGGCCCTCCCGTTGATCATCGATTTGCCTGAGCGGGCCCAGTAATGTCTCCATTGGAGACATGTTTTTAATTTTTGGTAATGTATTTATTTTCTTTTGATTTGTGGGACACACCTGGTAGTGATTAAGGTTTATTTGTGGCTCTGTACTCAGGAATTAATCTTGGAGAGGCCTGGGGGTCCATGTAGGTTGCTGGAGACTGAACTGTGATGGCCACATGCAAGGCAAGAGCCTTGACTGCTGTACTATATCTTCAGTGTGATAAATGTCTATTTTTAATGATTAATATTTAAATGCCTTTCTTGAGATACTGATGTTTTCAATAGGTTCAGTCAAATAAATAAAAACATTGCAGTATGGCATGTTCATGTCAGTTTAATTTATTTTATGGTTTTGAGATCCATATGCACATTTTTTGCTATTACTTTGTTTTGAATTTTGGATCATAATTGGTGGTGCTCAGGGATTACCTTGGCTTTGTGCTTAGGGATCATGCCTAGCATACTTTGGGGAACATATGCAGTGTCGGGGATTGAACTAGATTCAACAGAAAGCAAGGCATGTGCATAAACCCTGTGCTATCCCTCTAACCCAGCTTTAATCCATTTTTAGTTAATTTTTTGAGTGATCCAGTTTTATTCTTTTGCTTGTAAGCTGTTTATTTTCACCAACTTCATTTTTGGAAGGTATCGTTATATCTTTTTTATTGTTATATCTTAATTGTATGCTGTTGGCTCATTTACTATAAATTTAACTATCCATATGTATGAGACTTTAATTCCACATTTTCCGTTTTATTCTATTTATCTGAGTCTCTGTTTGATTCCAATACCACACTGTTTTGATTATTGTTATTGTGGATTTGTAGGTTAGGTTTCAGTTAGGGAGTCTGATACCTTTATTCTTCTTAGCACAGTGGATATGGTGTTTGCCTTTCACGTGGCCAACCCGGGCCAACCCCGGATTGATTCCTCTGCCCCTCTCAGAGAGCCTGGCAAGCTACCAATAGTATCCTGCCCACATGGCAGAGCCTAGCAGGCTCCTTATGGCGTATTCGATTTGCCAAAGGCAGTAACAAGAAGTCTCACAATAGAGATGTTACTGGTGTCCACTTGAGCAAACAGATGAACAATGGGAGGACAGTGCTAAAGTGCTACAGGAAAAACACACAATTATAAGTGTTTGTAAGTACCGCACACATGAAGGTACTGGCAGAGGGACAAAGTCACGCGGGTTCCGGGGCCGAGATCTCCAAGCCTACTCGGATTTGGGCCGAGAATCCTCCACCCAGATTCTCCAAATTCCAGTAGGCGGGGGGGGGGGGGGGGTCACACCCACCAACTGGCCCCCTGGCGCCGTGTAATCCCATCAATGGCCAAGACTCAGAGACTATAAAAACCAGCTCCTGGAACCTATTATATGTAAAGAGTTACTTTACATAGCTGTACTAGTGATTCTTATTTAATCTTATCTTTTTATTGTATTTAGTTATTTTTCTTTATTTTTGCAATATTTCTATAAAACATATTCACAGTTTGGATCTTTACTACCTTGATCTTTTGGGAAAAGCTTTATATCAGTAACATGGTTGGATATTTATATCTTTTTTGATACCTGATCCTAAGATTTGAATTTTGAATGTAGTGATTAATATAAGCTTCAATCTTCAATTCTAGCTTCTTTACATTGAGTGTAAGGAATATTAGATCATCATATATATTTGAACATATATGGATCATCCAATGAGCAAATCAATTTGCTAGAAGAAAAATTATTCACCAAGTACATTTGTTAGGATAAAGAAGAGTTTAGGAGAGTTAGGAATTTTATTTCTTACTGTAAAATTTTCATTGTTCTTTTTCTTATGAATAATGAAGATGATTCCAGTCTAAGAAAATAAGAGGCACTGAGGATATGATTACACACACACACACACACATACACACATATAATATATATATATATATATATATATAGAGAGAGAGAGAGAGAGAGAGATGTGTATATATATATGCTGGAAGGTGTAAATAGCATTTTTCCTCATGAAGTTTACTAAGACTAATTTCTATGTATTTTAATGTTAAAAATACTGTTAAGATGGCTGATCTTACATAACTCATCAGAAGAGTTGAATACTTCTTCCTTAAAACAATATATAGAGTTTGTTCTAATTTTCCACAGTTATGCTATAAATCACTGCCAACACCAAATTAGTTAATAATTAACCATTGCTTTTAGGAAATTTCTCATTTAGCCTCAAGTTGGAAATAGAACATGCTTTATATAGCCATAATAAGAAGTAGGTATCCATCTCTCTCCACTGATGGATATTTCTTTTTTTGATGTGTTTGTTTTGGAGACATTTCTAAGCATCCAGGAAGGTAGTTGTGAACCTAATGCAATTAGGTTCATGTGAACATCTGGTTATATCATTTTTATTTTATTTATTTTTTTGTGTTTTCTTTTTGTTTGGAGGCCATACCTGGCAATGCTCAGGGCTTACTCTTACTCTGTTCAGGGATAAATCCTGGTGGTGTTCAGAGGATCATGTACCTAGTCACGAACTGGCCACGTAGAAGGCATGTATCTACCTGCTATATATCTCTCTGGTCCCTGACCGTATCACTCTTATCAGTTCATCAATAGGATCTTCTTTTACATATGTTTTGATTTGGGTACCCTAAACATGTTTACTTGTACACATTCAAGCGTATGTTGGTACAGTTGAAGTACAAAGAACTTTATTGTTTTTTTTAATAGGTATTCTGTACATGAGAAATGTCAAAGCACCCAAGGGCATTAAGCTCTGTGGAGATATTAAAGCAGTAGCTGATTTTTTTCCATTTGTGCATGACCAGTCTTTTTGCTAGGAAAATGCCCAAACTTAGGAAGTAAAGCAAGGATGGCCACTGCCCATCTCTATACACATAATTTAGCCTCAAATTGGAAATGGCACATGCTTTATATAGCCTTAATAAGAAGTAGGTATCAATCTCTCTCCTCCGATGGACATTTCTTTTTTGTTGTTTTTGTTTTTGGGACTTCTTTTTTTCTTTTTGGGTCATACCAGGCAATTCACATGGGTTACTCCTGGCTCTACACTCAGGAATTACTCCTGGCGGGGTTCAGGGGACCATACGGGATGCTGGGAATTGAACCCGGGTCGACCACATGCAAGGCCAACACCCTACCCGTTGTGCTATCACTCCAGCCCCTGTTTTAGGGACATGTCTAAGCATCAAGGAAGGTACTTGTGAGGAAGACTGACAGTGCTACAATTTCAGAGAGTGCCCATGAGACCAGGGTAAATGACATTAAAGTAATCAGGAGCTGGAGCATACGACAATAGACTCTTGTCTTCCAAGCAGCAGACCCAAATTTGTTAGGCATCACCTTGAGTCCTGCTGGGAGTGATCCCTGAGTGCAGAGCCAGGAATAAGCAGCCCTTAGCACCACTGGGTGTCCCCCTTTTCCCCCAGTAAAACAAAATAAAATTAGAAATAAGAAAAGTAAAATGTATAGGTTGGTTGATATTTGTGTGAAAGGTAAAGGAAGGAAACCAATAAAAATTTAGAAGACACGTCATTATACTTAGAGTGCACTGGTTTTAGAGACCAGGCAGACGAGAATCAGCCTGTGCTGGAGGACAGAGTCCCTGAGAGAGGAAACAGGAAGAAGAAAGGGTCTGTTAGAAAGGCCTTGGTATGCTCATGCATGGGGAGTATGCCAGAGAGATGGGAGGAGAGTCAAAGGGCAGAAGAGTAGGCAAAAGGAACTAGAGAGAACAGCAGGAGGCAAAGCAGGCCTTTCCTGGAAGCTATGGTAATCAGGTAAATAGTGTATATTTTAATTTATGCGTGTCCAAGGTTCACATAAATCTCAAATGAGAAGGTAAACAGTAAAGCAATAAAAAGAGCTTAACCCTCTAAGTACTTAGCTTCATCAGTGCCAATATCAGCAAAAACATTCAGTGGGAAGTAAATATTATTTCACAGAAAAGTACCCTATTAGCATGACGGAATGACTTCTTTAGACTGGATTTGGATTCATCTTTTATTGGAGGCAGGCCCTGTTGGGATGAGCATTCTCTCCCCTCTCCCACACTGGGAGAGAGTTCTCAGCCACAGTGCTTCTGCTTAGGGGGCTAATAGCCTTGGAAATGAAGTTACTGATAAAGTAGCTCAGTTATATTTCAGGACTTTCAAACACAGTCCCTAACTGCTACTTGGGCTGTTTGGTAAACAATAACTGTTATCTTTGTATTCTAAATTCCTACTTTTTGAGAAACCTGAGTTCTGGGGCTGGGGTGACCCAGACTGTTTGGATCAGAGCATCTTAACCTGAGGCAGAGTTGGTGATTCTGTGTGGAAGACTAAGGCTTGGACTCTTCTGAGCTAATGGGAATGGTCTTCACTCTAGAAAGTTTGGGTGGAAAGAAACATAAAACTTAACTTGCTTATCTTCTGATCTGTCTTCAGTCTCTTGACTTAAACTGGATCTGTTTTTGGGTAAAAAGTAACTTTTAGGCTTAACTGATAGTGCAGAGCTAAAAGTGCTTGCTTTACACTGGCTGCTTTGGCAAATGGTTCCCTGAGCCCCAGCGGGAGTGATCTTTGAGCACAGAGTCTGGAGCAGCACTGACCACTGCAGGGAGTGTCCCAACAGACAAAATCAAACGGAGAAAAATCAACTATTTAAAAGACATTATGCCAGAAAAATGATCTCAGAGTTTCTGAGAGTTTTTCAGTTTCTTTTTTGCCACATTTGTCTCATGGACAAAACAGTCATCAACCCAGTGACTGAGGTAACATTTGTTTTCTTTTGGTTTGTTTTCTTTTGCTTTTTGGGGCTACAGCTTTTTTAGGGCTTATATTCGGTTCTGCTGAGGGATCCTTCTTAGTGGGGCTTCAGGAAACAGAGGCTGCTGCTGGGATCCAACCCAGGTTGGACATACGCAAGACATACTCCCAGCCTGCTGTCTGTGACCCCTGAGGTAAGATTTTCCTACACAGGAGGTAGCGGGAATACTTAGTGCTGAGACAGCTTTGAGTGTCATTCAAGGAAGCTCCGATTCGTCTTGTAACCTCCAAAGTCAACTATTGCTCTATTTCCAGGTAATAATCAAGGCAACATCATAGAGCTCAAGGCTTATTTATGCTGCCAGATCCAATCTATGTCTGTGAAATGAGCTGTGCTCTCCTTGTGAAAAAAACAAAAAACAAATAAAAAAATATCCCCTTTCCTTTTCTCTGTATTGAGTAATAATAGACTTAGAGCCACAAGTCATTCAGAGGACTGGAGTGTCTCCAACCCTCTTCTTTGTGCCTGAGTTGGATACATGTGCTTTCTGAATGGATTAGGAACCGTGTCTCTGGGGGGACACGGAGTATTAAGACCCAATAACTTTTGAAAATTGAAAGCTTAGGAGGCTTCATTGTATCACTTGAAACATGTTAAGTCAAATGAAATCCAATAAACACGTATCAGGCATAGAGAATAGCAGGATGGATGCAATGCTGAATAAGAAAGGCAATAAATTGTCAGTTTTAGGGGTCTGTTTTGTAGGACAAAACACCAGACCTCTCTTGATAGTCTATTTAATCACAAAATAACTCTCTTCTTGTTAAGAAGCTCTGCCTTAATACTACCTGGATTTTGTCCTGTTGCAATTTGAGCACATGTCTTTTCATTATCCTCTGTGAAAGAGACTAAAAGTTATCAGATTTTTCAGCCTAATCAGATTTCTTATGACTGGAGGCATTAGCTAAGCCATTTTTTTTTTTATGCAAGAGAATAGACAATGGACAATGCTCCTCTCAGGAACTTTATATCCTATTATGTACTTTGTAATGTGAAATATTGAAATTAAAATTCTGTTATTTGTATTTGATGCGTTTCCTTTCTGTTAAAAAATTGCCTTTTGGATTAAAGCTATTTTTTCCTTGAAAATACTGAGAAGTTACTATTTTTAATATACAAATTCCTGAAGTATGTTATAAAATATATCTCCACCTTCATGCAAAAAAAAAAACACCATGTTTTCTCTTGTTTTGTTTTCTGGCTTTGTTTCTCTTATTCTCATATCACTGCCACTGTCACTGTCACTGTCCTCCTGTTGTTCATTGATTTGCTCAAGCGGGCCCAGTAACATCTCCGTTGGAGACTTTGTTGTTACTGTGTTTGGCATATCGAATATGTCATGGGTAGCTTACCAGGCTCTGCCGTGTGGGCGAGATACTCTCGGTAGCTTGCTGGGCTCTCCGAGAGGGGTGGAGGAATCAAACTCAGGTCGGTCATGTTGGCTGCATGCAAGGCAAACGCCCTACTGCTGGGCTATCGCTCCAACCCATTCTCATATCAGTTTTGTTTAATTAAAAACAAAATGGAACTGAGGGGACCAGAGGGAGTACAGCAGGAAGGGCAATTGCCTTGAACACAGCCAAGGCCTGTTCTGTCCCTGGTGCTTTGTATGGTCCCTGAGCACTGCTCAGAGAGATCCTTGAGCACAGAGTCAGGAGTAAGCTCTGAGCACTACTGGGTGTCACCCAATAAAAATAAATCAAAACAAAACAGGAATTGAAGACTTTTCATTACAATAGTAACAGTTTCAAGCTAATGCAATGATATTAGAGGATTTTGCTCAAGACAATTTGTGATTTTGTATTGAATATATTGAGTTATAAAATAATTCCATCAGGTTGATAATCTAGGTTGATTATCCACATTCAGTACAGAGCCCATAGATCTTTTGTATTTGTTTTCCTCTTTTTCCTGTTTTATTCTTTATTTATTTATTTAGGGCTGGAGCGATAGCAGAGAGGTAGGACGTTTGCCTTGCACAGGGCCAACCCAGTCAGCCCAGGTTCGATTCCTCCGCCCCTCTCAGAGAGCCTGGCAAGCTACCGAGAGTATTTTGCCCGCGCGGCAAAGCCTGGCAAGCTCCCTGTGACATATTCGATATGCCAAACACAGTAACAAGTTTCATAATGTTACTGGGCCCGCTCAAGCAAATTGATGAACAACGGGTGGACAGTTCTATTCTTAGTCAGGCATCCTACTTGTGTTCTTTATAATGGCAGTTGTGTGTTACTGGCATATTAATTAACTTTAATTTGACCTTCTAATTAATTTGTGAAATTTGACTAACAGGATGTTGTATTTATACAAAATACTTGAGAAATAAATTCAAGGCAGATAGAAAATACAGAACATATGTCAGTTTTTTTTCTTCTTGTATTTTATTTGTTTTTATGATATAAAATTAATACGTGTATTCATATAAAAAGGTTCATCTTTATTATATATTAAGTCAACATTATTTTAATATAATCAGGTTACCTCTAGTTTTCATATTTCACAATGATATCACTCCCCTTAACTATATAATCTATAAAATGGAAATCAAGTATATAGAGTTTGGTTTGGTTTTTTACAAAATTTACTTACCACTCTTTCAGAATTTACTTTTAGTTTATTTTGAACTTTATATTCTATTATCAGCTTATAATGTGAAATATTGAAATTGAGATTATGTTTTTTGTATTTGATGTGTTTTCTTTTTGTAAAAAAAAGTCTTTTTAGGTAAAGCTATTTTTTTCCTCAAAAATATTGAGTAGTTACTATTTTAAATATATAAATTCCTGAAGCATCTTATAAAATATATCTCCACCCTCATGCAAATATATTTCATTTTTCTAATTTTAACTATGAATTTTCTACTCTTATAATATAAACATTGATAAAAATAGGAAACTACCTACTTTTTTCAATAATATTTACAGTTACATCACTTATGCCGTACTTTTTCTTATAACATAGGAGCACTTTTCTTGACTATTCCTTTTGTTTTGCCACAATTATGCAAAAAGAACATCTGCTAATATTTAGGATTTTTCAGGCAAGTTTCTGTTACATATACGTACTAGTACTAGAATAATACGTACTATTAGAATGTCTAACACCATTGTGGTTTTTCATAATCATCAAGTGTTTTCCAGGGCTGTTCCTGAGGCTTTATGCCAAAGGTTTGGAGGAAAAAGGAAACAGATCAAGTTTCAAGATTAATTCTTTTCCACATCTGATTGATAGACTAAGAGAAAATAGACAAATGCTCCCTTTTCGAATATAAAACTGTGTGGCCTGATGTATACATAACGTAGAAAATTCGGAGATCTTTGTTATTTTTGAAATATAGGAATTTCCTTTATTTTGTGTAATCCTGGGAGTAGAAGAAAAGAGGTTTGATGTGGCTCTCAGAGAGTTGCCCTGGAGGTACCTAACACCACGTCAAAAGAATTCAATGAAAGATGTAAGATGAGGTCCAAAGAATGGCTGTTTTTGACCGCATCTACACATATATAACTGCCAACAGGAATAGTTACATTATTTCAGGACTGGGATCTGGGCCAGGAGGATGAGCAGGTCAAGTGGAGTAGTTTGTACGCTTGACTCCTGGCTGTGGGCTAATTTGGCGGAGTGGGGGCACTTGCAGTTCTTGTGAGCCCTGGGGAGAGAACTGAGATCAGAGCTCTCCGACCAAAAGGGAAACACAAATCTAGTCCTGATTTAAAAGGAATGTGAGGTTGCCGATGAGACAGGCAGTGCAAACAGGGGTCTGCCCAGGAGGTAGATTTCAGAGAGGCGCTAGAGGAAAGCAGGTACCGGCCAGTGCAATCGTCGTGCAGATAGGAAACTGCATTGTACAAAAGAGACTCCGGTGAGATCTTTGGCTTTATTTATCATCCTCACTAGCAAAACACCTGTTATTGTTGTAGCGAATACAAACTCTACTTATAAAAAATCTCCGAACATGTTGTTCTTCCTACCTAGTAAACTATCTGATTAAATCAAATCTGTTTCTTCCACAAATATTTTTGATATCTTTTATATGCCTGCTACTATAAAAGACTAAGAAACTGACCTCAATGGGGCTAACAATTTACACTATTAGCTAAATGAGATACATTACTTGGATATGGTAGGTTGATTTAATGTCAGTTGAATGATTCTAGTGAAATTAAGGGAGCACAATCAGTTCACAATTTTTGTAACTGATTTTAGATATAAGCATTTTTTAATTATGGCCACACCAGAAATTTTATTTTTAAGGAGTAAAGTTTATGTGAGCTTCTCCCACTTTATAAATACTTTTATCAGAGAGTTTCCCACTATAATTTTATTGGCACATCAAACTGTCAGTAATATGATTCTAAATGGATTAATAACAAAAACTAGAGAAAATTGTAAATAGCATTGATACCTAAAAATATAACTAACTCTAAGATGTGTAAAATGGGAAAATATTAGATCAGGAGATCCAAATTTGAATTTCCCTTTATATTACCTGATTTCCCTGATGATTAATTTTCTCAAAAAATAGAATTAAATTATAGACCATTGTGAGTCTTAAGTGAGATAATTTGTGAAATTATTTTTTGTGGTATAGATTTGAAAATTAAAAGCTTATACGCTTATTATTTGATTTAGTGGAGTTGTTAAAAGTTTAACTTACATTGAAAAAAATCAACAATATATTGAAGCAAATCATAACCCAAATGCAATCACTGTATTTATGTAGAAAGCATGAGTCTCTATGTTACCTTGAAATGTACTTATACATAATTGAAAGAAAGTTATCGAAGTGTCATAAGGAAGCAAATAATAAATTAGTCAAAATGAAGACTAATGTCAGGTTAATCTTAAAAACTAGTTAGTAATTAAAGCTACAGTAGAGCAAAGCAGATGGAACCCTGGTTTAATAAATTTTGATAGTTTCTATGGAGGATATAAAATAACATCAGAGAACGTGTATCTGCTTTTAGGTGATACGGCATGTTCATTTATTGAGTTGAATCTTAAAGTGCAATGTGTTGACTATAAATTTACCTTTTATAGCATCTCAGTAAACCATATCATTAATATGACAATAAATTTGAAAAATACAGGTCATAGTCCAAGGTAGTATATTAATTACCAAACAATGATGAGCCAGCAGGAACTCCAACTTCAGTAAAAGAAACAGAATAATAGGCATATAAATATTTAAAAGGAGGAAATTCAGTGTGTCTGGGACAATGAGGGTTTCATTCCAAAGTAGATCGTGGGCAGCCTGAAGTGGATTATAGAAAAATAGAGAGATTGTCAGCATTATTTTACTTATAATTTTCACTTATGATACAGTTTTTGTTATTTCTGATGAATTAGGAAAAAAACTTGATGTAATGTCCTTGGTTAGATTTCTCTTCTGCTTCTGACTTTTTTTTTATTTAATAAAGGCAAATGAGCATACAAGTAGTGACTAGCATTTAAAGAAACACATTTTTTATTTTTCTACATATGTAGTCTTTGTTATCATACTAAAGTTCTTTCAAAGCTAGTGAACTAATTTATATGACTTACACTAGGGGCTTCTCCTTCCTTCCTTCCTTCCTTCCTTCCTTTCTTTCTTTCTTTCTTTCTTTCTTTCTTTCTTTCTTTCTTTCTTTCTTCTGGAAGCATTACCATAGAAGGGTCGCTCTCCTGCATTACTTGCCCCAGATAAGTGGAGATTGTATCACCCACCCATCTCTCATCCAGACCCTATGTATTTTAATATCCATTTTTCAGATGTTTTGTGTTTTTGTCTTTTCAATGTTTAATGTCTCTCTGAGGTTATTATTCATTCCTGGACTTTATTTTACTCTTTTGTTCTATCGAGATCGAGTAAAGATTTTATCTTTATTGCTGTGGAGCCTGGAAGAATAAATTTATTTTAAAAAATATAGTTCTGGGTCAATGAGATTGCTGCAAGGACTGGAGTTAAAGATTTGCATGCTGAAGGTTTGGGTTTGGTTTTTATATGGCAGGGCAGGGCTGGGGGCCACCCACAACCTGAGCTGGGTGTAATCTCCACAGTTGTCAGTGAACTGTGACCCCCAAACTAATATAAAATGTAGGTCTAACAGCTTTAAAAGATAAAAATATACTTTATTTCATTCCTTAAATATATTTGCTATGTATATTTGAAATTTTCTTCAATTTAAGTCTAAAATATTACAATGTACAAAGAAATACATTTGTGAAATTCTCAGAAGAAGCTTCAAAAGTAATAACTTTACTCATGAGACCCAAACATAACTTTATTTTGGATTGAGCCTCCTTTACCTAAGCAGTATATTGATAATTATATGACAGTATGAATAACTGAAAATAGACTATATCTTTCACTATAAGTAACTTTATTTTATATAATTGAAGAGTATGAAAATCAAATTGCTCTGGCATCTAACTGAACCTCACTATCGTTTTTCCTTAAAAAGCTGTTCTGATCCCAGGGATTCTATAGTAAGACAAAGAAATTTTAGAAGATAAAGAAGTGAGGGTCCGAAAGATAGAACAGGCATTAAGGTGCATGCCTACATGAGGCTAATCTTAATTTAATTCTTGATACCATATACCCACTCCTTCCCTTAGCATTGCTAGATATAATCCTGGAGGTCGCTAAGGCTATTGGGTGAGTCCCTTCAGTACACACCCCAAAAGTGAACAGGGTGTTAAAGACTTTTAAATTACCACCATTAAAGTAAATTATTAGATACGAAATGTGACTCAATACACTGAAACTGTGAGGCTTTTTGTTACTTTGTTCCAGTGGGCCTATAACATTACCTCTCTGTATGTCTCTTTTCTTAGCCATGATAAATAGGAAGGGTTTAGATGACCAGTGGTTTTGTAATTCTATAGGTAGATTATTTGACAGATCATTCGCATTCCAAGGTTAAGTTTTGTTTGTTTCTGTGTTTGTATTTGGCCAAACCTGGCTATACACATGACTTGCTCTTGACTCTGTGCTCAGGGATTGCTCCTGGTGGGGGAAGGGCAGGGAGGTGCATATGCAGTTCCAGGTTTCTGCATACAGGGTAGGAACCTTACCTGCTCTATTATCTCTCTATCCCCTGAACCTTGGTTTTTTTTTTTTTTTTTTTGCATCACCTGTGTTCTAGAGGGGGCTGGAGCGATAGCACAGCAATAGGGTGTTTGCCTTGCTTCCTCCGCCCCTCTCGGAGAGCCTGGCAAGCTACTGAGAGTATCTAGCCCGCAGGGCAAAGCCTGGCAAGCTACCCGTGACGTATTCAATATACCAAACACAGTAACAACAAGTCTCAAAATGGAGACGTTATTGGGCCTGCTTGAGCAAATCAATGAACAACGGGAGGACAGTGCAGTGCAGTGCAGTATTCTAGAGAATAAATGCAATATTCAAATGACTAAAAAGAAGGACATCATGCTGATTTTGTTTGCTGTTCTCTTTCTTTCTGTTGTAGGTAATCTTTCTCTGCTTATTTGGTCACGATCTTCCACTGATGTCGGTATTTGGGAGAGTACCAAATGTAAAAGTCTAGTGCTTGCTCTTCTTTGTCCAAATTGGTATTTTTCTATTACCTTAAATTTTAATATGCTATTGAACCTATGAAATTATGAAATATAATGAAAAATACGTTTCAAACCAAGTAGAACTGTTTTATTGTACAATATAAAGTTAGGGAACAAATATTAATATAGTTCTTGTTGGTATGCCAATGTGTATATAGGTACGGAATATATAGTTTTCTCATTCACTAACTATCCAGAGCCTAAATGAGTTTATGGTTTGTCTGTAGGTGCCCAATTAATTATATAATTACTATCCCATTTCAAAGGGACAGTATATCAAATTGAGTAGAAATTATGTGCTCAGACAAGATTTTCTGAGCAAAATCTTGCCTCCAGTCTGCTATCAGAAAAATGTTATATTAACTCCTTATCTGCAAAGTGGGAATAATAATTGAGAGTTAGTTTGGATAATACATATATAAAAGTAATTATCAGATTTATAGCAGTTTTTGTGAGCCAAATAATGTCAATATTTTGTTCCAATCTTAGCCAATCTACTATCAAACTTGCAGAAATCAAACAAAAGATTTCACCGGAACATTCATTTGTGATGGTCACATAAAAGATTTTATGAGCCAGTTACCCGTCTTCGTATAGATACTTTGAGATAATACCAATTCTGTGCTTTGTGTAGAAAAGTCATTTAATACTGCCTGCAGTAGCACTGTAGCGCTGTCCTCCCACTGTCCATCGATTTGCTTGAGCAGGCACCAGTAATGTCTCCATTGTGAGACTTGTTACTGTTTTTGGCATATCGAATACCCACGGGAGCTTGCCAGGCTCTGCTCTGCAGCAGGATACTTGCAGTAGCTTGCCAGGCTCTCTAAGAGGGATGGAAGAATCGAACCTGGGTTGGCCGTGTGCAAGGCAAATGCCCCATCCGCTGTGCTATCTCTCCAGCCCACTGTTTGTAGTATTAAATGATTATGATAATTAGCAGCTTTCTGTTTTCTTATTCTTCTCAAATTAGAGAGATATTAGAGTAGGTAAGGTTCTTATCTTGTGAGACAATAGAGCAGGTAAGTTTCTTTCTTACCTTGTATGCACTAACATTGGCTGCTATCTTTAAGTTCAAGTTCATCCCAATCTTTGTCCTGGCGCTAACAGGGAATTAAGAAGATGGTTATTACTCCATACTTAACCAACTGGTGGGGTTTCTACTAAAGTTGTCTTGCTAATCATCTCATATCTAGAAGGTGTCAAGAAAACCCCGAGTTACCATAAAACTCCTAAAGCACAATCTAATCTTCCTTTAAATTTTGCACCTATTTTTCAGTTATAGTTTATACCATGTCTTTACAATAATGTTCAAGTTTATGGTACTGATATGCAGTTACAGGATCACTGCCAAGGTGCCCTGGGTCCTCCACAAGTGTCTCTGTGCCATCTTTGGTTCAGTCTTCATTCCTTCAACCCAAGCACTTCAACTGCTTGGTAATCACTTTTGTAATCCAAGGTCAAGGATTTGTCATTATTTGATATTGTCTGTTCCTTTTTGACCCAATTAACAGGACAAAGGATTATTCCATCATTTAATTCACTGCCTTCTGGCTGGTGTGCAAACAAATATGTTGGACTCTTGGAGACATAAGAAACTCATTAATTGCAATCTGCCTCTTTATCCCAAACTAAATTTCTAATAGCCACCAACTGCACATTTGAATAAAGTCATATAATATAAAAGTATTCATTTAACCCACAGTAGTTAACAAATGTTTACTTAAAAATTGGATTTTTTCTTGGCATTTAAATTTGTCAAGGTAAATCTGAAAAGCAAGATTTTTATAAAGTAGGTCAAAGTTTTACAGCTATTTACCTTATGTGGAAGAGCAGAAACTATACCATATTAACTTCTTCAATTCAAAGTAGTTGTAATTATAGTCTTTATTTTTCCAAAATGATATTATTCTCATTCCCTCATAAATACCCAAAGCAAAAAGCAGACATTAAATTTTTCCTGTGAATGTGACTTTCATGTTTGCTTTACATAAATTATTAATATCTAGGCTCAAATGATAACATCCACTTTTTGAATGTCTTCACTTGAAGAGTTCTTTTTGTAGTGATTCAAGAATTTTATGTGTTTTCAGAGCTTAATCTCCTAAATAATCTGTTTGTGTTCTTATTTCTGTTTTAAAAACTCAGACCTCATACATTATCATTTTATTTTACTTTATTGGAGTTAATTCAGAAAATATGTCCCACCAGATGTTCTCAGAGGGTTTTCCTCCTTTTGAAAATATTAGCATATAAACACACTACAGCATATGGTTAAAGGTTCATTTGCAGGTGTGACAGCTTTTGCATCTTATTGCCCTAAATCAGTGTAGTATTGTGTTAAGTTAGGCATCCTGGTGGAGATACTTAACTGTTTAAAAAGACCCAACAGAAATTAATATGACTGCAGTATGTTTAATAGCCAGGGGGGTGATATTACCATCTCAGGAGGGTCAAGGTCATAGGTGCCAATATTTCTGGTGGGAACTGCCACTTGAAAAATACTTGAATCTCTATGATTTATTCCATTTTGCTTTCCTAGTGCTTTTGGCTTTTTATTTTTTTCATTATTGGAATTCACTCCTAGTTCCAAAAATGATGGACATATTTTTCAGTGATTCAAATGTAACATATGAAGATGGAGGTCATTTTAATGGCCCTAAATGGAACTATCTGAGTGAAATTCCCAAATCCAAGTTCCACTTTGGGAGAATGTTTTACGTATTGATTGGAACTGCATGAAAGTGTTTGGGCTCACACACACGAAACAAATGTGCTAGCTTTTTATTGCTGCAGTGACAACTTACCACAAATGTAGTGGTTAAAAACACCTCATATTTATTATTTTACAGATCTCAGGGTCAAAAGTCTGAAAATAGTTCAGGAGAATTAAAATCAAGATCTCAGCAGAACTACATTCTCTTTTTGGAGGTTCTCCAGAAGAATGTATTTCCTTTCATTGCCTTCCTTCTTATAGTTCATTTGAATTCTTTGCTTTATCTTCTTCTTCAGAAATTCAGAAATGGCAGATTAAGTTTTTCTCACATTTCTAGATGTGAGAGGAATCTTCTCCCTTTCATGTACTCCCGCTTTCATGCATTCCTCTTATCTTTAAAGAACTTTGTTTTATAAGGGCCTTCTAAGAAGAACTTTTCTCATAAGCATAAATATGAGAAAACCAGATTAATCCAGAATAATATCCCCTCTCGAACTTAAATGATTAACAACTTAAGTCCATTTTTCTTGTAACCTAACATATTTACAGACTGCAGAATTAGACTTGAGAGTCTATGAGGTACCATCATTCACATACTGCAAGTTATGGTACACCATTAAAAAACAGGCAGAACGCGAAGTAGGAAGGAATCATCAAAAAACAGAGCTGAGTCAGGAAAGCAACTTCTTTGTTGCAGCTCTTCAATCAACTGGTAAGAATTCAAAAAAGTTCTTTAGTTTTTCTGCTTGATAGTTTATTATTTAACAAAATATATAATAGCTATGACTTACTGGGAACCTCTGTTAATCAATCTTTTATATAGGTATTACCTAATTTAATCCTCAAAACATTATTACTACCGGCAATCAAATTGCCATATGAATTTTTATATTATATTTTTCTGCTAACTCGAGAGTTCAATGGACAGTCATGATTTCACTCCCAAACAGCTCACAGTTTAACACAGTTTAACACAGTTTAACAGTTTAACTGTTTGCCTACATTGCCTCCTTGAAATTGGATAGCAATCATTTATCTTTTTGTTATTCGAAGGCCATATCCAGTGGTACTGAGGACTTACTCCTGGGCTCTGTGCTCAGAGATAACTCCTACAGGGGCTCAGGAGATCCTATATGGTGCCAAGGATCAAAGCTTGGTATGCCACATGCAAGGCAAGTACCTGCTTCACTACCTCTCTGGTTCTCATTTATCATTTTTTATTGGTCTCTCTTTATTTGAAACAGCTAGTGACTATTCAGCCAGGTATTAGCATGTTAGTGAATAAGCAAACCATATGTTCAGTCTTTACAAATTGGATTATAAAGGAGATGAGGTTCCTGTAATTTACTGTTGTACAACAAAATGGCCCAAGATTTAATGACTTAAAAATGATAATTATTTCATTATCTCTCATGATTTGATAGATTTACTGATATCAACTGGATAATTCTTCAGCCCCATGTAAATTCAACTGGGACTCGTGGTGCTGAAAAATCCAAAATGACTCACTTTTATGACTGGCAGTGATGTTGTTGGCTGGGAGCTTGGCATATGACTTGGACTTCTAATTACACGATGGCTGCATTCCAAGGAATGTACCAAGAATGAATGTTCCAAAAGGGAGGAAGCAGATGCTTCCAGTCTTCTTTAAGACCAGGTCAGGGACTTATACAACATCACCTCTGCTGTGTTTTAATACCTACGCAAATCGCAGAGCAAGTTGCTATTCAAGAGGAGTAGAAATATACTGCAGACTTTTGGGAAGAGATTCTAAGAAGCTTTAGTCTATAACAGAGTAGAACATGGAAAGTTAATAAGTGAGTTTTATGAACTGAAGCTGAGAGAGGAAATCAGTCAGTGGCTTAATATGTAAATCCGGCACAGGGTAATTTTTGGACTTCAATAGCAAGATTTTGAATATTTTTCAACGGGAAAATATAAGCATGATTAAAAATGTAGTTATGAACAAGATCAATTTGGCTGCAATATTCGGAAAGGATTACATGATGGTAATATCAGTGATTTGGACTGGACAGGAAGGCAGGGATAAAGGAAACAACTCAAATAGAGATGGCAGTGTGACAAGTTATGTGAATTTCACATGGGATAGGATGTAGAAGCAAGGCCATGCTTTCTGTTTTGAGTGATTTATAATATTATTTATTGAATTACATTGCAATGGAAGAAAAGTTCTTAAGAGAGAATGATGAGCTCAGTTTTGAAACCATTCATTAAAATATAACATCTCTGGAATATCTGACTGTAATTTCTAGAAGACTATTAGATGTGTGGCCTAAAATTAAGGTACGAGATTTAATCTGAGATAGATTTCACTTTTCTTTACAGTTTTAATGAAGATAATATTACTTAAGGTAACACACATAAAATGTGATTTGAAAAGTGTGCTTAAGATACAATTCTGAGGAAATTCAGTGTGCAGAAGAGATTGTCAATTGGTTTGTGGTTGGAAGAGCAGAAATATCATTGAAGACTTGTAGATGAACTTAGTAGAATTTGGCTGATGCTTTCAAGTAGAGAATGAATGATTAGAAGTGAACACATTGAGACTGGGTGTAGGGCATAAATTTATTTGGAGATGTTTGATTAGTAGGAAAGAAGCGTAGAGCTGAATGGGTAAGTAGGTTACTTTTATTTTTGTAATTTGAAAGTCTTCAACAAAGAAAAGAAGAATATAGTTCTGTGTCTATTTTTTTTTACATTCTGTGAACACATTTTATCAGTAACTTTCTGTGTCTAGAAATTGCCTGTAGAACTTAATTTACTAGGACCAGTTGACTAAATAGATGCTGAATGTCTACCTTAATTACAAGATTTACTAATTACATGTAAAGTGTGTAAATTTTATTGACTTGTAGTAACATTTTTGCCACCGGGCTCTTCCACATAATGCTTAGATTTTAGTATTTATTTTCCCATAATAATTATTTTTAAAATCTATGTTAACTTTTTATGGCACCAATATTTTTTTTGCTTTTTGGGTCATACCTGGCAACACACAGGCGTTACTCCTGGCTCTGCACTGAGGAATCACCCCTGGCAGTGCTCAGGGGACCATATGGGATGCTGGGAATCGAACCTGGGTTGGCCGCGTGCAAGGCAAATGCCCTACCCGTTGTGCTATTGCTCCAGCCCCAGTGGCACCAAAATTTTAAGAATACAAATACATGTATATAATAATTCTCTGACCACAAAAGTTCCTGTGCCATCCCACCACCAAAAAGCCTTTTTCTGTATTTTCTAATAGTTATCATAAGTCACAGAATTAGTTTTGTTGTTTTATTGCAAGATCTTTTGTTCTAATGATTGATACTGCACATGAGTGAAACCATCACATAATTTTCTCTCATTTTAAAATGTTCTTGACTTTTAAGTGTGGGAATATGAAAAGTAAAATTGCTAGTGCTCTAGGAAATCATTACAATTTTTTCATTAAATATCATTTATTTTATTATTCTTATACTTTTAATATACATTAATGACTTTTTATGTCTTATATATTACAAAATACTCCTGATACAAAAATAAATACATGGTCAATTTTTTTTTAATTACAACTTTTCATTAAAGAAATTGTCATAGTATTTCCTATTTTTGTAAATGTCATTTATGAAATTAAGGACTTTCTTCAAATCATAATTTTTTAAAACATAGAATTACATTCTTTTAAATTTTTCTTAACAAGACTGAATAATAAGTTTCAGGATTCCTTTGTAATTTTAGAACTTTGAAATTTAAACTGTTTAAACTCTTGGATTTTGTTTTTTAATGCATTTAAAAGAATTCTTTGTACAGAAAGTCAAAGTGTTGAAAAGAGATATGATCAAAGTTTTTAAAACTTGGTGGAGAATAAACATTAACTTATTCACCAGATTTCACAGTATTTTAATATGAGGATGCCAGTTTGAAGCACAAAGAAGTTTAGCGAAAACCAAAAGAAATATTCCTGAAATCTGTATTTTTAATTGAATTACTAGCCAAAAATTTGTGATAACATGAAAATGCAGATGAAGGAAATTCATGAATAAGATAGGTTCACAGCAGTTGTTGAAGGATAGAGTGGATGTTCAGCATTGATTTTATATGGTTTCACAAAAGTGTTCTTCCACTTGAAACTCAGGTAATAAATTACATATGGTTTAAGGGGAACCTTGTTTTTTTTTCTAGGATGGTTTTGGTCTTTCTTGTGTTTTTATGTCTTAAAAGTTAGTAGTATAAAATATTCAAAATGGGCAGGTCTTATGCTAATACTCCCGTAAAAGGATTTCTTTTTAAAAAGTTATAATGTTTCACAAATATAATCCTTGTTTATCTGCCAGATCACACTTAATATTGGATGATTTAATACAGTTTTATTCTGATATAGATAACAAATCAGAACAAAAGTAATTTCCCCTAAGTTACAAGCTTTCTTGAGAATAAATGATAAAAAATTAGAAAATAACTAAACACTAATGAAATTGTATATTAGTTATATAAGTATGTCTTTTTATTTTGCTTTGGAAAATATAGTTATAAATATGGATTGGAGAGAATTTGTTGCGTAGAAATATTAAGTGAAATTCAATCACCTCTAATCACTGTACATATGCATATTGGCTTTCGTGTTTATCGATGTGCACACATGTTCACTTGCATGTACACATATATTACATAGGCTATACTCTAGTACAAATAGTGGGAAGTATGCATTGTTCAGTTTGGAAGATTATTTTTTTCTAGCTGCTTGTTGAATTGGTATTTTTATTCAAGAAAAAGGAAATTAATAAAGAAGTGAGGGGGAAGGAAAACTGACCCCAATTAGTTTCTCTAAGTTGGAAGAAAGAGAAACATGAGACCCCAAAGCATCTATGAGAACACACAGGCTATCCCTAATGGTCAAGTCAGAGTGGGCTATATTGCCATCTGGGGACACTTGGAACCATCAAGGCCACTGTAGGACCTGGTTACAGTTGGGGGATACTTGCTGTTTAAATGCTTAAAGAGGGTAGATTCTCACTCTCTAACACTCTGTCTGCATACACACACACACACACACACACGCACACACATACGCACTTTATTTATTTTTTCTTCTGAAAAGGTGGTGTTGGCTAAATAAATTTGGGAACTTCTAGACCAGATAGGTAAAAGTGACATTAACTGTGAGTTACATTGTCCTATGTTTGCTCCTAAAAGTAGTTTTGAAACATAGTAATTTAATCTGAGTTTTAGAACTTGAAGAAACCAAGGGATTCTTTAGAAATGCCCACATTTTTTCTTTTACAAATTACTTAGCTTCAACCCTGACAGTTTAAGTAATTGACCAAGATGTAAATTAAGAGCCAAGTCAGCATAAAGTCTTGGACTCTTCTTCACCTGCCCTACTTGTTGTCATTATTATTACAACTTCAGAGTCATAACATAAAATTTCAATGGATTTTATTCCTTTTTCAGTTGTATGGTTGGTCTGGGTCTTTCAGCATTTGATGAGTATATTATCTTCATAATCAAATCAAGATCATTTTGACATTTCAATTTTTGATAGATGCAGATTCCTAAAACAATTTAAAATGCACATTTAAATTTCTATTAGATTTTACTTTAAAATAACTTACTTTAGCATCTGTTTTATACATTTGTGTTCTCATTATGATTTCTATGGCATGATTTTTTTTTTGAGCTTGCATTTTTTTTTGCTAATATAAAAGAACTTGAAAAGTGGGCCTCTCGATTTTCATTGAATAAATTTATATCTATTTTAATATCCAGAAATACCTGGCATTATGTCTGACTTTCCCCACTAAAATGGCTCCGTTAGAGGCTCTTTTGTGAAGTCCATTGATCAGGCTGCAGGGACAGCTCAATGGGCTGAATGCATACTATGCATGTATGTTGCCTTATTGATTAGATTCCCTGCAATGCCTGATGCCCTCACTACCATCCCAAGCAACCCCTGACTTTCAGCCAGCAGCAATACCTGCGCACCACCGGGTGTGAGCCCCCATCAACCCAAATAAATAAGCACAATGAAACACATTGATTAAATTTCTCTTTTTTCATTTCATAAAGAATTCAAATGATCGTCCTTTATCCTGTCTAAATTTACAATTCATTTATGATATGGGTTTTTATGAATGAAGGACACTCAGTCTCTGGCTGAGGTAACTGACTTTCTAGATATTTCAAGTATCTGTCAGACTTACATTAAACTCATGACTAAGGTGATGAGAAGGAGGATTTCATACTGCTGGGTGTTCCTCTTTTCCTCTTGAGGAAATATTCCTGATTCTTAGGCTTAATGTCTTGATTTCTTTGGATGTCAGTGATGTCAGGTGTCCTACTGTGTCCTGCTGCCTGTGCCTTTTGAGGAGCTTGGCCTGTGTTTTGCTTAATGAGCCTCTCAGGGCTCACTCAGAACTTGTGGCGTTCCACCCACATTACCTCAGGTATTCGCTCTGTGTGAGATTGTGCCTCTGGTCAGCATGGTCTCCCCAGCCGTGTCTTTATGTTTCTAGAAGTCAAGTTGTTCAATGTGTGTAAGGCATTTTTGAAGATATAAAATGTGACAGAGATTGCTCATACTTAATTACTAATTCAAACAGCATTTATTTACTTATGTTTTAATCAGTAACTCAATTTTTTTTATTTTTGCTTTTTGGGGGTCACACGCAGTGATGCACAGGGGTTACTCCTGACTCTGCACTCAGAAATTACTCCTGGCAGTGCTTGGGGAACCATATGAGATGCTGGAAATAGAACCCGGGTGGGCATCATGCAAGGCAAATGCCCTACCCATTATGCTATCGCTCCAGCCGCAACTCAAGATTCTTAATCTTTGACTGACAACCTTTGCTAGATCAGGCCTTCTTAAACTCTTCCCACCTGAGACCCCTTGGTGCATGGAAAATCTTTATGCAACTATGAGTATATGAAGTTAGACAAAATAGGCATATAAACATTAGTGATTATAAGTCCTACATTTATTTTTAAGCAAATTTTAAGATGTTTTGCAACTCTATAGGATGGTGACCCACAGTTTAAGAAACTAGGTTTTAGACCATTGCCTGTGCTAGAAATTAGAGATGAAAATGTGAAATATAGGCTCTGAATCTAACTCATAATTACCCTGAATATACATACAAGCTAATGGACTATTAGCCTGTATATGACACCTTTAATAGTTTATGCCATAAGGACTAGGATGTCTGGAGTCTTTCTTCTCTCCCTCTCTGTCTCCTCTATCCCCTACACAATCCTCTATCAGTGAGTATATACCTGAGTGTGCAAATTTTAATGTGTTCATTTTTCAATTTTGTTTTTTGTTTGGGTGGTGGTTCTCAGGAATTAACTGATGCTGTACTCAGGGATTACTCATGCTGGTTCTCAGGGGACCTTATATGGTGCTTTGGGTTGGAATCTGATCTTCTGGGTTCCAGGCAAACATTGTAACTGCTCTCCTATCTCTGACCTAAGTTTACACTTCTTTTCAAAGTCTTAGATCAGTATTCCAATACTGGCAAATATCAAAACATGCGTACTTAAGCCCAGGTTTGCCTCATTTCCTGTTGATTTATGGAAGAAGAGGGAAATACACAGAGGCATAAAGCAGCAAGAGGTTTGATCATTTGGATCCATTAGGGTAACAGTTTATCACAACCTGCACTCTGTTCCCTATAATGAATGCGTAAAATACTCTTCTCTTCTAAAATGCTCACCTTATCCAATCATGGTCTTAAAGTCGCTGGTCATAACCACATGAGCTTCATCAGATCCAAAGATAGCTGGCATTCTTAGTTCTGCTCTGTTTTATTTAGAGAACTGGAACAATTTATATTCACTCTCTCTTCTGCTTACACATACCCCAGACATTATTAAGAGAACAGGAAGATCTAAGTAATTCAACCATAGGATGAACAAAAGGCACAAAGAAGCCATTGTCCCACAGTGTCGCTGAAGTCCACTTGGCATACAGTCCAGGGTCAGTTAATGTTCCTTAATTGGGTCATTCTGCTTCTGACTAGTTTCCTTGATTCATTGTTTTCTGCTGTTCTTGGCTCTCTTGTTAGACTACTTGATTTTTTCTCTCTTTCTGGTAGGAAATGTTCTGTGCTTGCAATTGAAGAACTACCTTTTTCAGTTTGTTTATGGCCATAGAAAATTAATTTTGAACACCTAAGCTTCTAGTTTTTTGTGATGTTAGCGCTTTACCTACAGACAGCGATTTCTGCTGTCGTAGCTGCATTAGAAACATCACCCAAATGAAAAGTTTCTAATGACTATCACTTTCTTTATATCTAAAATTATGGGTACTAGTTCAGTTCAGTTTCTTCCACTGGTTTTACTTGGGGTCATCCACATGAGTACATTGAGGTGGAGGGTGGGTCAGGGCAGATTCCTCTAAAATGACTGAATGCCAAATACTCTTCTCCTCTATACCCCTCTACCTTATCCAAACATGATCTTAAAATATCAGGACTGCATTATTACAGGTCTTCTACCATTGAGGAGTCTGTATTGAATTTAGTATCAAAGCAGTGATCCAAGAAGGCAAATTCCAAATATCAAAACATGTTTGTGCCCTGTTTATATGATGCTTATGATGTCCTTTTATTTAGAATACTCAATCACCTGACCAAACCCACGCTAAAGTGAAAGACAACTAATCAAGAACACTGAGACTGGAGAGATAATACAGCGGGTTCTTGCACAAGGCCAACCCACATTTGATCCCTAGAATCCTCTATGGTCCCTGAAGCCTCACCAGGAGTGATCCCAGAGCAGAGAGCCAGGCACAAACTCTGAAAAATTCTGGAAATAATCCAAAGACCAAACACCAAAGGAAAAACAAACTCCAAAACCCAAAAGATACTGGGATATGTGTGATGATTTATTACACAGGCCTGAGCACAACGATTGATTTCCTATATAGTCACTTTTTAGAGCACTAAGTATGTATTTATAAAATAAGATTCTTGAAAAATAGTATCTTCCTTGGGCTGAAATGAGAGTACAGCATGTAGGGCTGGCCGGAGCGCAACTATCGATTTCTTATATAGTTACTGTTTTTTTTTAAGCACTAAGAAGTATACATTTATAAAGTAAGATTCTTAAAAAGTAATATCTTCCTTGGGCTGAAATGATAGTATAGCATGTAGGACTCTTGCCTAAATTGGCACATGGCCTATATGGGTTAAATCCCTGGCACCCTAGGTGGTCCCTCAAGCCCCACCAAGAGTGATCCCTGAGCACAGAGCCAGAAGTAAACCCTGAGTAAATACTTTCAGCTGTTGCTTCAAAACAAAAAGCAAAAGAAAACAAACAAACAAAAAAAGTATTTTCCCAGATAAGACTGCTTGGAAAAATTATGAGAACTGGCAGTAAGGATTTTGGAAAAGTTTCAGAATAAGTAAAATGAAGAGGTGCTGACATTTGATTGTCAGGGGTCTGGTGAAAGCCAATATAAAAATGATACAAGACTGAGGACAAATAGACAAGAGGAGGAGGAAGACAAAGTAACCATCAGAAATTTGAGCTTTGAATCTGGGAATGATGAGGACGTGTGATTGTGGTTATTGTTGTTTATCCTGTGTAATATTATTTAGCTGTAATTTTACCAGATTTGTGCTATAAGCAGAAATCTGTTTTACAGAAGGTTTACAGCAATTCCAAACAGGAGAACACAACTGACATTCTTCCATATATCTGTGTAGAAACAATGCTTGTATTTTTTGCAAAGTCTTCCAATCATTGTTATAGCTTGCCCCCAGAAGATAGGTGTGTGATGAGACTAATAAAAGTAAGTACCCACTCTTCAAAAACATACTGTAACAAATGGGTCAGCCACATTATTCACTTCCATATGGTTTGCTTGCTTATGCATTTAAGAGTCTCTTTTTTACTACCTCAAGTAAATGTCTGCAAATACTATAACAGCACCAGAACTTAAAACATATATTTGATTCTTGTTATTTTTAATCTTAGCAGAGGGTGTCTAGACTGTGGAAATAGCTATAGTCTAGACTTTGTATTTTCCACAGATGAAAGCTCTCCGAAGTTCCCAGAATCTCCCACAAGTTAATGTCCAGTCCACTCAGTGAGAATGCTGTTTTCATTTAATTTTGTTCCAGCACAATATGGTGTCGGCTGTAAAATAAAGTTTGGACTGTTTAGACTTTCAGAAGAAGGTCAAGTCATGCATGAGGGAGACACTGATGTTTAATCTTTCCAGTAATGAGACCTGCCTTCCAGAATAATTTGAGGCCTGAAATGTTGGACTCATGGTGAATGTGACAAATACTCACAAGAGAAATCCCAATGACTAATGTGCTATTGTTTAAGTTTTAAATTATTTATACTATAATTGTATAATTAAACTACAAGGGAACTATAAATATATTAATACCTATTTAACTTAATTAAATTAAACAAGTTCTTAATGAGCAAAATCAATTTATTTGGTGCAGAAATCCACCAGAGTCACTGGAACTCTGTGAAGACTTTGCAGCTGGATGGTATGTGAAAATGGGCTGTATCTGTATTGCTAATTGTGGAGTCTTATCACTTTTGTCTCACATATCTATACCAACAATATACTCTAATTTTCTCCACTTAAAAGTTGTCCAAAAATCTAAATGGGGCTTTTTTTTTCTTTTTTAAAAATTTGGTAAATCTTTAGATGTAAAATAGCAAAAGCAGGAATTTCCTAGGCCATTATATTATCAAAGACATTCTACTAATTTTTATTTTAGGGGCCACACAGCTGGCTTATCCCTGGCTCTGCACTCAAGGAACTCTCCTCGAGTTCCACATGGGATGCTGAGCATCAAACCATGATCTGCAGGCATGAAAGCCAACTGCCTCACCCATTATATGACCTTACTCCAGACCTTTAAAGAGATTCTAAATGAAATTATCATTCAAAGGTTAAGGCATAGAAATGTCATCAATTATTAATGGCCTAGATCTTTAGAGTTAAAAATCACTTCTGCATAATGCCAGATAATCTATCTTTGTTTAAAATAGGGTCCACAAGTGATACCAGAGAAATAGTACAGAGGGTAAGGCAATAGCCTTGGATGTTACTGACTTGGGTTCAATCTCCAACACTATATATGATAGTGAACACTACCAGGTATGGAACCCCTAGGGGGCCAAGGATCATCTGGGGAAACTGTGTTTCAAAAGTCCTGCTCAGACCAGGGTTGCTCAGGCACCATCAGGACCAGCCCTAAGTGTTTGGGGAGATATTAAGTCATGGGCATCTAACTTAATGTGTTGTAGAATACTAGGCATATGCTCAATCACATGACTTCATGAAGACCCCCCGATACTATCTACTTTTAAATATGTGGCATTAATATAAAAATTGCATAGACTATACAATATACTTTTCTGAGAAAGAGTGGGCCTCACATTTCTTTAGGACAAAATGTAGCCGACTTTTATAGTTTTGTTGGTATGTGGAATGACCCAGAAATTATTTGTAAAACATAATTTACAATTCTCTGAAGTGCAAGTTTGATGAAGAGAAGTTGATGTTGCCTGAGAAGAACTGGGCCAGCGAGTGCATTTAATTAAGCAGTCAGCATTTATTTCTTAACATACTTTGGTAGTTCCTTTATTGGGAACAACAGCAAAATCCCCATTAATTAGGACATTGTAAGTGATATTAAACTTGCCCTGCTTAGAATTTAGCAGATTTGCATTTACTTTGCTGTTTTCTGATCCTCAGCTATTCCCAAATGACATTACCCAGGGTCTCTAGATGCCTTCTCCAAAACATCCATTATTCACTGAAATTATTTTATTAAGTGTATCAGAGTAAAATTTTGGATAAAAAGATTTGCACCATTATAACAAACATTCTTATACAGAGTGGCCAGCTCAATATATAAAAGATGGTTAAGAAAGTTGAAATGCCTTGAATCCCCTCTGCTATTATATGCCCTCAATTTAGATCAATTGAGAGTAAACAATTGATGTTGTGTCTGTGTATTTTGCTCATGCATTTCTTCTAAATATAGTTTTTTATATATTTTTAAATTTTAATGAATCACTGTGAGATACAGTTACAGACTTACAAATTTTCATGATTACATTTCAATCAATGTGCGAGTACCCATCCCTCCACCAGTGCCCATTCTCCACCACCAGTGTTCCTGGTGTCTCTCCTGCCACCCTCCCCCCTCCCCCCACCCCTGACCTTTGTGTCAGACACATTCTCTCTTACTCTCTCTCCTTTTGGGTGTTATGGTTTGCAATATAGGCACTAATCAGCCATCATGTTTGGTCCATAGACTACTTTCAGCATGCTTCTGCCATCCTGAGTGATCACTCCAACCATCATTTACTTAAGTGGTGTCTTCTCCATCCTACCTTCATTTTCCTTCAGCACATGAGATTGGCTTCCATGCCCTGAAGTAATCTTCTTGGCCCTTATCTCTACTATCTTTAGTTATTCTCCTATTATATTACTTTATATTCCACAAATGGGTGCAGTCATTCTGTCCCGCTCTTTTTGGCACATGTTTGCTTAGCATGACACTCTCCATGTTGATCCATTTATATGCAAATTTCATGGTTTCATCTTTTCTAACAGCTGCATAATATTCCATTGTGTAGATATACCAAAGTTTCTTTAACCAGTCATCTGTTCTTGGGCACTCAGGTGTTTTCCACATTCTGGCTATTATAAATAGTGCTGCAATAAACATACAAGTGCAGTTGTCATTTCAACTGTACTTTTTTGTATCTCTGGGATACATTCCCAGAAGTGGTAATGCTGGATCAAATGGGAGATCAATTTCTAATTTTCTGAGAAGCGTCCATACTGTTTTCCAAAAGGGTTGAACCAGTCGGCATTCCTACCAGCAGTGAAGGAGTCCCCTTCTCCCCATATCCATGCCAACACAGGCTGCTTTTGTATTTTTAGATTTGTGCCAGTGTCTGTGGTGTGAGATGATATCTCATTATTGTTTTGATATTCATCTCTCTGATGATTAGTGATAAAGAGCATTTTTTCTTGTGCCTTTTGGTCATTCGAATTTCTTCTTTGAGAAAGCTTTCTGTTCATTTCATCGCCCCATTTTCTGATGGGATTGGATGTTTTACTTCAAACTTTTTTCAAGCAAAAAATTGTCTTTGTAGTTTTTTCTTAATCTATAGTACATTTTAACATCTTGCAGCATTTGTATTTATAGATTTGGTTCATCATTTTTATGATATGATTTATTCCATTACATAGAGCAGAGTTTGTGGAAGCTTGCTGTAGAGTATATTAATAGCACAGAACATACTTCCATGAATATTTTACATCTGTGTTTTAAGGAAAATACCTAAAAAAGGGAGTATTTACTGGTAAGCATTTTAATTCTATGGGATCTTGCCTAATCTTTGAAATAAATGAATCGATTCATATACCTACTCTATGTATTAATTCTAGTTGATATATTCTCATCTTGATATCATCGAACTTTCTACCTTGCCAATTTATAGATATGGAAAGATAACTCATTACTTCTTTTAAAGAAAAACATTTTCCTGCATATAAAAATGTTTTTTTAAAAAGCTTTCTCTCTTTCTTCTTGCTTTTTCTTTGGGGGGGAGGGGCATCCAGTTAGTGCTAAGGGACTATTTGTGGCTTTGTGCTCAGGAGTGACCCCTGAGAGCACTTGGGGTATGTGGTACCAAGGGATAACAGGATGCCAAGTGAGTGTCCTAACCCCCACCCCATACAGTCTCTCTGCCCTTCTATTCCTCTTTTAAAGCAGTGTCAGTTCACATCTTTCTTAATTTTATATATATTTTTAGAAATTTAAATTTTGATTATAAAGTACATTGAATTTGATATCTTTGAACACTATTAGGGTTTTCTTTTTCATGTTTCTTGTAGAATATTTATATTGACTTAAAAATTCAATACAATTTAAATAAAAGATTTCCTTCAGGGATCTTATTTCCTCTATCTTGCTTCGAAATATTTTCCTACATTTAGCACAACAGAAATCTATAGACATATATTTTTGTCTAATTATTTGTGGTGGGCTGGAGCAATAGCACAGTGGGTAGGGCGTTTGCCTTGCACGTGGCCAACCCGGGTATGATTCCTCCGCCCCTCTTGGAGAGTTCAGCAAGCTATGAGAGTATCTCACCTGCACGGCAAAGCCTGGCAAGCTACCCATGATGTATTCGATATGCCAGAAACAGTAACAAGTCTCATAATAGAGACGTTACTGGTGGTGCCCGCTTGAGCAAATTGATGAGCAATGGGAAGACAGTGTTACTGTGCTATTTGGGTTGGGGAGGGATGGCCCACAACTAGTGATGTTCAGGGTCTACTCCTGGCTCTGTGCTCAGGGATCACTCCTGGAGAAACTCTGGACACCATACGGGGGTCCAGGGATCAAACCTCAGTCTGCACTTGCAAGGCAAGCTCCTTACTGTGCTATCTCACCTGCCCCTATTTTCATCTAATTTTTAAAAAAGTTTTTTATTAACTAGAAATTTTACTTCTGTATTTGAAACAGATACCAGCTTTGTTTTTTTCTTATTGTTAATCAGAATAGTTGTTAATTAGTTGTTTAGTTGTTCCAGAATTTTATAACTGAAGGATCTATTCTTTCACTTAACTGATATTTACTCTATTCCATAAATTTCCCATATATATGTATGATTCTGTTTCTAAGTTCTATCCTGATTTATTGTTCTCATAGTTAAATGTGTCTGCTATGTTAGGCCTATTGGTCTTCAATATAGTTTTTATACCTGCCTGTAAGATTTCATAAAAACATTTGTCAAATTTTCATTGGATTTTTTCCTGTGATTTGGGAAAATGATTTAACCCTCTGAGGGTTTTTATTTTTAATCAATTTATTGTCAAAATGGTAAAAAATAATGTTGCCCGTGTAATATTTTTTTGTTTGATGAATGTGTTTCAGCTTAGCACTGTAGCACTGTCCTCCTGTTGTTCATCGATTTGCTTGAGCGGGCCCAGTAAAGTCTCCATTGTGAGACTTGTTGTAACTGTGTTTGGCATATTGGATATGTCACAGGTAGCTTGCCAGGCTTTGCCATGCGGGAGAGATACTATCGGTAGCTAGCCAGGCTCTCCAAGAGGGGCAGAGGAATCGAACCTGGCTGGGCTTCTCTGGCCACATGCAAGGCAAACACCCTACTGCTGTGCTATGTCTCCAGGGCTAAAAAAGCTAGATAAAAAGATACACTTACAAACTATAGAAACATCAACATTGAATTATAAAAAAATGTATAAGTAACATAAAGGGAGGCCAGAAAAAAAGAAACTAAGACCAAAAGAAAAACAGAAAACAATAGATAAAACAGCAAACTTATGCTACAATAGATTTTGCTTTATGTTTCAGCTTAACGTGTTCTTTTTTTTTCTTTTTATTGTAAGTTGTTTTGAGGAGAATTTGGTTTCTTTGTGTTCATAAGTCTTCTATGAAAATACTAAATACTTGTCTAATTATCTTTCAGTATGATTATTTGTTTTGGGCCACACCTTGCAGTGCTCAAGGCTTGCTGCTGTCTGTGCTCGGGGATTGCTATTGGCTGTGTTCAGAGATCTAATGTGGTTCTAGGGATCAAACCTGGATCAGCCACATGCACGGCAAGCACCTTACTCACTGTTCTATCTCTCGTCACTCCACTTTCAACAAATTTCATGATTTCCTATGTACATTTTTCCTTACATTTAATTTTTAGCACTCAATTATTTCTACCATTCTAGTTGACTGCATTTTATATTTAAATGAACTTTTTTCAAATTTTAACTAACATACCATTATGATTTTAAGTTAAAATTCATTTTCTCTTATTATTGTGAAGATGTTATTCTTCTATTTTCCTTGTTTCCCTTTTATGATGAGGTACTCTCTGTCATAATTTATGTTCTTTTATAGTCAATTTTTATTTGCTATTGCTTTTATTTTTTCTGTTTTCTTTCATACACACAAGTATGTATTTATTTCTTGTATAAATACATACATAGACATTGAAGACTTGGTAGTTTTTTATGAAACTCATTTTATCAAGTTAGGTTTTATAAAAATGTTAAATGCTCTTTCAAAAACTGTAGGGAAACGTCATTTAATACCTTCTCTCTCATATTCTCCCTCATATCCATGTCTTCAAACAAATACAGTAAGTTATCTGATATTATTTTTTTATTTTGATTGTTTGATCATTCTGAGTGATAGTAAAACTTATAATTGACATTTCTTTCAGGTTGCTCTAATATCATGCTCTATCTAGCCATTTTATTTTAAATTAATAATTGTCCCAACAAACATTTTATTTAAAGTCTAGCTGTTTTATTATCCCACATTTTGGTCTTATCTGGAACATCTTTTAATTTTCAGATACGTAGGAGTTATTTTGTAGTGCACATATGAATATTAATTTTGCTTTTTAAAAATGCCTGTTGTTATTTGTTCTTGATGTCTTGCTTTGTGTGTATATTTCTTTCTAATTTTAGCTTGATTCTTAGTTTTTTATGTTTTGTGTTTATATGTGGGTATTATTAATTGTTTGAAGAATCACCACTAAGGTTTTTGAATCGAGATTACATAATTTGTGGAAAGATACATATGTAGTTGATTCAAACTTAGTTATTGGAGCTCTATTGGAAAATACTTTAATTTCCAAGCTTGAGTATTCTCAAATGCAAATTGAAAATGCAAATCCAGAGGGTTGTGTAGCTTGTGGCTGTGAATTCTCAAGGGTGGTTTTCTTTTTTCCACTCCAGCAAAGCCAAATACGAAGTTTCTCTATTTCATCCCTTTGCTATTCTACCATTTTACTACTTTATCCAATTTTCTCATCTAGGGGAGTACCCAATCTTTCTCATTTCCTTAATGAGCCATTAAAGTGAAGATTCCATTTGATTCCCTGCACGGCAAATCCCCTGAGCACTGCCGGGAGTGACCCCTGAGCACTGAGCAGGGACCTGCCCCTGAGCATTGCTGGATATAGCTCAAAAACCAAAAACCAAAACCAAAAATCAAAACTCAAAACCAGAAAAGAGTTCTTTTATGTAACATTCACTGTCACTGTCCTCCCGTTGTTCATGGTTTTGCTCGAGGGGGCCCAGTAACGTTTTCATTGTGAGACTTGTTGCTACTGTGTTTGCATATCGAATACCTCATGGGGAGCTTGCCAGGCATTGCCATGTGGACGAGATACTCTCTGTAGCTTGCCAGGCTCTCCAAGAGAGGCGGAGGAATCAAACTCGGGCCAGCCACTTTCAAGGAAAACGCCCTACCTGCTATGCTATATAACACACTCCAACCCTATATAACATTATATTGAAAACAGAGAAGAATTTTTTGGCTACTGAGTGTTGGATTTTGGGAAATGAAAGTAAAAGTATAAAAATACTGAAAATAATCCTTATAAAGTGTCTCTTTAAAATGGGCCTCTATTTGAGAAGATTTAGAAGCAAAACAATTGAAACAGTCACCTAAGTTTGATTCTTTTTTTGCCCCCATTGAGTTTCCCAAGTGGTGCTCAGGGGGCCAGAGGGGACCCACCTAGTAATTCTTGTCCAACTAGGTCAGCAATTCAATGCAATAAAGGGTGGATTCAGTGCAGGACACTTTGGTGCCAGGAATACGTGGGCAATCCTTGAAATGCACCAGGCCCACAGGGCTGTACCCTGCAGTGCTCAGGAAACAGGTTAAGGCGAGGGATTGAACTTGGATGGGACATTTGCAGGTCAGATGCTTTAGCCCCTGTACTATCTCTCCAGCTTTCAATTATTTCTCATTCTATCATGTGCAGGATTCTCAAGTAGGACCCTAGGAAACTGGAAGGTTCTTGCATGTTGAAAACAAACTCCACTAACTGAATCTTTATTTCATCTACTGATTCCTTTATTCGTGTCACTTCTGTTTGTAGCTTTGAAATTTCTGCTCTCATTTCTTTCTGTATTTTCTTGGTGGACTGTTCCACTGTTTATTTCACGTCCTCCATTAATTTATCCACTAACTGAATCTTTAAACAGAGCATGACCACTGGAGTCATCAGATTCTGGCTTAGTTTAGCTCTCTTTTCTTTTTTTTTTTATTTTGCTTTTTGGGTCACACTCGGCGATGCACAGGGGTTACTCCTGGCTCTGCACTCAGGAATCACCCCTGGCGGTGCTCAGGATCATATGGGATGCTGGGAATTGAACCTGGGTTGGCCGCGTGAAAGGCAAACACCCTACCCGTTGTGCTACTGCTCCAGCCCCAGCTCTCTTTTCTTTAGACATGTTAAAGCTTATTTTGTCTTTAAGACTTAGCAAGTATTTGTTCGACCCCACTGATATATATCTATTGCATCTTGCAATAGCTTTTTATGAATATTGACAGCAAGTCCTAAACATGTATTTTTGATTTTCTAAAATATTCCCTGTTTCAATCACTGTGTTCTTGTGTAATAGCTGTGATCTACAATCCTTGCTGTGGTGCTCATATATTTAGTTGCAGTGCTCACCAGGTATTGCCCGTCAGGATGTGGTACTCACACAGTCAGCTGTGCTGATCACAGAGGAGGCTTTTGTGCTTGCCCATATATTCACTAGGAATGAACCACATCTCAGTTGGCTGTTTCCAGGGCAACCTCCCTACCCTCTCTACTATCTAACTGCTCCCCTGATTTGTTAAAATAAACTTGAACATTTAAAGAAATTATTTAAAGCATGTGTAGTCAGTGCTTTAACTTGAATTCTGTATTCCTTAAAAGGAATAGCTATTTACTTAGTTGACTCAAAATGATCTGTGCTTATCTTAAAAGTTTTAAAAGCATTTCTTCTAAAATTTAGGGAAGTTGGGCTAACATGTTATAACTTAATAGGTAATTTAATCTTGGAAATGAGAAAACAAACTTGAGGCCACTGGGATATTTTGAAGTATCAAAGAAGTTTACAGTCAGCATTTTCTCCTGGGGCCTTCCATTTTTCACCATACTGATTGTTTAATTTGTTTTGAGTAAATATATAGTTAAGCTTTTATTAAATATTTGGGGCATTTTGCAGTGACAACTAAAACGTTGAGCCATATCAAAAGTAAAATTGAGTCTCATTCTGGGTGAAATATTGAAAAGTGGCCTGTTATTATTGAAATATTATATGGACTGTTCAAACTGTTCAAGGCCCGGGAGACAACTCCTGGCAATATTTAACCCAATACCGTGGACCTGATATGTGTTGGTTTATAGCAGAATGGATAACGAAGCCAGGCATAGTAAGGATTGACCTTGGCTTCAACAAATTCAAAGTCTGTGCTCCAGCCGTTGGAACTATCACCCCAGACTCTATTTAGATTTTTTTTTTTGAAATTTTGTTTTTTCTGCAGTTTTATTGCAAACCTAGGTGCGAAGTAGCAGAAAGTAACTGGCAGTCTGCTGTGACCGGAGTGAGGAAGCTTGGAAATTCAGATCTCTAAGCACATTAGTCTGAGAATGGCTCTTCTTATAACTGTTACAAAGAAAACTGCTCCATGTCTTTAGGGGATTTTGGAAATGAATTTGTGTGTTTTTTGAATTTTTTTTCCAGAACATGGTGTACATAAAGGAATAAAAAAACTTTAAAATTACTTAGTACATGGACTAGGTAAAAGAGCACTGTAGCACTGTCCTCCCATTGTTCATCGATTTGCTTGAGCAGGCACCAGTAACGTCTCCATTGTGAGACTCACTGTTTTGGGCATATCAAATACATCACAGGGAGCTTGCCAGGCTCTGCCGTGGGGTCAGAATAGGTAAAAGAGATCTATTGAATAATAGTGAACACACACCAGTCTTTGGTGAAAGATGTATGTGTGTAGGGATGTTGAGCTATAAAGCTTTATAGAGCATCACGACCACGATCATCCTGATATTCGTCAGTTGCCTCAAGCAGACACCAGTAAAGACTCCTTCGTCCTAGCCCTGAGATTTTTTAAAGTGCCATATTCAAGGCGCTTTCAGGGTTAGGAGAATGAGACCCATCATTGTTACTGGTATTTGGCATATTGGGTACGCCATGGGGAGTTTGCCAGACTCTGCCATGTGGGCAGGTTACATTTGGTAGCCTGCCAGGTTGTCCAAAGTAAGAATGAGATAAGATGGACAGCCAGGTGCGGGGCAGGAGACTCTGCACTGTTTTCTTCGGGGAACTGGGTTTTTTAGTCTCTGGGTCTTGGCCATTGATGGGATTACACGGCGGTGGGGGGTGGGAGGAAGGGGAGGGGAGGGGAGGAGGGGAGGGGGGCATCATTTGGTGAGTGTGACCCCTGCCTACTGGAAGAATGAAGATCTGGGTGGAGGATGCTCAGCCCCGGGACCTGCATGCCTTTGTTCCTCTGCCGGTACCTTCCTGCGTGTGGAGAGTGGTCTCAGCATGGTTGTGGCTGGTTCTGGAGGTCTTCAGCTGCCAGAGCTCTGCTCGTGGCGGGGAAGGAAACTCAACAGCATAAATAGCTCAATGTACCTCAAATGAAAAAAATTAAAATGTAAAACAATTTCTCTGGGGTTAGAGAAATATAACAGAGTGTAGAGCCCTTGCTTCACACGTGGCAAATCCATGTTTTATCCCTGGCATCTCATGATCCCCTGAGCATCTCCAGGAGTAGTTCCTGCATACCGAGTCAGGAGTAATTTCTGAGCATTACTGGGTGTAGCCCCAAGACAACAGAAACAATCGCAAAAAGATAATAATTAACTTATTATTTAAGAATTAAAAATAGCTTTATTTTTAATACCTGAGTTGTGTTGTCTTTTTGTGTTAGTGCATCAAGTATTATGATGCATTTTTAAAAATTTAAATCACATGTTTTAATTGCCTAAAGGTGTTAAATTAATCACACTCTAATTATTTGATTAATTATTTGCTATGAATATGGTGATCAAATTAGGTATCTTTTTGACATCCCCTTTTTTGCAGCTGGATTAGAAATATAGATAAGAAAATACTATAGAAGTGAAAGTTAAAGTTTTTAAGAAGCTCTGGATACATAGCTAAATTCATGTTTAAGTACTTACCTTCATTTAGCTTTTGTTTGTTTTGTTTTGGGGCCACACCCGACTGTGCTCAAGGCCTACTTCCTGGCTTTGTGCTCAAGTATTACTCTAGTGGTGCTCAGGTCAACCATTGACAGTGCAAAGGATTGAACGTGAGTTGGCTATGTGAAAAAAATTAAACATACCTTTTATTCTATTTCTCTGCCGTATTCTTTACCCTTATCTTTTCATGCTAGAGTTGATGTCTTATGATTTATTAACATAAAAAGTCACAAGTGACAGAATATAGATCATATTAGCATCTATAGATAAAATTTCTAGTTCCATTTTTAATCTGCTTAAAAGTGTGGCATAGGATAATTCATAGTCATATTATTTCCTTAAATCAAGAATTCTACAGAATAACTTTAAGTAAATGGCTAGAGAGATTATCTTTGCTAGACCTGCTTGAGTTGCAATATTGGTACTCAATTTAATTTTTTTCTCATATTTTGAAGTTTTCCACACTTATGCCCAACAGATGCCCTATCTATTGTAGAGGATGCTAGCCCCTCTTTTTTTAATTTTTAAAGAAATCTCCATGCTGTTTTTTGTAGTGGTTACCCTAATTAATAGAACAACGCATAAAATTCTATTTTCTTTGCATTCTAGCCAATACTTTTTATTCCCAATCCTTTTCAGAGACCATTCTCATCAGTGTGATGTTTTGTCATCGTAATGGTTTTGATTTTCTTTTTCCTAATGATATCTGATGCTAGCATATTTTCATGTATTTGTAGGCTATCTGTATGTCTTCCTTGGAGAAATATTTACATGTGTCTTTTACCCATTTTACTAATGGGTTTTTTGTTTGTTTTTGGTTGAGTTGTATGAAATATGTATGTTGAATGCTGAATATCAACCACTTGTCAGATCTATGGTGTCTAAGTACCTCTGTCTGATTGCCTGGAGTCTTTTGGTTTTTCTGATAGAATTTTTTTTTTTGGGGGGGTTATAAAAACTTTTAATTTGAAGCAGTCCTGTTTCTTTATCCTTGACTTTGTTTCAATGCCGCCAAAAGTTTAGTCTCCAAGTCTTTAATCCATTTTGCATTAATTTTAATTAATGTTGTTAAATGATGACTTCTTTATTGTTTTGCATGTGACAGTTCAGTTCTCTTAATATAGTTTGTTGAAAATTTTTTTTTCTTCCTTTATATGGTTCAAACTGTCCTTGATTATATGTCCATTTATTTGTGGGGATTTATTTCAGTGCTTCCTATTGTATTCCATATTGGTGTATCTGCTTTTGATTCATTATTGTTTTGTTTGCCATTGTTGTGTAATGCAGTTTGAAATTGGGGTAGTAATATGTCCATTTTCCCCTTTTTAATCATAAAATTATTTTGATTTTGGGGGTCTATTATGGTTCAATACAAATTAGAGAACTATTTGTTCTTTTTTTACTTAAGAATGTTATTTTAAAATGCATTTGACATAATTTCAATAGTGTTACTACATTAATGCTTTCGATATACAGAGCTGTTCTGGTAGGATTGCACTGAATATTTGTAGTGCTCTCGAGAAAGTGACCATTTAAAAATGTGTTATTCATTCAATTGATGGGCGCAGTTGTCTTTTCATTTCTTTGTCTATTCTCTAATTTTTTTAGTGATAATCTCATACACTTTAGTGTATAGTTCTTTCATCTTCTTTGTTTAGTTTTACTTCCAAATATCTTATCTATTTTGGTGCAATTATAAAGGAATTGTCTCGTGAAATACCTCTAGCTCTATGCAAGTTTCTCAAATTTTTTTTGTATCGGTTTTGTATTAATTATTTGCTTTTTCATTTTGAATTTTTGTACAACATCCGGGGTGCTTAGGGCTCACTCCTGCCTCTGTGCTTCAGGGATCACTCTTGGCAATGTACAGGGAATCATATGTAGTAGCAGGGATTGACTTAAGTTGACCTTGCGACCTTAACCCGTCCACTATATTTATGCCTTTGTATCCTAACATTTCACTGAGATCATTACTTTGTTGTTGTTTTTTTTTTGTGAAGTCTTTAGAATCCATAGATAACCTTATAAATCACAAATAGTGATAGTTAGCTATCCTAATATGATTTCTTTCAGTATCTTTTTATTTTTGATTTCTTCAACATCTTTTTCTTTTTTCTTTTCTCTCTTATTTGCTCTGGTTTGAACCTCTAAAATTATGTTAAAAATAGCAATGGGGTGTATATTGGGGTTCTTGGTGGTAGAAAATGTGCACTGGTGAAGGGGTGGGTGTTTGGTCATTGTATGACTGACCGAGACTTAAACTGAAAGGCTTTGTGACTTTTCTCATGGTAATTCAATAATAAAAAAAATAGCAGTGGGGCTAAACATCTTTATCCTGTTTCAGATTAAGGAAAATCTTTAATATTTTCATTATTCAGATTTTTATTAGCTATGGGGTTATATATAACCTTTATTATGCTGAGAAATGTTCCTTCGATTCCTAATATTTTTAGTGCATTTAACATAATGGATAGTGAATCATGTCAAATGTTTTTTGAGTATCTATTAATTCATCATGTGATTTTAAAATCTGCATTGTGGTGTTTGGCACTAATTGAGTTGATCATGTTGATTTGATTTAGTTATCAAATCCTGATCTATTGATTTAATTATGTTAATAGCCCTTGCTCTATGCATTGACTTTCACTTGGTCATGATGAGTGATTCTCTTGATGCATTGTTGGGTTTGATTTTGCTGATTGGGGTTGAGGAGGCAATATCTATATTGCACAGATAGTGCTTGCTTTTCGTGTGTGAACATTAAAACCATATCGTCCTCACCAAATTTTCATGGCAAAGAAACAATATTTATGGCATACATTTTTATTGATTGTATTATTATATAAAATAAAATAAATGCAAAAATAAAGCAGAAATAATAGCTCTAAGGAGCATAGTTTAAACATGAGTTGAATAATATACCTACAGAAGTAATGGTTTGCACGTTTTGTACTTATCACAAGTTTTTATTATCCTTCAGGTAACGTGATTACAATAGTGTTAAAGATTATGGTACTTACATAAAAGTTGCTGCATCCCTCCACCACCACAGTGCACATGACCTTCCCTTGTTGTCCCTATTTTCCTTTCTTTGTTCCTTCACTTTTCCCCCCAACTCTTTGCTATTTTACAACTCAAGGCCAGGGGATTGTCACCCACTGGAACAATAGCACAGCGGTAGGGTTTTTGCCTTGTGTGCAGCCAGACCCGTTGACCTGAGTTCGATTCCTCTGCCCCTCTTGGAGAGCCTGGCAAGCTACCTGAGAGTATTTTGCCCACGGGGCAAGGCCTGGCAAGCTACCCGTGACTTATTCGATATGCCAAACACAGTAACAACAAGTCTCACAATGGCGATGTTACTGGGCACGCTCAAGCAAAAATCAATGAACAGTGGGGGGATAGTGACAGTGACAGGGTTTGCCATTGCTCAAAACTGTCTCTTCCTTTGTTTTATCTCTATATTCTGCTGGTGAGTGAAATCATCCGTGTTTGTCTCTCTCCCTTCCATTGATATCATGATTTTCCATATAGGAAAATCCAAGATAATGAACCAAAGAACTCTTAGAAAAGATTAGTGATTTTATAGGACCATTATATATAAAGTTAGTTTACAGTAAATGACTTCTGATTATTATCACTATCTAAAGTAGAACATACAATAATCCTAAAGTACAAAATATTCAAGGGCAAACCTAATAAGGATGAAAGGTATGAATAAAAATAGAAAAATCTACAGAACCATAAAGCAGGTCAAGGAAGTAAAAATTGGCTATAAAATATTAAAAGTTGTCAATTATTTTGTGTTTTCTAACTAAAATTAAAAAGAAAAAATACAAATTATTAAAAAGGAAATATTAAATTATTATGTCACTTAAAACGACTATGAAAGCAGTAATAATTTACAAAAAGCCATTATAATTAATACACTTGTCATCTTCTTTGGAAATAAGCCCAAGAATATATAAAAGCAACTTGTAATGAAGATAATATTTAAGTTTAAGGAAACATGGAATAAAATTTATTAGAAAATAATATGTGGAAAGCGTTCTATTTCAAAATTGTATAAAATTTAATATTAAGATAAAAATAATTATAAAGGGATAATTAGAAAATATTGAAAATTTGGCTACATATTGTATTATAAATAAATGACAAATAAGGACAAATGTTCTATGTAAAATGATTCAATATATAATAATAATAATGTCCTTCCGTTGTTCATCGATTTGCTCGAGCAGGCCCAGTAACATCTCCATTGGAGACTTTTTTGTTACTGTGTGTGGCATATCGAATACATCATGGGTAGCTTGCCAGGCTCTGCCATGCGGGCGAGATACTCTCGGTAGCTTGCCGGGCTCTCCGAGAGGGGCTTTAGTAATAATCTAAAAATAAAAATGTGTGCTAAGCGAGGAAAATGTAAAAATAAATATACTTTTACTAATAATTATAGAAATTCAATTTTTCTGAAAAAATATAGCAGTACAACTAAAGTACAAAGTTTACCTGAGTCTGTCATTTACTATATTATTTTTGTATCTTATCATAGATTTATTTGTTTTCAGGTTTATTTTTTAATCCTAAAAATGTGAATAATATTAACACTCAGGTGAATAATATGAGTTTAAAAAGGTTATTGAGTCAGAATTTCAAAGTTTAATGCCTTCCATTATAAGGACTCAGCAATGTAGCTGTCATTATTAAAACAACAATGATGCGATATTTTTACACATGAGGTAAGTAAAACAGAAAAATATTTCAAAATATTCACTATTAGCAATAAGAAACTATCTTATTTTGTTGATGGAAATAGGAAATATTACACTTCTTGGGTGAACAACTTGAAAGCACTAATGAAATTGCATCTGGTATAACATTCAGTCTAGCAATTCTACTTTTAAAAATCTGCCACACATAATATTAGCACAAGTGCAAAAACATTCCTAGTGTGCTTTTTGCAGCCTTGTTTGCAGCAGCAAAATTCACGACACTAAGTATCTCATCTAGAAATTGTCAATGAAAAAAATCACACATTCAAATTAGGTAGTACTAGGGAAAAGTTTAAAAGTCCAAACTAAGTCTGGAGTTAGCATGGTTATTTCTTTGTCAACTGTCAAAGCAAATCAAAAGACAGGTATCTAATGTTTTTATTAAATAAAAAAAATGAAGCAAAAAATTACAGTTGTATATGCTGTTGCTAAGTGGTTGTTAATCAGATTTTTTCCCTAAGAAGAATAGGAAGTAAAGGAAAATTATCCTTATTAATGGATATACTTCAAATTTGTAAGTCTGTTTCTGACATAAGTATTTTGTCAATTAACTGTCATAATTGTAAAGGACTCACACAAGCTACTTATTCCTCTCTTTGGTGGAACTCTTTTCATACCTTTGGTTCGATGCTTCTGTTGTTTTTAGTAATTGATTTTTAATTAAAGGAATGTGATATATAAGCTATTGATAGATGAATCTTAGGCATAAAATATCCCAACACCAATCCCACCACCAATGTCAACTTCCCACGTTTCCTCATACTCCACCCCATCCCCAACCCCCGTCATCTTGACAGGCACATTTCAAGGTTCAGTTTGTTGGTTGTAGTTTAGATCTAGTTTTTTCAGTGTTGTTGAGTCTGTGCTTTGGCTATATAGGTGCATTATTCTCCTACATCTTCTACACACCCAACCCCCTAATCCCTGTTTCTCCATTACTTTCCTTTCTCGTTTTCTTCCTCCCCATCTCGATTGCTTTCCTTCTCTATATTCTCTTATTATTAAACAATGTTGTTAAAGTGAATGCCATGCACTCTTACCAAAGTGAGACAAGTTACAATACATACATCCAAGTGCATGTGGTATGTACGTATGTAAGAGGTACTTACATCAAATATGAGAGTCTATTTTGCTAAAATTAATTCCTCCAGTTTCTTTAGAACTTAATTAGGCTCTTTGATTTGTACTACTATTATAATAGGATTTTAAGCACACAGTGTTACAGAATCATTCTAGCAGTATAGATATGGTATGTTTGCATAAATTCACACTAGTATAAATTCCATTTTACCCCTTTGATACAAATTCTTGGTTTTTATATAAATTCATATGCATAGAAATAATTTCATTTATCGAAAAATGGAATAAACAATTCCTGTGAAAGCTTCAAACATGCTGAACTGTTCAAAAGCAGATTTACAGAGTTAGATAGTAGAGGAAATAAAGTTCTTTATTTCACATGTCACATAAGGACTATATATTTAGTTGGCCATTTGTGGTTTTGTTTGTCTGTTTGTTTATTTGCAGGGGGAACACCCAATGTATTCAGGGCTTGATCCTGGTTCTGTGCTGAGGAATCACTCTTGGTGGGGCTTGAAAACCATATGGACTGCTAGGGATGGAATCCAGGTGGTCTCTGTGCAAAGCAAATACCCTACCCACTGTACTATCTCTCTGACTCCACCACTATTCATTTAAATGGAAATCTCATAGACCTTTGAAATTTTTTTCAGTGATATGTATTTAAAGTAGACTTTTGGGGGCTGGAGCAATAGCACAGCGGGTAGGGCGTTTGCCTTGCATGCAGCCAACATGGCCAACACAGGTTCGATTCCCAGCATCCATATGGTCCCCCGAGCACTGCCGGGAGCAATTCCTGAGTGCATGAGCCAGGAGTAACCCCTGATCATCGCCGGGTGTGACTCAAAAAAGCAAAAAATAAATAAATAAAAATAAAGTAGACTTTTGTCACACAGGTACAAACTAAACAACAAAAACACATTACCTGGACTACCGCTTATTGAATTTGTCTTTGGAAAAGCTTAGCCCTTCAAGTTTTATGTACTTTAATTATAACAGATAACCGAGTACCTGGGTTGGAGTGATAGCACAATGGATAGGGCGTTTGTCTAGCACGCGGTTGACCCGGGTTCGATTCCTCTGCCCCTCTCAGAGAGCCCGGCAAGCTACCGAGAGTATCCCTCCTGCACGGCAAAGCCTGGCGAGCTCCCTGTGACGTATTCAATATGCCAAAAGCAGTAACAACAAGTCTCACAATGGCGATGTTACTGGTGCCCTCTCGAGCAAATTTATGAACAACAAGAGGACAGTGCTACAGTGCTACCATGCAACTGAGTAACTTTTTCTTCAGGCATAAAGATTGAAAAAAGTCTATGGTGTTAAGATACTCTGGCTAAAAGCAGAAAAAACATGAAGAAAAGTGAAACAGGAAATAGGACAAGTGGCTAGTATAACAAATATAAAATGTAGAAATCAGAAAAATAATGAACATGTAGAGAAGTTCATAGTTTAATCCGCACAACTGCACTATAGCTCACACACTCATTTACATGAGGAAGTGGGTGATGAGTGATAAATATGCACTACCTGACATTTAGTATAATTTCTCTCTTTGATGTTTGGCTGCACAAGTCCAAGTTTAAGCTCTATAGGGCCTTTGAGGGCACTGAGACATTTGAAAGCTGAGATTTGCCAGACGCACAACAGCTGGCTGCTGTCAGCACTGGGATTCGATGCCAGGCCTACAGACATTCATTCTTGCCGTCTTCACCCACCGCATTCAAATTGTAGCCAGTATCAGTCGATCAAGAATCTATAGAGGCTGGGACTCTTTGTATTTATGAGGAGCAAATACTTGTCCAAGGGATGAAGAACGGGACTATGTTTTGTAATATAGTGTCTTAGATAAACGGGGGTAATTCTCTTTAGTTTACATGTCCAGAACTCATCATTAACATTCACACGAGAATGATGGTCTATTACTGCCAGTTCTTCTATTGCCGGCTATGCCAGATGATGAATGGAGTTGGAATAAATGTTATAGATTTTTTAAGCTGCATATAATACGGGCAACAGCAATAAACTTGTGACATTTCACCTCACTCAGCAAACATAACAGGAAGGTCAGGAGGGATAAATGTTTGTTAGAGGGAAAGAAAAATGTATGGTCACGATTTCATAGAGTCATCTCCTGTTGAGTGATGATACCTACGTCGCATTTCACATTTGTATGAAAAATGGCATCAAAATGTATGCACAAGAGAAGTGATCAATCACAGCAAGGATTTGTGGCAGGGCTGTAGGAAGAACCATCAGGAAGGCAGTTTATAGAAAATGTCATTTTGGTGTGTGTTTATTATTCTTCACATTTTCTTTAAATAATTTTGCATTACATTCAATGGCTCTGAACCAAGTGTGTGTACTAGAAAATATGCAGAACTGAAGGAGGAAGAGTAGACAAAGTGGAGTCTTTTAAGGAGATGAGATTTTTGTGTGGCGCTAAACTGCCAGCTCCCAGTGGGAAAATCCTTCGTCAACTGGTAGGAAAGAAGTTGCTACTAGAAGAAGCTTCTATACATACACATAGACAATGTTAATAGTATCACTAATGGAAATTAGATAGTTGTACTCCATTTTACTGTGAGAGCACAATGTGGGTTTTGCCAACAATTACAAAGGACAAAGGAATTAAAATTCCATATTTAGTTTTGCCATATTTTCACATCTATATTAAATATTATCTGTCGCACTAATTGTATTTTGACTTTATTTTCCCAATATTTTTTCAAGTTATTTTGCATCACACCCAGTGTTATTCAGGGTTCACTTCTGTCTCTGCACTCAGGAATAACTCTTTTTTTAAAAAAAAATTATTAGGGGAACACCATGAGGCACAGTTGTAGACTTACAGATTTTTGTGCTTGGGATTCAATTATACAATGATCGAGTACCCATCCCTCCACTAGTGCCCATTTTCTACCACCACTGATCCCAGTATCCCTCCCACCCCCCCATTCCCCCTATCCCGCCCTATCTCTGTGGCAGGGCATTCCCTTTTGTTCTCTTTCTCCTTTTGGGTCCTGTGGTTTGCAAAAGAGGCATTGAGTGGCAGTCATGTTCGGTCTATAGTCTATTTTCAGCATGCATCTCCCATTCTGGGAGGATCCTCCCAACACCCTTTATTTGTTGCTCCCTTCTCTATCTGAGCTGCTTTTCAGGAATCGTTCTTGGCAGTGTTTCAGGAACCCTTTGGGATGCCTGGGATTGAACTTGGGCCAGCAGTATGCATGCAGTGATACATGCCCACTGTATCACTCTATTATCTCTCCAGCGACTTCCTTTTCCTGCAAGCACACACTTAGTTGTTTTGTTGGAACAAATTTTGATTGAAAATACTTAGTGGTGGGGCTCACACACTTGGTGTGAATCTTACACCAATGGCATCTGTTCTATTTTCACACTATCCCTTGTTCTTAGGGAGGATCACCACTACACATAAATGCACTACATATGTGCGGATGCATGCACGCACGCACACACACACACACACACACACACACACTTAAATGTACTATACTTTAAGCTACAATGGGCCAAGTTCCAATGAATTCATAAACAGGGAAAGCCTGACTTTTTTAATGGAAAGCAGGTAAACATCATATTCTGCTGGTGTTAACGAAATTCATGGAAGAATTACTATTTTATTGCTGTTCATTACTATCAGCTAACTGTTACGCGCAGTCTGTGAAGGTGATACACATTGATTTACTTGTTACTTGTTTTTAAAGGGACTTTGGATCACACCTTGCAGTGTTCAGTGTTTAGTCCTGCCGCCATGCCATGCCCTTGTGGTGGTCATTCCAAGCAATGATGGGGGAAGAGGGAGGGGGGCACTGGTGATATTGGGGGTGGAATTTAGGTTGGCTTCCAGCAAGGCAAGTGGCACTTTATGTTTTCAAGGATAGGACAGATATAATTAGAATTTGGCTAATTAGCAGAAATGTAGGATTGCTTTAGAAATACATGTAGGAGAGGCATATATTCAGACTACATAGATCAGGTAATATCTGAGCACTTACATCTTAATTATTCTCTAAGTAAATGGAAGATATTGATGGATTTTTTTTGGTGTACATTTTAGAAAAATATTTAGGTTAAAGAGGATTGTTTGGAAGTGTAGACAATCAGTATTTAAGGACCATATTAAGGCAGAATCAGCAGAACTGGAGACCAGAAGATTGGAGAGGTCCTTTGAAAAGTATTGGTAAATTTGCATGCTGGAAACAAAGAGAAACCTGAGGCCATTCTCTTTTTTGTTGTTGTTTGTTTGTGTTTGGGGTACACATTCAGCTGAGCTCAGGGATTACTTCTTCTGCACTCAGGAATCACTTCCGGAGGGCTGTATCGCTGTAGCACTGTCCTCCTTTTGTTCATGTATTTGCTCCAGTGGGCCCAGTAACATCTCGATTGTGAGACTTGTTGTTACTGTGTTTGGCATATCGAATATGTCATGGGTAGCTTGCCAGGCTTTGCCGTATGGGCGAGATACTCTTGGAAGCTTGCCTCCAAGAGGGGCGGAGGAATCAAACTTGGGTCGACCTGGTTGGCCTCGTGCAAGGCAAATGCTCTACCCACTGTACTATCACGCCAGCCCCTACTGGAGGGCTAAGGGCAACATATTGGATGCAGGGGATCAAACCCAGGTTGGTCACATGCAAGACAAGCCCCACTGTATCATCTCTCTGACCTTGAAGGTGATTCTTATATTCTGAAAAGGGGAAGTCATTTCCAACAGATGAGCACTTGTGGAATTGATGACATTTATGCAAAGGGAAAAATGTCAGCGAAATTTCTTGGCATGCTTGATAAATTGTTAAAATCAACATTTTACTCCTAGATCTGCATCCAGAGATTACTCCTGGCACAGGAGACCATATGTGATACAGAAAACTGAACTGTATTTGCCACCTGCAAGGCCAGCACATTATCCGTTGTATGATAGGTACTATTGCTGGAATCCTAAAAGCGATTAAAAAAAATTAGGCACCTTGATTTACAATAGTGTGGATAACAGACTTTCTTTCCTATAATTTTCCAGTGTCACACCTTCCACCAGAGTGTCCCTCCCGCACCCAGTTCCCACACTGTAAGCGCAGTTCCGTAAACCAGTGCTCAGGTTCTGCTGACTTTGTGTTAGAAGCTAATACTTGTGGCATATTCTCAACTACAGAATCTCTTGTGGTATAAGTCTCAACCTCAAAATCTCTCTATATGCAGTATGCATAAGATATATGTATATATGGGCTGAGGAGATAGCACAGCGGGTAGGGTATTTGCCTTGCATATGGCTAGCCTGGATTCGATTGCTCCATCCCTCTCAGAGAGAGTTACCGAGAGTATTCCGCTCGCCTGGCAGAGCCTGGCAAGCTCCCCTTGGCATATCTGATATGCCAAAAACAGTAACAACAAGTCTCACAATGGAGATGTTACTGGTGCCCGCTCCAGAAAACCGATGAACAATGGGAGGACAGTGCTACTTATCTGCCCCTCTCGCTCGGTAAGCTATCGAGAGTATCTCGCTTGCACGGCAGAGCCTGGCAAGCTATCCGTGACGTATTCAATATGCCAAACACAGTAACAAGAAGTCTCAAAGTGGAGACATTACTGGGCCCGCTTGAGCAAATCAATGAATAACGGGAGGACCGTGACCGTGACATATATATGAACATATACAAATATATGTATATATATATATTGTTTCACTGTATAATAGCATGTAATGTATTTAGTTTAGTTTTATAAATAATTAAAGAAAACTGGGGTGATACTATTGATTGGGAGGTGTTTGCAGAAACAGATCCACAGTGAGTCACTTTGGTCTGATTTACTTTTCAAAGAGTAATATAAGAACAGCATATATTGAAGGAGGGAGACAGAAAGTGGGGAATTCAAGGTTTCTTTAGAACACAGAGCAAAGGAAAAGATGATGCCAAAAACACTTTAGAACTATAACATACAAATTTCCAATATATGGAGACCTCACTCATCATTCTTAATGCTGCTTCCCTGATACCAAGAGAGGTTCATGATAGGTTCTCAGCAATACTTAGTTAATATTGAATGACTGAAGTAGAAGAAAATGGAGACGGAACAATATGCCATGAGAAGCAGAGGTAAAAGTAATGAATTAATTATTTGGAAATATAGAAAATCAATGATTATGAGAGTTATATGGCAGAGAGGAAAAGCAATCAATGTAAAATGTAATTTATAGGATAATATTTTTAGGATTTTTCTTGACTTGCTTTTATTGAATATTTGGAATGATATAGAATTGGAAATTTTCCAACAAGTGACATTGGAGGGTGAATTATTAGAAATAATGAATCAACTCCTGCTAAGAATGAAAAGAATGTGTGATTGTTTTTATGGCATTTTCTAAATATAAGATCAGTTTAATCAAATAGAATATTTAGAACTATTTGTTCGTTAAATAAGTGGGCAAACAATGCCACAGAGTGGAAAACAAAGATTTGCGAAACTTTCTTTGATAGTTGAATTTGACTATTTAAAAAGGGATGAGGTCACAAAGACAGGGTGTAAAAGAAAAAGAGAAAAAAGTAAAACACAAATTATTGGAGAATTTCTTTTGAAGTTAGCATGTAGAAGAAACGATCTGGCAGTAAAGATAATTGGAATCAGAGAACAAGAATCAATCACTGATTTTTCTTTGCAGCAATTTAGAAAAGTAATTGGTAGAGAGCATGAATAATAGTAGCAGAAAAAGAACTTAATGAAGCAATTTTTTGAGGGACAAATTAAAAGAAATGAAAAAACTCAGTAGCAGAAAGATCAATGAGTTTAGGGAATAGGAACTGACCACTTTGCATTAATAGTAAAATTTCATGAATACAATTAAGTTTAAAAATATAAGGGATGGTATTCCATTGTGTAGCTGAACCAAAGTTTCTTTAACCAGTCATCTGTTCTCGGGCACTCGGTTTTTTTTTTCCAAATTTTGACTATTGTGAACAGAGCAGCAATGAACATAGAAGTGCAGATGTCATTTTGACTGTACTTTTTTGCCTCTCTGGGACATAGTCCCAGGAGTAGTATTGCTGGGTCAAATGGGAGCTCAATTTCTAATTTTTTGAGAATTGGCCATACTGTTTTCCAAAAGCGCTGAACCAGTCGTTATTTCCACTAGTAGTGAAGGAGAGTCCCTTTCTTGCCACATTCGAGACAACACAGGTTGCTTTTGTTCTCTTGAATGTGGACCAGTCTCTGTGGTGTGAGATGATATCTCATTGTTGTTTTTATCTGCATCTCCCTGATGATTAGTGATGTAGAGCATTTTCTCATGTGCTGTTAGAAAAGATGAGGTCATGAAATTTACTTACAAGTGGTTCTACATGGAAAGTATCATGCTAAGTGAAATGAGCCAGAAAGAGGGACAGACACAGAAAGACTGCACTCATCTGGGGAATATAAAATAACAGAATAGGAGCTGAACAACCAAGAATAGTTGATATAAGTACCAGGGGGTCTGCTCCAGGGATTGGAAGCCAGCAGCACATGCTGGGGAAAAGGCAGCTAAGATAGAGAAGGGAACACCAAGTAAAGGCAAGTAAAGGATGTTTGGAGGACTCACTTGAGATGCGAGATGTGTGCAGAAAGTAGGCTATGAACCGAACATGATGGCCGCTCAATACCTCTATTGCAAAGTACAGGACCCCGAAGGAAAGAGTGAGCAAAAGGGAATGCCCTGCCACAGAGGCAGGGTGGGGTGGGTGGGATGGGTTTTGGGGGTGGGAGGGCTACTAGGATCATTGGTGGTAGAGAATGGGCACTGGTGGAGGGATGAGTACTCACTCGTTTTATAATTGAAACCCAAGCACAAAAGTTTGTAAGTCTACAACTGTACCTCATGGTGTTTCACTAATTAAAAAATAAATAAACAAATAAATGAAAAAAAAATAAGGGATGGAGGCTAGAGCAACAGCATAGCGGGTAGGGCGTTAGCCTTTTACCGGTTGACCAGAGTTCGATTCCCAACATCCCATATGGTCCCCTGAGCACCGCCAGGGACAATTCCTGAGTGCAGAGCCAGGAGTAATCCCTGTGCATCACCGAGTGTGACCAAAAAGCAAAAAAATAAAATAAAAACAAAAGATGGTCCAGAGAGATAGTATGGCTGATAGGGCCCTTGCCTTGCACAAGGTCTACCTGGGTTCTATTCCTAGCATCCCATATGGTCACTTGAGCACTGCCAGGAGTAAATCCTGAGTGCAGAGACAGGAGAAACCCCCAAGAACTGCCAGGATATGGCCCAAAAGAATAAAAAATATTTAAGAGAGTTATGTCAGATGTTTTGTGGTGAAACAAGGAGACAGATTTTCTCTGGCTCCATATTCTGAAGTCCGAATTGTTTGGTGAAGTAGTTTTCTCCGTCCATATAATTCAGGATTTAAAGGGCATGCCATTTTTCCTGCTAACAAAGCAGTCCTTATTGTTATATTGAAGTTAATGGCAATTTATTAGTAAAGGTTTTCAAGCAAAAATTGGTTATAACCTGTTCTCCCTTTCAACTTAATAATCATGTGGTTTTTCCATCCTGACTCCAATACGCCACATTAGCAGCATCAATGAGCAAAATGACCCAAGAGGAAAAGATGTGAGTTGGATGCACTATCAGCACTGCTAGTGACTTTTATCTTCTGGGCTTGTAATAAAAAGTGGAATAATCAGCAAATTACTCACACCCAGGAGATTATTGTTTTTGCTGTTTGACCTAAAGCATCTTTCAAAGGGCTTGGATTTGCTGAGCTTCTCAAAGTTGATTTTAAATATTTATTTGAAGTAGAGCTGAGTGAGAGTATCTTTATCTGCTCTGTGACAATCAATTTTGAGTCTTAAGACATATGTTATTTCAATATTAATGAGCATAATAATTAGGAGACTTACCATAGTTTTTCATAAGGTAATTTTATATGCCCTATCTGAGGTTAGTGGTGAGACTAAAATTTTTCTTCTTCCTGTTTCCAGAGATAATATAAGAAAGTAATTATGATATACAATGGTGTTGATGTCACCTACTTCATTTTAGATATTGTTCTTGGAATTATTGCTTTTGCAATAATTGTACTTACACATATTATTTGCATACTCTCAGTGATACCAGATCTTTCATTGAAGACTGACTAGTACACAAATGATTTTAAATTTTAATTTGGTGGCATTGCTGGAAAATAAGGTAGAGATCAAAACAACTGATGTTATTTCTAATCAAATGAGGAGTAGTACAACTAATAATATTGTGTTTTGTGTAGATGAGGTGCTGTATACATGCCCTTTTGGAGATATCTCCCGTATCAGAATACACATAGTCTTGAATGTTTTAAACTTAAAATTTAATATTTACTTGTTGTTCATCTTGAGAAGGTCACTGCAGTTGAGCAAGCAAAATTCCTTAGATCAAGTCGGTATTCTTATTGACTTTGTATAAATTTCAGTGACATGAGTGTCATACTTGGGGACAGGGAGCTGTGTTTACTGATAGTAAGGAGAGGAGATAAATCATATTGACAAAACGGCTGTTAGTTCATGTGTACTATAGGGACATTAAGAGATAAACCCTCTGAGGATGTGACTCAAGTGGTAAAGGACGTGTAGTTCTTCGTGATGCCCTAAATTTGATCCCTGGCACCTCATGAACCCCAACCCTGAGCACTGCTGATTATGCAGTTTGTGGTCCCCAAGTCCCACAGATAGGTCCATCGTTGAAGTTGCCTCCTCAATAACAGCAACATAAAGATAATTATACATCTAGAAAACCAGAGGAAGTATGCAATTAGATGCTTGATTATTTGCAAGGAGACATAAAGGGGTACAGAAAGAGGACTGAGGCACACAAAAGACATGAGAGAAAGACTGTGTTATAAACTTTTGTTGAATGAAGATTAACTGAATTATCTGGTATGTTTTGAGTTAGAATTGTAATTTCTTACAAAGTCTTTACTGTTTGTGTCCGTTTTTGGGTCCAAACCAAGTGTTACAGATGGCTGTGATAACCAGGAAGCCGTTTGACAACTCACTACAGAATCTAAAGCAAATAAGAAATAAAAGAGTTAGCTCCTTATTAAGATGGTTTAGTTATGCAGAGTGACAGCTTTTATTAAGCTTGAGGCAAAGGCTTTAATTTCTATCTGCAGAGATATTTCACGTAAGATGAGAAGTCATGCAGAATAGTCAAATTTTGAGTGAACTTTAAGATTTAAGTTGTATACTTCAGTATACACATATCTGCATGTAAAATAACAAATCCCTGTACAATGTTCCTAGAGAGTCTGAACAGTAAATGAATTTTCATATACGTGAAGAATTAACATAGTCAAAGACATTAAATTTATTTTCTCTTTCTGTACTAGCACACAGGGAAAATTGTGAATTTTAAGCATAGACAGTCATCTCATCTATGTTCTCCATTAAAGGATGAAATACATACAAAGACATGTAGCCTGAGTTTGGAGAGATAGTTCAATGAATTGAGTGCATAGTTTTTATGCTGGAGAATTGGGTTTGATCCCCAGCATCCAGTGCTTCGTTGAGGAACTCCAGGAGTATTTCCCCAATCATGGAGATGGGAGTAGGACCTGAGAACCACTGTGTGTGCCCTGAAACAAACAAACAAAAAAATGAAAAAGAAATGGAGCCAGTTCTTTCTTTCTTTCTTTCTTTCTTTCTTTCTTTCTTTCTTTCTTTCTTTCTTTCTTTCTTTCTCTCTATCTCTTTCTCCTTTCCTTCCCTCCTTCCTTCCTTCCTTCCTCCCTCCCTCCCTCCCTCCCTCCCTCCCTCCCTCCCTCCTCCCCTCCCTCTTCTTTCTTTGTTTCTTTCTTTCTTTCTTTCTTTCTTTCTTTCTTTCTTTCTTTCTTTCTTTCTTTCTTTCTTTCTCTCTTTCTCTCTTTCTCTCTCTCTTTCTCTTTCTCTCTTCTTTCTCCTTCCTTCCTTCCTTCCTTCCTTCCTTCCTTCCTCCCTCCCTCCCTCCCTCCCTCCCCCCTCCCTCTTTCTTTCTTTCTTTCTTTCTTTCTTTCTTTCTTTCTTTCTTTCTTTCTTTCTTTCTTTCTTTCTGCATAGCTACTGGTGGTGTTCTGGGGCTCCATGTGTGAAAATTGGGATGGAACTATAATGCCTAAATCTCTTTATTGTCTCTCTGGGACCATGTAGCCAGTTGCTTTCTCAGAAATATATTCAACTATGTAAAAGAATAAAAGAGGAAACCTCAGTTTCTCTTTGCCAACAGGAGGGGAGCCCATAGTATCCCTTCATCAGTATTTCCATTTCTTCCCATCTACTTACTACTCCTCACCCCCAAGACCCTATCTTTAACATTCCTGTAGTTCCCCAGGACCATATTATTCTGTTCCAGAACTGGGAGACACAAAACTAAGATAATCAATAACCAGAAAGACAAACCAATGGAACCACTCTGTAGTTTCCCAGTCACACAAAGACCGATTTTCAATAAAAATCTCACAAAAAAGAGCCATAGTTAACTTAATCCTATACTAAGTTCCTTTCCAGTTGGGAAGCACCTTTTCTTCTCTCTTCTACTTTCTAATAAACTTTTCTACTTTCCAACTCTGAGTCTGAACATCTTTATTATTCAATACTTTCATTCTTGCAAATATTGAAGAATCTGGGAATTGTGAATGAACAGAGACCTGGTGTCACCATTTTGGCTCACCTGAATCAAGACTAGTATAAAGAAATCAGCTGGTAAATTACTCAGATATAGTCAATAAATTTCAGAAAAGTTTCTATGTTAAAAAGAGATATCTTAATACTGATAAATTTTACAGGAAAATAGAAATATTGAAGAGATAAGGGGCTGTCAAGGAGACAGCTAATCTTGCTTTCCTTTCATTCAAATCAATGTATAATTTGAAAAAAATCATTGCTTATTATTGATTTTTTGGAGTAGGCTACTCAAATCTGCAATTTTTTTTTGTAATTTTAGGGATAAGTCAAACCTTTGTTTCTATAGTCTACCTATTTGTGTAATAACATAAAATTAGATTATATTGGCTATCCTTTAGATGTGATTAATTGAAAATGATGCTTGGTATTAAGCTGTAGATTGTTAAATTATGTTACTGAATAGTTACTTTCTATTCTTTGGGTTAAAATTGCCCTGAGGTATCAATTTTCTCAGAACAGCATAGCTCATCTGAGTGAATTTGAGCACAACGTATGGGTGGTTTCTATACTGTGTTGTGAGCTCTTGAACAAACTGAAAATGGGGCATTATAAACTTCCTTTAGTACTACTTGACTGAGTCATAGATGTTGAGAGCTGTCTCTTCTGTGAGATCATTAGGAGAAATGCACACCTTGACTGATCTCCTTTGAAAGAGCTTTTTGGTTATCATTAGAATGTCTCATAATCACACTAACCTTCTAATATACAAGCATAAAAGGCCCTCCCGTTGATCGTCGATTTGCTCGAGCGGGCCCAGTAACGTCTCCATTGGAGACTTTGTTGTTACTGTGTTTGGCATATCAAATACTCTCGGTAGCTTGCCGGGCTGCTCTCCGAGAGGGGCGGAGGAATTGAACTCGGGTCGGCCATGTTGGCCGCTTGTAAGGTGAACGCCCTACCGCTGTGCTATCGCTTCAGCCCTTATATACAAGCATAATCAACATAATAAAACTTCCAAAAAGAATGATATATCCTGAGAAATTAGTTGTCATTAAAAGTAATCGGTGGCTGAAGAGATACCACAGCTGTTGAGGCACTTGCCTTACACGCAGGTGATCTTGGATTTTCAACATCACATACAGTCCCCTGAGATCTGCCAGGAGTACCACCCCCCAAACAAAATATAAGTCCCAGGTACCTGCATTTTATCCATTTTAAAACTAATTTTCCCCTTCCACTATTTTTTGGCTTTAGAAGCTTTCCAAAATTATGCATGCTTAACATATTTTTAAACAATAATGATTATGTTTACCTGTAATGCTTTCTAGGTCTTTATCTTTACTCAAATAGGATGCTAACTTAAGTTAGCATACAACTCATGTCTTGCTGAGATTAACTCTATTATTTCTTTTTGCTTATTGTCATTTTATATAACGGCAGTAGTTTTAGAGCAAATCCATGTACTTGTCTGCAAATTTCAATGACGTATCATTTCTGGTTTTCCCTTCTAGTCTGCTCGCAGTTTTCAAGAGGAGTCTATGCCATTTTTGGATTTTATGACAAGAAGTCTGTAAACACCATCACTTCATTTTGTGGAACGCTCCATGTCTCCTTCATTACTCCCAGCTTCCCAACAGATGGCACACATCCATTTGTCATTCAGATGAGACCTGACCTCAAAGGAGCACTTCTTAGCTTGATTGAATACTATCAATGGGACAAGTTTGCATACCTTTATGACAGTGACAGAGGTAAGTGCCACCATCCTTATCTCTTTCAAATGGGTCCAATTCATTTTTGACACGTTTATGTGATGCTAGAGCACCACCCAACAGGTGGTGAAATCAGAGGATAAATGGCTTTAGTTTTGGTGTGTACACGAATAATGAAACATAAAGCTTGAAAAAAATACAGAATGGAACAAAAATTGCAGTGACCGTATAATTTGCAGGTACAGATTATGTCAGCTTAATGCCCACATGTTCAGTTGTGATATTGAAAACACCTAGAATCAGCAACTAAGACCCTATTGGTGACTATCAGTACTACTGTATTAGGACTCCAATGTTGGTGAAGGTGAAGTGGCTATCTTGAAAAATTAATTATCTTGAAAATTAATAAGGAATACTGTAATGAATAAAGTAAAATAAATTAAAAGGAGATCTTCATATGTGAAAGGTTCATCTGGTTGGCTATCTTTAACCTTGCTTTAAAAGAAGCATAATTACCCATAGTATATTCTATAATTTATGATGGTGTTGATTAGCATGTTATTAGATGGTGATTTGTCTCATTATTTATTTGTTTTGGCTCATTATTTTAAGGTTGTGTAGATTTTTTTTATGGGAGTGGGGCATACATTTTTGTGGTTTTGTTCTGAAATTCCCTGTTGGAAGTTCGGTATTAGCAGACCTATCAGACTTTTATGGCAGAGAATACCAAATACTTTTAACCATTCTTGGTTCTGTGTTTTGTCTTCAGAGGATCTGAGTACTTCTTAAAAATTCACGTAAGATATTTTCTGAAGAATATTTCTATAACCAAACATAAAAGGGTTAAGTACCATTATTGTAAGAAGAACTACATGCCCAGCCACCCTTTCTTCAGCAGTTTACTGGAATATGTCAAGATTCAAATAAAAATTAGAACTCTGTCTTGATCTAGATAGGCACCTTGATAACCTGCAAGGGCAGACAAGAAGCCAGCCAGCCGTCAGTCAGTTCTCTATTGATCAGTTTCTAGGCATTTCTGCAGCTTTCTGGAATAAGGAGTCAAGTGAGGTGTTGAATTCTCTGTCCCCTCCTTTAAGCCCCAGAAATGAGAAAACTCAGTGGAAAAGTCAGTCAGCACTATACAAGCTGAAAAAAAAAAAAACTTCCCTGCTAACAGTTCTCCTCTACATTAGGATGGAGAACTTATCTAGTTCCAGGGGGCAGGAAGAACTAAATGGTGAATTCTGAAATGTACTTTATATAAATAAATGTGATTGAAAAGTTTATAAAATGGAACTTAAGCATAGTTTTCCCCTCTTCATCTCCACTAACTCCTTTTAAACTTGCTTATCTTAGTAAAACTAGCTTGAGGTCTGGGAATATTTTTACTTTCTTCTATACTCTGTACCTTTTTGATGTGATTTCTGTTACCTTAATAGATTTTATTTCCAGACAGTTATTTTTCATTGTCATGATCCCAAACCAAGAAACTATCATGTGTCCTTTCTCTCATCTCTCTATTTCCATGCTGTTTCCTTTTGATTTATTTCCCACAAAGTAGCCAGAAACTTCAAATGAATTTTTAACTACATTTTTCTCTTGCTTTAAATCATGTTATCACTGTACTACCGTCATCCCATTGTTCATCCATTTGCTCAAGCGGGCGCCAGTAATGTCTCCATTCATTCTAACCCTGAGATTTTAGCAGCCTTTCCGTACTTGTCCTTCCGAACGGTGCTGTATTGGAGGATCTTTCAGGATCAGGGGAATGAGACCCGTTATTGTTACTGTTTGTGGCATATTGAATATGCCACAGGGAGCTTGCCAGGCTCTGCTGTGTGGGCAGAATACTGTCAGTAACTTGCTGGGCTCTCCGAGAGGGACAGAGAATGTATATAAGAGAATACAAGCAAGTGTGTTAAAACCAAACACATGCTTTAAATACTTCAATTTTTTCTCATTGCAGTAACAATAAAATTTAAACCTTTTCACTTAACTAGAGCGATAGCACAGCGAGACGGGCATTTGTCTTGCATGAGGCTGACCTGAGTTTGATTTCTCCATCCCTCTCAGAGAGCCCAGCAAACTACTGAGAGTATCCCGCCCGCACAGCAGAGCATAGCAAGCTCCTGGTGGCATATTCAATATGCCAAAAACAGTAACAAGTCTCACAATAGAGACATTACTGGTGCCGGCTCTATCCTCAAATAACTATTAATAAATGATTATCAGTAATAGAACCTGTATCTCTTACTTATTAAACTGAAAAATAGAAAATAAATGCTCTTCACTGAATGGTAGGATTTTAATTTGGGACATATATCACCTTGACTATGACTTTCTGACATTGATAAAGAACTTTGGAGAAAATTCCAAAATAACCGCTGACATAAATAGAAAAAGGAGAAACTCTAGTATTTGAGGAGAGATGCTGAAGAAAGACAATCTCTGCAAAATGAATCATGAGGTGAAGGTGGATGAACTGATATATTTGTGAGAAGAAACTGAAGCATTTTTAAATGTTTTAACTATTATTTTAAAATTTTTGAAGTAAATTGAAGTGATGAGATAATTCCCAGTCATTAATTTATACAAATTGATGTGAGTTAAAGTGCCTCTATTGAGAAAAGAATATTAAAGTGATAATGTTAAAAAATTACATGTTCAAACCAAAAATGACCTTATGGATACATTTCAAGTTCTTGTCAAAGAGCTGTTTGTGTTTTTGTATTCATGTTTTTTGTATTTGCCTTTTTTTCTGAAAATTTTCATGGATAAATGTGTACAACTAAAATACTTGCAAAAAATTTAAACTTTTTTTGTCATGTTTTGCTTTTCTTATAGAAATAGGGTGTTTGCATTCTTATGTTTCTTACCAATGATAATTTTTATAGACTTATCTTCATTTGTATTTTTGGAAGTTGATTCATGTTTTCCTCTTGGAAACTTGTTTTCTTCTTTTGCTCCATAATACATTTCCTTACTTCAAGGAAGCATCTGAATATTTTAATATTATTGTATATGAGAGCCTTTCTTCATATTACACATACTGTAAAAAATTCCATTTCTGGAGCCAGACAGTTACTCTTAGCATCATGGAGTGCATCTCTGGAGGTCTTGAACAACTCTGGGTGGTCTCGGTAATCTCCAGCACCATATGGCATGCTGCATCACATCCACTCATTCTTGTACTGAACTTCTGACCCTATTGGCTGGGAGTCAGGAGTGAGTTTTCTGGTCTCCTGAACATTGCTTGGGAAACAACACCCCCAGCCCTGGCAATAATATTTAAATTATATTCTTAAATCTCTTAATTTAAATGCTGTATGTCTTCATTTTAAATTACTTGATATGTTCTTGTGTCACTGTCTTCTGTCTTCATTTTCTTGAAACCGCAGGGGAAGCATTCTTGGCCATGACCAAGAGGCCATGCTGTGCCGGGATCTAATCCAGGCTGTCCCACATGGAAGGCATGTGCTTTACCACTTGAGCCAATGCCTTACTCCCTTAAAATGTTTTTGAAAATATTGTTCTTTTAACTTTTAATGCTGGAGCGATAGCACAGTGGTAGGGCATTTGCCTTGTATGAAGCTGGTCTGGCCAAGCTGGGTTTGATTCCTCCACCCTTCTCAGAGAGCCTGGCAAGCTACTGAGAGTATCTTGCCTGCACGGCAAAGCCTGGCAAGCTCCCCATGATGTATTCGATATGACAAGCACAGTAACAAGTCTCACAAAGGAGATGTTACTGGGTCCACATGAGCAAATGGATGAACAACAGGAGGACAGTGCTTTTACGGTGCTAGCTTTTAATAATCAACATTTTGTAATAGTGCACAGGTGTTGGCTTTTGTCTGTAAATGTATGAGTATATGTCTTGCAAGCATTGGATCATCCATGAAGTAACTCAAAAATTTTGCGTAGAATATGAGTCAGATCAAACTGTCTTAAAATGGCCCTATACTACTTTATTTCAATACTCAACTAAAACTACCAATTAAGCCATTCCTGGTTCCAACCACTCACTCAAATGTTGAACAAAAAGACTAAGGATACCCCTTTGGTAACAAAGACACCAGATACTACATTCTGAACTTGATATAAAGCATCTTTAACAATCATGGTTTACCAATAGGAGTTATGCTGGAAATGTTCATTTGGTGTTGTTTGCTCTCGCAGATTGCTGATGTCTTTATTTAAACCAGCACAGGTGCCAGCAATTTGCCACTTTTTGATGACACAATACCCTTGATAAAGGTCACGTATTATCCACAGAAAGTAGGTAGATTGGTCTTTAATGCATTTAAAAGTATGAAGAACGGCATTACCTGTGTGTGGATTAAAATATAGACTTTTCTCCACATATACATGTATTAAATTTGAACTAGAACTTTAAAATTTGTGTATTTTTAACTTATTAGATCAGTTTCAGTAAGTTAAGATAGCATACTTCTTTAGGCAGAAGTAATGCATTAGCACAACTAATGCTTTAAATCTTTTGGTTCTGTTTTAATCTTGAAGTGTACTATTTATTCCCTCAGGAAAGAGCACTTTGAGTCCAATTCCAAGAAGACATCATGCATAGAATAAAAATGCTTCCAGATTATAAATTTCTTTGCGGATGTTCTAGAGAAAGTCAATGAGGGAAATATATGCTAATCTAATCTGGCCTAGGCATACTGCCATGTTTTAGACATCATAAATATTCATTTCTATACCTGAATGATGAATAAGGCCAATGAATTTTAAATGGAACAAAGAAAATATTTTTAAGAAGAAAGAAATTTTCTGAATAATATATACCTATTTTCAGTAATAAGCTTTAGCTTCCTATTGTATGCTAAATAAAACACAGACTTTATTATTTTGAGACTGATGGTTTTCTATAACTTTCATACAATAATATTAATATGGGTTCACAAAGAAGTTCTACTAATACTTTGAGAAAATTTGAGGTAGATCTCATTTAAAAATTGGTTCAGAACTAATGTACTCTAATAATTCATCTGTATAATTATCAGATATTTAACTAATATTAATTATTTTAGCTAAAACCTGAGAATTCAGTAGAGTTTAGGATTTAACTTGACTTACGATTTTTTTACCTTTAGACTATCTAAATTATATTTTATACAATATATTTCTATTTATCCGGATACATTTAAATATTTTCTTTGTTCTGAAAATATAATAAGAAATGAGTCTCTGTTAATAAATATCCTGAAATAAGAAATAAAACAGTGAATGTCTAATATTGAATGATTACTAATTATAAATAACTTTAATTAAACCAATGTTTTTATAAATTTCCGTTGTCTATATATGTATGTATTCTGAATCAAGGGATCAATTTACCCAGAAGCATACTACTATGTTAAACTGTATTAAACTGTGGAAGGCAAAGAGTCTTATCTCAAAATATATTTCTCCTAATTAAAATGTAGTACCATGCATATAGATATATTTTATGTATAGGGAACCTAATTTTACCTGTGTTTAACAAGCATTTTTAGAATTTGTAAATGACAAAATGACGTATAAAATTTAAATAGAAAGACTGTTTAGCACTTTTATAGGAACAATAGATAAATCAACTTGAAGGTAAATTTATAATTAGGACATTACATAGCATTATAATTACAGGAAAAAACAAATCTAAGAGTATGGGTTAATAATCTCAGTATAGCAGTTCTCTCAAATTACAAGTCATTGTGATGATTTGTGAATTAATTCTCTCAATAAAAATTTATTATTTAGTGTTTTAATGTACCACTTGTGTAGTTTATTTTCTTAATAAATGTATGTTTTAGAGTATCATTGGTTAAACTATTATTCTGAAACCTTTAATTACAGTTAATTTTTATACATCTTAATTTTAAAGTTACAATTTTTTGCTTCTTTAATAACTGTGAGTTACATTTTTTTACAGATAGAATGCATTTGAAGCAACTTTTTATTTAAATTAATTCATTTGAATCTATGTATCATCTTTACCTTATTTGATGGCCTGGAGTGATAGCACAGTGGTAGTGAGTTTGCCTTGCACAGCCAGCGAGGCCGAACCCGGTTTGATTCCTCCGCCCCTTTCGGAGAGCTCGGCAAGCTACCGAGAGTATCTCGCCCACACAGCAAAGCCTGGCAAGCTACCAGCGACGTATTTCATATGCCAAACACAGTAACAACAAGTCTCACGATGGAGACGTTACTGGGCCCGCTCGAGCAAATTGATGAATGACGGGAGGACAGTGACAGTGACCATTTTTGATATGGTGACAGAAATATTGCTTGATGATGATAGCCAGGGAGATAGCACAGTGGGTAAGGTGCTGTTTTGCAGCTGATCTAGGTCTGATCTAGGACACTCAATAAGTTCCCCTGAACCCAGTTAGCGAGGAGTGTAGAGTCAGAGCAACACTGGAATGACCCAAAAACAAAAGTGGACCTGAGAGACAGTACAGAGGATAGGGTCCTTGCCTACACTTGGCCGACTGAGACTAAATCCTCAGTACCGCATATGGTTCCTCTACTGCTCCAGGAGTGATCCCTGATTTCAGAGTCAGGAGAAAACCCAGAATACTGCCATGTGTGGCACAAAACAAACAAACAAACAAACAAAACCCCAAAAAAAACAAAAAACAAGCAAAACACAGAAAACAGAAATATAGAAAAATATTACTTAATGAAATTCATTTACAATATTTGATTTATTTGAAATTTCTAACGATTTATGGTGAAATAGAGAACAAAACATGAGTGATTCAAATTTCAGTTCAATATACTCAATTGCACTTGAAACTTTAGTGGTACATTTTAGAATTAAGTAGTTTAAAATGAAGTAATTTTTTTTCTTGAAGTAAATGAATCCCACTGGTAAATGTTATAATGTGTGAGAACTTATAAAATATCATAGGTAGAACATTTGAAGAAGCTGCAAGAGTTGCCTAGTGATTTGAATCTGGAAAAATGGTTGGAAGTCATTAAGGAAATATGCTTTTGTTTTTCCCTCTTGGTGAAAATCTTTGATTGGCTTAATAGCTGTTGTCAAGCATTGATGGTTGTTGAATTCATGATGACCAGCTGTGCATGCTGTATCTCTATTGTTGATGAAAAGCAGGAAAAAAATTTGAATTGCATCAAGGATTTAATTTACTTACAATGAATGGAAATCATAGGTGATTAGTCAAGTTTTCAAGTTTTATCTTTTTTTACAATGGCATATTGTTCATGTTTAAATAATACCTCGATAAATTCATGCCTATTCTACACTGCTTATTTAAGGACTGGTTGGAGAACTGATTTGGTTGTTTGCAAAAAACTAAAAATAAACGTTGAAAGTTATATGATGCTATTAGTAAAGCTACTAATAGCAACATGTCTTAACTTTTGAAAGTTAAATCACAAAAAGTCTAGGCTAGAAAACTGAATAGCATTTTGTTAATACTTGAACATTTAATTTTATGTTGATACCCATTACCAAAATTCATATAGTAGCAGACTGAGAAAAAAATAATTTGACTAGAAAACAAATTCAGGGTGTAGAACAACCTGGTGCATTTGAAGGACTATTATATTCACATAGTTTCATCTTACTGATATGAATATAACACATAGTTCATTAAGAATATTAACACATATAACACATAGTCTATGAACAGTATTAACATGAAACGAACTAGCATTGAATAAAAAGAAACAATTATTCTATTCTAATGTTAGATTTGCTAACATCTTTTGATTTCACTTAAACCATAATATGAAGGTCATTACATTTCATAAATATCCAAAAGAAGATATTGAAGAGTTAAAAGCCGAAAGAAGGGAATACTGTTTTCATTAAACTAGAATTTGTATGGATCAGAAGAATAGCCTTTAATTAAAGGAGATTTTGATGTGAAGTACAAAATGTAGATGTTGGTAAAGATCAGAGAAGTAGCTTTTGGGAAACACTATCATTCCATTACTTGCACAAAAAGTCACTCAAAAGTGTTTGTTCATTGTCAATTTTGTAGCACCATTCTGAGTTATCGTTATCCACTATCATTTTTCTATACCTTTCTTAGGTTTATCAACACTGCAAGCTGTGCTGGATTCTGCAGCGGAAAAGAAATGGCAAGTGACTGCTATCAACGTGGGAAACATCAACAATGACAAGAAAGACGAGACCTACCGGTCACTTTTTCAAGACCTGGAGTTAAAAAAGGAACGGCGCGTAATCCTGGACTGTGAACGGGATAAAGTCAACGACATTGTAGATCAGGTTTGCTGTTCTCTGTTTGCTAATGACACTAAATATAGAAGAAGAGTGCAAAGTCAGCATTTGCTACGAGTATTTATGTGGGGCGCTTGAACAGCAGTTTTGACATTATGGTTTGTGTAGGATGCCGCGAAGATCATCAATTAAATGATCTCTGGCTTCAGTTAGCAATAACAGATGGTCTTCAATAATGCTGACACATAGTAATTATATTCAATATAAAATTCTTGACTCATGTTGGCAGGGTGTGTTGACTATTTGAACTTGATATCACATTTAATTCTGTTCTCATATTTTTGGATTAGAAAAATAGACATCTACTGAGTGAATAAGTCCATGTTCCAAGAAAAACCTGGGTCCTCAGGGAATTCTCTGGTGACACATGTATCACATCAGCATAAATTGCAGGGGCCAGAGAGGGCATCCCTGGCAATGTGGCCAGCTCTGGTGAGATCCCTGGCACAGCATGGTTTCCCAAGCATCACTGGGCACAGTCCCAGAGGCTCCAACACCACTAGCTGGATACTTCCCAACACCTGGTAGGTGGGTCAGGTAATCCTCAGCCCTGCAGGACGCAAGAACCCACCACATCTTCTGACCTTAGCACTGAGCCCTATAGAGAATCATGGGAAAAGTCTTAGAGTACCACTTGCAGCCCACTCCTTATTAAAAAAGAAATGAAACCTAATACAGTGGGTCCTTGTCTCAAAAAAATCATGTGTATAATTTTCCAAGAAGTAATTTTTCTTCTTTCCTCCTCTTACAAGGTAATTTAATGTCATTCTAAAGTGATTAAGCTATGAAATTCAGATAAAACACTTACTCTGTGTTCATAGTTTAGTAAATTGGATATATTTATTTTGATAGCTTTTTAAAAAAATATTGAATCACCGTGAGAAAGTTACAAGCTTTCATGTTTGGGTAACAAGCACACAATGATCCAACATCATCCCTCCACCAGTGTAAATTCCCTATCACCAATCTCCCCAGTATACCCCCCATCCCCACCCTCTCCCTGCCTCCATGGCAGACAATATTCCCCATACTCTCTCTCTATTTTGGGGCCTTAGGGTTTGCAATACAGACACTGAGAGGTCATCATGTTTGGTCCATTATCTACTTTGGGCACACATCTCCCATCCCGACTTATTCCTCCAGCCATCATTTTTTTAGTGATCCCTTCTCTATTCCATCTGCCTTCTCCCCTCAGCTCATGAGGCAGGCTTCCAACTATGGGGCAATCCTCCTGGCCCTTGTATCTACTGTCCTTGGGTGTCAACCTCATTTTATATTATTCTATACTATTCTATATTATTCTATACTCATGTTATATTATTCTATACTCCATAAATGAGTGCAGTCGTTCTATGTCTGTCCCACTCTTTCTGACTCATTTCACTTAGCATGATACTCTCCATGTCTATCCCCTTATAAGCAAATTTCATGACTTCATCTCTCCTAACAGCTGCATAGTATTCCATTGTATAGATATACCAAAGTTTCTTTAACCAGTCATCTGTTCTAGGGCACTTGGGTTGTTTCCAGATTTTGGCTATTGTGAACAGTGCTGCAATGAAAATATAGGTACAGATATCATTTCTACTGTGCTTTTTGGAATCCTCGGGATATATTTCCTGAAGTGGTATTGCTGGATCATATGGAAGCTCAATTTCTAGTTTTTGAGGGGCTGTTCATATTGTTTTCCAGAAAGACTAGACCCGTCGGCATTCCAAACAACAGTGAAAGAGCACCCCCTTTTCCCCACATCCATGCCAGCCCTGGTTGCTTTTGTTCTTTTGAATGTGTGCCAGTCTCTGTGGTGTGAGATGATATCTCATAGTTGTTTTAATTTGCATCTCCTTTATGGCTAGCGATGTGGAGCATTTTTTCATGTGCCCTTTGGCCATTTGTATTTCTTTTTTGAGGAAACTTCTTTTCATTTATTATCCCCATTTTTTGATGGGGTTAGAAGTTCTTGATAGTTTTAAAGAGTAGCATGGTACCAGAGATAAGGAGGTTTTTATCTGTGCCTAGTATACTATCTTGCGTCAATTTAAGATCTTTCAGGATAAGACAGTCATGCATTAATGCACTAATGATAGAAATTATACCCATTAGTACACTTTTAAAAGTAGAATAATTCCAGGGATTATGGTGAAGCTGAATTATGATTTATTAGTAAATTCTACTTACTCTACATTTCTTTTTAGACTGATGTGGGTATATCTGTATTATATAAGTATATACGTATATATAATGTGTACATATATTATAGTAGCTGCTAGTTCCTTGGAATAATATATGCATTGAAGAACATTTATTCACTTAAGAATGCATTTCTTGGCCCTTCTAGGCTTGGAAAAGAAAATTAAATTTGCTAATTTACATGACACTAACATTTGCAAACAAAAATGTTGATGATACATTAATTGATATATAATGTAGGCCCTAAGACATACAAAATGGATTTCTCACAAAACATTTAATGAATGAGTAGTTTTTTATGAGAGAGAAGTAAATGTATGTCAGAGAGATATGGATTTTATTAGAAAAATCTTGATTTTTATTTTAAGAGCTGAGGGTAAGTTGTTTTAACCTGAAGGGCTCTTGTTCAAATGTGAACTTCAATAACTCATTTGAATTGCACAGAAGATTCTCATTAAACAGAAGTTTAATAATAGTCATTAGTCTTTGGTTTAAAATTTTCAAGTATTCATAACTCTTCATAATAAATGTTACTGAATGCCTGTCAAAGACTAATTATTTGCAAGACTAAAGAAAGCACAAAGAGAAAACTGGGAAGATAGGAAATGTGATATTTAGAAACAAATATATGATCCTGATGAAAGAAATATCTAGGTGATGTCCTTCACAATTTGCAGTGTTTTGCTCACATTTTAAATATTTTATATGATTCTCTTGAATGTGTTAAATGGGTGAATTCTGCACTGAACATTTACTGAAGATACTTTTTTGAATGTGAGATGAAGAAAAAAGGTGGGTAAGACTGGGCAGTGTCTGGATAACCTGAACTCATCATTAAGATGGAAGATTCACAGTACTGAATATTATGTTATAGTCCACTCTGGTTAAAGAGAACCCAGGAGGACCCTATCTACAGAGTTGGAGGAGGTCTGGAGGCTTGACATGACCCCTTTAAAGGGTTTCATTTGCTGGTTTAGATTGACATATTTATTCCTTCAATCAATTTCCCTGAATGTCTAATGTTTAGTGATCAGGCACTGCAGTAAATTAAAGAAAATAATGTTAAACACAATAAGCAAATCTGTATTAAGATGAATATATCTGTGGTATACATACCGGGACTGATATGCAATTATGATAAGGATGGTAGCACTGTAGCACTGTCCTCCTGTTGTTCATCAGTTTGCTTGAATGGGCACAAGTAACGTCTCCATTGTGTGACTTGTTGTTACTGTTTTTGGCATATCGAATATGCCATGGGGAACTTGCCAAGCTCTGCTGGGCAGGCGGGATACTCTTGGCAGCTTGCTGGGCTATCTGAGAGGGATGGAAGAATCGAACCCTAGTCAGCAAGACAAGCGCCCTAACCACTGTGCTATCACTCCAGCCCATGATAAGAGTAGTATTATGAATATAAAGAACAGTTATGATATAGAGTTACAGAAGAAAATAATAAGAAAATATTTATGGCTATAAAGCTAAAATATCTGACACTATATCTTACATAAAAGTAGGATTATTGTATTTAAAATATTAATCTCCAATAACTAATCACTAATCTCAAATGGCAATGTCATTTATACATTATTTTTAAAATTAATTTCTGGAAGCCATGCATAAAGTCGACTAAATTGTAAGCAAAATCAAAAAATTTTGAATGTCTTAATGAAGCCAATTATTAAGGCTAATAAATGTATGTTGTAAATGTATTTTTTCACTGCCAAGGCCTACTTCAAAGTTTTCCCTTCAGAGGTTTCAGCTTCTTGGAAACGGTAGTTGAGTTGAGTAACATTAAATTAGGTTAGAGGAAAATACAAGTCTTCAACTAAAAGTGGCATATGTGGAATCCTTCTTAGAGTTCTCACCTTGATCTTAACTAAACATGCTGCTTTGGAGAATTTGAGTTATTCAAGTTCAAAGTGAAAGTCAGAGAAGAATTCTCTCAGAAGGTAAAATTTGTGCTAAGATTCTTCGGCCTTAAGAGTTAGTAAGATGGAAGATATCGTGGTCAAAAAAGTTTCCTAGTTGAGGCAAGACCCAGACAATAGAGGATGATGTGGTTGGGTTGTGAACATCAAGATCAGTGGACTTTGAAGTACATGAAGGACTTCACTTACTGTGCTAAAAGTAGTAAGGAGTCACCAAAACCATTGAATACAGACATAAGTTAATGTTCCCATTAATTTATGTCCAGGTAACTATCAGCTTAGCATTTTATACCTTCCATTAATATGATAGCTGTTCCCAAAGTGTAAGTTGCACTTAAATATCTAAGTGCATGGACTGTCATGTAACAGTATCATCTATTTCCATGCTCTTTCTTGTAAATGTATTTCAGTGGAAAGGCAAATATATAATAATATTTAAAACTAATATGAGCATTTTCAGAAGGGCTGCTTAGTTTATGATGTATTTCTCTCTTCATTAATTCTTTTTAACCTGGGATTGTAAAGAAAATGTTCTCTTTACTTGGCTGCCTCGAGCTTAAAATAATAATATTAATTTGAACTGAACCGTTTATATTCCCAGATTATATAATAATACTATCTTATAATTCTATATAATAACTTTATGTTTATCATCATTTAGAATTTCTCTTCTATTAAAAACAACACATGGTTATGTTTCATTCTAGATGTGTGAGTATAAAATATTAGATAGTTTTCACCTTTGTAAGGATCCATGAAAAATAAATATCTTCTGTAAACAGTAGAATTGACTCTTTATGGAAAACATATATTTTCTTGTTTTTAATCTCATTTTTATCATTGAATAAGCTGAGGTAATTACTTTGTTCAGTTACTGACTTCATAGTGCTTATACAAAATGAAAAGTATTACTTTTGGGGGAAATATTCTCTGTATTCGATCATTTTATTTGATACATTAAGGAATATTATAAAATATAACTGATGAAATTCAAAATTTTACTGAATCATGCCATAGTTTCAGTAATTTTACATTTGTACTACTTACATTCACTAAATAGTTGTTTCTTTGTCTACCAGGTTATTACCATTGGAAAGCATGTCAAAGGGTATCATTACATCATTGCAAATTTGGTAAGTAAATTAGTTAGTATTTTCTATTTTATATGATATTTTAGTAATTAAAATAACTGTGAATGATCAGTATTAATCATTGCTATGCTAAGAAGTTCTTGATTATTTTTAATTGATTACAAGTGAGAATGTTTTCCTAAATTTATTCTTTCACCTTATATTTTCTACATAAAACATGGTCATTATAGGTAATGTACAGATTTGCAGAACAATATAAGCATTATAAATTGTCTTAGAAGTCATATTTTTTACTAAGTAAAAAATGTATTGTATTTCTAAATACTTTTTCATTCCTTAATTTTTATTTTTTATGAACTTAACTGTTTTCACACACTCTAAAGTTTTAGGTTTCTTTTTTGCTTTTTGGGGGCAAAAGGGGGTCACACCCAGTGATTCTCAGGGGTTACTCCTGACTCTACACTCAGGAGTTATTCCTGGCAGTGCTTGGAGACCAAATGGGATGCCGGAGATTGAACCAGGTCAGCGGCATGCAAGGCAAAATGCCCTACCCACTGTACCATCGGTCCGGCCCCAGGATGATCAAATTTTTAAAGGAAATCCTGTAAATTAAGATTTACAGAATGTCAAACTGCTTAATTGCATCTCCTCTGAAGTATAATCCAAATTAATTTATAGTTATTATTATTAAGATTTTCAAAATAGTTATACATCAGGAATAAAATGAGTCTAAGCCTTTAATTGTTGGCTTTGTTATATAACAAAAATTGCTTCTTTAACTTTTGATTTTGTTTTTAAACTTTTAGTTCATGTATTTAAGTATTTATTATCTAACATGGTTGAAGACACTTCCCTTACCCAAGTTCGGAATTAAAAGATGATTAAAAATAAAGTGAAAGAGAATTAAACTTTATCCCTGACTTATTGGGAACTGAGAAATTATGGGGGTTAAGGTCATTTCCTTCATTCAGATGGCCCTGGTTTCTTTCTAGGTACTGCATTTGTTTCCTTGAGCACAGAATTAAGAGTAATCCCTGATCACTGCTGAGTGTGACCCCAAAACAAAATTTTTTTTAGACTCTGAAAAGATTTGAGATTACCTAAGTGTTTGATTATTAAATGGTTTCTGGAATATGAGATTGTATTATCAAAAAGCAGTATGTCTAGTATTGATAGACACTTTAAATTCTAAATCCACATAAACTTCATGAATTTATAAACTTCAAGTGGTAAATTGTACTTTACCAGAAGGTTTTCGAAGTGTGTCCAGTGATTTAACATTCTTAATATCAAGTTTAGATGATAATGGGAATGAGTCATTGCTTCAGATAAAATTTATTTGGCCACAAAATGGCGCTGTCATTAAAAACACATTTTAGGGGCTGGAGAAACATTACAGCAGGTGGGGAGCTCTCATTGCAAGTAGATGACCTGGGTTTAACCCTGGCACCATGTATGGTCCCCTAACCACTAGAGCCAGGAGTGATCCCTGAGTACTAAGTCAGGAATAAGATGATATCACTTTAGTTGTAGCCTCCAAACAACAAGAACAAAACACTAACAAAGGCATGAGAACTAACACTGAAACCATTCTACTCTAAATTCTAAATGCCTCTCTACTGGAGAAGCAAGAGTTAAATTACTTGAAACTGAATTCAGTCTCTTCAGCACCACAGTCTGTGCAGGGAACAGCCTGGACAGGCAGTCCCCTGTGTGAATTGTGCCATTTGATGAACAACATAGAGCCACTTTGAAAGCTGTGATCTTTAAAAATGTCCAGATGGAGAAGATTATATTGGAACATTGAGAAATAATGACAGAAGGGCACTCATCAATTTGAGCGCTGATATCTGATGCTATGAAAAAATCCACTGAAGGACCAAAATTAAAAGATGTTTAAATATATATATATATATATATATATATATTAAATACTTCTGCTGCTTGCTGCTAGGGAAAATCTACCCAATGTTTCATCTGAGTTCAAGTTAGGTTTTATTCTCCTCTAAACACTACAGAGTCTCACCATACTGAATTTTGAGTGAACATGAGGTTTAAAGAGTCTTTGATGTGTAGAATCTTTTGAGAATTTAGAAAATATGTGAAAATTTTCCTTTTAAAATTGAAGCTTACCCCTAGGAGATGAGCAAACTCTGGGAATGTCTCCCTTTTCCTTTTCAGTGTCTGAGTGTTAAAGTAAGTGTTTTATAAAACTTAGGAAAATATTCAGATATTATTATTATTATTATCATCATCATAATCATCCCATTTCCTCTGGAATTACTGAATGCTTGGTTCATCACAGACTATGATTAACTTTCTGATGCATTATCTAAGTGACTAACAGAAAATAAGAAAGAGGTTGTTATAAGAAGACTCAGTATTAATTTCTTCAACATGCCAGATATGGGGTGGAAGCAAGTCACTGATATTCATCCTCTGTCCACCTCACAGAAAAGCAAACACATCTCTGACCTATGCCCGGGTTCAGATAAGTCCCGAGGAAATCTTTTAATATCTTCCTCTTGAATAGCGAGGACATTTGGGTAAAGTTTTTGCCAGAAAGGACAGCATCCAAGTAAATAAACAGAATGAGGACAGGCATAAAACATAAAAATAATGTTTACAACTAAAAATTAATAAGAGAAAATATTACTCATTTGAATTGGATGCTATAAAATCAGTATTAGAAATAGCTTTGGAAACTTAAATGATTCTATTTCGTTTTCTAACATAACAGGTAAAATTAAATGACTTTGAAAGAAACGTTGAGAAAAATTTCCAAATTATGTAACAAAATGATGATTCAATGTGTGGGGAAGGAAACAAAGATCCTTACAAGTTGAATCTAAGCATTCTAGTGCAATAATAGGCACTTGAAACTGACAGAGCAGTGAAAACAGAATAAGGAAATTGTCAAATTAAGCCTTTAGAAAAAATTCCAGTACTCAATGGCACAAATATCCCCATTTAGTTTTCACAATAATTTAAGAGTGCCTTATTTCATATTTCAAAGAGAATATTTTTATGGATTTACGAAGTAATGACAAGATCTTAAAGGTTTCTCATAGGTGGAGGGTGGAAAGGAGCATGAAGAAAAATCACATGGAAAAAAATTCTAAGTGACTTATTTTTTAATAGAAACAGTAAAATCAAGTGACTTCTCATTACTTTCACAGTTATGTGTCTTGGTTTTAGATAAGCACTTGTCTATTAAGCAGTAATCTTTCTAGGTTTGGGAAGTTTGGGTCATTATTTCTTTTAAAAGACTCTCAAATTTCTTTCTTTTTACTTTGGGGGCACTCACTGTTTTCGGATCATCTTTTGTAATTGACCTCTTTGTCTGTTTTGAAAAATTTATTTTTTTCTGCAAGTGCATTTTTAAAAAGTGGAATATGAGGTTTGTTCTGTTTTCATAGAATCCTATAACATTTTTGCACTAATTTATTGAGACTTTATATCTGAAATCTTTATTATTTTCTTACTAAAATTTTCAATAGCAACTTGATGTCTGCTAATTATTTTTTAAATGTCTGAACTCACTGATTTATTTTTGCCCCGTCAATGTTTTGGTATGTCTTTGAATAGATTTACTTTATGAGCTTCTTGAGGCATTGTGACATTCCTTTCTGTTTTCTTCTACCAGTAGGAAGAGAAACAGCTGTTTATCTTCTCTTATTACTAGGAAAATGCTAATCAAAATATAATGCATCATTTTATTTTATTTTTTATTATTTTTTCCATTTATTTATTTTTTTAAATTTTTTATTTTATTTCTAATTTATTTTTAGAGCATTACAAAGCTATTAATGGTTGGATTTCAGTCAGACAGTGTATATTTCCCAGCACCAGAGTCCCTAGGTTCTCTCCTATCACCTCCTACTTCTTCCCCACCCTCTCCTTGCCTCTTTGGCAGGTGCTCTCCTTCTCTCTCTCTCTCTCTCTCTCTCTCTCTCTCTCTCTCTCTCTCTCTCTCTCTCTCTCTCTCCCCCTCTTTCACTTTGGGCATTGTGGTTTGCAATATTGATACTAAAAGGTTATCGAGAATATCCCTTACCTACTTTTTACCCTCAGCTCTTGTGCAGCCTGATCATTCCCAGCTATTATTGTCATAGTCGTCTCTTCTCTATCTTACATATCCTCAGCTCCCCACACACTTGTGGTTAGTTCCAACTCTTGACCAGTCCTCCTAACCCCTGTTTACCCTGGTAATATATATGCATATATATAATATGACACAAATGAATGCATTCATTCTACATTTCTTCCTTTGCTTCTGACTCATTTCACTCAGCATGATACACTCCATGTCCGTTCATTTATAAGCAATATCATGACTTTATTTTTCCTGACAGCTACGTAGTATTCCATTGTGTAGATGTAATGCATAGTTTTATACCCAAGGATGTGCAGAGAAGGAAACCTATTTATTTCTATGCTGTTAGTTGAATGCATTTGGTGTGGCTATTATGAAGATTTCTCAGAACATTAGGAGAGAAATGTCACAAAATCTAGTGATTTAGTGATTTTCCTTCTTGGTATTTGCTTTACCATGCAAAAAATATAATCTACAGATATACATATGCATATCTATGTTCATATATGTACTGAGAGATAAAATTATATTCATCAATAAAAGGATAAAATCCTGCCATTTTAAGCAGAACTTGGTGATATCATTGAAGTGTAATAGTATGGCTAGTAAAGAAAGATAAACACTATGATTTATCTTACATGTTGGAAATAGAGAAAACAAAGAGAGTAACAAAATAAAGCAAAATTAGATTTTTCCATTGTAATACAAATTAATGTTGTCTGGAAAGGAGAAAAAAGGGATAAATTAGAACAACACTGATAATTATATAGTAAATAATGAGATTGAACAGCTAATGGCAAAATCAATGTACTATATGTCAATATTCACTTATATTCAATGATGGAGACTTGAAATTTTTATAATTGAATTATGAATTTTTGCTTCAACTAAAATATGAAACAGTGTCTTCAGATTATAAGGGTTGAAATTAAAATTCAATGTATAGCTAAATGCTCATTTCAATGTATTATGGAAATAAAGGTATTTTAAGAATTATGCCTCAGAAGTTTCAACAGAAGAAAAACAAAACTAGAGAATAAAATCACCAGGGGAAATACAAAAGAATGTTTGAAGAGCTATAGATAATATATATATATATATTCTATACAAATAATCTTCTGCAATGTTTATTTTTCCTAAATAGCAGTATAGACATTTATTACCTTCCTTAATTTATTTACTAATTAACCTATTTTTGTAGTGCCGGGGACTGAACCCAGAGCTTCACTCATGCGCTGAACAATGTCTTCAGCTTTTCTTACTTAAAAGATATTACTGCAGACGTTTGTTCAACTTCTTATAGGGATACCAGCACTTGGTGTGAGAAGAGTGGGTAGGGTGGTATTATAGAGACATATGCTCATAAAATGTATAATGTGTAAACATTTATGCATTTGAAGACTAATTCCTTAGTAAAAGTGTACATAAATAATCTAATAAAATATGGTCAAATAGTCTGAGAGAATAAATGATTTAAATAGTAACATGTAACATATAGTGGACCACTTGGATAACTAGCTTAAAATTATTAAGTACATGTGTTCTTAATTGGTGCTGTGTTGGTAATTCAATAAGTAAATGTCAATCCATATTCATAGAAAATTTTCAATAAGGTGAAGAACGATTTTTTTAAGTACAATCAATCCATAAATGTTGGTTAAGGACCAGATAATGCACAGATGCTGGCTGGTGTGATGAGGAATATTTACTGATAAGTAAAACTCAGGATTGGATTTTTAGTTATTATATAAATTTTGAAATATTGTAATACCACAATATGTGGAGTTATTTGTCAAACATTCACTTCCATTTTATTCATAATAGAAATATGACATGAATTTCTTTCTTTTGTAGGGATTTACTGATGGAGACCTACTAAAAATTCAGTTTGGAGGTGCAAATGTCTCTGGATTTCAGATAGTGGACTATGATGATTCTCTGGTATCTAAGTTTATAGAAAGGTGGTCAACACTGGAAGAAAAAGAATACCCTGGAGCACACACAACAACAATTAAGGTTTGCTTATATTTCTTCTTTTTTTTTCTTTCTTTATTACTGAAAAGCAAAAGGAACTTGGAAAATACAAAGGAGAAAACAAAGTAGAGACCACATTATCAATATACATTGAATAATATTTATAAAAGCTAAGATCTAGAAACAACCCAAGTGCCCTACAATATAAAAGTAGGTAAAGAAATCAGGACGCGCACACACAAACACATACACACACACATACACACACACAAACATGCTGACCTAATACTTAGCTATGGGAAAAAATGAAATCTTACAGGTTGTGTGATTTTAAATGGAACTGAAGGGTGTCAGGCTAAGTGAAGTGTATCAGAAAAGAAAAGGCAAATACTGCATGAATATTGCCCATATGTGGCAAATAAATAAACAAGGGAAAGTATTAGAGAGTCTCTGATCGAAGCAAATCCTTAGTCATAGTCAACAGAACTTTGAACAAGAAGGCAAAAGGTGGCTTGAGGATGGACTTGGGATAAAAGTGGTGGCATCATGACACTCTTGTGGTGTGGGGGCGTCTAGTGGAGCTGCACTGCATGTATAAAACAATAATAGCAATGCTATTTTATGTATTTGGGTTTGGGGGCCACACCAGGCAATGAACAGGGTTTACTCTTGACTCTGCACTCAGAAATTACTCCTGGTAGGGCTCTGGAGTTAATATGGGATTCCAGGGATTAAACCCAGGTTGGCAAGGCAAATGACATATTCTTTGAACAATATGGCTCCAGCTATTTTAAACTGCTACCTCAGTGAAAACTGAAATGGGAAAGAAAAGCCAAATTGTGTGATAAACATTTCACAATTTAAACACAAAACCACACTTTTCAGTTTTCACATCAATACCCATGGGTGGAGTGATAGCACAGCAGGTAGGGCGTTTGCCTTGAACGTGGCCAGCCTGAGTTCGATTCCTCCACTCCTCTTGGAGAGCCCGGCAAGCTACCGAGAGTATCTCACCTGCACGGCAAAGCCTGGCAAAGTACCTGTGAGGTATTCGATATGCCAAAAACAGTAACATGTCTCACGATGTTACTGGGCCCACTTGAGCAAATCGATGAGCAATGGGAGGACAGTGACAGTGACCCATGTCTTCATTTATTTATTTATTGGACTATTGAGTGAAATCTGATCCAGGACTTTAGAATTCAGTTGCAAAAAAAAGGACATGATTCGGTGTCCACTCCCATTCCAGTTATTGTACAAAAATCAACATTGAAAGGAGAAATTCTATTATGAAGAATGAGAGAATAGCAAATTTTCAAACCTTGCATCCAGATATCCTAGGTGATATATTCTAAGACAGCCTTTCTCAGGAAGAAATTTGTACACTGATCCTAAAGAGTTAGGATCAGTTTGACTTCCCCTTAGAAAATTATGTTCATAAGAAATTTAAAGAATAATAGATATTAAATTGTTCCTAATCTTCAAAAATTTAGCACTCCTATATCAATATATAAATACATACATACTAATCTATAGCTATTGATATATTTAAATACATATCAAATATACTGATCATATGCTTATTATGAGGTTCTTTATTGGCAGTGATTATTCTTCTATTGGCAAAAGCATATGAATATGTATGGATCTATTTTTCTGCATACATATCTATATCTATAAATATCTGGAAATAGCCTGGTCCTTGAGGAACTTTAGTAAGAACATAAAAATCTCAACTTGTGAGTTATACAACAAAAGGTAACTAGGCTTTATTGACACAAACAGTTTTATTAATTTAATTTATGTTTTGAGGCCATACCTGGCAATGTGCAGGAATTACTCCTGGATCTTGCTTAGGGGCCACTCCTGGCAGTGCTCAGGGGACCCGATGGGATGCTGAGAGACGAATTCTTGTTAAGGGTGAGAAGCCGTGAAGGGGTCTGCATTTTGGTATCGAATGAATCCTTAAAGTTTCAAGTTACATGCAAGAATGTATCCTATCTGATACGAAATAATAACTGAGAATTTGTTTTCTCTCAAATCTAGGTGATTTCTGGTTAAATGACCTTGAGAGAATTTTGGTATCTTTGGTGGGCTTGCGAGTGGAATCCTTTCCTGTAACCAAGCTGCTCAGAGCTGGACGAAAACTTCCACCTTTAGTCTTTAGTCTGTGCCAGTGTGTGCACCTGTGCTGGGCAGAGGGCCGGCTGCTGACCCCATTCTGTAGCAGAGCAGGCTTTCATCCATTCAGAGCCTGTGCCATTGAAGTTCTCTGATGAATGCCCGTGGCATTCACCCCCCAAATGCAGCCCACAGCTCCTTTTGAATCCTCCCTTAGTCATCTTGTTACCTCCCACTGCTGTCTGCTGTGAGAAGGATGAAAGCAAAATGAGATTCTTTTTTCTCAAAGAAGTCAGATTATTATTTATGCATAATGCTCAAAATACGAAGCACATTTGGGGATTGAGTGATCTTTGGCATTGCATTCAGCTAAAACACTTTTTGCCAAAACACAACAGCCAATTTTGCTCTGTTGAGTGCATGCAGGTACCCTTTGTTCACTTCCTGCTATAGCCATTCCTTTTCAGAAGGCTCCTTTTGGGGGGCTTCTACAAACCATGATGTTTTTCATTGCATATTGTTGCAAATAGCACACACTTATATATTTTATGTTGGGGTGGGGCGGTCTTGGGCCACACTTAGCAGTGCTTAGAGATTCCTCCTGGCTCGCCCCTCAGGGATCGCTCTTGGAGGGACCCAGGGAAACATGTGATTTTGGTAATTGAACCTGATTGGACACATACAATCAAACACTCTACCCACTGTACTATCTCTCCAACCTCGTGCAAGCTACCCGTGATGTATTCGATATGCCAAACACAGTAACAACAAAGTCTCCAATGGAGACGTTACTGGGCCCACTCGAGGAAATCGATGATCAACAGGAGGACCTTTATAGGGCTGGAGCAATAGCACAACAGTAGGGCGTTTGCCTTGCATGCAGCCAACATGGCCGACCCGAGTTCGATTCCTCTGCCCCTCTCGGAGAGCCTGGCAAGCTACCGAGAGTATCTCGCCCACTCGGCAGAGCCTGGCAAGCCACCCATGATGTATTCGATATGCCAAACACAGTAACAACAAAATCTCCCATGGAGACGTTACTGGGCCCGCTCGAGCAAATCGACGATCAACGGGAAGGCCTTTACCTTTACCTTTACCTTTACCTGCTCACTATTTGTATGTAGACCTAGAGTTCTCATTTACATAGTGAAGTATACTGGCTTTTAATACCAAGGTTTCTGTGAAAATTACAAACATTTTTAGAGACTTATCATGGCCTTGGAAACATAGATGCCAATAGGAGAAACTTATATGATCTTTGAAGATTGATAAAGATGATTGAAATTCTGTGAACTAAATATGACTTTGGAGTTGTAGTTTTTTATAACAGCCATTAGGAACAGACATTTATGTCATTAAAGATCAGGAACTAAATATATAGCATATCCATACATATACATGCACATTACGTACACATTGTATACATAGACGCATGAATATGATGGTTATCTGTAGCACTGTAGCACTGTCCTCCCGTTGTTCATCGAGTTGCTCGAGCGGGCCCAGTAACGTCTCCATGGTGAGACTTGTTGTTACTGTTTTTGGCAAATCAAATACGGAAGTGTGCCAGGCTTTGCCAAGATACTCTCGATAGCTTGCCAGGTTTTCCGAGACAGGCGGAAGAATCGAATCCTGGTAGGCCAGGCTGGCAGCGTGCAAGGCAAACCCCCTACCACTGTGCCATTGCTCCAGCCCATGATAGTTATCGCTTATAATAAATAAAGCTGATAAAAGCTCATCATCATAATCTCATCATATATTTGTGGATTATAAATAAGACTCCGAAAAGCAGTCTTTGTCATTTTTACCTTTTTGTACCCCAGTTTTCTTTAATGCTTTTTATAGAATAGACTCATAAAACTATTTGTTGAAATAGTAGAATGGAATGAAAAATTTAAGCAAACTCTTTGAAAATATAAAGTCACTGAGAAAGAAAAAATAGCTTTTATCATTGCTATGAATTGGTTTTAATTTAAAATCTGACCTAGAGCTTGTTATGTGTATTTATTCAGTCTTGGCAGAAAAAAAAAGTGTTTTTTCACTTGATGAGATGCAAAGTGACTTCAGTACTCATGCACGATCCACTGGGGGAGAGGACTAAGATGGGTATTTTATACCCCCTTTTTTCCCAAAAGAGACCAATTATAATGATGCTTCATCACTATCTTGAAAACACTTTACAAACCTTTTTAATTTTCTATAGATTTTCACTGTGTATGTTGTCTTCAGCATCTTTCAAGATCTAGCTATCCTTTTCACTTTGTTTTGTGGATAGTTCAAACTCCAGTTTAAAGGTGGTGTCTACTGAAGTTAAAGGAATGAACAGTAATATGTGACTCATGTTTGTGTGGCATTTTAAATAATGACTTTCTCATACGAATCTCATCTTACTCAGGAAACGACTTAAACTATATTCAAACTTTCTTAGTTGCTGTCCTCAGAGAGTTATTAGGACTGTCTGAAAATAGTATAATTTTTTTCCATCCAGTAATTAGTACTGTGCATTAAACAGTACCCTGGTGGCCTAAGAGAATTAATTCTGCTGCTTAAATATTTTAACTGACCTAAACCAAGCTGACACATTGGCTTTTCATACTTCCACCTTAAAGCTTTCTGCAACTTAGAAGCTTAATCAGTTTATTTTCTTATATTTTATGGTTTTAACAGAATGTAGATGGCTGAAATAAATCCATATGTTTAAAAAGCTGTATTAACAGATTGGAGAGATGAAACAGTAGATAAGGTGCTCACCTTGCATGTAGCCAGGGTGAATTTGATCCATGACAAACTCGTATATAGTTCCCCAAGATCCACCAGGAGTGATCCCTGAGCATAGAGCCAGGAATAAGGCCTGAGCACTGCTGGATGTTGCCCCCAAACCAAAAAAAATGCTACATTGAAAAAATACTTATCATTTATAGTATTGCAATTAATTTGGAATGATAGGAAATTTTCCAAACACTTAAAAAGTCTACTACAATATGCACTGTAGCACTGTCCTCCCATTGTTCATTGATTTGCTGGAGCGGGCCCAGTAACATCTCCATTGTGAGACTTGTTACTGTGTTTGGCATATAGAATACGTCACGGGTAGCTTGCCAGGCTTTGCCATGCGGATGAGATACTCTCAATAGCTTGCCGGGCTCTCTGAGAGGGGCAGAGGAATCGAACCTGGGTCAGCCGAGTCGGCCGCATGCAAGGCAAACGCCCTATCCGCTGTGCTATGGCTCCAGCCCAGAATAAGGTAAGGTAAAGGTAAAGGCCCTCCCGTTGATCATCGATTTGCTCGAGCGGGCCCAGTAACGTCTCCATTAGAGACTTTGTTGTTACTGTGTCTGGCATATCGAATACTCTCGGTAGCTTGCCGGGCTCTCCGAGAGGGGCGGAGGAATCGAACTCGGGTCGGCCATGTTGGCTGCGTGCAAGGCAAACGCCCTACCCTGTGCTATCACTTCGATATGCCAAACACAGTAACAACAAAGTCTCCAATGGAGACGTTACTGGGCCCGCTTGAGCAAATCGACGATCAACAGGAGGGCCTTTACCTTCTATAGCCCAGAATAAATTTGAAATATTTTTATGTATAAAAATAATAATTTATTCTAGAAGAATATGGCTTTATTGTCCTACCTTTGTATCCCTAAGCACTAAAAAATCATAGTCTTGGGTGCAGAAAAGAGAAGTCTAGTGGTTTATGAGAAAATAATATGAAACAGACATGAAATTTTGACTATATAGATATATTTTGGATAATACACTTTGGAAATCATTTAATTTCTTGATTTGATTGTTTTTCACAAAATAAACAAGTAGCAACTGCTCATTAGATTAAAACTACAATATGAAAATTTATAAAATCCTGGGCTGATTATATAGCACAATAAAAGAGGTGTTAAGGCCTTGAAGTGGCTAAACCCTGATTTGATCTCCGGTATCACATGTGACCCTCAGCATCACCAGGATTGATATCTGAGCACAAAGCCATGAACAATCTGAGAACCACTGAATATTGCCTCAAAGACCCACCCCCAATAAAATGCACTAATACTGTTTGAAATTATAATGCAGTTTATTTCACTGTATTTGACTTATTGACCATGTCTTTATTCATAAAATGTAAGGTTATTGCTAAGACTTTCCCCTAATCTCAAATACCATAATTATATAAACATACACTGTTAATTAATTATATATCATATGTCCTAATTTTCCTAAAATTTTGACTTTTAATGTGGTTCTTCCCTCTAGCAAACTTTAGCGACTTGAATGTAGACATCTTTGAATTTCAGGTGCTAAATTTAAATACTAAATTTCCCTGAAAAGTATTAGTTTTTTTTCATAGACTACAGAATATTAGCAAATATCACCATTTTAGAAAATTCCCAGAAATTGGTGGAGGATGGGGAGGAATTTACGTACCCAGAGAAATAAAAGGTCCATGTCTCAGGTAACTTTATTTATCTGAAGGTGAATTATAACATTTGAGTATTCATTTTTTCTATATTTTGATTCTAATTGAATTTATCTAAAAGTTAAATCTTTAAGTAAAGCATACTTTCATCTGTTCTTAGCTGTATAGTATCCCATTGTGCAAGATGCTGCAAGTATCTTATCCATTGATTTGTCATTTAATGTTTAGATTGTTTTCATACCCTTGTTGTTGTGCTGCAGTAGATGTAGATATATATATATTTAAAATTATAATGTTATTGTATTCTTGGGCTAGATGCCAAGAAGTGAAATTTGTGGATAATATGAGAGACTTAGATTTGCTTTGTTTTCCATTGTTAAATAATTTTCCTATACAGTCTTCATTATGTCTTAATTTATTTTCCATTGTCTCTACATTCCTAGGGGAGCTGGGAACCATACATATATTCATTGATTCTGTTATCAATTTTATACCCTCTGTTGGTTGCATGACGTATTTGATATGCCAAAAACAGTAACAAGTCTCACAATGGAGATGTTACTGGGCCCGCTTGAGCAAATTGATGAGCAACGGGAGCACAGTGCGACAGTGCTACAGTTGCTGAGACTAGCTATTATATTCTTAAACTCACTTCTCTTTGAATGAGGTTCTGGTGTATTTGGGGGAATCTTCATGGGCTTTTGACCACCTCCATTGTCATGGTTGAACTTCTCACTTTTTTGTCACTCCTCATGATCTGCTTATGAGAATTGGAGCTCTCATCACTTCCTCCTGTGCTTCTCATGCCAATGGGTGCAGCTCAACTTGTACCCCAGCCAGGGTGTCTGCTGTTTAGTTGGTTGTCAGCGCCAGCACAGGGATCTGTGCGAAACTCCATGGGGGTGTGGTGTTGTTTGCTGAGCCTGTTTCTCCTTTCCTAGTCATTAGCATGCAGGCAGGGGCTCCTGGCTGGCATGGGATGTACTTGGACTGTATGCATATCCTACCCTTTGGTAACTGTGATGTTCCGGGCAGTTTTTCGCATGGATGGATGGGTTTTGAACCAGGAGCTACCCCTGGGGTGGCTGCTGCTGATTTGGGAGGCTTATTTAAATCTCCCCTTCAAGGTATATTGAATATTATTTTTCTTGCACATTGAGAATTACAATTGGCATGAATCCCACTGGGTTTTAAAATCTATTTACTTTTGTGTTTAAGTAAGTATAGCTGTCTTTTTTGAACTTGGAGATTTGATTCAATTTACATGCTTACCAAGGATGTTGCATTTCTAATATTTTTTTTGCATAAAAATTATTTAAGCAGTTTAAGCTTCACTGAAAGTTTGAGCAGAAAGTATAGGAAGGTCTCATATGCTCCTGTTCCAAACCACCAAGCCTCTTCCTTTATCAACTTCACTCACCAGAGTCAAGTTCATTAGCTAAATCTACAATGATGTATAATAATTAACCAACGTCCATAATTTGCTATGCACTCTTTGTGGTTTGCCACTTAGGCTTTTGAACAATTGTGTAACAGTATATCTCAATCATTGGATTTCATATAGAGTAATTTTATTACTAAGAAATCCCCTGTGTCTACTACTGATCTGACCACACCATCTTTGAAAAACTACCAGTCATTTTTATTATCCCCATAGTTTTACCTTTTGGTCACGGTCACGGTCCGGTCACAGTCCTCCCGTTGTTCATCGATTTTGCTCGAGCGGGCCCAGTAACGTCTCCATTGGAGACTTTGTTGTTACTGTGTTTGGCATATCGAATACGTCACGGGGAGCTTGCCAAGCTCTGCCGTGCGGGCGAGATACTCTCGGTAGCTTGCCAGGCTCTCCAAGAGGGGTGGAAGAATCGAACTTGGGTCAGCCATGTTGGCTGCGTGCAAGGCAAATGCCCTACCACTGTGCTATCGCTCCTAAGATCATATAATTGGAATCATTCAGTTTGGAGCCTTTTCAGATTGACTTTCTCTTATATATCAATGTGCAGTTGATGTCCCTCCATTTTTTCATGACTTTATCATCATTTCTTTTTAGCACTGAATAATATGCTTTTGTGTAAATGTAACACATTTACTGATCCGCCTACTCACAAAAGGACATCTTACTTTTTCCAAATTTTAGAAAGATAAAGAAAACTGTCTAAACCATGCCTGAGCAGGTTTATGTGTGGAGATGATTTTTCAAGTTCTTAGGGAAAATATCAAGAAAAGCAATTACAGGATTATATGGTCAGAGTATTTTTAGTTATGTTAAAAATACAAAATCTTGTCAAACTGTCTCCCAAAATGACTGTACTATTACACGTTTCTCCCAGTAAGGAACAAGATTTTCTGTCATTTTATTGAGCTCTTAAAGGATTTGGGGATTTTATACATTGAATTTTCAAAGAGCATTTGTAAAAGCTTTACATGACTTAAAAGATCTTTCCACAGAGAACATTTTCCAGAAGGTGAAATGCAGTTAATTTTAAGTTTATGTACAAGTGAATAATTTTAAGTTAATTATGATATTTTTACAGCTATTTTACCTGTAGCTTTATTTGATTATTGTCACCAAGAATTTTTTTAAATCAGATTTTCTGTTCTTTTACTTATTTTTGTTTGCCTAGAAATTTTCACAGTGTTGATAATTTTATAATTTTGTAAAGTGAATAAATAGATGTACATTGTGTAACATTCTCTAAAAACAGTTTTGCATAAAAGTTTAACAAAATAACAGATATTTTTTCAAAAATGAGTATATAAAATTCACCAGCTCTTAACAAAATCTGATGTCCTAAAGAATGTCATATACCATACTGTTTTGATGGAAATTATTCATTTTTAGGAAATTTAAAAATGAATATAGTTTGTAGCATAATGAACAAAGTAAAATTGAATTGTTGGTGCATTATTTCTCAGACCTTCCATGTGTCCATATGAGAGTCATCATCTAAAACTATTCATTAGAGAGTGGAACAAGACAAGTGTTTAGTAAACGTAATAAAACAGAAGTCAGTTTTTTTACCAGATAAGAATCGTGAAGGGGGAAAAATTAGGTTGATAAATCGGTCAATATATTGCATATTTTTATGTTTTAATTTAAGGAGATGACTTCAAAATGGCATTCAGGAGGACAGGGTCCCCAGCAGCAATTCTTAACTTTGTGGGCCATGGTTTCCATGCAAAGATTCAAGGACGCTAAGCTTGAGATTATCCAAGGCCACCCCAGTGGTGCTAAACGCCTTCATTGTCACATCTAGCCATGCTCAGTGTATCACATAAGTGGTGCCGTGAAGTAAACCCTGGTTGGTCACTTTCTCGACATAAATCCTCACCTCTGTCCTATCTCCAGACCCAATAACTTTCATTTTCGGTGTCTTTTACAGCTTCATCAGTCTGTTGATTCCTCTCACTAGTCGTTTGATGTGGTGTTTGCTAATGAAGGGATCAAGATTTGCCTCTTCTGTGTTGAGATGTTTACTGAGACTTTGTTATAAAATATGTGTAGTACCAGGCAAAACTGGATTCCTTAACTATACTTAGAAATTCAAAGTTTCACATCAAGTCCCACCCTTCTCTTGTAACCTGGTGTAACCTGGGAAAACGTCTAATTTTATAATGTCTCTTCATCTTAAAAAGTGCAACAGAAAGTTTTCTTGCATAGGATGTTTAAGTTATGCTGAGGAACCATTAGTTTTCGTATTGGCACATGGAGAACCCAGAAAACCAACATAAGTTTTTAATTTTTTCTCACCTTTCTTTCAACACAACTGCGACATAAAAGAACCATTCTCTTTATTTTATTTCATTGATAAGAAATCTTGAGCACTGATAACAGTGATAACATCAAAACACAGTAATATGCTGCACTGTCATGGTGTGAGTATTTTTAAAGCTGAATGTAATGTTTTGACACTATTTTCAACTCAAATGAAGGCATCAGGGAACAATTGAAAAGTTACCATCATAGTGAATTTTATTATTCTCATTTAAAGACTAGTACTTCTTTTATCAATGGTACCTACATTTTCATACATGATTGGAACGGGTACAGATAATATACAATAGAAATAGGTACTATCATTATGATGACCCATAAAATCATGTATATTGCCTATTTATCTTTTTTGTATATTCCATAAATTAAAATGAATGTAGAAACCTCGCCTTTTTTCAGCTGTCATAATATTGTAGTTTAAAATTGACAACCTGGTAGTAAAATATTAAGTAATATCTGAAGAATAGAGCTTATAAAACATGTTTCAATTGCTATTTTATTTTATTTTTGAAAAATCAGTCAGTAAATATAGATTTAGAGTGGAGTGAAAAGCACATTTGGAAAATGGACCATAAAAAATCATTTACACAGATTTCTTAAAGTACAGATATGTGATTGTGACATAGTGTTGAAAACCATAATGGCCCCCCACTGAAATGTAAATTTTCAACCAGCTGAGGGATTTCACAGAAGATAAACATTGGGCAAATGATGCATTTGTTTTCAAAGAAGGAACTAGTTACATTGCCATAATGTTCCTTTCAAATTAATTTACATCTGGTTTAGTGAATGGTAAAATCAAACTTAAGTATTTAACTATCCAATCAAAAATGTGAACATATTTGTATAGAAAAATAAATGAGCCACATATCAGGACATAAACAGAAAAGAACTCTGGATATAGAAGCTGTTGATTTTTCTCTCAGCCCAGAATTGTGTTTCTCTGATTTTTGACTTTTAATTTAAAATGATAATAGGCTTTCTACCTGATTAGATTTGATCATTTAGAAAGGTTGAAAGGATTTTTCTTCTTCATGTGTGCCTGCTCTGAATTACAATTATGCTGCATGAGTTTAAATGCTTTTAGTTCACTCAGTCTCATCTTATTTTTAATGTACTTCACTAACATTTATAGACCTCTAAAACATTTAACAGATGGATTTATAGATTTCTCAGAGTAAGAGGAGCAAGCTGACAGAAGAATATTTTGGCTTTTAGCTATTGTTATAGCTAAGTTTTCCATTATTATGAAATTAAAATAATTTCTTTATTAATAACCAATTTATTTAATTTAACTTCTATTCGATGACCTGGAATTTATTGTAAGAATTACTTGGGCAGTAAATTTAAATAAGAAAGCAAAAGCAATCAGTGTTTTCATAATAGAAGCTAACACCTAAATAAGGCAGATATATTTCACTGTGAAATTTTTTTAATTTTAAAGATTTCTTTTCTCATGTGAACGTGTATTTAAAATAATTTGTGATATGATATAGCTTTTTAAAACAGCTGCATGGATATTATAGAATAATTTTTAAAGAAATATCATTATATTTCTTCCTTATTAGTATATCCACTTTTACTTTCATGTTGGCTGAATACAATAATCTTTAATTCCTTATTTTTCATTGAAATATATTGTAAAATTTAGTTATAATGACATTTTCAACTTGATTTAGTTAACATTATTTATTAAAAATATTCCTACGTGATAATATTCTCAATTAACTTCTCTCTTTTTAATGTTGCCCAATTCTTCCTTAAGACAGAAAAGTATTTTAAACATACCTTAACTCTCAGAAATTTAGACTATCCAATTATTGTATATTATAAGTAATGCAAAATAAATATTTCGCATGGAAAAATTCTGTATTAGAGAGTATTTTATTAGAATAGGCTTCCCCAAATTAACAGAGCTTTAACATTAGTTTTCTAATTTCTTTCATTTATAATTTGAAGTTAGAAATTGCATATTTACGAAAATAAATGGCAATGGGTTGTACTTATACCTGTCAAGATGAAGTATTTGTAGAAATTTCAGTGCATTTATTAATGAATATCTAGAAATGTAAAAATAAATCTAAGCTTGCAATTAAACTGCTTAACTAGTAGCACTTGAGAAAACATATCAATAAGAGCACTTAGAGACAAATATTAATATATCTAACTAAAAATAACAGCACTCCATCACAATACATACAATCTCATGATAATTTTCTTTTAATTTTTTCTACAAACTATGCTGCCAAACTTGATTCATTTATATGATAAAAAGAAAGCAATTTAACTAAACAAATTCATATAAAGATTCATTGCCACTTTTTACTTAAATAAATGGATACTTACTACAGCAGTGAATGTGCTTTCCCTGTAAGCACCCAACCCTGGTTCAGTTCCCAGCTAACTTATTAGACTATGGTTCTCTGAGCACGACCAGGAGTAGTCCAAGAGTAAAGCACCAGGGATAAGTCCTGTGCATCATCCAGTGTGATCCCAAACACCCTTCCCCAAAAATAGAAACTTAAAAATCTGAATATACAGATGGCATAATTCACATTACATATTTTTTCTCACTTAACTGTATAATAGTATGAGACATTATGCTTTTTATTCTCTCTTGTCTCAAATCATTTTTTTTTTTCATTTTGAGTCACACCGGGCAAAGCACGGGGTTACTCCTGACTTTGCACTCAGGAATTATTCCTGTCGGTGTTCAGGGGACCATATGGGATGTTTGGAATTCAACCCCGGGTAGGCCATGTGCAAGGCAAAAGCCCTACCCACTGTACTATAGCTCCAGCCCCCTCAGATCATTTTTTTTTCTTTTTGGGACACACCCGCGATGCTCAGGGCTTACTCCTGGCGGTACTGGGGGGACCGGAGGGGGGCGCGGGACACCATATGGGATGCTGGGAATCGAACCTCTATCGGCCATCCTGGTTGGGTGCAAGGCAAACGCCCTACCCGCTGTGCTATCACTCCAGCCCCTCAAATCATTTTTAACCCTTCAATTTTACTCGCATCTGAATTAGAGACTAAGGATCTTAACAGAATCATTATTCATTGAATTTTTCCATGTGAAGTCCTTCTTAGACAATAGAGGAATATTTAATTGTTAATTAGCATTTTGTAAATAAGCAGATCAAGCCCCAAAGTGATGCTTTAAATTCTGTTATCTAATAGAAAAAAAATAACAGCACAATGATATGAAAAGTTCTCACTGGGAATAGCTGAGGGCTAACTAACCTCATAGAGAATGTTTAGAATCGATAGCTCATTTCACAGTCACAGTTATTCTGACTCTTTAGATTCCTAGGTTCCTGGAGGCAGGAAAGTTGTCTAAATCCTGAGGCTTTGAAGTAGAATTGCTGGCTGGAACAACGGCAGTCATGATTGGCTGTGTCAGTAATAGTTTGAGTTTTCTTCCAGTTTTACAAGATGTCCATTCTTCTTTTCAGTATACTTCTGCTCTGACTTATGATGCGGTTCAAGTGATGACTGAAGCTTTCCGCAACCTCCGGAAGCAGAGGATTGAAATTTCCCGAAGGGGCAATGCAGGAGACTGTTTGGCAAACCCCGCGGTGCCCTGGGGACAAGGGGTAGAAATAGAAAGGGCCCTCAAACAGGTAAGCGCCCCCCAAAGGATTTCCATGCCAATGAACACTGCCCAAGGTGTTCTTTTGTTGTTGTTGTTGTTCCTGCTGAATTAACGATCCTTGTTTTATTCCTTATGTTTTCTATAAAGGGAATATTGCAAAATTAAGCAAGATAGGCTGAAGAATTAAACGAAACTCTCATAATAATAGTTTCTTGACTTGATCCTTAATGAGAATAACCTATACTATTTGCTTTTTCAGTCGAAATAGATTGGTAACTGCATACTTTTACTATTTCTTCATTAGGTTCAGGTTGAAGGTCTTTCAGGAAATATCAAGTTTGACCAGAATGGAAAAAGAATCAACTATACAATTAACATTATGGAACTCAAAACCAATGGACCACGGAAGGTAACTCTTTAGTGATTTAAAGGCAGTTTTTTTCTATGTGAGGAGGCAATTAAGCCCACCTCCTAAATCACAGAGTTGAAGATTCTCACAGGTAGAGATCAGCAACTTTCAGAAGATCTGTGTTTGGATATTTTCCCCTGAATTAAATATATTCATTTTTAGTAACACTGTTCAAGAACTTCTAAATGGAGTTGCCATTATTTAGACTAACATACAGAAAGATATTAGTGAAAAGAAAACTATCATCTCAAAAGTTTAATTTTCAAGAGCTAAATCACGATGCAAAGAAAGTTTGTAGCTGTTGAACTCGGTCTTTCTTTTAACTGTTATGGCCAAAATGTCGTTTTTTTTTGGCTTTTATTTTTATTTCTGTGTGATGATGCCCAAATTACCCTTTGAGACCTTTGAAAGTGAACATGAAGGCTGGGAGATAACAAAGTAGATATGGTTGTGCCTTGCATGCAGATATTCTGGTCCAAATCTCTGACATTGCATATGAAGACTGCCAGGAATGATCCTTGAACACAAAGTCAAGAGTAATTCCAGAGTGCTGCCAGGTTTGGTCCAAAAGGCAAAAAGAAAAAAAATATATATATATATGAAAGTGAATATGATGAGACAGATTATTTTTAAGAATTGTTTTTTGTCATTTTGTGTTTTAGTTTCTTCTATTAAAATGTTTAGATGCGAAAGACATATATCTGTTTAAAAGAAGTCCAGTTAATGAAGGTGTAATTTTAAATGAGATGTTGGTTTGAAGTTTATGAAATGCTTTCCTAATAAAATGGTCATTTATTCATGTGTCTCTTTTCTATAAACATTTGCAGATTGGATACTGGAGTGAAATGGACAAAATGGTCGTGACCCTGACTGAGCTCCCTTCTGGCAATGATACCTCTGGGCTTGAAAATAAGACTGTTGTTGTCACTACAATTTTGGTAATCTGCTACATATGTCTATATTTACTTTAATTTTTCTTATGAAACATATTTTACCATCAGAGGAACTATTTATTTTTTATTACAGTAACTTACATAGTGCTGCTTTTGTACAGTTTTCCTTTCCAAATATTTACTCTCTCAAAAGGAATGCACACAGTCTAGCTAAAGCATTAAAAATTTAAAAGAATATCCACAGCTCTCTTCAAGACTGAAATTAAGCTTGACAAATGATGATATTCACAAACTCCTTCAAACTCAAATGAATCATAAGGGAAGGTCTTAAAGAATATTCCTTTCCACTCCTCCCTATGTCTGAGTAGACATCATCTTTACCTTGTTAGCTTCATTATGTCAACTTCTTTTCACAGTAAAAGTGAAGACCTAAACAAGAATGGTCTCCATTCCCACTTACCTTTCACAGATGGTTGATATTTAGCTGATACTAAATGTTCTGAATGAGTGAGGAAACATCGATCTAGATTTTGAACAGCTATGTTTGGGATGACTCTAAGGGAGATGTGGATCCCAGAGCAAAATGTAAAATTAAAGAGGAAATTTGGTTCACAAATCTGACAAAATGATTGTGTTTTGTTTCTTTTGCTAAATGGTGAGGTAGTGAACAAGTCTGTAGTATTCATTATTGCCACAAAATTCAGAAGAAAATATAAGTATGTGGATAAGGGATTCAGATTTTAAAGGCATTGGAAGATATTGGGATTTGTATTTAGTTAGTGCAAGTTAGATATTTTAGGCTATCTCACTTTGATCCCAAATAGCCTCAGAGAAATTTGGGCTGTGCTGAATAATTTTTTTATGCTTCTTCTTTCTATATTTACAGGGGAAAGCTACTCTCTGGTTATCCTTGTAGTATCATTCTATGATATTATATCTCATAGATGAAATGAGGCCTGGAGTCTGAGAGGACAGACTCAGTACATCACAATGGCAATGGTTCAGTCTGTGTCACTGGTCATCACCCTGATTTCCACAAGATCTTATTCTGGATGCAGCGATGACATAGGGTTTTTTGGGTGAATCCTAGTTCTTGGAGTTATATAGTTAACCTAAAATAAGTGGATGGTGAATCCAGACATTAATAAAAACAGTGCTGAACAATGTTCCTTTTTAGGAATTATAGACTGAGAAAGGGACTTTCCAACACTTTCTGCTATTGATTCTCATTTTTACTCTTGTCTACCAAGGTATAAGCCATGCTCCTGAAATATAATGCTAGACATTTGATGATATAGTGTCAGAAATATCATAACTCATTTTCCTACTAATATGTTCACTATGTATATTGACTGTCTCTCAATATCAGTTAGTGATTAACCAGGATACTTAAATCCATGAGAGTAACATAACCATTTAATCAACTTACTGCACAATTTTTTTTGGTACAGGAATCGCCATATGTAATGATGAAGAAAAATCATGAAATGCTTGAAGGCAATGAGCGCTATGAGGGTTACTGTGTTGATTTAGCTGCAGAAATTGCCAAACATTGTGGATTCAAGTACAAATTGACGATTGTTGGGGATGGCAAGTATGGGGCCAGGGATGCAGACACGAAAATTTGGAATGGGATGGTTGGAGAACTTGTATATGGGGTAAGTATATTTCTTCTCCTAGGAAAAATTCATGTTTTTTACAGATACTATCTCTTCTTTTAAAGTACTTATGTTCGAACCTGTTTATTTCACATATTGCTTTGAAACTATCACCTTATTTACTTATGGACATTGAAGATTAAGGCCGAAGTCAGAAGAGAATATGCAAATAAATTGAGACAGGAATTTCATTTATATGAAATAAATATGCAAATTTTTAAAATCTGTAAAAGAAATCTAGAAGTAGAAATGATGCATTTAGGTAATGTTCATAATCAAGTCATATAATTGTACTACGTGTTTATGTACAAAGGGGACTTTTAAAGGAAAATTAATTTTTGTTTTTACTTTACTAGCATTTTGTCTACCAGGGGCGTAATTATGACAGGTTTTCCTAATTTCCTTCCCTTTCCTCTTGAACTGATGACAAAACCATGATTCTTTACTAACCATAACTCCAAGTACTATTACTTTGCTTTATTTCCCTCACAGAAAGCTGATATTGCAATTGCTCCGTTAACGATTACCCTTGTGAGAGAAGAAGTGATCGACTTCTCAAAGCCCTTTATGAGCCTCGGGATATCTATCATGATCAAGAAGCCTCAGAAGTCCAAACCAGGAGTGTTTTCATTTCTTGATCCTTTAGCCTATGAGATCTGGATGTGCATTGTTTTTGCCTACATTGGGGTCAGTGTAGTTTTATTCCTGGTCAGCAGATTTAGCCCCTACGAGTGGCACACTGAGGAGTTTGAAGATGGAAGAGAAACACAAACTAGTGAATCAACTAATGAATTTGGGATTTTTAATAGTCTCTGGTTTTCCTTGGGTGCCTTTATGCAGCAAGGATGCGATATTTCGCCAAGGTTGGTTACTCGCCTGCTTCAACTTTGTGCATTTTAGGTCTCCAGTAGACGTTCATGGTGTTTATAAATTCACTCTAAAGAATTTACCAGCTGCTGATCTCCTGTCCTGGCAGTTTAAGATGCTTAAGGACAGATTTTTTTATAATCAGCATAAGACTGTGAAATATTTGAGCAATGTTCTTTGAATATTGGTCATATATTTACCTGGTGAAATTGTACACACCATGGAGAGGCTATAAAATGCATAAGGTTCCTATCATTCCATGCCTTCTTGGAGGGGTACCGTGTTTTTGCTGCATATTCTCATTTTACAGTCATCTGTGAATCATTCCACAGACCTGTATATGGGAAAATGGGCAACATTTCATATTAACAATAAAAACAGCAACTTGCTTACAAAACTTCATTGGCACACACCTCATCTCTTTTATTTTCTCATTGTTGTCTCATGGAAAATGATGTGGGAGAAATTATCAAAAAGAAGTAATGTAATGTTGCTGAACTATAAAGGGGTATATAATGGGATATAAACCATATATCTAGTAATACACTTTTGTGTAATCATGATGGTTGATTCAAAAATGCTTATGTCATATAAAATGATAATATATCATAGAACAAATTCATACATCTCTATTCTCATCATATGTCAGTTCCTCAATTAAAATGCCTTCTTACAATGACTGTATCAGAGACACACATTGCACTTTTCTTGTTATAGACATGCTTGAAGAAGAAGAAAGCCAAACATGACTTTTCATATAAAACATACTTTTCTGTGCTGGTTAACTAGTTGGTCAGAGCATAGTGCTGATAAGACTTTTTAATATTGTTACTGCTTTTACATTTAAGACTAAATACTATTTATATGGCAATATATATTGTTTGTATGAAGTAGTTTCCTTGAATTTTAAAGAATATTTTAGTAGCTAGTGAAGATAGTGGCTTTTCAATACCATATTATTAATTGTCAGTTTCTTGCATACATTGGGAGATAATTTTTTAAAACTACATAAAAAACACAATACTTGCATATTTTTCTATTTGCTCCACCCAGATTCAATAAAGTTAATACATCATATAAGGAGGAATTACCAATGGCTTGCTTCTGTGATACTAGATCATGATTTTTTTAAGTATATGGATCTAAACAGAATAGTTCCACCAATCCTATCAGGTTATTGTGTAGAACTGAATATTAAAATATAGTTTAGACAATCTCATAAAAAATATGGGTTATAGTTATAGATTTAGACCTGGTGTATATAAATAGTGTAAGCCCTAGCCTCTTGCTGTAGAGACATTTCAAAATAAGAATGAAATTCTTCATCTTGAGTAGAAGTCTACTGAAGTAGATACAATGTTAACCAAACCTTAAGATATAGGGCTGTAATTATTAGTAGGGATTTTCTTAAATATGTAATTATCATATGGGTGCGTAAGCCCTGAATAAGTAAGAAACAGTATATGGGAGTCCCTTATGAATTATGGAATATTGATCTGTATTCCCCTAGATGTATGCTCGGTTTTCTTTTCCCTGTTCTTGGTGCTTTGTGGCCTCGAAGTGATGTATTTTATTAACCCGTGCTTACCAAGTGCACAAAAAACTTAAGGGCATTTTCAAGAGCAAATTTGCACATAGAATAGTCTGTGATATCAAGTCTATAACACAGACAAATTCTAAATTTCCACAATCTTAAATTCTAAGATGACCTGTTCTCTGGGCGTTTGATTTTATCCAGGGTCATGACTTACTATGCAAAATGGAATATAAAGTATTTCCTAGTAAAATAGATTTTAGGTTTGTTGTTAATTTGTGGTTTTTGCAGACAAGGGTGAGGCACTGGCAAGTGTCAGGCAATTGGGCCTGCGAGGTCTATATCTGGGCTCCGAGATATAATGCTGCTGTGATATTAGGGTACCCTTGTCACCCCAACATATCTGAGGGGCCTCCAAGATCACACTTGGCAATGCTTTCGGATCTCTTGGTCTTCATGCAGCAATACTCAGAGAAAAATGCTGTACCAAGAGATTGCCATAACTGCTGTACTATTTCGGAGCCCCACTTTTATACTGCTCAAAGATATAGAAGAACCAAATTCATTTATTTAAAGAAAATAAGGTATCTGTGTTTTTTATGGAATCTACTCTATAGTCTGGGCTGGAGCAATAGCACAGCGGGTAAGACATTTGCTTTGCACGTGGCTGAACCGAGTTTGATTCCTCCACCCCTCTCTGAGAGTCCAGCAAGCGACCGAGAGTATCTTGCCCACATGGCAAAGTCTGGCAAAGTCCCCATTACGTATTTGATATTACAAAAACAGTAACGCCAAGTCTCACAATTTATTCTGAGACATTACTGGTGCCTGCTCGAGCAAATTGATGAACAATGGTAGGACAGTGCTACAGTGCTATAGTCTGAAAATTTTAATGAATTTTTTTAAATATGAGGCAACAATTTATCATTATGAAAGAATGAAATAATAGTTACTCCAGTTTAGAAAAGTAAAGTAGAATAGTTGAGTAAATGAATAAGTAATTGAATACAATGAATTTTTGAAATGCACAGATCACTTTAGAGATACTCTATTTTATTTATTTATTCATTGATTCTTTTGAGCATCACACCCTGTGATGCTCAGGCTTACTTTTGGCTCTTCACTTAAAAGCCACTCCTGACGGTGCTCAAGGGACAATATAAGACAGCAGGGATCAAATTCAGGTTGGTCACATGCCAGACAAGTGCCCAACCAGTTATATTACTCTCTACCTCGAAAGGTGCTCTTTAAATAATTTAAAATTTTAAAATATCAATAATTTAAATTTAGATTATTTAAAAGTTTATTAAATTTAAATAATTTCTAAAATTTTTCTATTTCCAAGAAAAATATTATGTAGAACTATATTGCTAATATTAGTGGAACATAGTTAAATGTCAATATAAATGACTGTTGAACTAAACTGATGATTTGTCTATTGTTATGTTTATTTTTATTCATTTATACTTCATTTATAATTTTAAAAACTTAGTTTTTGGTTTTGGAATGACACCTGGAGGTGCTCAGAGCTTACTCCTATCTCCATGTGTCAGGGATTACTCCTGACAAGCTTTGCAGACCATGTGGTGTCCAAGGAATTGAACATGGGTTTGCTGTGTGCAAGGCAAACACCTAGCTGCAGTACTACTGCTTTAGCCCCTGTAGTTAAGCCTGTAGTTAATTTTCCAGAAACTTTCAACAACATTAGTGATGCTTTAAAAACACAAATAAATAATACATAACTAAGATTATTCTAATTTTAATGATGGATACGTGCAGTGTTTTTTTTGGTGGGGGGTTCAGATAATTTAAATAAATTAGTACCTTTAATCTCATTAAATCTAATTTAAGCACTTCAATAAAGAACAACTAATACTTTTAACTGTTTATTTTACAACTGGAAAAGAATGACCTATAAAATGAATTTCAACCTTATGACCAATTAACATGCAATGTATAGTGTCAAAAAAAATTACTGTGTAATCAGTTTTTGTTTGGAGGAATTTTAAGAGTCAAGTATTGAAACCCTTCTTAAAAACAGGGAGTACGTTAAATAATTATGCTTTACGTTGATTTGTATAAAGAATAAACACTTTAAGAGTAGCTTTATATACATGATTTTCTAAACTTTAATGTATATAATATCTTATTCAGAATATTGGTGAGAAGCATTTAACTTTTTCTAACCTTATGATTTATTTAATGTTTCGCATTTCCTAGAGACCATGATGAATCCTTTTAATTTTATTTTTGTTTCTCCTCTCTCTCTTTCTCTCTCTCTCTTTCCTCTCTTTAATTTAGGAACAAATATTATTTTAATTATAAATAATTGCTTTTATATTATCTTCTACCTTTTCTCTAAACTGATTAAATCATTTACTTTATAGATTTTACCAGTAATTTGATAGAATGCCTGTAGAAAATATTTTTCATACCATAAACAAAACTAAGTTAGGCAATAAAATGATTAATTTTTGTGTTTTAAATTTTTAGATGTACAACCTGTTCAGTCTAAAAAGTCTAATTGTTAGATATAGCAAAATCATTAAAAAATGAAAGACGTTATCTTGCTTTTTAATTATTCAAATGTCTACATTATACATTAAGTTTTTAAAAATAACACTAAATATTTCTGTATCTATGTGTATATTTACCTGCATATTATTTAAAGTAAGTTACTGGGAATCAAGTTTATAAAAAGTATGGTACAATAAACTTTTGTTAGGAAGATGTTGTTTTAGATTATTTCAGAAATTTAAGTCTTTCTCATTTGTTTTCTTTATTTTTTATTAAGCAGAAGGCAAAGAAACAAGGCCATAGCAGTTCAAGCTCCAACACGTATTTTTTTTAATCATTAAGAAATATAGTTTGTGTCACACCTTCGTAATGTTATATTTTCTCTTCTCCTGCACCTTTTATAAATATTTACTTTTACACACACACACACACACATACACACACAACTAGTGAAATTGTTTCACTTCATTGACTCAAGTAGGGAGGATATCTTCAATGCTTAAGCTACATCTCTGATGCAAACAATTTTTTAAATATTTTCTTGTTTTTGTCAACATCTTTCTGAGTTTTGTTGATGATTTTATGTTCTTTTGGTCATCCTATATTACCATTGGATAAGGTAGTTGTATACTGGATGAATTATTTGCTGCATATTTCTTGAAATTGTCTTGTTAATGGAATATCATGCCATATATAAATGATTTGTGAATTAAAATTCTGAAACAATCACAGGTACCTGATCTTTTGACTTCTGGGTATGTTATCAGTTATAATTAAGTGTGCTCCATACCCAGAATGGTACAAAATTTCTAATTTATGAACTAGCAGATATGTCAAAATGTTTTGTGTTAAATATTCCCATAGAAGTCAATATTTGCATAGTACTGTTAACTTGTTTTTCTATTAGGTCATTCATTTCACTTTACAAATCCATTTCATACTTGTTATTAGATCCCTCTCTGGGCGCATTGTTGGAGGTGTATGGTGGTTCTTTACCCTGATCATAATCTCCTCCTACACGGCTAACTTAGCTGCCTTCCTGACTGTAGAGAGGATGGTGTCTCCCATCGAAAGTGCTGAGGATCTTTCTAAGCAAACAGAAATTGCTTATGGAACATTAGATTCTGGCTCGACTAAAGAGTTTTTCAGGGTAAGAGATATTCTTTAAAATTTCTGAGCTTGTTCTAAAATTTTAACTTTTATGAATTTTGCCCCCACTCCTGCTCTCATCCCCTCCTGTGGTCTATACAGAGGTAGGTATTTCTCAATCTGTCTCTTTTTCTGATACTGGTCTTCCCTTATTCCCCATTTTCCCTATCCCTTGTTCCATCTTCTCTATTTCTGGATTCTTATTTCCTCACTAGAAAAATACAGTAAAGAATGTTCAGTTTAATTAAAATCAATTGTCTCTTGGGAACAAAATTGAAACAAAATATAATTTAAAAATGCTTATATTTGTTAAGCAAAAGCAACTGCTTTTAAATTTTAATTTATATTTTTATTTTTTCAATTAAGTGAGGTCCTATGATTTATAGTACTATTAATGCTTTCTCATGAATTAATTCCAACATAACACTAATGAACAGTGTATCTACTCTTTTTTTACATTATTTTAAGTGAATATTACCATCTATCTTCCATATTTACAGTGAAAGACTCACACTACAAAAAAATTTTCAACTCTCTGTTAGAAAAATTTTATGTTTAGATATAAAACTTACGAAATTTTATAAAAACTAAGACAAAGCTGACAAAGGTTTTGTAGTTTCCAAATTTTATAAATGGAGCCATATTTGTGTGTTCTTTAAATACAAAAACTGTGAACTTATAGCCTCCATTTATAGGGCAAGTCCAAGAATCTAATGTTGTTATAATTTACTTTCACTTTACTCTTTATGTAATAATTGATTCCATTAAAATACTTCAGAGGATCTGATTTATATAGATCTTTAGTGGTATACATTTGCCATGATAATCTGTGATAATATCTGCCCGTATCTTAGTTCAAGACATAATTTACTGTCTTAAATTTACTCCAGAATTAAGACTAGGACCTTTATCGAACAATTGCTGAGTTGTAGGTTATAATTTTAAGACTTCCTTATGCTCTATTTTCTCTGGCATCTCTTTTGCCAAATGATTTCAGCTATGAAATTATCTGGATAGAATGAAAAAATGGCAAGGCAGACCACAGCTGATACAGATAATAACTTGGATGTGAATGGGCATTGCTAAACTGATGATTTCAATTAAGTACCAAGATTTATGTGCAGAAGTGGAATCTATTTACTAACAGACTCCTCAGCTTGAATGCTGTTCTAAGCAGGGTGTTGCAATACGTTTGTGGTACTAATGGCATCCTGAACATATTTGTATTATGTAGGCAATACATCACAGAGCACTAGCTTGATCATTACAATAGATCTATTATATGACATGGTTCTTACTAATATATCTGAAAATGTGTTTGTATTTGTACCCAAATGCTGTATTCTAATTAGTGTACTTTATTAAAATTCTTCCCTCTGAGAGTAAATGTGTTTTATAAGATATGAAGGAAATTGTTACTTAAGGTTTACTTAATATTATTTCTCATTTTTAAATAAATTTGAATGGATTCTCGATACTCTCTTCCAGGTAAGTATGTGACTGTTGAGAGTTCTTTTTATGCTGCTAGATAATAGTATCAACCCCACTGTACATTCACATTCGAGAGCCTTTTCAGCTACCTTAATTCAGACACTTATAGAAACATATGTCTTAATCACCAAGATGCCAAGAATTCATGGTCAGTGAATTCAAATTCACTATTAGACAAAGTGAGAGAGCTACATCATACAACGATAAAGCACACTGCCAATTTTGTGTTCCACTGCAATAAGTCCATGGAGATGTTATAATAATAATATGCAGAATGACATGATAGTATGTAATGTATCATATACTATGCACTTAGCATTGCCGGTCTAAGGTCGCAAGCTTACTTTCCTTAGAGACCTGCAAATTTCTAAGTAGAGTTCCCCAAAGCGATCTCATTCTCTGTCTTTTTGACCCTCACAGTGTTTCTGTCTGATAGTCAGGGTAATGAGTTTTGTCTGCATGCTATGCATTGTTAAACTGAAGTTTGGATAAATGTAGGCATTTGAGTAAACTCAAGCTTTGCAATGTGCCGAATCCTTTTACTCCTAAATGGTATTTTTGGTTCACAGAACAGGTTTCTGTCTTTTAATCACTGTTTCATGTTTTGTTTTGTTTTTTTGTTCACATCCATGTTTGCTTATATAATGTTAGAGCTTTAGTAATGGCAGAAATTCAGGCATGGCTTTCCAATTATTTTCAAGGCAAATTCTTCTCAATGTGCCTTGAAAATAAGAGGTTAATAAACAGAAATTGCAGTGCATGGCTTTTTAATCAGCTTCTCCTTCGAGGGAGACAGAAGGGTCTGGACTAAAAAGGTCATTAAAATCCTTACAATTTATTCTGTTTCTATCAATGAAGAGAAGTAATGAAAAGATACTTATGCCTTCCAAGTAAATTGGAATGAACCCAGTTAATTCTAGCATTGAAGTATATGACATGGTTACAGTTTGCCACATGAAAGGCAAACACCCTATCCTCTGTACTATCACTCCAGCCCCCATGATGCCACTTTTGAGGGCATTATTTTCATTTCTCCCCCCCAAGATGTTTTCTGGGATTCTGTGGCTTTCTAACTGTAGCATCAAGTATTTGTTTCAAAAAAATGAAATTTTTAAAGATGCCGCTAAATTATCAGTCATTCTGATTAATTTTGCTAGCCATATTCACATTTGGTATTTGGGTACCATGATCATGTTTGTTTTTTTTTTTCTTTTTGGGTCACCCAGCAATGCACAGGAATTATTCCTGGCTTTGTACTCAGGAATTACTCCTGGCAGTGCTTGGAGGACCATATGGGATGCTGGGATTCAAACCTGGGTTGTCCACGTGAAAGGCAAATGGCCTACCCTCTGTACTATCGCTCCAACCCCCATGATCACACTTTTGAGGGCATTATTTTCATTTCTCCCTCCCCAAGATGTTTTCTGGGATTCTGTGGCTTTCTAACTGTAGCATCAAGTTCTATTCCCTCTCACATACAATTCTTTGCGTGACAGTGCTTCCCAAACAGTTGATTCTATCCACCATTTGGGGGTACTGCAATCATCCAATGAGATCGTAGTTTCTATGCAGTTGTTGCAGGAAGGAGTAGAGGATGGTGGCTTGCATTGCCATTGCTTCCTTTCAAAATATAGATTTCCAGGGGTAAGTTGAGCGATTTTTTTTCCTGAAAAGGGGTAGAATATCACGAAAGCATTCATTTGAACTTCTGCAATAATATATAGACTTAGAATTACAGATTCTCTTTAGAAAAAGTGTATCTCCAAATAAGGGTCATTTGAAATCCTCTGAAAAGGTGAAGTTTATATCTGTAGTTTGTGAAAGCAAAACTGTCGTTAACTCTTAGTAACATTTTTCCTCACAAATTCTCGAGTATGTACTGGTTAACATAGTCTAGTTGAATATCTAGACTTCTGGCAAGAGGTATCATTCCTAGTGTTTGTATATTCTCCATACATAGTGGTTCTTCATGACCTACTAGCTCTGGGAACAAATAGGAGTTGCTATAAGGAGAATTCTGGATCCAGTGAGGGGTTGTGAATACAGCAACATGCCTTGCTATTGCGAAACCCTGGGTTTGATACCTAGCTTGGGCAAGGACTGGGCTGGGGGTGGAGGGGCGTAAACAAACCAGGACTGAATAAAACCTAGTAGAATTATTAACATGTTTTCTAGTCTACCAGAAAAAAAGTTTAGGAATGGAGTGGGCTGTAACTGAACTAAAGACACTTTTTGTACCCTTATTCTCTGGCCATCTGTCATGCTTACATACAGATCCCAAACAGCTATCACATGAGAAAGAAAAAACTTCACCATTTTTGCCATTGGTTAATATTTTTTTGAGTCAATCTTTGTTCATAGATGTGAAATAAGTTTTGAGGCTATGATGTTATCACATCCAACCCACCTCCGAAGTACTACTAGCCCTCTACCAGAGTTTATAGGGTCCTTCCCACACCTCACTTTTGTGATCTCAATTTTTCTCCTTAGAGTCTGATTTCATTTGACAATGCCAGCTCCCTTGTTTCCATTATATGTGAGTGAGATCATTCTTTCTTGTATTTTTCCTTCTTATTAATTTTGTTTAATACCTTTTAGCCCCATCCTTGTTTCAAGCAAACTGAAAAAGTGCATCTTTTCTCACAGGTGTAAAAAGATTGTGTGTATGATATATGCACAATTTCATTATCTATTTGTCTGTTGTTAATGAGGGTTACTACTAATATTTAAAGTTTTAATAGTTATTGTATACTTCCTAATGTGCTTTTATTGAACTTTAAAATAGATTTTCATGTATTTTAGAGTGATCTATTTTGTATCAGTATTGCACTAATGGCTCAGTTTAAATTTGAAGTGTTTTGTTTTATATTTTAGGTAAATAAAATTTAATCATAAAGTATTTTTTGTCACTGTCATCTTAGTGAAGTCAGTGCATTAGTTTTAGAATTCCAGTTGAGCCTACATTGTTTCAAACAAAACATCCCTATTGCTATTTGGTGATAATCAGTAAATAAAAAGAATGAAACATCAACCATACTGTTGATGACTAACATCATATATTTTCATAAAGCTTTTTAATTGTATAAATTATAGATGGTACAAAAGTTTCTTGCATTAAAGAATTAGTGTTCTTTTCTACATATTGTAAGATCAAATATGTGATTCACTATATAATAATGACAAAGGCAAATAACTATAATAACTTAGATTATCCTTTTTAGGTCAACAACTTCTTCTCTTGTATAAGATGTGCCTTTATTTGGAGAAAATATTTGGTAGAAAATATGTAGCTACCAAGAAGTATGATTTAAAAAAGGAAAGATCAGGAATCTTCATTTTTTATGTTTTTTGTTTGTTTTTTTATAGAACCCATGCATTGATTTTCAAAACTGAATGATAAAATCTGATATATTTTAGAACTGGTGACAGCCTCTAATTATAATACCACTGTAGCATACCTATAATTAAGAAATATTAGACTTGCAATCATTATTCACTATTTTGGACCTTTATCTCTTGATAATTTATTCTCCTGATATAAAAGGATAAATATTAAACTGGATGAGTTTTAGTAGAAATTGACTCCACAGGACCTATGTATGTTATGTTTGTGTAGAAAATTAGATTTTTGTTTAAAAACAAAAGTAGAATTAAACCTATCATTGGTCTGTCCATCTGTGAAAAATAAGTACTAATTTTCAGAGAGGAAGTGCTTCTCATACCTATCATAAATCTGTCATATCATATTCTGTTTATTTCCTCTGGTTCTCTTCTCAGAGAAAAGGAACAATGTGTATCTTCTGAAGAAGAATTCTATTTGATTTATGCTGACATTGAAAGAAACAACCCTAAGACATTTTCAAAATTAATACATTTCCCTTCTCATATAATGAAAGTTAATTATTCTGTTCTCCCAGAACAATGTAATCTAACAATCCATAAAACAATACTGTTGATAACTAACATCATAGATTTTTCACAAAGTTTTTTAATTGTATAAAATAGAGATAGACAGTACTGAAGTTTCTTGCACTAGTTTAAGAATTAGTTTTCCTTTTATATAGAATGGCTGGAGCTATAGCTCAGGGGGTAAGGCGCTTGCCTTGCACGCGGCCGACATGGGTTCGATTCCTCCACCCCTCTCAGAGAGCCTAGCAAGCTACCAAGAGTATCTCGTCTGCACGGCAAAGCCTGGCAAGCTCCCCGTGATGTATTCAATATGCCAAAAACAGTAACAATAAGTCTCACAATTTGTTGTGAGACATTACTGTTGCCCGCTCAAGCATTGCCCGTTTTAGGTCAACAGCTTCTTTCCTTGTATGTGCCTATTTATAATTTTCATTTAAAATATTGATTGGGCACACATGTCTGTTCTGGAGTCACCCACATCCCAGCTTGGGAGGCTTCTAGCCCCCGAGAGAAGTCTGTGTTCTCCCTTGAATACAGTACTTTCTCTCTTCCTGTGTGTCCTTACTCATATGACCTATATGAAACTGTTTTGTTAAAAAATTAAAAATTGATTGCAATATTGTTAAAATGGTTGAGCCATTATAATAGCCTCCTTTGAGTTGCGTAAAGTGTATTTTCATTGAAGGTATATTTTGTTCTCTTTTTGACTTTTGTTTAGAAATAATAGGGTTTAATTTCTTCCTTGATATTTAGTAGAGTAGATTTTTAATTGATTTCATCATTTCTGGCATAACTAATGAGATCTCTGCCACTTTCCTATGTATTATTTATTTTGGTGCAGGTCTAATTATCCTTAAATTAGATTAATCCTCTAATTATATTCATGTATTTGTAAATATCTGAACATGTAGTTTCAACTTTCTATATATGAATATACACATATGTATCTTTCAAATAATTTGGAGTTAATGTGGGTAAACCATATATTTCTTGATTACTAATATCAAAACAATTACCTGTATAAAAATAGGCCCTTGCTAGATGTGAGCATATTTGTGTATAGCACTGTGTGACTATCACATAAGCCTGTGATGTTATAGTTAGCCAAATCCATTACAGATTTTTCTCTTTAGATTTTTGGGGAGCTTGATTAATGCATAACAATCTGCCTGCCAACAGTTAAGCATTTGCAAAACTTCCCAAAATGATCCAGGACAAATTGAAATCATTTCTTCTCTACTTGGCACTTTTTCTAACTTTGACATTTAAAATTTTTCCCATCATTCCACAAAACATCTGAAGACTGTATTATATTCTTAAAGAATTTAAGTACAGATTTAGCCTAGGCAGTCTGGAGAAAACTTGTGCTCAATAATTTTAGCTAAAGTAAGCTGTTTTAACAGTGTAGAAAAGGTCAGAATTTTAGAAGACTGTTGTCAATGTTTTACTTTAAAGTTACCAATAACTTTTAAGACCTTGTATATTTAAAGATCTTGCATAAAGGTCCTTAATTTGAAATAGAATAAATTTCACTCAGTGGTCCCCAAGTTTATAAGATTATAAAAAATTATATGAGAAATCATCAAAATGCTATGGCAGGGGAAAAGCAAGGGCTGTGTCTATTTTGTTGAATGGATGTGATTATGTGAAGTAGGAGATTCTTCCAGTGAAAATATCTGATTTTTATCATTATCCCTTTTCTATATTTATGCTGAGGAAATGTCAATCATTTCATTTAGACATTGTATTTTGTTTTGTTTTTTGGGTTGTTGATATTAATTTTCTCTTTGCTTTTTGGGGGGGACATGTGAGGTCACTCCTAGCAATTCTGTGACAAAAGAGGCTATGAATACAGGGTCCAGGTACCCTGACTATTCTTAGGGGCCTCTAGAGCTATATCCAACAATGTTCTGGAAAACATGTGGTACAGCAGATTGAACTGATTTTGGATGCATGAAAGGCATTTTTCACACTTTATTTAACTACCATGGTTTACAAAGTCAGTCATGATCATTTGTTATAAGCATTTAATATTCCATTTACTATATCAGTCCCACCTCCACTCTCACCTTCCCTCCATCTTTGTCTCAATTTTCCCAAGCACTCCTCAAACCTGCCCCCATAGAAGGCCCAGAATAATTTATTTTAGATTTCTTGTCATCACTAAATGGCTAAACAGAACGATGGAAAAAATGTTTCCGTAGAAGAAAACTTGTGAAAATTGTTGCATCTCACCATGAGATATTTTCTGGGGTGGGGGGAGGGGGGTTTCCCAAGCTGTCAATGCAAGTTAAACCTTCTGAGTTAATGTTTTTGTGAGTCAAGATTGGTTGATATTACACCCCATCCAGTCTGATGTGCTACTACTAGGATGTCAGTATTATAGGGTTTGGTGATGTCGCTCCTGAAAATCAAGAATATTTAACTGGGATGTCTGATGAGAGGAGTGGTGTCAGCTTTGGGCATGAGAGCGGCTGCTGGGGAGTTGGTAGGGCAGGAGATTTGCCCACCCTCCTCATGAAATTCCCCCCCCCCCCCCAAACACTCAGCAGGAACTGGGTACCCAAGAAATTTTGCCAGCTAGTTCGTCTCTCGAGATTTATTTATGAGTCTGGAACCAGGCCCATAGATGAGTGTATATGGCATTGGTGGTGGGACGTGGGTGTCTACACTCTTTATGGCCTCAATATCATCCTTGCAAGACAAAAGGGAAATGAGGGTTCTTGTTATCCAGTGTATGGATAATTTAACTCTAATTAAATGACAGGAGGATTTCTATTATTGTCAACAACATTAAAGAAAACATGCTGCTTTTCACACTGCTATTCGATCATCAGTATAATTGTTCAAAGAAAAAAGGTTAAAATGGGAAAATAAAATAATTTGTCATCATTTCTTATATTAAAAATTTACAATGGCTCTTTGGATATCACAAAGATGAAAATTGACATAAAGATATATAGGCACATTCAATAAAAAGTGTTTCACTTTTGTGTGTGTTTAAGTATAAGAATCATCTCTTTATGTATCTATTGAATGTTTCACATCAGTTGCCATGATATTTATCATATATACTTAGATACATAGATATACTCTATGGTCCTAACACTCTGTAGAGGGGAGACAGATTTGTGCAATGTTATTTAAGCTCTAAATACCTGTAAATAGTGTTGATGGAGAATTCTACAATAAGGCTTTTATTGTTTCAAAGAAAACTTGATACTAAAGTAATTTTGCAAGTGATTATTTCCAGTTAGAAGATTTTAAAAAGTCAATCAAGTCGATATAAAAAAATAAAACAGTACCAAGTATTTTCGGAGTCCTACATGATATTTAAACTTGTATTTAAAGGAACAAAGAAATTTTCAAAGGAATGATGCCAGCAAGATGGTAGAAAAGGAAATCCAAACCCTCCTTTCCCCTCCAGAGATACCATCTCAATGCCAACATTCCTTGTGAGAAATCCAGAAATTCGTTAAGAGGCTATTGTACACATGCAAGTGTGAAAACAGACTTGTTCATACCAATGAGGGAAACGTAGAACACTTAATATGCCCTTATTAAGTGTTACCCCTCCGACTGCTCCCCCCCCACCACACACACACCATGCATCAATCACCATTTCACCACACACGCAGATCAGAACATAGCAGAACTGTAAAACACCCACTCTTAATTTTCTTTTTAGCTGGAGACACAGAAGATGAGCCTAAACTGAATGTTCACAATTTGACTTCGCAGTGGAACTAGTTTCCTCCTTTTTTTTAAAATCTGAACATCATGGTTGGACATCAGACAGAACAAAGATAGCAACACGCTCTCTGCCATGATTGCCTCCACTCCTGCTCAGTGTGGGAGTGAACATGAAAAACAAAAAACAAAACTCCAACCTTGGGCTTACCGAGAAATAAAAGTTTAGTGCTTAAATCTAATGCTTTGGCTTTGAGGTGTCAGGACCTACCCAAGGAATTTTTTTGTTGTTGTCTTTTCTGTTCAGGTCACTGATGAGGCATGGTGTATGCAATATGCAAGGTGTCTGGGGCTGGGGAGAACAAAGCAGAACTGGAGAGCTTGCTGCTGGTCTGCAGACAGAATCCAGTTCAACATTGCAGCATTTGCTGGGACAAAAATGAGCAGAGGTGCATTCAACATCCTTTTGCGTAGTTGGGCTTGCCTAACAGACAGGCCTCTGCTTACCTGACATGAAGTGCTAATGGGTCCAAATATATATTCCGGAAGACCAAGGGTCACTTAGAATATGAGAACCAGTATCTTATGTCACCTCCAGAAAACCTGAAGCTGTAGAAGCTGTAGAGAGACACTAAATGAGCTATATATTGCAAATCTGTGGGGTAAAAAGAACGGATATTTTACACATCAGTTCAAATTAGATGTGGCTATAGAAAAGGGCTGCAAGAAGTATGTGTTCTTTTTTTTAGAATACATAATTTATTATGTTGTATTTGATGGTTTTTTTTATTAGTGAGACATCCTGAGGTACAGTTGTAGACTTACAATTTTTTGTGCTTGGGTTTCAATTATACAATGATCAAATACCCATCCCTCCACCAGTGCCGATTTCCCACCACCACGGATCCCAGTATTCCTCCTACCCCCCAACCCCACCGTTCCACCAAGAAACTCCTAGAAACAATAGGCTTATATAGTAAAGTTGCAGGCTATAAAATCAATACACACAAGTCTATGGCTTTCCTATATTCAAATAGTGAAAGAGAAGAAAGTGACATGAAGAAAACAATCCCATTCACAATTGTGCCCCAGAAAATCAAGTACCTAGGAATCAGCTTAACTAAGGAAGTAAAGGACCTGTACAAAGAAAACTACAAAACACTACTTCAGGAAATAAAAGAGGACACGAGGAAATGGAAAAACATCCCCCTGTTCATGGATTGGGAGAATTAACATTGTCAAAATGGCAATACTTCGTGAAGCACTGTATAAATTCAATGCGATCCCTATTAGGATACCCATGACATTCTTCAAAGAAGTATGTGATCTTTAATTGGGCTGATTTGTGAAGAAATTCTCTACATGACGCTAGTCTAGAAGGAATGAGTGATGTGGATATTGGTTTTGTTTACTTTGTTTGTTTTGGTGGAACATCCCCAGGATGCTTAGAGCGATTGGGAGTCACTCCCAACATTTTGGCCAGTCAAGCAAATAGTTCAATGAGGGGTCATGTGTGGTGCCTTTTGGAGACTTTAGGATGTAGTATGTTGCCCAGGATCTGGATAGCTTGTCCTGACCACACTATTTATCATTTCTTACCATAGGTTGCACTCCTCTCCTTATCAAATGGTGTGGCATATTCCATTATAAAATTTTTAGTTCATTACATCATACTTACTGAAAACATTATTGTCCACCATTTGACTTACAGTTACAGTCCCTCTTGGCTTAAATGTCCTCAATATCAACAATAGCAATACTCTGTATCTTAATGATATTTACATTTGTTTCAAAGCAGTATTTTGATCTGAAGGTAGATGAAAATTAAAGTTGTAATGATTCCTAAAATATGACTTTACATCAAGTCAAACTGGTGCATTAGATAGGAAAACTGTTCATTAACTTTTTGTTTTACAATTTTTATATATCTTATTTTTATAAAGTAGTTCACAATAATTAATTGCAGATAATATTCAAACACCAATCCCACCACCGAGCACCTTCTCACCACAATAAGAGAGAAGTGTGTGAAGGTTGTTGTATTTCATTCTGGACTCATTTAGGCCAGTATATAAGAGAATACAAGCAAATATGTTGAAAACAAACAAATGTGTGCTACTTTTGGTATGTAAGTGGGCTAGAGTATAAGAGGTTGCATGGCAGTGAATGTGGCTGCATGCTCCAGGAAATTCTGCTCTCTTCCGAGAGCTTTAGTTTATAGTCTCTGGATCTTGGCCATTGGTTAGATTACATGGCATGCCTGGAAGGGTTGGGGGCAGATTTTGGGTGTGACTGCCAGGCTACTGGAAAACTGAGGAGCTGTGGGAGAAGGTCCAGTCCCGATTTTCGTGGACTTGGAGATCTCAGTCACGGGTCCCACATACCTGGATTTTTCTGCCAGTTTCCACTTGGGTGAAGCTTGTCTGAGTGTGTGGAGAATGGTCTTGAGCATGGCAGCGGTTGGGTACTGGAGTTTTTCAGCTGCCAGGGTTCTGCTCGGGGCAGGGAGGGAAACTCAACCCACCCCCCTCCAAAGTGCCTCAGTGAAGATAACCTGGTGTGGGATCAGGACATTCTGCCATTCTTTAACTATTTATTTTTATTTAGCATCACATCCATTCTCTTCCTTCAGTGACCAGAACTGACTAGGATTACATATGATGGCAATATACAATCTATTTTTATTTATGTGAAGTGGTAATAAAACATGTTAATGTTCATGCTTTTGGTATATAAAATTTATGACTTTTCACCACCACCAAATTGTCACATATGTGCTTTTTAAAAAAAATCAGTCTGGATTATCTGTTTTTCTTCTACTGTGCTCAAACATGCTGAAGTTTATGCCTTGCTTAGGAGTAATCATCATTTTCTGGCTCTCAACTTCAAAATCCACAAAAAGATACTAAGTTATACAAATCTATCAGTAATCAACTTAGACTTTTCTGACAATTGTTTAAATTTTATTTGGGTGTAGAATATTCAATTAGCATGCATAAATTATGAACCTAGCTTGTATGAGACATCATACTAGGAACCAAGCATCATAAAGTTAAAATTTCCCTACTTGGGATTGTAGTAGAGCTTTCAAACTCACAGATATATGTTCCCATTATGTCCATATGTTCCGTAGGAGGGAACATATCCATAGTAAGTATATTAATCTATGGTAAGAATTTTTTAAATTTGTTATGTCAAAAGGAGCATGGTTTATAAATGCAAATAAGTTAGCATTATTAGATTATATTATGTTTACAACTAATATATGCAGGCTGGAGCGATAGCACAGCAGGTAGGGTGTTTGGTTTGCATGCAGCCGACACGAACTCAATCCTCTATCCTTCTTGGAGAGCCCGACTTACTACTGAAAGTTTTCTACCCTCACAGCAGAGGCTGGCAAGCTCCCTATGGTGTATTCAATATGCCAAAAACAGTTAACAACAAGTCTTACAGTGGAGACGTTACTGGTGCCCGCTTGTGCAAATCAATGAACAATGGGAGAACAGTGCTACAGTGCTACTAATATATGAACTTTTAACAATCAGAGTGGAAGTATTATTTGAGGAGAGTATGCTGACTTCTCACATTAGGTCCATGGACTTGTTTCAGTCCATCAGTCTCTTCTGCAATGGAAACAGTGAAGAAACACACCCTAGGTTAAACAGTTGTCTGTTATGTAAAATATAAACTACAGCAATTCAAAAATACACCGTAGTTGACTTACTCTTAACCTTAGATTCCAGCAAAATAGAACATAATTAGATAGATAGATAAATGTCAATCAATAGATCGATAGATAGATTAGAGTTACATTATTTGCTAGAGTAGCATTCTAAGTCAGTTTGGGTCAACAGTGTTTCTCCTTATAATGAATTGATTTATCTTGCTTTTTCCAATATAGAGGTTAATTTTTTTTTAATTCCTTAGACTAGGAAGCAAAGGAACAAAAAGTTCCAGAGCCTCATAAATATCAAAAGAAAAAAAAATGAAAGATTTTCAATCTTCCATTGTAAACTTCTTTATAACAAAATAGGTTATTCAGAGTGAACTTCCAAAGAGGAACAAAAGTAACTTGAGAGAACTATGATTATAAAATACATATTCAAATGTATGACTTGCCAACTTGTTGTTCAGCAGTATTTTGTTCATTCTGAACCAAATATGAAGTGATTTTTGATGAATATACGTGATTTCACTGTATCATTGTCATCCCGTTGTTAGTCAATTTATTCGAGTGGGTGCCAGTAACATCTCTATTCGTCCCAGCCCTGAGATTTTAGCAGCCTCTCTTTACTCATCTTTCCCAACGAATGGAGCTCTTTCAGGGTCAGGGGAATAAGAACCGTTATAGTTACTGGCATATCAAATATGCCACGTTTTTGGCATATCAAATATGCCAAAATGGTTAGCTTGCCAGGCTCTGCCCACGTGGGCAGAATACTCTCAGTAGCTTGCTGAGCACTCCGAGAGGCATATGTGTGTGTGTGTGTGTGTGTGTGTGTGTGTGTGTGTGTGTGTATTTCTCTCTATGATATGTTGCCTATTGTCTGAACTCCATCAAACGTAGTGTGGTAATTATAGACAATGGGTAGGAAGTGTCCTATGATGTGTAGGGAAAAAGTGGCCTGGAGCGTAGCAGTGGTTGGGTAGTGGAGGTCAGCTGCCAGGGCGGGGAGGGCTCTCGCCTGCCTCCCTCTGGGGCACCCTGAGTGGAAACAGCCTGGCACAGAGTCTCGATTTGATATATTTATTTCTAAACATTAAATATGTCTTCAATTCTATTATAATTACTACACTATCATATCTTTCACTTATAAGTATGTTGTCTTCTTCAGTTTATATGGAAATAAAATTTTTTTAGTATTTCAAAATAAAGTTCACAATAAAAAATTT